>NC_091800.1:51184166-51815555 GCF_041296235.1 Equus asinus
TTTACAGTATGAATAGAACAACTATACCTAAAGAGTTTCAACCTATTTCTTGCTAAACTTAGGAAGGAACTTATATCTGTTGAACTTAGTGCACTAGTGTATTTGACACACGTTCTGCCTGTAAGTACAAACATACCAAGATATACTTTGAACAACAGAAGTCTTACTAAATATTGGTTGAATTAAAGAGAAAATAATTCAAATTATCGAAAGCAGTGGTCCTCAACCGAGGAAAAAAGTGCCCCCTAAGAGACATTTGGCAATGCCTGCAGACACTCTAATTTGTCACAACATGGTGGGAGGGGAATGCTATTGACATCTAGTGGGCAGAAGCCAAGGATGCTGATAGACATCTTACAATACACAGGATGGTCACTCCCCCACAGCAAAGAATTAACCAGTCTAAAATATCAACAGTACCAGGTTGAGAAATCTCAATCTAGAGATTTAAGAGAGTTTGGACACACAAAGGCATTGCATCTTATGACTTTCAATTGCATAATGATGTTCTAGTTTCAGTCAGTAGCAAAGAAATTAAATCATATATTGGATTATCCATGTTTTCTGGTCCTGTCCTCAAATAAAACAATTCACTGTCACATGACTCAGCACTCACAACTTCTACAAACACAGCATTCACTTCCTCAAATGCCAGGACTTATACAGTGACACTTAATAAGTTTTTCAATGTTTTCTTTGTACCACACATGATGTGACAAAGACTATTTTCCATCTGATATCTACAGAATAGAGGGGAGATGTTGGAGAAACTATTTGTAGAAGAAAGCAACCAGTTCCACAACCACCTGATAACAGAGAGTTACTTAAGCATTCATTCACTCCACAGGCACTGAAGACATCATATCATTTAAGATTTATTTTGGCTGCAAGCAACTGAAACTGCCTCAGACTAACTTATATTAAATGAAGTGTACTGGAAAGATATTGAGCAGCTCACAGAATGGAGGGTAAGATGAACAACGAGCACTCAAGTAGCACAGAATGATGTAGGCATTTCAACCAGGAATTCATAGACAGTTCTTTTTTTGGACACTCCTGTTACAGAATGATTCATTTAGCAGTCATTCATAACTACTCAAATTCAGCCAAGAAAATGAGTATCAGATCTACCTAGGCTTCCAAATCACATATTGTGTGGTGTTACATGTGCCTGCAAATGTCAACAATTTAACAGTTAAAGTTGTTGAAACATCATGCGTGAAGACTCCCTTTGCCAAGATACCATATTAACAAATAGCTAAAGAAAAGAGAATATTCTGGTGGTCCCATTTTGTCCAAGAGAACTAGAGCTCTCATAGGTAATTAATACAATTCAAGGAAGATATGGATCTGGCTCTGAAAGTTAAAGTCTACCTGTATGAAAGATTCCAAGTAACTGGTGTGAGAGTTGATCATCTAAATTATGTTATGTTTATATCTTAATGAAAGTTTAAAATATGCTAAATATGGTATCTCTTTCAATGTACTTTTCAGGAACATTATAATTGGTGATTTCTTTCCAATATTTTCAATAAATATTATGAAATACATCTGCTACCATCATGCTGGGAAACTCTTTTTACCCATATCTTCAGCCAAGTTGAGGAAGTAATTAGAAAGTCTTTTTAAAATCTGCATTGCTGATTAGGTCAGATGATTAGCTTATCTACATACTTGCATAATTCCATTCTATTTTTATTAAATGTGGGATGGGGACATCTACCCTAGTTAACTTCCAATAGTCTCTGAGTTTCTCAGCTCATTTAAGAAGCACTGATTCTCTGGGGTGCCCACTCAGAGAAAATGGAAAAGTTGCCTGGGTACCACAACCAAAAATATATCTACTTCCCTAAGTAAGACAACAGCAGATGATCTAAGAACATCTGAAAAGAATTTACATTTAAGAATTTTCTCCTCTTAAATGAAAAAGGGATCAGACAGTTTTGGGTATCCCAGCTCACTGCTGCAGGAAGTGTCATTCCTCTGAGTAAGAGGTATGGTGGAACACTGTGTGAGCTTCATCCCATATGACAAAATCCCTGGGAAGATAACTACAGAATCACAACGCATGAAGCTGAATCTACTTCACTCTTACTCTCAAATACCCACCTCCAGTAAATTGTTACTGGAAAGATCCTCCCAATAAAACATGTCTCTCTATATCCAGGCCTTTTTGTGATTGCTTCCCATAATGACTCTGGGCTTGGCTATATGACCTGATGTGGCCAATGGGACATTAGTAAATGTTACAAAAGCAGAGGCTTGAAAAGCACTTGCAAATTGGGTTTCCTCTCTCTTGCTGTTTTTGGAACCTAGGTACCACATGAAGAAGCTCAGGAAAACCTAAGACAGATGCTGCTCAGCTGGCAGCCAACCCCGATTGATGTCAGTGAGCCATTTTAGAAGACTGGCCACATTCCAGCCACCAGATGACTATTGCCTTATGACTGACCGCAGGTGAGACGAGCATGAGAACTTCCCAACTAAAAACTCATTTCAAATTTTTTGACTCACAGAATTGCAGGCAAATAAAATAGCTGCTACTTTAATCAACTAAATTTTGGGGTCATTTGTCATACAGCAATACAAAATCAATGCATCACGTTACTCTCCTAGTTCCTTCCGGAGACATCCTGACAATTCCTGGCAATGATTTCCCAGAAAAACTTGTGCCACAATTACAGTCAGCCTATCACACTCTTCTCTATTTTCCTTCCAAGAGTCAACCTTGCCATAGTGACATAAATTTAACTGGGCTATTAATATTAAAAGGAAAATAAAAGCCACATACTATATATTTACTTCTCAATCCAAAATATGCAAAATGTATTCACAGGTATTTTGGCTATAGAGGCATCATCTTTGATCCTGCCTCAGAGGCAGGCTTCTGCTGGAAGGGGCCATCCAGTTGGTATCACTGCTCAGGTGAATAAAGTTTTTCTCTTCCTTCTTCAAGCTCATAGTTGATGAGAGGCTCGTATGAGTGGATCCTCCCAGGAATGTGGTTACCCAAAGCTATTATTTCATGTTTGCCTCTCTGTGACTCACATAAGACATTAAACTTTTCTTCCCCACCATGTACCAGTGGGCTGACACAGACACAGAGGCATCAATGTCCATTCTCACCTCCCCAACCTCAGCCTACATGCTGTCAAAAGATTAACTGCTCTCAGAAATAAACTGGCCCATTCAACTATTCTTAAAGGAAGTTTTTCCATAAGTCACTGTATTAAATGTGTACAACAATCTATGAACACACATTGAAACTTACAGACTAACATTTCCTAAACAGAATGAATCACAGAACGAATTATTCAATCCCCTTTACCTCTGCCCACCAGGGTTGGAGGGGAGAGGGGCGCACACAGATGGAAGGGGTGTGAGCTCAGATGGGCAGCAGCAGAGTGCTGCTAGCCTTTCTCTTCCCCTCTTTCAGCCACTGACAGGCTGCCTGCTACCTGCAGAGGCCCTCGTTGTTCACCCTGCTGAGGCTGAAGCATGTCCCAGTTAGAGAAACCTTGGCTTCCAAGAGGGCTGCTGCTTTTTACTAGAGAGAAGGGCAGTGGGACAATGAGGGAAGGGGGCTAACTGTGTTGGGGGGAAGGCTGTTCAGGGGGAAACTTCATAGCATCACAGAGTTCTGGCCTTAGAGAACAAGGGTGTGACTTCTGGCACTGTCTCTTGCAGCCTTCTGACCCTGGGCAATTGATTTCCCACCATTAATCCTGTTTCTTCCCCTGCCACTGCTGTTGTGAGAAGTAAATGAGATAACCGATGCAAAGCATTTAGTACCCTGTCTGGCAGTCAGTAGTCCATCATCATTCCGTTTGATCCTGACAATACATCTGGTGCTTCTTTAACCACAGCCCCTTATACAACACTTTCTAAATCCCTCCCTATCTCCTGGACTGTTCAAACTAGTCCATGTACCTAAACTGAAAATACCATTACAGAGGCAGAACATATACTGGATACTATATAAAACCACTGCTTTGGGGCAGGCCCAGTGGTGCAGTGGTTAAGTTCATGCGCTCTGCTTTAAAGGACTGGGGTTCGCTGGTTTGGGTCCCTGGTGTGGACCTAGCACCACTCATCAAGTCATGCTGTGGCAGCATCCCACATAAAACAGAGGAAGACTGGCATGGATGTTAGCTCAGTGACAATCTTCCTCAAGCAAAAAGAAGATGATCGGCACCAGATGTTAGCTCAGGGCCAATCTTCCTCACAAAAAACAAACAAAACCACTGCTTCTCTTGATCCAAACATTCAATTATATATCCAGTCAACAGATATTTATCGGGTATCTGTGAGGTACCAAGAACTCTTCTGCGTGCTCGGGAGAGAGCAGTGAACAAGGGAGATAAAAATTTCTGCTTTCATGGGGTTGGCCCAGTGGTGTAGTGGTTAAATTCGCGTGCTCCACTTCAGCAGCCTGCGTTCATGGGTTTGGATGCCGGGTGTGGATGCACACACTGTTCAACAAGCCATGCTGTGGCGGTGTCCCACATATAAAATAGAGGAAGACTGGCACAGATGTTAGCTCAGTGACAATCTTCCTCAAGCAAAAAGAGGAAGATTGGCAACAGATGATAGCTCAGGGCCAAAAAACAAACAAACAAAAAATTCCTGCTTTCACACTGGGGGGAGACCGATAACAAAAAAATAACTAAGGAAAACACATTCTCTGTCAGATAATGATAAGCTCCAGGGAGAAAAATAAAGCAGGAAAGGGGCTGCTGAGAGACAGGTGGGCAATTTTAGAGAGGGTGGCCACAAAACCCTCGTGGAGAAGATGACATCTGAGTAAGGGGCTGAGGGAGGCCTGCAGATATGGGCGGGGGTTTTTTGGAGAGGGGGAGGTGGCATTCCAAGCAGAGCAAACAATTGGTGCAAAGCTCTGACATGGGACTGTGTCTTATGAGCCTGAGAACCTACAGTGAGGCTATTGCTGGAGCCAAGAAAGAACAAAGTGGATGAGGACAGACAGAGGAGGGTATGCAGAGTATGAAAGGCCCTGGTGACTAATGTAAGGGTTCTGAGTTTTGCTCTGAATGGGAAGGGACACCACTGGAGGGCACTGAGCAGAACGACATGATCTGAAGTATGTCATTTGATAAGGATCACCCTGGCTATGTGAGCCTGGAGCACAGGGGGTGATCCAGCTAGAGATACAGGCATGAGACTCATCAGTGACATTAATATTAATATTCTCTAAAAACCACACCAGCTTTATTTCTCTTTGGCCTCCTCATGCTGGCTACACATATATCAGTCAATTAAAACTCAGGACTATTATCTGAAGCATGCTTTTCATAATATATTTGTACAACTCATATTCTGACCTCATTTGGTTTCAGAAGATCAGTTGTTCAAATATATGCCTGATCTTTCTAGCATATCAAGATACATGATGAGAGAAAAATTCATGAGCAAATAAAGCTTGACTCAAAGTGTGGTGAAGTCCAAGATTAGAACCAGCTCTCCAGGGTCCTACTCTACTTACTGATGTTTCAACAATGCTGTTTCTTACCTGCTTTACTTTTGTTAATGCTAATGAGACTGTCTGCCTCTATACAGTAGCAGTGGTGATTGTCTACATAACCCCAAATGAAGATTTAAAAATCCATTCAATTACATAAATCCTGGGATGTTGATAATGAATAGATAAAATATGCAATTTATGCATATTTTCCCCCAATTCCTATCTGCACACTTGACAGTATAATTGCTTCTGCTCCCATTATATTAAAAAATAACCTCCTAACGTTCTTATCATTCCCTAGTGCAAGGTCCACGTCTCAGTTATAATGCCATTGGACTTCTCTACAGCTTTCAAGACTGTGGTTCTCTCTCTTCATTTTCACTTCCAGCCTTTAAAACTCTCTCCCCACTTGGTTTCAGGGATGGGCACACTAAGGCCTGTGGGCCTTGTTTTTGTAAATAAAGTTTTATTCAACCATGCTCATTTATTTGTCTCTGGCTGCTTTAGTGTTACAATGGCAGAGTTGAGTAGTTGTCATAGAAACCATATGGCTCACCAAAAAATACCATTTGGCCCTTTAGAGAAAGCATTTGCTGACTCTGTTGTATATTATTTAATTTCTCTTGGGGGTCTTTCTCTCTCACCTTCCTCTTCACCTCCTCTTTCTACATACATCTAAACATTGGTTTTCCCCTTCAGCTTCCACTATCTACTCTGTTCTTTTACCTCTCTTTATTGGTGAGTTTCTCAGTAATTCCAACAATTTCTACAATTTGAATTCCTATCTCAGAGGAGATGAATACCAAATCCATGGACCAGCTCTAACCTCTCCCCTAAACTCTAGTCTCATATTTCCAGCATCCTGCTGTACCTGAATGTCCAAAAGTCATTTCAAACTCAAGTTCTATTCTTCGAGTGTCGATTTTACCCATCATTGTCCTGGTCACCCAGGTTCAAAACTCTCCTTCATTTCATTTGTCCCCCTCATTAAATCAGCTGCTAACTACTGCTGCTTTTACCCCACAATTTTTCTGGAGCCCCTTCCTTTCTTTTCCTACTGCTTCTCAATGAACTTTCTCAAAAGTATTGCAGCATACATTCATCCCATGTAGTATTTCTCTAGTAACTGAATGAATGCAGGACTTCCCTCAAAACATTCCTTATTTGAAAGCCTTACATTTTTCCCACTATCTAACAAATAAGATTCAACAGCCCTCCCCACCATTTCCAAAATTTGTTTTTCACTTGAAACTCTTATGAGTCTTATTCCCAAAGCCCCTTAATCCAGCTGTATCTGGCTATTCCCTTCCACCCATAACTCAGTCAACAAAAATCTACCCTTTCTACAAAAGACATCTTCTTCATGAACTTTCCTTTCATTTTCTAACAAAATGCAAACATTTCTTTTAAAAAATACCCTTATTTAGTATTTATTTATTTTTATGGCACTCTTGCACTTTCTATTTTGAATCATACTTAAATAAATACTTATTTTACATCCCTTATTATTCTGTCTACTCCTTGAGAGGAGAGACCGTATCAATTATACTCCCTTGTACACAGTAAAAAGTAATATTTACTGATGAAGATGATGGTAATAAATGCAGGTCTCACAGTGCTTCCTAGATGGCAAAAGATTCTGCAAGATAATGATAAAAGTGTCTATTTCACATTTTATTTTAAAAGTTACATTCTAGCTTATATTCTAATATTAACATTTGTGGGGGAAAGTCACAATCATTAAATTTCTATTACTCTGTAGTAAAGTCTTAGATAATTATATTTGGGGTTTGAATAGGCCAAGGGATGACATGGAATGAAAATGTTCATGATTTTTATTTGCTTTTTAGATGAATTACATTTAACAGGCTTTTCTTCCCTTTCTGGAAAATATTTTAAATACTTCAACATATCTATCATTTCTATGACATGACTTACTCCTTGGAAATGGCAATGAAGCAATTCAATCTTTTAAAATACAGCTTAAAAATCGATGTTTGTTTAGATTATCACAACAGCGACTAGGATTTCATTTTTCTAAAGAATCATGACTAAAACTACTTTTCTCATTCGTAAGAAGAAATTGAATACAAATTTACAATTGTCTTGTGTTCATTGGAAGGATGTCGCAGAGCACAAAAGGCTTTTGGGATTAAAAAGAGTTCATAAAATTTTCCATTAATAAGTAGGCTTTTCACTATGCTTGGTAACCTGATATAACTCTCCAGAGTCGGCCAAGAGCCCTGAACTCTAAGAGCCCTCTGAGCTATCTCTATACCCATTACCATTCCATTTTGTCAATTCCTCAGAACTGCTCAAAACCCAGGTCAACCAGCTCCAACTGATTTATTCAAAACTGAATCCATTTCAGGTAGAGATGACTTAAAATACTTAATAATAAAATGATTTTGTGGTGTGTTCATACAGTGAATAATAAGATCACCAAACTCATTTTCATCTGTAATCCACATAGAAGATGGTTTTAGGCATTAATCCATGGCCTTTTAATTTACTTTTCTTATTTCACTTAGTTGGTCTTTTTGCTCTATCTGTGTTTTCTGATTCGTAGACCACGCAGAATTGAATCTTTCAAGAAATAGACTGAGATCTGCTGTAATAGTTTTAAGTACCACTGAATCATGGTCCTCGTCTTAGGCACTTTAGATATAATATTTAAGAAAGGGCAGAAAATCTACCTTGGACTTAACAGTTCTCTTTCTACATCGGCTATGCTAGGTACAGTTGGTTGGCTTGTAAATAGTTTACCAAAGAAAGGTTCTTTGCTAGTTTAAAAGTAAAAAGATTTTTTAAAAAAAAGTTGGCATGCAGAACTACTGTGGCGCATTTAGAATCAATGTTGCTGCTACCCTCCACCTCTCTTCAGATAGTTTGTTCTCCATGTCTCATTTTATAATATACTTAAACCTGCAGATTAAAAGTAAGTTCTTATATGTAACAGTGACTTAATTCGTCCTCTTAGACACCCTTGGAATTCTTGAAGATATGTTCTAACACCATCAAAAATCCTCACAATTGTGAATTACTTATACATGCCACTGGACTTCTCTACAGCTTTCAAGACTGTTGGTTATCCCTCTTCATTTTCACTTCTGGCCTCTTTTTAAAACTCCCTCCTTCCTTGGGTTCAGGAATGGGCACCCTTGTCCCCACACACTGTAATATATTGCCATCTAGAGTTACATATTTCTTGTGCACATCCTCACATCATTTTTTTTTAATTTTATGAACATTTTCTCTCTCATTTGATTGGTAATTTACACCCACAACCACATACAAGCCTTTGCCACCAACAATTCACAAGAGTTACTGTGTGGGCCACAAGCAGAGAGCACAGAGCACCACTGAGATGAGTGCTTGTAGATGTGGAAGCTCCCTCATGAACTGACTCCCAGTGTGGTCTTGTGACTCTAACTTGTAATTCAGCAAAGTATTTATGTGCTACGTAACAGACTTCTGGGACAACTGTGACCAGCAGAGATCTTAGCTGTGCTGTCTGTGAATGCCCAGGGTTAGTGTGCTAAAATCACATGTAATTTGTCTTTATGAGGACAAACAGAGGTGCTGACTCTTCTCTTTCTAGTGTGTTGCTTAGCATCATCCTATCCTGGGGTGAATAACTATTCAAAAATGACCTGTAAATATCTTTGGGCCAAAAAAGCAAGTATTGCCACATTTTTTTCCTCAGTTTCAATCCAGGTTGAAGGATGCGTGTGTTTATATCCTCCTTTTATGCAAACTCCAAAGAGAAAAGATTGCTCTGTAAAACTGGATTAAAGGTGTTTCCCATAGCAATTCTATGTTTGGTATGCTTTTATAAGAAAGCATAATTATATTCGTTTCCATTAGTCCATAAGAAACATGTATTCTCTGTATTTTTGGTTTTAAAGAGATGTTATGTTGATAATATGCTAAAAACTGCAGCTTGAGATGATAAATTATCTAGTCTCTGAGAAAGCCGGTGAGATCCCTACCACCCGGGAATGGAGTCATGACCTCCTTTTGCTTCAGGTACCACCTCTACACTGGCACTCATCTGCTCAGACCCTTCCTGAGCCCTGGGACTCAAGCCTCCAACATGGTTAGGGAAGGCGCCCATACAGGCAGGTGGCGCTGTTTTCAGAAATGACTCGAAGAATAGATCAAAGTTGTAATTTTCTCTAGAGACAGACTACGTAAAACAAAAACTTTAAGAACATAGCTATAATATCTGCTATATTTGGAGCAGACATAGAAAGCAGACACTAGTCTTTTTTGCTTTCCTAAACTTAAACTGGGCTTACACTAACTTCTTTATGAAAACCATCTTGGTGCCATGAGGAGAAGAGACAGTTCCTGAAGAAGACAGGGCTATGACGGAGGGTAAGGTCTTGGGCTTTCCTAGGTAAAGGTCTGGTAGGTTTGCAGTGCTTGAGGTCAGTATGTCAAGGGGTTAAACACAGATGTTTGATATTGTTTTCTTTGAATACAATAATAAAGACAAACAGAAGTGGTAAAAACCAATAACATTTATGTTTGGGTAACTTCTGAAATTTATAATGTGCTAATAATATGCATTTTGAATATCATTTACCCCAATTTCCTTTAACCAAAGCTGCCAAGTCACCTCAGCACTAAGCCTTAGCTGTCTCTGAGGCCAAGCTGAAATCTGAGAGGCCCAGATGGCTCATTACAATCCACGCACATTCCAATGCTAATAATAAGAGAGATCTTCCTATGCATCCACCACATTTACACTATTAAATAAGGCATCAGGGGCCAAATCGACTCTTCACTATTTTTATTCCTTTTTCTCCTTTGACTACCTCAAATCCTGAAAATTGTTTCTTCCCATTGTCTCTCATTCCCAACCAACTTGGATGTAAAAGACAAAATATGAAGAACCATCTAACATATGATCCAGTATTTGCTGTCTCATAAACTTGCTTATAAAATGGAGTTTAATTACTTAAAGCTTTTCTTTTATGTCATTTTTAAGAAATTTCAAACATACATATAATGACCACCTTATTTATTCTCCCAAAAGATTTAAAAAATCTTAACATTTGCAGTATTTCCTTCAGATCATTAAAAAAAGTAAAATATTATAGGAGTCAGCTCTTTGTATTTTTTTCCCTATTTTGTTTCCCCTTCTTAGTATCCTGGTGTATATCCTTCTTATGCAAGTTTTCATGCTTTAACTATGTATGTGTCAATGAACAATGACCAATACAGTTTTGCTCCTTTAAAAACTGTATATAATGATATTATATTCTACAATTTGGTTATTTTCACTTAA
Source organism: Equus asinus (assembly GCF_041296235.1). Lineage (NCBI taxonomy): Eukaryota > Metazoa > Chordata > Mammalia > Perissodactyla > Equidae > Equus > Equus asinus. The sequence continues at coordinate 51,194,945 of NC_091800.1, forward strand.
CATTACATTTGAGATTTATTTATACTCTTTCATTTTATTTGTTGAATATAGTATTCCATTTTGTAAATGGACCACCATTGCAGTCATGCGCTGCATTACGATATTTTGGTTCATGACAGATCACATATACAACATTGGTCCCATGAGATCAGTACCATATAGCCTAGATATGTAGTAGGTTATACCATATAGGTTTGTGTAAGTACACTCTATGATGTCTGCACAAAGATGAAATAGCCTAACGATGTATTTCTCAGCACATATCACTGTCATTAAGGGATGCATGACTGTATTTATCTGTTCTCCTACCAATGGGAAATTAAGTTGTTCACAATATCCACTGTTAGAAATGCTGCTGCAAGATTCCTATAGTGTATATGTGGTAATATAATTATAGGGTATGCATATCATCAGTTTTATTAAACATTGCCAAATTTCTCCCCAAAACGGCTGAATCAATTAACTCTCATTGATGTATGAACATGCCCATTTCTCTATATCCTAAGACAGTATTGCCAGATTTAAAAATTCTTGTAAAGTCTACAGTCATTTTGTATATCTGTTCTCCTCCCAAACACAAGAAGGATTTAGCATGCTATAACTACCCAGTGAATATTCCCACCTTCCTCAAGTTATTTTCATTATAGTCTTAAATTTTGGTTCATGTTTTACTGTCAAGAGTTCATCAAAATTTCTCTCTTTATGCAGATATTTATTTAGATTTTTAAAACCAGTTCTAAGCTCACCTTTCTTTTTTTCAGTTTTTTTACTTCTTTCAAAAGTATATCCTTTAGTTCCTACAGCAAATTTATGTGCATGGTAAACTCTTAGTCAGTCTAGGTCTGGATTTTTTTTTAACTGTCAATTGAATTTGCTTTAGCTGAGAACAGAATTCTAGGATTCCTCAGCCCTTTGAAGAGACTACTGCGTTGCTTTCTGGCATTCATTGTTGCTGTAGTCTTTGCCATTCTTTAATTCCTTTGTAGATAAGTCTTTGAGATCTTCTTTATGACTCATGCTTGACAACTTCACTGCTATGTGTCTTGATGTAAATTTATTTTTACTTATTTGTTTATACTCTAAGATTCATGACTTCCCTTAATTCCTCCAAATTTCCAGATATTTCTCTGAACACTGCATTCTATCTATTGTTATTTTATAGAAGTCCTTTTAGATAAATTTTGGAACACTTCAATTCATGTCTCAATCTTTCTTTCATGTTTTTGTCAGCTTTTCCATTTTGTGTTATTTTCTAGGTAAAATCCTCAGGATGATCTTTGAATTCATATTCTTCCATTGAAGTTTCTCAACATGTTCTGGTTGCCAAAAAAAGAACCTGGGAATTATCCTAGATTTATTTTTACCTTCATCCATGACATCCAATTGGGCAATAAGTTCTGTCCATTGGATTTCCATTCATACTGCCTCTGCACAGGCCTTGAGGAATTCCCACCTGGCTTCCTAAAGTAGGCTCCTAACTTTCCTCCCCTCCTCTAGTTTCACTACATTTAATCCTTCATCCACAAATCTGAATGTTACCACGTTATTCCCACCTACTTACAGGCTTTCTGTGTCTCCCTGTAGCATTCAGTAAATATAGACTCCTTAACTTGGCACACAAGGCCTATGATAACCAGATCCATGAATATCCCTGCAGCCTCATTTCCATTTCTTATAAACACCCTTCATTTGAATCATACCAACCTACATAATCTACCCATCTACCAGGATGTACTATGCTCTTTCATATTTCCAGGACATTGTATCTTGCTTTAAAATTGCCTTTTTTCTCTGAGAAACACCCTTCTCCTGAAGTCATCTGAACCACACCCTCCCGACCACCAAGCTTAGTGCTCCTTCCTTTGTGATCCTCTATGGGTCTACACTTATCTACATTACAGAACTCTTCTCACTATCATTGTTTCGTCTCCTTTATTCACCGGACTATAAGCTTCCTGTGGGCATTATCTGTGCATTGTGCACTGTACATGTGACTGAACCACAAATGTGCATTAATCAAATAAGTGAATAGGAAGGGATATACAGGACAATTCCTGGGATGGGGAAAGGTTAAAAAAATAGAAATCAGATACTTTAAAAAAAATTTCTTAATATTTTAATCTGGCAGTTCGAATTTTATTTATTTTTTTGCTAAGGAAGATTCACACTGAGCTAACAAATGTTGCCAATCTTCCTCTTTTTGCTTGAGGAAGATTTGCCCTGAGCTAACATCTGCGCCCGTCTTCTATTTTGTATGTGGGTCGCCACCACAGCATGGCTACCAACGAGTCGTGTAGGTCACACCCAGGAACTGAACCTGGGCTGTCGAAGTGGAGCACGTGGAACTTAACCGCTAGGCCACAGGGCCAGCCCCAAATATTATTTAGTTTTGATAAAAGAATAAGAAAGCAAGAAAGAAAATAAATGGGTGCTGTAGTTATCATATTTATTTAAATAACAAATATGAAGACTTTTTTTTCACCATTTAAATGGTACAACACAGGGAATAAAATTCAAGAATTTTATAACATGTCAACTAATTTCATTTAGCTTATAAAGTACAACAGTTCCTAGGTAGTATCATTTTTTTAATATAAATATATATATATACATTATATGTCTCTGTATGTATTCATGTGTGTGTATTTATATTTATATATACGTGCATAAAATTTAAGGTACAGTTCCCAGCTCTTCTTTGAGTATATTCTAACATGCCCAGATATGAGATGGCTACTGCATCCTGTACCTTACAAATATGCAAGACCTCTCAAAATAAACTACCCACTGACTGATTAGTAATAATATGGCTGATATTTCTTCTATCCTCTCTGGAATAAGGTATGGAATAAATAAGGATAACGAGTAGAGTCCCAAGTCTGTGGTGGGTTACTCTTGCTGTTATGAAGGACGATTTTATTCTCAATGCTTGTTGTAATTAAAAATACAGAGCACAACACCAAAAAATAGCTAAAACAATTCAGTGGCCTACTTAGACTTGTACACGGAAAACACTGCACATTTCCACTTAGATCAGATCATAGAAAATTATAGAGTTAAAACTAGTTTAAGTTATAGTTGAAAGGAGGTTTACTCTTAAGTAAGAGAGACATATTTTGGTGATTAACATAAAAAATGATCACAATTAGCTAAGGAAGGGAAGAAATGGGCCTGTTAACAGCTGTCCTAGTTGTGCAAGGTGGATAATGCAATAATAAAACACATAATTGGAGGTTTACTACCTTGATTACTGTAGATTATACCAAGGGGCACAATAATGCCACTAAGCAGAGCATCACCAGTTAGGGCTCATTTGTTAGATGATAAATGGATCATGTTCCAGTATAACCAGGACTTTGAGAATGTGTTGAAAAATACTCGCTAACACATATCATGATACCAATCAATTTCGGACAGCATAAAGCATTTTATTCTTTGATAAACTTAATTAAAATAGTAAAAGAACTAAAAAACATTAAAAAGATACTATATGAGACTTTGAAGCTATTCTATGTAACCAAACACATTTTATGCAATTTATGTCCTGATTTTGAAGAAGGCATTTCTGAACATCTGCCATATAAACTGGGATAATTCTAAAATTGCAATGTTATAATGATTATTAGCTATTGGATAGTGCTAAGAATTTTATTGAACTCATTAATCTAAGAAAAGTAAATAGAATTACAACAGTAATAATAAATGCTGGCTGTATTTTTATTTTGTAGTTTCCCCTTGTGCTTTTCAGAAAATAACTACTACCACAATGAGGCAAGATATAATAGGCATGTCTGTCTGTCGAACCAATTCCCTGCTCAAGAGAGCTCCAGGCAGAGACCAGATATGTCTAAAAATGACACAGACGTCAATCTCTGAAACTCAGTGAACCACACTTTGACAAAATTTCCCTACACCTAGAAATGTTAACCTATAACTTGAGGCTTGTTTTTAATGCTGCAAGATGCTGGAGAAATGGAAATACATAATATGGTACCACAATGCCAATATTTAGCAACATGGAATTGCTTCACGCAATTTATATGCATATATACTTGATTTTATATATGCAGTAGATTTCATACATAACAAATTTTAAACTCTGACAAAAACCGAAATAATTAAAAAATATAATGTACCTAATTTTAGGAAATATGGAACTGGGCTATTTAATATTGACAAATTCTCTAGATAACTAAGGCACACCTTTTTAAGTATTAAGGCCAAGTATGGCAAAATGACAAAATGTTTTGATTTTACTCAAAGCTCTACCACTAATAAGCTGTGACTTTACAAGGAGTAGAGGAAATTACATGAGTATCAGTTTTCTTTTCTGTAAAAGACTGGCAAAAATAGCTAGACATTGGTTATTGTAAAACTTAAAGATGACATATGTCAAGCACAAAGAACATGCAGGCATTCAAGAAAGGTGAATTATTTAAATGATTTTTAGTAAATATCTTTATGAGATTTATTATATACTTTGTTGCCTAGTTCAAATAGATTGACCATAATTTAACCTTTCTTTCATTACTAATGGTCATTATTTCAAAAGCAATTATTATGCTGTAATAAAGTATTACCTCCAAGGACTGAAGAGCTGTTGTAAACCTATTTCAGCTCGAAAGATCTTGCTGTGATTTTTCAAGTTATTTTAATAATAATTTCGGCACCTTCTTTGTTGGCTGCCACATGTTACCCTTAGTGTACCTAGAGATAAAGGGAGTTTCCTATTCTGGCAGGGGGGTTGGCACATGAGAACCTCAGCGGGTATCAAGCATCTGTAGACAGGTAATGCAAAATCAGTAGATCTATTTTTTTTTACTACAGAAAACTACAGAAAATGAAATGCTATAAAATGTTTGTGGCTATTGGGAATACATAAAAAATCTATTAAGACAACATTTTAGGGGACTCGAATTATAAAAGTAAAAACTGAGACGAGGGTATTATGTTAAGCGAAATAAGCCACTCAGAGAAAGACGAACTCTATATGACTCCACTCATAGGTGGAAGTTAGTATATTGATAAGGAGATCTGATCGGTGGTTACCAGGGAAAAGGGGGGGTGGGGGGAGGGCACAAAGGGGGAAGTGGTGTACCCACAACATGACTAACAAAAATGTACAACTGAAATCTCACAAGGTTGTAATCTATCATAACATTAATAAAAAAAAAAAAGTAAAAACTGAGAAACATTCCTCTCAGCTATTTCTCTTCCGCAATTTTTTTCCATTAATTTCTCTCTATGCACAGCTGGAAAATCGTGTTCACAAAGAATGTAAGAAGTATATCTAAACTAAGAGTTAAAAGGCTTTCTCTTTCACAGAAGGAGAATCTCAGATGCTCTTCTATAAGTAATTCATAGTTTATATCATGCATGCAATAAATATTTCATATCCTATGCAACGTGTGTGTGTGAGAGCATTACAGCCTAGAATTCAGTGAAACTACACTACTCTTCATCCTTTATGTGCCTCCACTCTCTGCCCTCATTGTTCACTCCAATACTTTCCCCTACTCTGAGTAGCAAAATCGTATGCTTCTTTAACTTTCACCTCAAATGCCACCTACTGTACCTTCATTATAACCTATGACTCGCTCCAGAGTCTAATTCATGTTCTCTGGAGATTTACAATCTAGGTCTCTAGAAGGTTTCCTCTGTTTTAAAGGGCTCTGTTTTTACAGAGGACTGATTTAAAACACCCACTCCTGACAAAGGCAACACCAGAGATGATTAGGGAGCCCTTGGAGTTAGCACAGAAGAGAAAAAACTGCAATCACCAAGTTGACAATTCCTTCTAAATACAGAAGATTCGACACAATTCAGACAGAGCTCCTTTCGATTTGTGCTTAGGTTTGCTTAATATACCTTTAAGATTAGAGATCTCTGGAAGGAAACCAAATCTTTGTTTTATGGCTACAACAAATGGCCCCACCACGGTAAATATGTCATTTATTCTTTCTCACAAAGACACATTCACTGCATAGTGCAAATAAAAGTTGCATTTTCCTTCTACTTAAGGTTCGTTAGATGAAATTTATGTTTTTAAAATGCACTGCAAACACCAAAAACTGATTGTACTGTTATCAGCTTTTAAATCAAAACAGCTTGCTATCTGGTAAGGACAGGAGAACTGGTCGATTTATTTCATAAAATTTTATGTACAAAGAGACAGTGTCTATGAACTTAATGGAGAGAATATAGAGTCTGGAGGGGTAATTTTTATTACAATTTATAGTAGGATTATCCATACTCCACAGTTTTCAGATTTTATTGAGATTTTATGGGACTATGATGCTGACGCAGTTAACCGCAGTGGGGTAGGAGGTATAATTTGCTTCACCCTGACTGAGAAGTGAAATTGGAGTTACTACTATATAAGGAACCCAGCCGACTCTATTAATTGCCTGGATCCAATCAAAGTCATTATTTACCCTAGTTTCACAGGTAAAATATTTTACCTGAGAGTAAAGAATACACAAGAACCAACTCTAATTTTCATACAGCAGTATCTTTTCATTTAGACTGTTTTGAAGCCATAAGAATATGTCTCACTCACAGGGGTTTGACTCCAGAAGCTAGTAAAACCTGAACCATATCAAGCAGTTATAATGTGCCACCAAATATCATTCTTTAATATGAAGTACTATGAAATAAAACAAACTTGGGAAACAGCAGAAACAACATACCCAAGAACACCCTGGAATAACTGATGGCCCATTGACATAAAATAGTAACAGCTTTGGGAATGGTATTCATTCATTCTGCAGACATTTACTATTTATTATGTATCAGACATTAGATAAAGCAGTAAGGCAATAATATAGAGATCATTATAATATAATACAACTATATGTTATAATATATTTGAGTCAAATATATTGAGCCAAGATATTTTATATATATATTTATATATAAAATTTCATATATACATGAAATAAATTGCTTACAATTTGGTATGTATCTTTCGACAAAAGAAAGCATTTGAACCACATCTATTGCCACAGAAAGAAAAAGCCTTCCAGGAAAAGGAAACCACAGGGATAAAGGCAGAGTTGTCATTATGAAAAGCCACGGAAATGGTGGCTGGGATAGAAGACATATTTGGTGGAATGGCAATAGATGGGAGTGGCGGGGTTTCAGGAGCCAGACTGTGAGGATGTGAGACTCCCTGCTGGTTATCATTTTATGTTGCTGTTTTGTCTCCTTTACCATAAAAAGGAAGGATCCTTTTATGGTTAGAGTTTAGGACTATAGACCAACACTGGCCACAGCATTCCTAAGCATCTCATACAAAACATGGTACCTACAGCAGGATACATTCATTCATTCATCCGTTTATTCATCTCTTCAATCAATAAATATTTATTGAGCATTTACTAGTGTCAGGCACAATGCAATGTGTTAGGGAAATATTAGCTAATGAGGCTTAGATGGATTTTGGGAAAGCTCAACCCTATTTTATTCTTGGAAGTGAACATTTATAACAATACATACCACGTATAAACATATGTTTATATAGACATATGTAAAACAATAAACATATAAACAACTACAGCTTTTGTCAACAGGGGAGCTTCTTCTTATTGTAGGTCACCCAAGTCCCACTAGGTCTTTCTCTCCCCCAGGAAACTGAGAAACCCATTTGCCATGAGGTTATCTTCCTAATTCTACCCTGTTTCTACACAACTTCTCCTTCACCCCCAGCTACTGAGAAGGCAGTTCCTTTGATGAATTCTCCAAGGGCCACTCCCAGTTATCCCAGTTTCACCAAATTCTCTGTCTTCCTGAGTTTTCATTGTTCTAACACATAATTCTCCATTTACCTATTATTTTTTCTCTATGACATTCAACAAAACATAATAGCACACAAGTTGACATATATATGCTTCCATTTATCCAACAAACATAATCCATCATTCAAAAAAAAAAAAAAACAACTAAGCGCAGATACACAGAAAGTAGCATTTTATTCCCACTAAAGAGAAGCAACATACAAACATACAGGACAGGAAGTAGGACACAAGTAGATAGAAGTTATGTTTTTTCTTTTTGGTCCAAGTTAAGTACAGTCCTTTCTTAAAAAGATACTAGATCTCTAAAAACAAAGTAGATAAGTTAGGTTTCAAATTCAGGTTCAAGTTTTACTTCAAAAGGGCACAATTGGGGCTAGCCCCATGGCCTAGTGGTTAAGTTCAGCATGCTCCACTTTGGCAGCCCAGGTTTGGTTCCTGGGCACAGACCTACACCACTAGTCAGTGGCCATGCTATGGCAGCAACCCACATACAAAATAGAGGAAGACTGGCATGACCCACATAGAAAATAAAGGAAGACTGGCATGGATGTTAGCTCAGGGCAACTCTTCCCCAAATGAAAAGAGGAAGATTGGCACAGATGGTAGCTCAGGGAAAATCTTCCTCAGCAAAAAAAAAAAAAAAAAAAAAAAAATTCACCACAGTACCTTACAACCTCAGGCTAGGTGGGAAAATCTGGGAGCAATCATAGAATATATAACTAGACTATAGAGTTTCTCTGACTTTCATTGTTTTAAAATTCTACCACTAGATGGCAGTACAAAGACTGCCCTTTTCAATGCAGGTCTCTTAGTTCCACAAGGCATCACTTCTAGGATTGGTGATTTGATGAGATACAGAAGAGAAAGAAGAATCAAGATTCAGAAAAAGGTAGAGTGGTGAGGGGTGGAGGGAGATAGAGAAGGACAACTGGGAGGAGGGAGAAGCAGAGAAATGGAGGTAAGATGGAGAGTGAGAGGGCAGAGAAAAAAAGGTGAAACCAAAGAGGGTACTTGGAGAATGAGGTATGGAAAGGAGCTGAGGTGAAGATGAGAGAACTCCATTACGGTCTTTTTCAAACCTTTTGGACAGGAACCACAGTAACAAATACATACATTTCAACATGACTCAGTACACACGCACACACACACACACAGTTACCACATCTGCAGGTACATAAATAAATAGGTTACTGAACAAAAGTTTCATGATATAATACTTATTTGAGGGATACTCTCAAATATTTTTTTAATTTACTCCATTCTATTTAATTTCTTTAAAACTGATGATTATGAGCTACTAAATTTATTTCAAGATTCATCAACAGAAAAATGATCTGCAGTGTGAACAATACTGTTTCAGTGTACTGTAAACTAAAGCTGGCTTTTAAGAGAAGTTATTTTAAAAATTGCCATAGCTGGGAGTAGGGGACATTCCTGGCCATATAATCAATCCATAAAATAACTGTTGAATAAATGAACTAACGAATAGAAAGAAAAAGATGGTGAAGTCACCTGGTCATGAAAAACACATACAGTTGGCCAGTGATCAGAGTGGCATGTCACCCACATACAGGTGGCTAGAGGAAAATGGAATATGTGATCATTACTCTGTAAATTGGTAGCTCTTCTTTTATTTAGTAGATAGAAAGGCAAATATCAACTTATTCTTTTCTAAAGAACACAAAGCAGAATACCAGTTAATCAAATTATTCATTAACAATGGAAAATAGGTAGAGAGAAAAAGCTGAGAAAATAGTGACATAGTTTGGAACACAAGAAGAATTACTAAGGGAATAAGAAAAAATAAGGAACAGAAACCACATCCAGAGAGCTGTAAATAATTAAAAAGCCAACTTAACACAGTGCTGGCAAAGATTCTAAGACCAAGTTTCCCTCTTGGATCTTATATTCTTCCTTCTTTCATTTGTTCCTATAGGTCTTAAGAGACACTCGGAAAAATGCTCATTTGCTAAATATATATATACATATGTATGTGTATACAGACAGATAAATAGATATCTCTGGAAGTTTCTTGCAATGAGTATTATAAACATCCAAATATCATCAAAATATTCTATAAATACCTGCAATCTAATATGTAAAATAAGAATTTCCTTGTAGCATAATAGCACCCCTACTACTTGAAATTAGAAGCCTTACATTTAAGCAGGAAATATATTTTTCATTACATATATAATTTTATATTTCTCAGGAAAGAAAAAATTTGCTTTTTAAAAATTAAACCACAAAGAAAATGAAAGATACATTTCAAAATCCAGTATGTAATGTTCAATGATTTAAATATCAGTACAGAAAACTTTTCAGGTGTGGTGAAAAATGAATGTAGAGACAACAGAATATTATATTAGTAAAATATCACATTTAAGCATACACTTAATCAAATATAAATTAGGTCCTTCTATTATAGGAGAAACTTGTCCTAACAAATTAAGATGGCGTGGTAGTTATCACATCACAACAGAATGAACACAAAGTTCACTTTGTTAACCCCTTGCTTTAGCTACATTATCTAATAAATGGATCTCTCTCTTGTTTACGTCTTTACTTCCTTAAGTAACATCTACCTCTGAAGTGTCATCTCTCTCTTAACATGAAATCCCTCTGGTGTCCATACTTTCTCCTTTTCTTTTTCCCTTTGTACCTTCATTTACTATTTAACTGTGGGAGGTGGGAAGGCCAATCAAACTCACTCCTGACATTTTACACTTTACAAGGAGCTTACCTAGAGTTTTCTGCTAATTCTCTTAGAACAATATGGACAATGTCTCCTCTGTGAGCCAGTTACTACCATCAAATCTCAGAAGTAACCCAGTCAATGCCAGATAAAGCAGAGGAACTGACAGACTGTAGGTATTTCAGATACATAAGAAGATAAGAAGCCAATTTTTTGATAGAATCTATTCAACCTCTTGCACATGCCCAAGTGAAAAAATACGGATAAGTTTCTCTCCATGTTGAAAATCCAGTAAAAGCAAACAAATGACCAATGAATCTGTATAAAATAAAGTCTTCTGAACTCCTATTATCCAAAAATTCAACTTTTCTTAAATATTGGCTGACTGCCTTTCTCACTATTTAACAAGTTCCTGTCTTTGTTTTATAAGGACAGTATTGAAACACTCAAGTCCTATCCAAGTCTCTATTTAAGAATAAGGAGCCACAAGTCAGCAACACTCCAGTCCCGTTTCCCAATAAGCAACATTAAAAAAATTAATTAAAGAACATAAGTAACTAGATGGTTTGTCAATAAAAATCAAATTCAGAATTAAAATATGAATCTATACCTAGTAGCTATCATTCTTAAACATAAGCAGGAGAATAAATTTACCAAAGGAAGCTGTGGTAGTTCATGCACTCAAGAAGCAAAGACAACCGTACACACAAGCACAGGTCAGCTGCCCCGGACTATTCTGGTCATATGGACAGATGACACCAGGATTCCACTGAATGGTGAACTAAAAGAGGACGGTCATGTGTAGGGTAGACAGAAGAAGCAACTCTGTGACAAAATGAACCATGGTCTGAAAGAAAACACCATTAACATCAACAAGTGAGAGAGCTGACAGCAGAAGAAAATTGATGAAACAAAGACATGTGAAATGGGGACTTTCATGGGAGCAAAACTACAGTTGCATTCAATGGTCAGGAGCTACAGTCATAACCTCCAACCAGCTTTGCAGCAATCACTGCGATGACCATATTTCCTTTCACAAATATAAATGGCACAGGACTAAAAATACACTTGTGGCTTCTTCCTGTAGGCTGCTGAGAAAAGCAACAGCCTGCAGGAAGAAAATGGGGTGTGAGTATTTCAGAGTTGCCCATGGCCACATCCCTTTGAAACTCCTGGATGAGTACTACAAAAATAAGGTATATTTTTGGAAGATTCTTCACTTCATCTAAATATATTTAAAAAACAACACTTTCAAAGGAGATGACCGAAGAAATCACGCGCCCAAGTGGGGTTGGTATCTTAAAAGGAGTATCAACATGGTCTAATAAGATATTTGGGGGAAAAACCACTTTCTGCTTAAAGATCTAATCGCATATACGTTTTAAGTCAGGAATAATGCACTTATGACCTATAATAAGTTACTTCAAAAATGACCCCTACAACAAAGTCCTAATGCAATAAATATGTTTTCTAAAATTCTGGTGGACTGGGCTGCTGGGATGTATTTTAATGAAATAAAATGTGGAGGCATAAGAAACTGGAGCTGAACTCTTTCCTCTAGGCAATCTGTTTTATTGCAGTCATGTGGACATTTGACGGGTTTGGGTGACTAAGGAGAAGACAATAACAGAGAAAGGTGGGAGAAATAACAGACCACCTATATAAACTAATAAAGAAGAATGGGATAGTGGTCAGGGAAGAAAACAGGGCAACAGTGAAAAGCCCACCTGGCTGCCCTGGGCTTTTCAGTCTAAAGCCATCGATCAAATACGCCCTAGCTGGAGCCTCATTCCTGGGCATCAACGTGATATTACTTGTTCCATCAGGTACATGGAGAAAGAATCAGCTCAGGTATGGGAGGGAGGAGATAAGTCTATTTTTTTTTAGCTCTTTAGTTGGATTTTCACAGACTTGGTATTGCCCCTTAAGTATTTTGAATTTCTAAAATGCAATATCTATTTTAATACTCCAATGTAAAAAATGTCTTTAAACCACAAATATACAAATTATACTGGGCTCATCTTTTGTTTTGAATTATTCTGTACATTCCACTAGGTGATGAATGAGAAATGTTTGATCTTATCTTTATATTAATTCTAGTATTGTTCTTACAATTCTCAATGGAACTCAAATTTTACTGAACTTTTATTTTTTGCTTTTCATTGTCTATCTTAGATCACTATCTTCTATGTTTGCACTTCCTTTCATTTTCCACTACATATCTTTTTTCCTAAGTATTTTGTCAATCTAATAAATTGACTTCAGAATTTGGGTTAATTACTGCGAGATGCAGGTTACTTCCACAGTATAATATAAGCAGCTAACATGCAATTAAGGACTTTGCTTCTATAATTCTTCCTTTCTAGAATTATCCATTTTCAACTATCTACTGGATTATTCTTGACAGAATACAAATATGCTGTATTATCTCTCTCTTTTAAAATCCCTCCCTTGAGAGCTTAAAAGCCTCTCCAGCTATCATTCCATTTCTCTACAACTCTTTCCAGCAAAACTCCTCCTAAGAGCTGTCTTGGCTTCGTCTCCTCTCCCTCACCCCTCATGTGAACACAAACTCACTTCAGTAAGTCCTTTATCCCTATCACTCCACTGAGACACTGTCAGTGTCACCAATGACCTCTACTCTCTTGCCAAATGCTCAGTCCTTATTTTATTTGGCCCCTTAAGCAGCTTTTGCTACAACTGATGACTCCTTCCATGAAACACCTTCTTCTCGTGCATTCCCTTTAACATTCTTTCTCTTACCTCACTAGCAGGATCAGAAGGAAGGAAAAAGAATCCTAAACACACCCACTCTTCCATCAAGGCCACAACGAACCAAGAACAACTTTGCTTATAATTTGTTATGGCCCTCTATGCTTTTCTGCTACTAAATATCTGTAAAACCCAATGAAAATCTCCTAAGAAATCTACCAAAAACTTCCCCAGGCTGGACTGAAATTCCTTTCAGAGGTCAAATAATCCCTTGAGGGTCTTGTTTATAAATAACAGGTCTCAGGTTACGTAGTAACAAAACGCGGGGCCAGATCAGTCCATAGGCTGTTCCCTCTCCATGCACAGCCCTCCACCTCTCAGCATGACCACTTTGGAGGCTAACTGCTACTTGTCCTTCTGGTATCAAGAGGAAAAATGTCTTCCTCAGGAGACTTTCTCAGACACCCTCTCTCTCATAGCTCTAGTGTGTTTGTTTATGGTACCTTCCAGAATATCACGCTGTTTTTCTTCACCTCATGTATTTCATTCAAGGCCCAACTGAGATATCTCGGTGCCCTGGGCTAGCTAACAACTTGTCATTCCTTTAGATCAAAATTCTTTAAATACTTGGATGTGCTGAGTTTCTATCCTCCTTAGACAGCTTTCTCAATCCTCTGCTGTTAGCCAGGCACACCCATGTGGACGTTTCATTCTACCACATCCCCAAACCCCAACCATCTCCTTCAGAGCAGTACAGTAAAAACATTTCTTCTGACCATATGTAACACCTTCTATGAAAACACTTTTCTCAAGTACAACTTTCTCTATCTGCAATTATAACTACATTCTCTCCCCTGGGCAAATCCATGGCTGGTCTATGTTTTAATCCAAGTTTGTCCACAATTATCAGTTAATTGTTTAATGTCAATATCTCCCAGTAGAATATAAACACCCTGAGACAGAAATAGCATCTGTTTTGTTCAACACTATATTCACGGTGCCAATAAATAGCCTGTTGCCTGATAGATACTCAATAAATACTTGAATGGACAAATGACTCAATTCACATGACACTTTATCTTAGACACGGATGTGTACATTCACAGTTCTTGGTGTAATGTGACATATAAGGTAATTTATTTCTCTACCAGAGACCAGATATGTTATATCAACTTTAATAGTAATTAGCCAGTATAGTCATCTACATTTATGTGAGTTAGTTTTATATTTTTATCAGTAGCATTTTGAAAATCCAAATCCACTACTGCCCTTTCTTTTGCTCATCCATACCAGATACACAAGTCCTAAGCGGGAATGAAAACAGGGGCTCCCTTTATCACTCAGTCATTTCATTGCTGGCCCCCTGCCCACTGGATATCTGCAAAATAAAGACCTGGACATTGCTGAAATGCCCTTTCCTCTACTCATTCTGAGAGGTAGGCAGCCCTCCTTCAGTAGACATTTTTACCATCATCTAATTAATCAGTTAAACAAAAAAAAACATAAAATGCTATAGCAATATTTGTAGAATATGGTGATTATAAAAACAATATAGACTAATAAAAAGAGAAAATATGGAATGTTTCCAGACAATTTCTCATATTAAACTCTCATCCCTTATAATATGTTATAGTATCATCTTTGAGAAGCATTTCTTTTTTTTGAGGAAGATTAGCCCTGAGCTAACATCCCCTGCCAACCCTCCTCTTTTTGCTGAGGAAGATTGGCCCTGAGCTAACATCCATGCCCATCTTCCTCTATTTATATGTGGGACTCCTACCACAGCATGGCTTGCAAGGCGGTGCATAGGTCTGCACCTGGGATTCAAACCGGTGAACCTGGGCTGCTGAAGTGGAGTGCATGAACTTCATCACCACACCACCGGGCTGGCCCCGACAAGCATATTCTATACCAACTTCTTGGGAGCAGTTTTTCATTTTTAAATTCAGTAAGTTTTTTTCCCTCCAACTTTCTGTTTTCACAAGACAGAGAAAACATTTCTGAACATTGTTGCTGCAGGTATTTTTAGGGGAAGATAATAATGATAAATAATTGCAAACATTGATATTGATCAATGCTAGACATTGACACATAAGCTCTTAATTAATCTTCCCAATAATCTTCAAAGATAAATCATGTTCTTATTACCATAACAGTGAAGGAAATGAAGATTAGTGAAATTAATACCTTTCCCAAGTCCAAAGCCATAAATGAGAGAACTAGGATTCTAACTCATCCATTCTTGATCCCCAATCTCATGCTCCTAATGTCCACATCACAGTCCAGCATGTTTACAATTATATAAATTTTTATTCTTTTTTTTTTTTTTAAGGAAGATTAGCCCTGAGCTAACATCTACTGCCAATCTTCCTCGTTTTGCTGAGAAACACTGGCTCTGAGCTAACATCCATGCCCATCTTCCTCTACTTTTTATATGTAGGATGCCTACCACAGCATGGCTTGCCAAGTGGTGCCATGTCCGCACCCGGGATCCGAACCAGTGAACCCCAGGCCACCAAAGCAGAACATGCACACTTAACCGCTGCGCCACCAGGTCAGCCCCTAAATTTTTATTCTTGTGATGAGAAAACTACTGAGTAAAAAACATTGCATGAAACTAACAAACATACAGCACAAGTCTTAACAAAGTTCTTCTGCAGAGATATATTTTCTAGAGAATTAAATTTCAGCAGTATACATTATATAATATAGACTTTAAATAGAAATAACCCTCTCCTATAAAATGATAATGGAAAATAAAAGAGATCTCTCTTTCATTTCCTTCAATAGTGCATAAAAATTGCAAAAAAAAAAAAAAGAAAAGGTCATGAACAATGTTAAGATCCTTATCAAGCAACTTCATAATAAAAGCAACATTTCCCTTAAGTGGTATCATATGAAGACTGGATTCTATGGTATACACACATATATAAAATAATGTAATATGCAAGGTTGAATTTTACTACTTGTTAATTCCCAATTCTTAAAAAATGTATAGGCCAATCTGTAAATTACAAAAGCAAATAAATACTTGATGTGGCCTTCAGTCACGTTGTTATTATTCAAATCAACGAGCTCATCTCGATCAGAAGTGTCAGTCACATCAGAGGGTTAAGCTCAAGTAAAATCCATGAAAGCCTCCCTACGCCCTCTTCTACTTACTCATGAAGAGGGTGGTGGAATGAGCTCCTGGCCTTTGCTTAACAGCACACAAAAGAGAGGTTGTCAGGTAAGCACAGAGGGCCTGAATCTCAAGTTTGCAGTCTAAAATCTCTGATTACTGTAATAAGTCATGAGATTTTCACTTGGTAAAACTGGGAAGGTGAAATTTATTTCATGCGCTGTGAAGAACCTCAATGCAGATAAAACAATAACTTGCCAAAGGTGAATGCACAATTTTATAGGGTATGTGTGCAAAAATTTCTCTAAGTTCACAATCAGATGTTATTCCTATGCATCGAAGCCTACCTTATTATACAAGAACCAAAACAACCACGTTTACTAGCATTTTATGAGAATGTTTTATGTATTCGTCAATCATATTTTAATTATGGGCCTCAGTAGTAATATGGTATCAAAGCAAAAAGTAATACAACATAAGTCTTAATCCATCAACATTTCTAGGCTCTGAAGACAAAATACACATATTGAACTCAGCTTAAAAGGGAATAAATCAATGATCATAGGCATTTTACATTTCCATAGGAGAGTGACTTTTTTTTAGATTCATGGGAAGGGAAGAAAAAAGTTGACAGTATGATACTATTATAATTCATTCTAGTAAAAATAGGAAAGAGAAAAAAGAACTTCGATAATAACTTCATGATCAGCTGCATAACTATCGTACGTAATTAAGTAAGTAGGTATTATTAAATACCATCATAAAATAAAGTATCTTCCTGCCTTCTAAACCCTAGAAGGGAATATTAATATTGCATGTTGAAATATTTCCATCATACTGAATCATCCTGTCATTTAAAATGATAATAACTTAGACTTATACAAAGATAAGAACTCAAGCTACATGAGACTTTCGAGTAAAACACCTAACTTTAAAATTATTTTAATGGCAACTTAATTGACAAGTTACTCAAAAGTGAATGATCAGATTCCAAGCACTACAACTTCATGGCCTTTTATATCATTGTCATCCAAATAGTTACAGTCTGAACAAGTGAAAGAAGAAACATCCTGATTCACTTTTAAAAACCTCACAATGGATCATTGCTATGAGGGATTTATGCATTTATACTTTACAAGCAGGTACACTAACTACAGATTGTCCTTCCCATCTGAGTATTTGAAAGTAAACATTATTCTGCAAATTTAGATATCTGAATTCTGACATTAAAGACTTGATACATAAAAATACAGACTAATACTGACTCATATACCTATATAAACATGAGGTTGGTTCCTACTAAACTGTGTTCTACTCAATAGCAATCAGCTGGTGTCTCTGTGATGTTGTGCACAGAACTTCTTTGGATGTAGTGATTTAGGGTCTACACACTGAATAAAAGAATAGTTACCTTTAGTGCTGAAATAAATCAAGGTTTCGCCTGTGTCCCTTACCTTTGCCATGGCTTCTCCCATCCTCCAAAAGCGGCACTACAATAGTGTTGTTCACATTTCCAGGTGACCGCACAGCTGTGTAGACAACAGGCACCGACTGTACCACCACGGGGATGCGGTGAACATGACTCAGTTTGTTAGACTGTAAATTCATGGGACTTGAAGGCGGTACAGGATGGATAATGTGCAAAAACTGCTGGCCTCCCACACCAGATGCAGAGGCAACAAGGGGCCCTGGAGTTAATACTGTTGACGAGGATGATGCTGAAGATACTGATGTTATAACAGTTGGGGATGAGGCTGGACGACTAGAAGACGATGAAGAGGTTGAAGTTGAAGAAGGTGAGGAGGCAGACGCTGTCATGGAAACTGGGGAGGATGAAACGGCTGTGGGGGATGTCCTGGCTTTGTTGATTGACAAGTCCACTGGCTCAGTTTGTGTTTGGAAGTGATCTACAGATAATGAGTCCTCCGGGGGCTCCCCTTTCACATTATTTAGCAACAAGGGAACAGCTTCCATATCGGGGTAGTTGTGGACGTTTGGAGACTGTGGGGAGAAAAATGGAACATATATTTGTATTTGTTAGTCATACATTTTAATAGATACATGATTTATCACTTGAATGTTAAAAATTTTTCTCTTATTGCTGTGGAACATTAATTCTTTCTCCAAATATCGGAAGGACTGTTCTGTAACAGTCATCGTAATTAAAGCTGAGAATACAAAAGTACAAAACAGAGTAAGAGAAGGCCTCTGTCACACAGACATTTTCATCCTATTGAGAGAGACAGATAGAATTGTTAAAATCCAGTGAAATAAGTGTTCTATGAAGGAGAAAGAGGCCACAGGAACCTAACAATGAACAGCAATTTTACATAAAATCTTCTAAAAGACAAGTTGGAAAGCAAAGCATTAGCTACTTAAAGCTCTAAATCCAACTTATTTAATTAAAAACATTCATTTTGTTGGTTTGATCCATCACTGAATTTATGAGTCTCAGTTTCCTCAGTTACAAATTAATGGGAATTTTGATTAGATAACCTTAAATATTCATTCAAGCTCTAAAATTCCACAATTTCATGATTCTAACTTTTACTCAACACTATCATAATGTGGAAGCATAATATTATCTGGGAACATACTAGGAAAACTCACTGGGACATTTCACCTTTCACATTTGGTGCAAGAGCTATCATATCATTCTCATTAGGGGCAATAAAAAAGGGCCTAAGGTTTTCCAACCTCCCACATCTGATTACTAAATGATTCAATACAAATCGTTTCTAATAAGTGGATTACAACTTAACTCTTCGTATGACAACGTTTTCTCAACATATAGAACTACAATGGACATTTTAGGAAATAATAATTTTAGAGAAAATGTATTTGGAAAATTTAAATTGTCTGTGACTGTTTTGTTTAATTTAAGATAATGATAATAATTGTGTCCAAGTTAATTTTTGTTCTTTTAAGTTTTAACGAGCAAAATTTAATTGTAATAATAATGAAGACGCTAAGATTCTACCCAAACTAATGGGTTCATATGTTATTTCTGGGCATGACTATATTTTATTCTTACACTTACTCACTCATAAATTCAACAAATATTTGTTGAATGCCTACTTCCAAGGCCCAAAGTGACCCAAGAATTCTATTAGCATGTGTCAGTCTAGCCTTAACAGAGAGAATCAGACTGTAACAGATTATTTTGGCTACATCTCATTTGACCAGGCTAACACGGACATTATTGTTCTATTATATGAAGACTAAAAAACCCTTTTTCAGCTTCATTATGGTATCAGAACAACAATATCTAAAATTATACTAAATTGGTTCATTTCATTCTTTGTTTAATAAAAGATTTTGGTTTGCTATTCCCCCCCAAACTTGAACATACACTTAAAGGAACAAAACATGTTTCTTAAGACCTTCTTCATAGAATATAAATTACAGCTCCATTCAAAATACACAATAGGCAGTCATACAAGGGAATTTTATTCAACAACAATGATGAAAGAAAGAAAATAAGTCAACAATGGTACCAGATGAACTTTAAAAAGGAAAATGGGCTGATTTTTATTGGTTTTTTTTTCTGACTCTAAGTTAACATGGTTACTTACCCACGAAAAGATAAGAATTAGAAAACATAAAAATGAACCATCCAAAATATCTTCTGTATGAAATTCTAAATAAGATTGCATTTTATGTGCTGAAATTGAGAAATAAGTTTTTTATTCTTCTCAGACATTAAAAAGCAAAAGAAAACAACAAACACCATAAACTGAACTACTTACACAAAAAGTTATTAGCATTATTTACTCTTCTAACTAAGATAGCGTTTCAAGTGGTTCCCAGCATTATCATTTAATTTCTTTGTAGAACAATGTAAGATGTTTCTTATTTTTATGTTATACCCATAGAGAAATTATTTGTTGAGGCTGCTTTCATAAAACATACCAATTGGTTGGTCATTAAAATTATAAAATACATCACTAGGCACATATTATCAAAAACTGTTTGACTTCAAATATAGTCTTGATTAGTTTCTCCTTTTACTGTATTAGGCATATCAAAAATTCTAATTTTGAAAGTTTTTCTCTTCCTAACTATTTACATAGAGAGAAGGTTCCTACATATGTTTACAAACCAAGGGCTGAGGTGTGATTCATCACCGTAGAAACATTTCATAACGTAAATGAAAGACTACTTCAGCACAGACTATGACAATATAGGAGGTGGTAAATATGGAGCTTATTTGTAAAGAGATGGCTTCTGAGGTATCAAGCTTCACTGAGCTTTGCAAACTGCTCAGACTTCTCTAGATTATGAACAGGAGTCACCTTTTGTAGGTACCTGCTTAATCCCTCACTAAGAAAAATATTTACTCCTTAAGCTGTTTTACAGCAAGAAAAGAGTATGCCTCTTATAATTCTGTTGTATATACTACAAAACTATGAAGATCAAATATTAAGAGCCCCTAGGAACTTTCAAATACTTGAGAATTACATAGCTTTTGCATGAGCTCAAACCAAAATACAGAAAATGCTCATAAGAATAAAGAAGGATAACCCAAACCTTTGGACCAAAGACATATCTTATTTGGAACCTTGGACATATTTCGCATGAATTTATAAGCGTAAACATCACAGAGGCACATGTTGGTTCCTTTTCCATATGTAACAGTTGAAATGCAGCCAGCATGTCCAATAATAATGCCTCATCAGTATAAAGAGGACAACATCCTTATTGTACCATTCATCTCTTTACAGTGTTGATATAACATTATATCTTCACATACTAATCTCTTCTACTGTGATAATGTGGCAGGTAAAGCCATCCATAATTCCAGCTTCAGGCTGCACATACATATATGTAAAGCCAGCAGTACTGCATAAATATGGCTTCAAAACAGTTATAGTGTATTCTTGATCCTGAAATTACCCTTAGGAATTCATTTCTTTACTTATAGAAAGTGGAAAATTGAAATGCATTGGTTCTAAGGTATGAATCCATCAATGTGGAGCTGTAGGGAGGCGCTGGGCATGCAGGAGACAGCCAAGAGAGAGAACCACAGCTGCGAGAAACCAAAGGAAAACACCAAATAGGAGAAATTAAATAAAATAACTACAAGTACTTGAGAAAATAGGAGAAGATATGAGTATGTTACTAGGAAACAGCCTTTAAGTGGTAGGGACACTGGAAAAAATAGAAATAATAAAGAAAAGTTATATGTTTTAAGCATGATGAGGAAGTGAAACTTCTGAAAAAAGAACAAAGGATTCTATATTAAAATTTTACCCTTGGTTACCAACTACTCAATTCTTGATACAAAACTGAGGGACTCCTCATAGCAAAGTCAACTAAGCATTGTTGGTTGTTTGTTTTAAATAAAAGCCTATCAAGATTTTTGCTTGGGGGGTAGGTCCTGTGGCTGAGTGGTTGGGTTCACACGCTCCGATTCGGAGGCCCAGGGTTTCTCCGGTTCAGATCCTGGGCACAGACATGGCACTGCTCATCAGGCCATGCTGAGGTGGTGTCCCATATGCCACAACTAGAAGGACCCACAACTAAAATATGCAACTATGTACTGGGTGGATTTGGGGAGAAAAAGCAGAAAGAAAAAAAAAGAAGATTGGCAACAGTTGTTAGCTCAGGTGCCAATCAAAAAAAAAAAAGATCTTTGCTCGGGACTGGTGACTTCAGCTGAATTTTTGCTGAGAGTAATTTCATTTTCCAAAAGATTACATAATATCCCTTGAAAGGTTCCACAATAATTTTTTTCATAAAATGTCTTAAGAAATAATTGCATAAATACACACAAAAGTGCAGCAAGGTAAATACAACAATTTGTTTAATAAAAAATGTGTATGTGAAAATCTAAAGATAAACATAAACAGGAATATGTCATCACATATTATCATTTTCTTCAAAAGTTTGAAAGTCAGTTTTATTCATAATAGTCCAATCAATAAAATATTACAAATACTATCCTAGCAAACATATTCCTTTCAGTGATCTGGGCATTACATGTGAGCTTTTCTAATCAGATCATCTTTTTCCTGAATGAACTTTTTAAAAGGTAACTTCACTTTCAGGTATTTTGTTGAATGAATGTAAAAAATGAATTCAAAACCTCCTATGTGTTAGTACCCAGAGTACTAGATGCGTTTCCCACAGTCAGCCATTCCTATCAGCTGAATCTTATTATGATCTGCCAGCCAATAAAAAGCATTTTTAATACTTAATGGTCATATATTTTAATCACCTGGTAATCTTAAAAAAAAGAAAAAAAAATATCTGGACACCATCCTATGTCTGGAAAGCTCTCCAGAGATTCTTACGGGTAGTCATGGTTGAAGACCACTTGGGTAATATTCTGCTGGATGTTATCCAAGATTTCTATGCTTTCTGTTTCATCTTTAATGGCCCCAGGCATTTTGAGAGATGTGGCACCTGTGCACACACACACACATGCACCCAGACACAAACAAGATGACCCCAACTATCCATCCAACCATCTCTCCATTCACCGATTCATCCCTCTATCTTGTTTTAAAACAAATTATGTTTAATTTTATTAATTTTTCGAGAAATAATCTCATGGCAGTTTTTAGAAAGGATTATAAAGTGACTTGCCCTATATTACATAGCTCGTGGCTTAACTGTTACAAGAATCTTTGCTTCATGGCCTATTGTGTGATTATTATAGAAAGAAAATTTGATTTGGACAGAAAAAGCTTGAATTCATGACCTACACTGTCACTTATCAGCTGTGCAATTTTGGTATCGTCATTAAAATTCTCTAGGTCTGAGTTTATCCACCTATAAGAGAGAAATATTAATTCCAAAACTATAGAATTGTTGCACAGATTGAATTAAGAGAATTAAGTACTTTTAAGTAAGCAGAAATGTGGGAGAGAGGCAAGTGAGCTTCCCCTGTTAGAACTAAAAATTCCAAACACAACCTAATTTGTTAGGAAAACTCTCAGAAGGGACTTGACTCACTGAACTCAGCATAAGATACATTCTGATGCACAGTCACACACACACAGCCACCGTGGAGGTAGAGTGTTCGCTAAACAACCAAACCGACGTCTATAGTACAAAAGTAGCTGAACCAGTTGAAATATTGTGGGTATTTTTAGGGTCTGCATATGACTTAGACACGCTTTCTCTTAAAATATAGAAGATGGTTTCTGAACTTTATTTTCCGTATTTTTCAGCTTAATTAGATTGACCCACAGGATGATCATGTAATAATTGATGGAATATATTTTAATTGATTGGTCTGATTTCTTAATTCCACAATATAAATAACCTATATCAATCCATAGTTCAGTTTGTATCGATGATGACAATAATATACAAATATATAAATAATTGTTTTGGTACCTTGGCCGTTCTTTAACAGTCTTCTCATGGGATGAAACAGCAGGGCATTATTCGTTTCCTGTGTCTCAGAAAATTAGCTTATATAAGTTGCACTGTCTGACTTGGTGACTAATTGAGCATGTACTCTTCACGGGAGGTGCTTAGAGAAGTTTACTCTGCACTTCATGTAAAAAAGGAATTAAACTAAATCTGTGACTCCCTCCCTGTGCTCATTGGAGCCTTTAAGTTATACTGAATTATTTTCAATGCAAGTATATTTTAACTGCATTATTTTCAATGCAAGTATATTTTAATCGAGCCAGCGACGGTGGTCTAGTGGTTGAGATTCGGTGCTCTCACTGCCGTGGCCTGGGTTCATGTCCTGGTCAGAGAACCACACCACCCAACTGTCGCTTGCCATACTGTGGCAGTTTCATGTTGCTGTGATGCTGAAAGCAGTGCCACCGATATTTCAAATACCAGCAGGGTCACCCATGATGCAAAGGTTTCAGCAGAGCTTCTAGACTAAGACAGACTAGGAAGAAGGACCTGGTCACCCACTTTTGAAAAAAATCGGCTGTGAAATCTCTATGAACAGCAGTGGAGCGCTGTCTGATACAGTGCCAGAAGATGAGAAGATGGTGCAAAAAGACTGCCCGCGGCTCCGCTCTGCTATACACTGTTGGAATCAACTCAAGGGCTTGAGACCAACACTTTCATTAAAGTGCTGAATTCCTTTTTTTAAATGAAGTTCACAGTAGGTACTTGCCTTAGTTTTCATGCCTTAGTTTTCCTCAATGGTAAATGAAATTTTAAAAACATGAGCACCAAACTTAAAGCAAGCAACCTGCTAAATCTGGCCATTTTTGTTCTAAGTGTAAAAATCACCAAAAAAAACATTGCGAATAGAGTATGCAGATCACTTTCCTCTCTACTGTTTTATTGTACTAAAAAGAAAAGTCTGTTTTTCAAGAATCGTCTTGCGTGGGCCCTGATGGTCATCATTCACCTTGCTTTCAGCCCAGTGAATTTTCTTGACTCTACATGTTCAAGGGTAAACTCTTAAATGCCGTGAAAGCGCGACTTGATAAAAGAAACCAAGAAAAAAATTACAGCAAAGAAAACCAAAGAAAGGAGAAACAAATTGTAGTTCCTCTGAAAGTACAGATGAGAGAATAAAAGGAAACAAGGAGAAATATCCTACAGTGACAATCTGGAACTTGGTTTCAAAAGTACTGAATGAGTTACCTATTGCATGTAAGGGGAAGGCATTTGAGTGAATATTTAATGCAACTGTTTTATCTCAAGTGTTAGTTTGAGAGATGATTAACTCCTTAAGAAAATTCAGAACATGTGTGTAATGTCATGGACTCTCTGTCCTTTTACATTTGTTTTTATGCTTTCACATTTGAACTGAAAATGCTAGCCTTTAAAAAGGGCTCCATACACAAATTTAAATTTACACCGTATTTTCCTTATTTCCTAGATATTTTGTTTTTCCATGACCTATTTATTTCCCTGGCTTTCATGAGTCATAATATTTACTCAAAGGAATCAGAATCTATGTTAACAGTTGACTGCAACTCTGGTTTGGCATGTGTGTGCTGTGAAGTCGGGGCAGTATGAGGGGAGAAAGATTCTCCTCTAGGGTGGTGGAGGATAGACGGCATTCTGTTCATGCATTTTTAAAGTAAATAACAGACATTCCTAAACAATGAAGACTGACAAACACGTTTGGACATGAACATAATCTATTATACATTATATGTAAATATATAAACATTTAGCAAATAAATATTTTATTTCACCACATAATCAGTGAATACTCATCACATTTGCTAGATTAGAATATTGTCCTCAAGATATTAATTCACTTAAGTCCTATTAACCTGAACAAATGACATAAGGAAGTAATGTCACTAAACCAAATGTCACAAAAGGAAGTCTAGGATAGTTTTGTTCCTATTCTCTTACAATTACTTTTAAACTGAACCTCACAAAGCATGAAAATGTGTCTTAAAAATAAGATTTATGTGGGGCTGGCCCTGTGGCCAAGTAGTGAAAGTTCCATGCACTTCACTTCAGCGACCTGGGTTTGCGGGTTCAGATCCTGGGTGTTGACCTACACCACTCATCAGCCATGCTGTGGAGGCATCCCACATACAAAACAGAGGAGGATTTGCACATATTTTAGCTCAGAGCTAATCTTCCTCAAGCAAGAAAAAAAAAAAAAACACACACACACACCCCCCAAAGAGAAAGGGGCGAATCTTCCTCACCAAAAAAACAAATAAATAAATAAAATAAGTTTTATGTCAACTATATGAGACTTTGGAAAAAGCAAAACTACAGAGACAGTAAAAAGATCAGTGGTTGCCAGGGGCTTGGAGGACGGGAGGGAAGGGATGAGTAAGTGAAGCGCAGGGCATTTTTAGGGCAGTCAAATTCTTCTGTATGTTACTGCAATGGTGGATACTTCACTATGCATTTGTCAAAACCCACAGAACTGTACAACACAAAGAGTAAACCTTAATGAAATAATAAGGTGTCAATATAAGTTAATTAAATCATTAAGTGTACAAATGTACTGCACTACCACAAGATTTTAATAACAGGAAATTGTGCAGGAGGTGGGAATATGGAATGCTTAGGTAGAATCTGCCAAATTATTCTTTTTTTTTAAAATAGATTTATTTTTTTTTAATTTTTATTTTTTCGGATGTACATCATATTTCGAATTCTGTGTACATTACATCATGTTCACCACCCGAACACTAATTATAGTGCATCCCCTCACATGTCACCCTAATTCTTTAAGTCTAAATCAGTACCACAAAGATAAATTCCTCTAATTATTTTTTAAAAGTTCAATTCAACATTAATGCTGTTAATGAGATTCAATTGTCTATTATTTTGTCTACCATTCTTCACAATTAATCCAAACCTATTACCACAACACTTGTAAATCTAAAAAAAGGAGAGAACTGTTACAGGCTTATCTTTTCTACCTCATGATAGGAAATTTTTTTGTTCTTTTGGTTTTAAATTATTATTCAGCAAGTGATTTAAAATATTAAAGTTTCACTATACATGAGATGAAAAACATGTCTTACAGACTTTTAGAGGTAAAAAGTTCATTTGCAGGCCAGCCCCAGTGGCCAAGGGGTTAAGCTGGGTGTGCTCTGCTCCTGAGTGCAGACCTACACCACTTGTCTCTCACTGGCCATGCTGTTGTGGTGGCTCACATACAAAAAGAGGAAGACTGGCAGTGGATGTTAGCTCAGGGTAAATCTTCCTCAGTACAAAAAAAAAGAAAAAAACAAGAAAAGGGTCATTACATCTTCATCCTAGGCCATTGCCTCACTGCAGTACCTTAGGCAAATGTTTTGTGCTAGTTGCATATTTTAAAATATGCAATAGTGTTTACCATTCTCAAACAGGTTAATCTTCTTTGTTATTAGATAGACTGCTTTCGATTTCATAAAACGTTCACCTTTATGGTATTTCTGAGTTTTCTCTCTAAGTTCTTTTGATAATGATACATTCACAGTAGAATATATCAAATTTCAGAGACAAGAAAACTTGATCTCAGAGAGGTTGAGATAGCCAGATGATACATTTGGAAACCCTAACACATTACAAACATAAAAAGCAATAATATGTAAAGGGAGGTATATTTGCAAAATGTAGGTTTTACTTTTGGCATATTTAAAGCAAGCAAGTAGTTAAGAAAAGCCTCTATATGCTTCTCTTCTCATAGAAAATGCCTTTCAAGAGAGTTTGACACCCAAGCCAAAACAAGACTAACGGCAAAGTTGAGAGAAACGTCTCTTTTCGCACCTATCCCTGGTATCGAGGCGGAAAGTGGCTCTACTAGAAAAGCAATAGTGTTTAAATGCCCCAGAATTTTATCATGAGCCGTAGATTTAATTCCGTCTCAGCTCACTAAAAAATTAGTGAAATGTCCTCATGCAAACCAACATTTTTAAAAGCCTGGGTTTTTGGCACCCTGGTAAATGAAGTATAGATTCCAGCAGGTTTTTCTGAGGATCTCAGAGGGCAAAACTGTCTGATGGTGTTTTAAAGTGGGCCCCTTTTTAACTGTGATGGCCACAGGGCACACACAGGTGTACATAATAAACACATTTATTTGGAAAATGAACTGTACAAATCAAGTCTCTGTTGATTTGACCCATCAAGACAGGCATATGAGAAGGCGAGAAGGGGCAGCCTGGAGCCTAAGGGATGGCAGAGGCAGAAACTGGAGAGCAGAAAGGAGCACAAATGATGAGACTGAAAAAGAGAAGCTGCTGGCCAGGCAGGACCCCTGCTCAGCGGGTGTGACTTACAACGACAGGGGAAAGTTCGGCTCAGTACTCCTCTCGGCTGGGATGCTTATTTATGAGAAATAAATAAGGATTTCTTTACATGATAATAGTAATGCTGACAATAACGTAGTAAAATAGACACAATCATGCTACAGGATAGCAATGCTAATGGGTACACACTTTTAGGAATGCTGTTAAACTATGTCTTAAGAACCGTAAAATACCTGAAAACCAATAATTACATTTTTAAGAATCTAGGCCACTGCCACTCCCCCCTCTCTTCTTCCATCTCTCCCCTCTCCTTATATATGTACACGAATACCCACAACACACACCCTCTCAAGCAGGCAGGGAGTGACTTTACATTCAGAGTCCATTCAAAGTCAATTCCTAATTATTTTATTCTGAAAAACAAAACAATGTTTGGAAATGACATCCTCAGTCAATACCAGTGTTGGCTCTCAGAAATCACCAAAGAGAATATGCTTAAAAAAAAAAGGAGCCAAGGGGGGAGGGCACTAAGGGTGAAGTGGTGTACCTACAACATTAATAATAACAATGTACAACTGTAATTTCACAAGGTCGTTAACTATCATAATCTTAATTAAAAAAAAAAAAGGAGCCAAGGAATGTTAACACAGATTTAGTCATGATTCCTGCGGAATAACCTCACAATTTCAAGTGCTGGCACTGTGAAGAAGCTTTCAAAAGACAGTCATTCTGTTAGAGAGATTATATATTTACCAATTATTTCAATATCACGCAAATAAGCACTTCAGGAGGCTTTAAATCATCATTGTCAAGCAAATTAGACAAGAACTGAGATGACGTGTTCCAGAAAACTCTATTAGATGACTTAAAAAGTGAGGACAGACATTGACGTTGAAGTTGCATATGAATACACTGAATGAAATAACATCATAAAATTTGAGAGTCTGGAAAAATTTACCATTTTAAAATGTATACACTATTTTATATAAAACGTGATTTTGAATTTGTTGTGTAATCTATCAAAATATTTTAACTATTAAAGCTGAACTATCTATGAGTTTATATATTCAAGTTGGTTACAAAAATTTCCTCCTGGGAAAATAGAGGATAACCTAATGTGGGGACTCACATTTAGACATAGATGGCAATTTGGGATTCTGACAAAGATGTACCCAAAAATATTTAACTTTGCCTTATTTATAGGAGTAGTAAACATTACAAACAACCAAGTGGGCCTAAAAAAACAGAATAAAGTTTGGAACAATGGTCTTAACCCTAGCTATGAACTAGAATCATCCGTGAAACATTTGAAAGTTTCAGGCCAGAGATGCAGTAGGTCTGGGATATGGTTTAGGCACCAATGATTTAAAAAGCATCACAACGTGATTCCAAAGATCAGGCAAGTTTGAGAAGTAATATTCAACAGCATGAGAAATACCATCTATACAATGTTAAGTTAAAACATATTTAAATATAAAACTGCACATAAAGAATGAACTTAATTTTGGCCTCCCCTCCCCAAATATTTTTATTTATATATGAAAATAAGAAAAAAGGGTAGAGGAACTACTCCAGAATGTTATAATGGTTTCCCCATCTGGTGAATTTGTGGGCGGTCTATATTTTCTTTTTTACTTTTTTCCTAAGTTTTCCATATCTTCTACAGTGAATTTGTGCTACTTTTAAAATAAAAAGAAGTGTTATATTTTCAAAGAGATAAAAATATGATATATAAAATATATTTTAAGGAAAAATCTAAAAAGGGAACAGAGGCATTTATAATTTTTAATCTGGCTTTTCCTAGATTCTAGTAAACCATGTTATTAGAAGAACATTACTATACTACACCGTTATTAGAAGAAAACAAAAAATTATATTAAAAGTGCAGTTTGCCAACGGTGTTACTACTATCAGTTTTAGATTGGTGGCATGGTTATTCTACAGAAATTAATGTATCTACCCATATAACTGGAAATTAAAGAAAAGAGCTAAATATAATTGATATGCAATTTCAGTAACCCCAGTGGGTTAAAATTACAGATTTTTCTGGAAACCCCAAGCTGCTGCATTACAGTTTACAGGGAAAACATCTTCATACTTGACAAACTAATGCAAATGATTATATAACAGTGTATAGGTACTACAAAACGTTTCCTGTTTGTGATGAAAAGCTTTCACTCACTAAGTATTTAGTGAACATCAGCGCAGAATCAGCACAGTACTATGATAAATGTGAGGATGCCACAGAAGGGTTTTAACGCCCCCCTCCCCCAGAAACAAGTCTTTCTTTTTCCCTCTGTAGAGAATTAACGAGAATTTCATCACTTTTTTAGTGAACTGCATTCAGAAGACATGCAACGTATAAGCAATGGGGAACGTTTCAACCCCGTGCTGTAAAAAATGGAGGGCATTAAAAATGAATTTGAGGAAACAAAATTGTGCTCTTTAATTGAACTTCTTCAGAGTGTACACACAAAATAAGTATGCATACAAATAAGTATTATAGAGACTTTACAATCATAAATTAAATACTTAATTACTAATAATTAAATAATAAAGATTATTAAAAATGCAGGAAAAATAGACGGTTATACTTCATATTTACTACAACATTATCTGGTAGAAATTTCTCCTCTAGTGTTATAAATGAAGAGAAACAGTCTCACAGAAGGTGGAAGAATCGTCCGGGGCCACAGTGTAATGTGGGTCTGTGATGCAAACCTAAGAGTGATTCCTAAGACTGAACTTATTCCCCCACACTCTTATCAGCCCTGGGACAGGGGGAGCTCATGTCCTTATTTGAGAAATCTTTTTCATGCAGTTCATGCGAAATTAGTATTTGGCAATAGCCAACTGAAGAGAGTATAAAAATGAGCACCGCCTGAGCAGCTGTCTTCTAAGCACTCACTCCCTTCCCCGCTCTATCCAGCAACATACA
Organism: Equus asinus; assembly: GCF_041296235.1. Lineage (NCBI taxonomy): Eukaryota > Metazoa > Chordata > Mammalia > Perissodactyla > Equidae > Equus > Equus asinus. The sequence goes on from NC_091800.1 coordinate 51,225,852, forward strand.
GACTTAACGGCATGAGGCAGGTATCGGTGACCCACATCATGATGTCGATTTCTTTAATTTCTTTTTGTTCTCACATTAAGCTTTAGCTAACAGCAATGAGAAAAATCATTCTTAATTTAGGCATAACATCCCACATTTTGTGAATATAAGTTTGAAAGAAATGAAAAAAGATGGGAGAATAAAATGGAAAAAAACAAAAGCCTAATTAGATTTGTGAGCGGTACAATTACAAATCTAAGTGGAAATATCAGCTTACCACTTAGTTAACTTCTTTTGTTCCTTTTCTTTTAAGCCAAACACTCAGAAATGAAAAAAACATACATTGTCTTATTTTTAACCAATGACGCAAGTCTTTTGATAAAAATAGTGTAATAAAGTGTAACTTTTGTAAATGGAACAAGAAGTGAGAGGCAATGCAGATTTGTAAAAAGGGTACTTGCCTGAACTCTAGTTTAAGCTCTATCTTACATGACCAGTTCACTCACCATCTCTTTTCTAATTGAAAATGACCTGATTATGCTTTTGCACACTCAGGTGTCTCTTATCAACTCCAGCCTTACAGATTTCACTTGTCTTGAGTTAGACACCACTCTCCTGTGCTTCCAAAGCGCTCTGAGGTTTGTGTCCTTCCCTAAGGAAGCTGAGAGCCACTGAAGACACCATTGTTATCTGGTTCTTTCATAGGCCAGCACCTATCACAGTCCCCGGTACAAAGTAAGCACTTAATTAAAACTCATTAGTAAAGCTCTAATTGCTCTCTAATGCCCTGATTAACTCTGAAATCAAATAAATCTATGAAATTACCCCATGTCTGAACCTAAAAACAAAAAATATACTTATTAACTTAATTATAATATATAAAAATTAGAGTTGAAGTTTCCATCAGCTCATTTTCACTAAAAAAAGAATTTATTAATTGTCATTTTATTTTATTTTTGCTGAGGAAGATTCACCCTGAGCTAACATCTGTTGCCAATCATCCTCTTTTTGCTGAGGAAGATTTGCTCTGAGCTAACATCTGTCACCAATCTTCCTCTGTTTTTTGTAGTGAGCCACCATCACAGCACGGCCACTGATAGATGAGTGGTGTAGGTCTGTGCCCAGAAACCGAACTCGGGCTGCTGAGGCAAAGCGCACCAAACTTAACCACTAGGCCACTGGGGCTAGCCCTTAATTGCCATTTTTATTAATTCCTCTCACTATAGCACTTTGTGACTAGTTTCAATATATTAAAAAATAATTTTTAAAAGAAGAGAGTATAGAACATTTCCAAAGGGCCTAAAACATAATGTACGAGTTACATTTTGTATTTTTCTAAGTACATCCCTTTTGTTTTTTTTTAATAAACAGAAAATGCATAGATAGAATTGCTGAGTATTCTCAGTAATAGAAAGTTAAAAGATAATGTTCTCTCTTGTTCCAAAATTTAGTTTTAATATCTATCAAAGTCCCCGAAGTTAGTTATGATTCTGTATGTATGTATTTTTTCTGTCAATTGGGAAATAATACATAGAAGGGATATTACAAATCTTATAATTAGATACAATAAATGTAAGTGTCTGATCCCTGTTAATTTTCCAGCCCATGGTAACAAATAATAAATGCTACTTTAATCCCTTGGGTGGGGATGCCCTGTACCAGCAAACTCATTTCCCTCCTTCCCTCCAAACTCTACTGCATGCTTTCCATAGATTTTATTCTGCCTCCCTTTCTCTCCTCTTCCCCTGATTGCTTACTGTGCTCAGCTCCTTTATGCTAATTTTATTTGACTAGAACTTTTGCCTACCTCCATTCCAGGGTCTCCAGTTTTACCTACATATCTGATATCACAACTCAGGGCAGGGGCGATCAGACAAGTCTCCACAACAAAGACCAAAGGTCAATACTGCCGCAGTTGAGAAACCTTGCACTAAGCTAGCATCCTTCTGCTACCATCTCTTTTCCTCTACCATCCTGCTTTCCTCTCTTTTCTAAACTTTTTTAGATTCTTTTGTTTTCCTCTCATTTCTTCCTCCTCAATTTCTTCCATACGGGATAATCATGTAACAAATCCACACACTCCAAACATTAGTACGTGCATCTCTGTGGGTATGTGGGATGGTTGATGTATTGGGATGAATGCTAGTTAGCATGTAGACAGTCCTGTGACTTCTTAGCATACAGTCTACTTAAAAACTATAGGAGGAGGGAGAACATGCACAAAAATTAATGAGGCATTTATATATGCAGATGTGTGTATTGTGTGTGTCTGCTCATATGTGTCCATCTTGTAAGTATTTATTGTTTAGTTTTCATACTTGTGCTTAAGTGCATGAACAGAAGAGTGCAGATATACCTGTTTTTTGTAAAAGTCAAGGGGGGCTGGGGTTGGGTCAGAGAGCTCAAGTCACAAGCACGGTTGACGATTCCCAACTCCATTAAGCATCTGCCTTTCCTCTAGGGATTCTGGATATCAGCCCAGAGGATGGCTACTGCCAGCTAAATCTAGACATCAAACCTGAATCATCTTTACCACATATAAAAGCTTAAAGCATGTATATCTAACACTTAGAGACATATGTACACACATTAAAGTGGACTCATTTAATCCTCACAACATCCCAATATAGGAAACTATTATTAATCACATTTTACAGACAGGAAACAGAGACTTGGAGCGGTTATAAAATGTGCCAATGGCTCTACAGGTGGTAAGTGGCAACGTCAAGACACAACTTTTAGTGATCTCTGACAACAAAACCCATGGCCTCAACTGTAATGCAATATTGACTCCTATGATTGACTCTATAATGTATGCCTACAGGAGATCAGGAGAGACAGAAATTACTGCCATAAAACATTCTCCTTTTATTTCGTGCAATTTAAAGAAGACTATAATTTTTAATAAAGAAGAAAGGGTCAAAAAGTAAAAGCTTTCATGGACTTCACAAACATATACTAGCAGGGTTGTTTTCCTTTATTAGTTTTCCTTATAATACCTCAAAGAAAACAACTGTACATTATTCAATTATTTATTACTGAATAAATAAGAAAAAAGAATCAGGCACATTAATCACTTCTTTGATCCTATGAGATAAAGTTACTCTGTGTTTTTTGGATTTAAATGATGCCCGCGATGAAATCTCAAATTAACTATTAAATAAATAAGCAAGCTCACATTTACATGGTTCATTCTCTTCTTAGCATCACTGCTTTCAGTTGCAGTAAAACAGCCAACGTTCAGTTATCTACAGTCTTACAAGGGATCGCAGTACAAGTAATCCCAAATGACAGATAATCCAAAAAGCATTTATGTTGGGTTTTAAATTCATTATATGATTCCAGCAGATTTACTGCCATAATTATATTCTTTTTCTCAGGCTCATATTAAAATTCATTTGCATTTCTTGAGCACAAGCCAACTGACAGCAGAAGGGGGGTATCCCAGACACATGCTGGATGACAAAGGAAGTCGATTTGCCATTAGCAGCTTTTCCTGTAGATAATCGACATGAAGATAATCAAGAATTGATCGTGAAATTGCATTCTGTATTTATTAAATGTCTTATATGATTACTTAAAGAGGATATAATACAATATGACAGCAGAGGTGTGACGAGCATGGGCTGGGGACACTAACAGACTTACGTTTGTGCCCTGGCTCTGCCCTTGTTCTGTGATCACAAGCAAGTTGCTAATCTTTCTAAACTTCAGTTCCTCACTTACAAAATAGTGCTAATATTTGTACTTGCATTTTAAGGGAGTTCTGAAGATTAAATTATTGAATGCACACAGCCTGACACAATTAAAATTAGTTGAGGTTGTATTTTTTTCTTGTAACTATTATTTTACCAGTTTTACACTAGCACTGAAACTAGAGATTACCACATCTGATAGTTTGTATCAGTTTAGCTTCCACAAAATGACACAGCCTTGATTATTCAATAAATTATATAGCACACTGTAGGGTCAAATGTTAAAATTTGTTCACAATCTGCTGCAACAGAAGACAGCTGGACATATTTATGATGTAAGTATCAAAACTAACTGTAAAATACTAGAGACACACAATTTCTTGTTTTAAATCCCTGGGCCATATATGTTTCAGAATTCCAACTTTTAGCATTTTAGGAAGGTAATAGGATACTGTCAAGAGGGTTTGGGGTGGAACTGCATTCTCAGACACATGAATATTTCTTCAGTAAAACAAATGAGAATTTACATTGATACAAATAAACACTATAAATATCTGCACATCAGTTCAGACCAGGTTTTAATTCTAAATGAGTTTTTTACAAATGTGAACATTTTAGGACTTTTAAGGATTTTAGAATTACAGATAAGAGATTGTAAAACTGGATTAAATAAAAGTATACCAAAAATACCAATTCTACAATTTTTCATTAATATTCTGCTACATATCACAGAATTATAGGGTCAGATAATTGAGGAATAAAAAATCCTTCTCTTGGTTTGCATAAATGGCCCTGGATAATTTCTTGTCAGTGCAACTCTAAAACGTAATTCAAGCGTAATTTTATGAAGGATATGGCATTGTAGAAAGGTGACAAAAAGATGGCAATATCCATTTACCCTTGTATTTCAATTAGGAATTAATTTCTCTCATAGCTGTATTTTACTGGTGAGCTGGATTAAATTATTTGATTTGAGTTTTAATAGTCTATTAAATTTTTTGATGCTTTGACTCGTGAGTAGATGAGATAGAACACAAGCAATATGATAGGAAAAGTGGCTGGGTTCTTTGCGAAAAACACTGATTTATACTCTGTTTTCCCACAAATACACTCAACTTGAATCAGGTTGTAAATATTCCCCTAAGATTATGTAGAAAGATAACATTTTGTCGTATATTTGCAAAAGACTGAAGGAAAGGGTTTATACCATTCACTGACACATGAATATTCTTAGTATAAGAAAAAGAGAACATTATTAACTACAAATCTACTATATCCAATCAGAAGGGTTTCAAATTACAAAGGAATTCAAAAGTTCGTCTGACTGCCAAGGCAAGACTTCCTGAAATTCTGTTCACCAGGAACATCAATCAACACAAAGTTCATCATTCAGGCTGTGCTAAATTTTCTAGAACACCTGACGTGAGAAGTTCACAGAGAAATGATGAAAAATATGTGTAATAAAAGTGGTATATAGAGAAAGACCATAAGAACAAGAATTTTGTAGAAGAATTAATGTTGGCAACTCTGAATAAAGTTGGTTGAGAGTAACAGTTTTCAATTTAATCTAAAATTAAGGAGTAATTAAGAATTAACAGGTTTAAAAGCTTCAATTGTCCAAGTACATGTATAGGGAGAACCTTGATAGAAACTATATGACGAAAGACATATATACCATTACATAATAATAATAATAATAAAAAGAAAGAACGAAGGCAAAAAAAGGAATCTCCAAATAAAGCAAATGTTAAAGGTCAACTTGATAGGTGAATTTTAAGCATGACTTTGTGCTTCTTGTTAGTATACACAAGTAATATATGAGTAGCTCTACAGATCACATTACCTCAAAAGGGGACTGCACACATTTTTCACCATTGTTTCAAAAGACACATTAAACTGCAAAACTTTTTCATGAGGGCCTTCACGGCTAGGACCCAAACTGATCTGACAGAAAATAACCTGTAATAATCTAGACAATTCATATCAGAAAAATGGGGGAGAAGGGCTAAATTTAATTTCAGCTAAGGCAGACTAGTTTGTATAAGATCAACTTTCCTACTGGGAATAATAATAATAATAAAAACTGGATTAAACTTCAAAAAGTGCAATTCTAAGACACAGGAGAGCAGCTAAAGCACCCAAGACTCGAAGGTCCAAGATCCAAAAAAGAAAGAAACACAATGAGAGGAACAATCATTCTATACTACTTTATCTTTCAGGCATAATCACACTGTCTGGTATTCAAGTAAATATTACAAAATATTCTAGGCAACTATTCCAAATCACTTAAAACTAAAAGGAGAAAAATTGACAATAAAAACACTCACTAGTGATTTAGAATTTTCAGTTATCAAACATAGCCTTTCAAATAGCTGTCATAATATACTTAAGAAAACAGAGACAGAAAATTTGACTCCAAAGTTGGAATCCACACACACACACACACACAAGCCAAATATAAATTCCAGAAGAGGGTCAGCCCCAGTGGCTTAGTGGTTAAGTTTGGGGTGCTCCACTTTGGCGGCCCAGGTTCAGTTCCTGGACGCAGACCTACACCACTCGTCAGTGGCCAAGCTGTGGCAGTGACCCACATACAAAAAGAGGAAGATTGGCAGCAGATGCTAGTTTAAGGTAAATCCTCCTCAACAAAAAAATAAACAAAAATTCTAGAAGAGAAAAATACAATACCTGGCATTGAAAACTTGATACCTATGTTTAACAGCAGAATAGACACAGCGGAAGAAAAGATTAATGAACTGAAAGATGACTAGAAATTTGCCAGAATGAAGTCTCTTGGAAGGGAGGGGTGAGTGGGATAGTAAGATATTTTAAAAAGCATAAGACATATGAGATAGACCTTACGTGCGTGTAATTGGAGGCTCAGACAATTGGAGCTCTCAACTGGAGCAGACAGAATAGGAAATAGGGCAAAGTAACACTGAAAAACATAATGGCCAAGAATTTTCTAACCTGATGAGAGATATTAAGTTGTAAATTCAAGAATCTCTATGAATATCAAGCAATAGTTTAAAAGAAACTACTCAAAAGTACCGAGTAAAACAATGACGTTGAAAGTAGTTAGTATTTGAAAGAAGAATTAATTTTCAACAAAAATGATGAAAGCCAGAAGAGAGTGGAAGGGCATCTTTAAACTGCTGAAAGAAAAAAATGCAATAACTGACAATGTTGATACTTTTCTACCAAAAATCAAGATAAAATAAAGACATTTTAGGGGCTGGCCCCGTGGCCGAGTGGTTAAGTTCGCGCGCTCCGCTGCAGGCGGCCCAGTGTTTCGTTGGTTCGAATCCTGGGCGTGGACATGGCACTGCTCGTCAGACCATGCTGAGGCAGCGTCCCACATGCCACAACTAGAAGAACCCACAACGAAGAATACACAACTATGTACCGGGGGGCTTTGGGGAGAAAAAGGAAAAAATAAAATCTTTAAAAAAAAATAAAATAAAATAAAGGCCTTTTTGACAATAACTGAGAGAATTCATAGCCAGCAAAACCACAAAAAATGAAATACTAACGAGCATTCTTCAGGCCCAAGGCAAATAATCTCAGATACAAAATTACGGAAATAAAAAAAGAATAAAGAGAATTGAAAAAAAGAAAAAAGTAAATATGTAGGTAAATCTAACTGAATAATGACTGTGCATCAATAATAATTGTACCTTGTTGGGTTTAAAATGTAGGACAAAGAAGGGGAGAAAAATATATAGTTAAAATGTCCTTTTTTAATAATCTTTGCATTATCTAGAAACAAGTGAAAGTACCAATCTACGGTGGACGTTAACAAGCCAAAGAGGCGATGCAATCTCTAGAAAAATCCATTAAAAATAATAAAATCATATTTACACTAAAAAGCTAGAAAGCCTAATAATAAAAGGGAAAAACAGACAAAAGAAAATTTCTTGATTAATGCAGAGGAAGCATGCAAGGATAATAGGAAATACTACAGAACAAAGGGAATAAAAAACATACAGTAAGATGGTATATTCAAATGTAAAATATACGAGATTCTTAAATTAAGTAGTCTAGTTTTTTTATGCTTTTTAAATTTTTTTATAGTTTAGATTTTTTTAACAACTTGAAGTTGCAAATCTTTTTTTTGTTTTTTAAAGCTTGGCACCTGAGCTAACAACTGCTGCTAATTATTTTTTTTTCCTGCTTCTTCTCCCCAAATCCCCCCAGTACATAGCTGTATATTTTAGTTGTGGGTCCTTCCAGTTGTGGTATGTGGGACGCCGCCTCAGCTTGGCCTGATGGGCAGCGCCATGTCCGCGAACCAGCGAAACCCTGGGCTGCTGCAGCGGAGCGCGTGAACTTAACCACTCGGCCATGGGGCCGACACCAAAGTGGCAAATTTTGAATGTAAGAACATAAAAGTTGAAACTGAAAGAATGAAAAAAGTATTATTAGACAAATACTAAGTATTTTTTTAAAATACTGGTATTTAAAACAAGTATTAAAAAAGGACTTATATAGCTGTAGCAATACCTGAAAATCTAGACTGTAAGCCAGAATAATTACTATGAACTAAGAAGGACATTTCATTATGACAAAATGACCTCTCCAACAGGAATATATATCATAATTCTTAATTTGTATTCATTTAACAAGAAAAAATATCAAGGACTAAAACGAGAAATAGACAAATTCATAAATATGGTGTGAGATTTTAGCACAACTCTCTCAATAGCTGATAAAAAATGAGTAGGGGTATAGAAGATGGGGGGAAAACCCACAATTAACAAACTTACCTTAGTTGACTTATTTAGAACAATGTATCTGATATCTGCCTGATAAACAGTGTTTTTTAAGTACTCATGAATTACTTATCAGAATTTGACCACAGAGTGAGCTATAAACTAAGTCTTAACGGATCCCAAGACTTAAAATTATTCAGCATATGTTCTCTGACCACAGTGCAATTAGGCTAGATATCAATTACAAAAAGATAACTAGAAAATTCCCAAATACTTAGAAATTAAGCAGTGCGTCTTGAAGTCAACCTACAAGTTGACAAATTAGCACAAAAATTAGACAATATTTTAAATCCAATAAGAATAAAAACATGATATGTGAAATCTGTGGTATATAGCTAAAGGTGTGATTAGATAAAAATTTATGCCCTTAAAGTACATATTAGAAAAGAAGAAAGGTTCATAGTCAATGATCTAAATATCTATCTAAAGTGGTTAGAAAAAAAGCAAATTAACTCTAAATAAAGGATAAGAAGAAAAAGATGACAGCAGAATTAATTAAACAGAAAACAAACACACAATGGAAAACTTGAACAAAACCCAAAACTTGTTATTTGAATAGACAAATAAACACATAGTAAAACTGATTTATAAAAAAAAGAGAGAGAGACAGAGAGAGGGGGCAGTCATTACCAACATCAGGATTGAGAAACAGAGATTTAAACCCACAGACATTAAAAATATAATAAGAGAATGTTAAAAACAGATTTATGCTAACAAGTTTTAAAATTCTGATAGAACGAAGAAATTGTTTAAGTACAATTTATCAAAACTGACACAAGAAAAAATGGAAAATATGAAGGGTCCTGTATCTTTTCAGAAATTGATTTAACCCTGACTAAAAGAACCCTAGGCCCAGATTTGCTTCACAAATTAATTATTTCAAACACATTATTATAAAATAATTAACAAATAACACAAATCTTACACAAAATTTTCTAGAGAATGAACAAAGAAGAAACATACTCTAAACGTTTTTATGAAGCTGACATATTTTGTTATCAAAACCTGACAAAATTCAAGAACAGGAAAAACTATAGTTTTAGAAGTCAGGATAGTCATTATTATTGAAGTTGAGTGGTGACTTTGATGGGGCATGAATGGGGCATATAAATTCCCGTTTCTTTATCTGAGTGGTAGTTACATGTCTGTGTTCACTTTGTGAAAATTTCACAAACAGCACACTTATACTTTGTGCACTATTGTGTGTGTATGTTGTACATCAAATTTTAAAAAAAGAAACTTACTTGAAAAAATAAATGAGAGCCAAGTCCTTAGTTTAGAGTTTTCTGGAGGTCAACATTAATCCATTAAACAACATTATGTGCACATTGTCTGAAGAATAAAGTCATTATGTAGATGTACCGTTATTCAGAGTAATTTTCCTGCTCCTGTCCATCAAAAACAATTATTAAAAAAAGAGAAATGCCCTTGCTGAAATCTAGCCCAACTACACTGATGACATTTTTCCAATGTCAAAAATGAAAAACACATTTGATGTGATTCTCTTAGAAAATCCACTTAAGTTTTTATGGCTATTAATATTTTTCTAAACATGAGCCTACACTATGCATGTAATAGTACACTGTAAATTTCAACAAATAGAGCAATACATCTTTTCTAGGGTTTAATTTACATTTGAAAATTATACTAGAAATATCTGTCCAATTTCTCATAGATTTTCTACAATCATTCTGTTATTACATAGGTAAGATGAATCAGTATACATATATGTAATGTATTCAGCACTTATATTTCCTGGCATCTTGTCCTTATAGGTACTCATTAATAGTCACTAAATGAAAGAATGGACTCGTGACAAACCAGATGGTCTCTCAATTTCTCTCCCACTGAAGATTTCGATTTCTTCTGAAAAAAAATTGGTCTCTCCTTTTCTAAAATTTAGAGGATTGTTCTTTGAGGGAACAAGTACTGAACAGTTCTATATTTTCTGACCCTGACTAATTTATCTTTTGTAATTCAAAATCAAGAAGTTTCTAGTAGAGCCACTCTGATTCTTTCTGGAGATCTTTCTCACATGACCCAGTTAGATCACTCATAGAACCTCTCATTTATTGTGAACCAGAGTAACTTTTTTGCTGTTTGAAGCACTCTAAAAAGTCAGCTTTTCTAAGTTCACCCCTTCGCTACCATCTCCAGATTTTCTTTTCTTACATTTACAAAGTTCAATATAAATTCCTTTTCTCCTCAGGTTGCCATCATTTTGACATCACCAACCAGTTCTTCCTTCTTATTCAGAACCTAATCAGAGCCTCATCAGTTTCACCTCATTGCTTCCTTTTCCATCTGGCAAAAAATAAACAAATAATGTAGCAAGTCAGAGATTTCCCAGATGCCCTAACACTACACTCCAATATTCTACTTATATGATTTAAACAATTTACACATTATCTCACTGATTTTTACAACATTGTAAAACACATGTCAACACAAATTTAGTTCCATTCTATAGTCTTTGCTTTTCAAATATTTCCCATTTTGAAGTCCATAGCTTGCTATTTATTCTGACATAGAAGAAAGACATTCTCGAAGTACTTAAAGGTAACTGCCAGAGGGGGGTGTGTGTGTGGGGGAGGGTTGTCTGTAGACTAGTGGTCTTAAATATAGTCAAAGTGATACTTTGTCCTCGTGCCTATATTGTCATTCAGCTTTATGATGTCCATAATGCCAGAACATTTGCCTTCAGAGCTCTGATGAGGTTTAAGTAGAGAAAAACAGAAGGTTAAAGTGGAAATTAGTGTAAAGGGATGATCATTGAGAACACTCTAAAATTAGCTACAATGAAGATTTCCCTCTAAACCTTGCCATCTCTTTTGTCCTTCAAATGTATTTTTGCTATCCCAGTGAAAATCCTAGTCTCCAGACTTCTTTGCCTTCTCTTGTTGATATCCCTTTTTTTTATTTCTGGTCACTTTTGTACTAAAGGTAGTTTTTTGTTTTTTTGTTTTTGACTAGACCTGAGCTAACATTTATTGCCAATCTTCCTTTTTGGTTTTCTTTTTTGCTTGAGGAAGATTAGCCCTGAGCTAACATCTGTGCCAATCTTCATCCATTTTTTCTTTTTTTTGAGGAAGATTAGCCCTGAGCTAACGTCCATTACCAATCCTCCTCTTTTTGCTGAGTAAGATTGGCCCTGAGCTAAAATCTGTGCCAATCTTCCTCTATTTTATATGTGGGACACCTGCACGGCATGGCTTGATAAGCAGTGCATAGGTCCACATCCAGGATCTAAACCGGTAAACCCTGGGCCACTGAAGCAGAGTGTATGAGCTTAACCACTACACCACTGGGCCAGGCCCCAATCTTCCTCTATTATATACGAGGGTCACTGCCACAGCATGGCTGACAAGTGGTGTAGGTCTGCGCCCAAGATCTGAACCCATGAACATGGGCCGCCAAAGCAGAGCACACTGAACTTAACCAGTAGGCCACAGGGCTGGCCCCCTAAAGGTAGTTTCTTTAGGGGATTGAGGAAAAAATCCTATTTAGCATTTTACACAATATATAAACAAGTACACAACAGAATACTGTACTAGATACAATCAGCTACTGCTTACCATCCATTGCTACTGCTTACTCATATCTCCCCAAAACACAGGAGCTAGAACATCAAAGTCTCTTATATTACGGTTCTCAACTCTGCCAGCGAGATGTCCTCATGCAAAAACTAGAAGTTAGAAGTGAGATGGAGGTCATCTTCTTGCTGGTGTGGCTGCTAGTCACAATACTCAACAGGTCAGGGTGAGCCTGCCCATCTGTGGGAGAGGCAGTTGTATCAGCAGCAGTAATGGCAATAGCATCAGCTTTCCAATCTCTGCTTCACAGCTTTGGTGGTGTGTCCTGAAATCAATGGTACAGAGGCAAACCCAACTCCCATCCCTCCCTCTCTTCAATGGATTATGCAAACATCTAATTCTCTACAGTAAATTCCTGCCTGCTTGAAATTCCACTCAATTCCTAGAGTGGTTACTAGTAACTGACTTAATTGTTAGGAGGTTGGAAAAGAAATAATATGAATACAGATAAGAAATGTAAAGAGGAGGAGTAACATGCACAATTACCCATCACCAAGCACATGCTTTCTAGGTTCTTAACTCAGTGTAAATGGAGCTCCACAGTCCCACACCTCCTCTCACATCCCTCCACTCTCCCTGTCTGAAACCGCACGTAATTTCCTTACATTCTTGACACTTCTGGGTCCTTCACCTATTCTGTTACCTCTGAACCGAGCTACACAATTCTCTCCCAACCACTTTTTCTCCACCCTCAACTTTTTCCTAATTCCTTTTTCCTAATTTCCTAATTCCTACATCTTTAAGATGCAGTTCAGACATCCCCTCTTCCAGGAAGCTTTCTGATACTCACTCTAGGCCAATAAGGAGCTTTCTTCTGGAATTTCTTAATACATTGTGTCCATCCAATTTTTCCACTCACCACACTGTATTAAAATTATCTGCCCATATATGTGTCTCTCTTAGAAGACTGTGAGTTCCTGGCAGTGTGGGCTTACATTCAATAAATGTTTGCCAAAGGAATAAATGAGAGAATGCCTCTGCATTTTTCATTGCTCCATCTGCCTGAAGAGACTAATCGTATCAGTTAAAAAAAAAATACATCCCCCATTTGATACAATGGAAGGTTATATTTTTGTAGGGTTTAGTTTTCAAAGGGAATGAGGAAAACTCATGGAACTAACCACATTGAGGCAAGAGTCAAAGCAAGATTTCCTAGGGAAACTCTGGATTCTCCTTGTAAGCTAATTCCCTAAGTGTGGAAGACTACATGCTCAGGTCCTGCACTCTATAGAAAAGGAAGTGATTCCGACACATCTTATTCATGGTGAATGATGAGACTTTTAGTTTGGAATTTCACTTATGTTGAGCCATTCACACTGCAAATTTATTTCAAAATTTAATCTACTCATGTCTATGTCAACACCTCCCACCTTCACCCTGTGTAAACTGATTTAGTGGCCAAAGTTTCTCATTTAGGTTTTCAAATCCCTTTCAAAGTGAATGACATACGTAAATGCAAAAATAGGAATGAAAAAAAAATCAAACTGAGTTTTGTTCAGTTTTGTGAACTCTCAAGTATTTGGAGACCGTTAGTCAGTTTATGGATTACCAAGATGACTCAGTACCTTACCTGAGGACAGGGTTTAAGGTGGGCGGGTGCCAGAACTGGGAGTGGGGAATTACAGTTGGACCCTGTCAGGAACCTGGACCACTGCCCAGGATAGAACAGGGAATGAGGGTCAGACTCTACTGATTAGAAGAAGGGGAGCAAATCTGGAAGCACAGAGGAGGTCATGGCCATTGCTAGATCATGAGCTCTTGGTAGTGCAGAGTTCGGTTCTTTCTGTTCAGAATCCTTTCTGACTGCTCACTGTTCTACGCACTGTTAAACAGTTTCAATACCTCGCTTGGCTAAGATGTCCTGCTAAGTGGGTACAGGAGCAGTAAGCAGAGAGAGGAAAGGAGGGAAGTCAGGAACCGTCTGACAAATTTTCAAACGCTCTGGAAAACAGAGTCAAGCTTTTAGGAATGGAGTTCCCAAGGCTCAGCTATGGGATCCAAGATAGTCAGAGGCAGAAGAAATGAATGAAACTTCATGACAGTAGCGATTCTTACTTCACTCACTGCCACATCTCCAACACCTGGAATGTTTGCTGAACAAAAGAGTGAAATGAGGCTGGTGCTGTTAAGTGCTTCTCTTTATCCTCTTTGCTTATCTCTCTCTTGATGGTCTCCTTAGGTCACTGACCTGACCACTGCATCTACCATATTTTCATGGTTTTAAGCCTAAAGCAAGAATTTTCATTAAGTCAAATTTGTGTGTTTGGGTGTGTATGGGAGCATGTATGTACACACATGTGTGATAACAAATGTAAGCTGAATCACCTTAAAATCAAAGGTGAAAAACTAGTCACATAATTTTACCATAGAGCATTCTATAGATGTAGCGCCTGATCTAGACGAGTGATTTTATTAGCCTTGGCCATTTAATAACAGCCTGTTAAGACAACCTAATCAGTGATCAATTTGACCTGTTTTGCTCTCATCTCTGCTTCCCCGTTAAATAAGAACTTCAATAGCCAGAAATCACTTCAGTAGATTCCAACTCTAAAAATAAACAAAAGAGAAAATAAGCCTAAACATGAAACGAGCCAAGAGAATCATTTATCAGATACTGAGAAGAGAGGCTTCCTAACCAAGCTTTATTAAATATGGTCTGAGATTTCCATCTTTTTATCATTAGTCTAATTTTAAATAGAAGGCAAATTCTCAAAATACTGTTTGTCAAATTTTCTTTTGATTTAGTTTTAGTGTGGTGGTAGTGTTCTTACTGTTTAGAAACAACATGCATCTTATATACAACAGCTTAAAATCAACTTTTATAGTCAGGCTCTGATCAAAATTATATTATGTAATCAAAGCACGGGGAAATGAGTTATTAAAACTCTACTTTATTATTCTTTCCCTATGTCTGTATTTGTTTTTGTGGATTTTTTGAAAACTATCTAAACTTTTGCCCAGCCTCAACTCTTTAGTGAACTATTTTCTTAAAAAATAATAATACATGAACTTAAGTGTGTTCTATTTCTGCTCCGAGTAAAAATATGTGAAATGAAAAGATTTAATACACTGTTCTCAGAAGAAAGAAAATGTAAGGTTATGAAGTATCAGTAATATGTATTAATACGTCTCAAAATATCTAAAACGAATTCACATTGAAGACGTATTCAAAAGCCCAATTACAGTGTTTAAATTAAGAAGGCACTCAGAATTTATAATGTGAATAGTAAACATATGGCATCACTCAAAAAAGGGCATTGAAGCAAACAATTCATTAAAAATGCAAATACATACAAGTGAACTTGGTTAGAAAAAGCAAGTCAAGGAACTGAAGGCTACTATGGCAGTGGGAAGGGCAAGGCTGAGGACTGTTCACAGGGGAGAATTCTGATGAGGTCAAGTGCAGCCTCCAGACCTGTGGACGACTTATTAAGGAAGGAGCGGTTCTGAATTTTTATTACCGAGCTTTGCTCACACTGTGACGATTTCAGATAAGGTATTTATGGATTGTCTGAACATCTGACCTTGGGACTATTTTATGGACACTAGATATATTGCTTTTTATGGGGAAAATAGGCAGTTCTATAAAGGTAAATCATTCAGATTATCAAAAGAGAAAAGGGGGGAGACATCTCCTGCGAACCATTTCATGCCTGTTCACTAAGTTTAAGTAATTATGCACTATAGTAAATTAGAATAGATTATAAATTAATTAATCAATCTCACTAGAAGCTGGATAGTCATGTACAATAAATGACATGATGCCCTTTTAGAATAAAATTCAGTACTGATAAATTCAGTTATTCAGGAAAATGTAACTGCAGCGATGTCAATCTTGCTGAATTATAATCTACCCAATAATGGACTTTTGCTTTCTTTAGCACAGAGCACTGACTTTATACCAAAGCAAAGTAAGTACTTGTACAGGCTCGAGAAGCAGACAGGCACATCCTATTATGCCACCCACCAACTCAGCAAATGGCCTACCTTGAGTGAAACCATCAACTGCTACCAGTTCAAGTCACTGAAACTAAGAAACATAGGACAACTGACCATCGCAACTTAATAATTGTATTGTTTTCCTCAGCACCAAGTGTTAGTTCTAAAGTTTTCAGTGATAGCTTCCTTTTAAGTAAGACCTCACAAAAACATCTTTTGGATTAAATATTAACTAAAGAGAGATTTTAAGAACCATAGTTCTTCCTCCTTACCAAGTTGCAAATATCTAGAGCCACTGCAAATACCAGATTTTAGTTAGGAATTTCAATGACAAGATATAAAATAAAAACATGATTAAGAATAATTTGAGTATCGTTTACTAGTCTGTTTTCACAACACCGATCACCTCTGTTTCAACTTTGGTCATCTTTCTTCTTTTATATTTTTTGGTGAGGAAGATTGGCCCTGAGCTTAGATCTGTGCCAATGTTCCTCCATTTTGTATGTGGGACTCTGCCACAGCATGGCTTGATGACCGGTGTGTGGGTCCATGCCCAGGGTCTAAACTCGTGAACTCCAGGCCGCCAATGCAGAGTGTGAGAAGTTAACCACTATACTACTAGGCCAGCCCCTCAACATCAGTCATCTTAATTTTTCACATATCATCTGCAAAAAGAATATTTATAGTAATTATTGCCAAATTAGAAAGATCATTATACACTCAATAAAAAAAATTGACCACATTTACTTTCGTAATACTTAAAATACACAAAAGAATAAAATTAATACATGTAAGCATAATAAATATTTAACTTTTTATTTAAATTAAGTATTTGAATAAACAAAGTTATATGAAGCATAATAAAATGAACAACCATGGGTAGCTTTTCTTGTTTTCTAATATATTCATTTATTCTTTTTTTAGGTTATAAATACCATTTTTATAGTACCCTACAAATTTTGATATATAGTTTTTTCATTATCATAAAATCCTAAATATTTAATTTCCCTTATGATTTCTTGTCTGCATGATGAGTTATTTATCAAGATGTTAAATTCCAAAATGTACTGTTTTATGTTATTGACTTCTAATCAAATAC
The DNA here is from genome assembly GCF_041296235.1 of Equus asinus. Taxonomy (NCBI): domain Eukaryota; kingdom Metazoa; phylum Chordata; class Mammalia; order Perissodactyla; family Equidae; genus Equus; species Equus asinus. The sequence goes on from NC_091800.1 coordinate 51,242,929, forward strand.
AGTGGTCAGAAAATGTGGTCTGTGTGGTATGAAGTTTTAGAAATTTGATGAGGCTTGCTTTTACTGCATATTTTTGGGTACATTTTTGCATTTTGAAAATTTTGAAAGAATGTTTATTTTCTAAATTATTGATGTAAGGATCTATATATGCTTATCCCACTTACCTTATTATTTATGTTACATAAATCATTATCTTCACTAGCTTTTTGTGTTTGACATAAAAATAATTGACACAGGTATACTGAAATCTCCCTTTATATAATGGAGGATTTTTGAATTTTCTTATATTCAATCAATTTTGCTTTATATATTTTCATACTACTCTTTTTGGTTGCTTACAAGTTTATCATTGTTATATCATCCTGATAAACTATGTAGTGAAACTCTCTATCTCTAACTAATTATGTTTTCTATACTAGAGTCTGAATGGTTTGAAATAAAATTGATATATTTTCTTGGTAAACCTGTCATCCTTCCTTTACTTTCAACCTTTATTTGTTTTTACGTTGAGGTGTTTCTCTTGTAAACCACATATGATTACATTTTTAATTCCAAACTAACAAACTTTGCCTTTTTTGATTTTGTGTTTAGTCCATTGTATTAGTTTGCTATTGCTGCATAAAAAATTACTACAAACTTAGTGGCTTACACCAACACAAACTTATTATCCCACAGTTATCATGGGTCAGGAATCCAGCACATTTAAGCTGGGTACTCTGCTCAAGGTTTCAGCTGGCTGAGTCCTCATCTGGAGATTCAACAAGCAAAGATTCACTTTCAGACTCCTGTAGGTTATTGGTGGAGTTCCTTTCCTTGTGGTTGTAGGACTGAGGTCCCCAGTGTCTTATTAGCTTTCAGCTGAACTGCTCTCAGCCCTTAGAGGCTGCTTTACAGTCTTGGGCATGTGGCAATCTCTCTGACTTCCTTTTTTAAGATCAGCCTAAGAAAACCCTCTGCTCTTGAAAGACTGGTATAATTACATCAGGTCTACGGCTATAATTTCTTTTTATTAGGTCTACGGCTATAATTTCTTTTTATTAAAGTCAGTTGTGCCATATAATATAATATAATCACAGGAATAAAATCTGTCAAATTCAGTTTCAGGGAATATGCAGGGCATGCACCCTCAGATGAGGCAGACAGAAAATCTCGGGGGACAGCCAGAATTCTGCCTGCTACCTTCATTTACATTTATCATGATTAGTGATAGTTGGTTTTATTTTTCTCACCTTACATTTTGCTTCCTATTTGTCCTATTTGTTCTCATTTCTGATTTTAAAAAAAATATATAGAAAAAGAAAGAGAACTGCTTATCCTTTTTTGTTTCTTTGTTGTCTTACACATTTTTTCCCATTCTACTAGTTTTGGAAATTATGTCCTGCACCTCTATTCTTTTAGTGATTACTCTTGAATTTTACCAAGCATAATTAACCATGTCATAGACAAATAACATAAGGACATTAGGAAACTAACTCCCAATTTCCTCTCCAAACATAAATGTTATTGTAGTCCAGTATTTCAGTTCTAGCATTTTATAAAAGTCCTACAATTCAAATATTAGTAGCAGCAATTTAAGAAGAAAACATCTGTGCACACTTATGAAATGTTTACCAACTTATTTGGTCATCATTCCATTTTACGTTTCAGATCACCCTTTGGGATCATTCTATTTCTTACTCACGTTCTAATATGCCAAAATTTCTTACTTGAATGCTTTAGAATTTCTCTTACTTTAGGTTCTTGATTTTTGTTCACTTGAAAATGTCCTTATTTTTGCTCATATTTTTGAAAGATATTTCACATAATCATAGTGAGTGACTACACAACTTTATGTTGACATTTTCTCCCAGCAGTTTGAAAATATTATCCCACTGTCTTCTAGTGGCCATTGTTGATATCGAGAGGTTAGATGTCAGTCTATTGGTGTTTTCTTTGTAAAGTGATGCCTGTTTCTTGCTATTTTTATGAATTTCTTTGACTCTATCTTTTTTCAGTTTTAGTAGTGTGGTTTATCCACTGAGTCAGTTATATTTTTTATTTTTAAGAATTCTATTTGGTTCTTGATCTCAATCAGCCTTAGCTCTAAAACACTGTTCTCAGGGTAATTCCAATTTATGGCTTCATGATGTTTTTAACGTGTGTGTGTTGTGTTGACTGGGAAGGGAACAACTGGGAACAGTGGGAGGACTGGAGATCTCCTTTATTTGTTCTCTTGTCTAATTGTTTTGTAGCAGGATGACTTTTCAGAGTACCCAGTCCTCCATCCTGCTGGAAGTAGCATTGACTATAAAGAATAATTCACTAAATCATTTTCATTAACTATGGGTTTTTTGTTTGTTTGTTTGTTTTTTATTAATGTAAAGATTTTATTTTTTCCTTTTTCTCCCCAAAGCCCCCCAGTACATAGCTGTATATTCTTCGTTGTGGGTCCTTCTAGTTGTGGCATGTGGGATGCTGCCTCAACGTGGTTTGATGAGCAGTGCCATGTCCGCGCCGAGGATTCGAACCAACGAAATACTGGGCCGCCTGCAGCGGAGCGCGCAAACTTAACCACATGGGTTTTTTAACAAGTTATTTCCTTCATTGTTCTTGGAGTTTTTTTATTATGACAACTTGCACTGCAAGTAATACAATTTCTCATAATGCTAAGTTACTTCAAAGAAAGTGCATGCCAATGATTAAATCCAAATGACCCAGCATGCTAAGTCTCCCTGCCTGATAGAGCTAGATAGGCCATCAAAGCAACCCTTGCACACAACATTAAAATGGCCAGAATAGTCTTCTTTAGATATAATTATGCAATTTTGGCAACAAAATTTGAAAAAGGAATTACTACTTCATATTCAGTGGTGTCTTGCTAAAATATTCTCCCCCAAACATTTTCCTGTCACGGTTTGTTTGATACATGGGTAGACATAAAAATTAAAAAAAAGTTTGCAAAGCTATCAACCCAGAATGACTATGAATATGCCTGTGTTTATTCACCACTTCCTGAACTTCCTCTAGGTCCTCTCACACCTTATCCTGTGCCCCAGAAGGAGGCAGGGGGCCTCAGAGGGTGTCTCTAACCGCTTACTTGATAGAAAATAGTTGTTTGGTAAATCCTTTCCTGGATCTGGAGTACTTTCCCCTCAAACAGATGTTATCTAGTTAATAAATCCTTATTCGGAGTGATCACGTTGCTACTTTTCTTAGTATTTTAGCTGAAGTCATAAAGGACTTCATGATAAAATAGTAATAACCCTACTGGCATTTTCTCTTAACCTTCAAATCTGAAAAAGTGTTAATGGAGATTTCTCATGAATTTTAGACTCTTCAAGGATCATGAGAGTTACACTGACTTTATACCCAGTTTGGGAAAAGCATAAACTCAAAGTAAATTTAATTAAATTACCTACTGTATAACCTCTATTCACAATAGAAAATTACATTCTATATGGATAATCACATAAATTTATACAGAGGCTAATAAAAAGGGAAAAATCTCTTTTCATTTTCTTATAGCGGCCAAATAGACATAAAATTTAACCTTAGAAATTTGATGTTACTTGCATAAAAACAGACTTTCTCATTTGGACTTGCTATGGAAACTGTTGTAAGTAGGCAAAATTAAATGAGGAACGAAGAACAATAAAAATGTAAAGAAGGTACAAAATTTCTATTAATTATTTAAAAATATTTCTGGCCTGAATTATCCAGAATTTGCTCTGAGCTGTATACTTCTCATAATTTCTCAGCTGACCTTCTTATCTCCTTATCTGACCGATGGTTCTCAACTATTTTGCAGTCCAACTTTTATAGTGACATCAGATTTAACTTTCTAAAAGAAAGATTTTCTAGCGAGAAAAAAATAAGACAGGATAAGGGACCAGAGAGTGTCGAGGAAGAAGTTTCTATTTAGATGGGGTGTTCATAGTAGGCTTGTCTCATAAAGCGAGACTGGATCCGAAACCTAGATGAAATAAGGGAGCTATCTTCGTGACGAGTAGGGCCATAAGCAGGCTGTGTGCTGGATATACTTAAGAAATTCCAAGGAGGCCAGTAGAGGCAGAGCAGGAATCATGGGAGAAAACGAGTTCAGATAGGGGAGTAAAGAGTCAGATCACAGAGAATCTTTTGGGAGATGGGAAGGATTTTTATTTTAGTTTTTGAGAAGAAAAGTCTTAGAATAGAGGTGTGATATGATCTGATTTACGTTGAAAAGGATTATTTTGGCTGTGATGAGGATAACAGACTCTGGAGAAGAGCAAGAACTTTCTACAGGCTGCAAGAAATATCCAAACGACTGAGAATGTCAATGAAGACACCTTAAACCAGGACAGACCTACATCCTCCAGGTTTTCTGATGTTCAGGACTGCTGGATGTTCAGTGAGCATGGCATCGCCTTTCACGTCTTTATTCCTGCTGATGCTATTTCTTATGCCCAAAATATCATTTCTTTTTTTCATCATTTGGGAAAAGTCTACTCATCCCTTAAGGGCAAGCTCAAATGTTACTGCTTGGTAAAGCCTACTTCTGTGACCCTGGGATACTCAATGTTTTTTCTGCTACTCTTCTACCGTGACACTTTGAATGTGACACAAACTTGGGAAACAAAAAGAAAATAGAACAAGAGATGCGAAGGTAGTGAGACACTGTAGGCAATTACTATATATAACTCTATGCTAATAAATGTTTGAATCTCCATAATAAAAAGGAAACAGATATTAAAACACACAGTAAAACCACAATACTGAAAACGTAGAAAGAAAATGTTTTAAAGAGGAGGCATACAAAAGTTTCCATAAGTCTACCTGCACTATGCCATGCAGATCAATCCTACAAAGACATGAGCAAAAGTAAGAAGAAAATCATTCAAAGCAACAGGGGGTCATGGCACCAACGCAACCACGACACCAGGGGTCTGGTAAACTGGAGCCTTCAGTCCAAATCCAATACATCAATTTTTGAAAATAGCATGGAACACAGCCATGCCCACTCATTTACACGTGGTCTGTGGCTGTTTCTACGGGACAATAGCAGGCAGAGGCATCACAACAGACCATTTGGCCCATCAGGCTTGTACAGCCTGAAATATTTACTATTTGGCCCTTTATAGAAAAAGTTTGCTGACCCCTGCTCTATCCCAACTCCCCAGAAGCTCCTTAACTACTTGGGGTTCTCAAATAAATCCTGTCCCTTCTAGTCACTGTTCATGCTAATCCTTCTGCCTAGAGCTCAGTTCTCCACTTCCTCTGCCCGGCCAAGCCCGTTCCTCCTCTAAGACTCAGCTCAGGTCATCTCTCTAACAAAATGCTCCTCACTGTCCAGTGTGCACGAAGAGGCCTCCTCTCACGTCCCCATCGACTCATGCAACCCTGGAACTTCACACATAGCTCTCTTGATTTTAATTATTTATATCCTTGCCACCTCAATTAAATATCAGATCACTAAGAACAGGAAATGTTTTGTGGACTTTGCATTTCTTCTCCAATGAACTAATATTAAACTTTTCATTTTATGTAGTTGGCATCAGACCCAGACTAAGAGAGAGATGAGTCAGAAGGAAATTCAAATTTAGTTCATTTCCTCACACTACAAATCAGCATGGTAAACTGATTACATGCAATAAATTTAGGAAAAAAGTTTATAAAGAATTATTCCTATAAGCTATATCTGTAGGGTCTTTGGTCCTTCTGAGGAACTGCCTCCAACCTGTGATGAAAGGTCCTCTGTCACTTCCAGCTGCTTCCAGATGCCTCTAGCCATGACTCACCCATCCCCTTCCAAATTTGCTGTCTCAAAACTACTTTTAGAGTAGGAAAACAAAACAAACATGTGGTAAAACTGGTGTCTAAAATTAGAATAAATAGGCTTTTAAGGATCTATGGGATTTTTCTTTCACAGGTGCATGAACAGAGTTGCTCTTCCAAAGATAATTTTTCTAAATTCCAGATTCTTGGCTGTGTTCTAAATGGGTGTTTTTCTTGAATCAGAAACCTAGTACAAGTAACTGAACTATTATGGAATGGAAAACTACATCTTGACCCATCTAAAGAAAAAATCTATAAAGACTTTCTGCCTTTAAAAAGAATAGATGACAAATAAAAAGAATTGATGTTATTAACAAACAGATGTTATACTATTATGTTAAAAAATAAAACACACCCAATTTTAAATAAGCCTGACACTTAAAAATGTTTGATGCTTGGGGCTGGCCCCGTGGCTGAGTGGTTAAGTTTGCACACTCTGCTGCAGGCGGCCCAGTGTTTCATTGGTTCGAATCCTGGGCGCGGACATGGCACTGCTCATCAAACCACGCTGAGGCAGCGTCCCACATGCCACAACTAGAAGGACCCACAACGAAGAATATACAGCTATGTACTGGGGGGCTTTGGGGAGAAAAAGGAAAAAATAAAATCTTTAAAAAAAAAAAAGTTTGATGCTTAAAGTAGATTAGAACTCTTTTATGTACCTATTTACAATCATTAATTCCTGAACACACTCTCTAGAAATAACAAAACAAAAGTCAAATTTCAGGAGTCATTCCCAAACAAAAACAGAAATTAAGGGAACACAGATTTGGAAATGAAAGTAAATTAGAGGGAACTATCTAGCAAGATACATCTTTTTCTTATATTTAGAAAGAGGTAAAAAAGTTTCAACCACCTTATTCACACAAAAAACAGAATCTAGGGGCCAGCCTGGTGGCAAAGCAGTTAAGTTTGTGCCCTCTGCTTGGGTAGCCCAAGGTTTGTGGGTTCAGATCCCAGGAGCAGACCTACACATAGTTCATCAAGCCATGCTGTGGCAGCATCCCACATACAAAATAAAGGAAGACTGGCACAATTTTCCTCAAGCAAAAAGAGGAAGATTGGCAACAGATGTTAGCTCAGGGCCAATCTTCCTCACAAACAAGAAAAAAAGAAAGAAAGTATCTAGTCAAAGCTCTCCTAATTTATACATCTAAGAAAACAAATGATTTAATATAAAAAAATGGGATAATTATAGTTTTCCAAGGTTAAGAGAATTTCACCTTCTAATATTTTATGGAGAATTACTGTCCCATGAAAGTTTCTCAAACAGTATTTTCTTCTTTCACTGTCTTTGAAAAATGCTTTTGCTGTCATATAAACTTCACCTCCTCTGTATATGAGAGGCTTTTTTTTTGGCACACTGTGGTGCTTTTGAGATTTTTTTTTGAAGGGCAAACTATGCTGTTTATCTATGTTGTTTACAGATACAGCTAACAAGCACCCACTATATACAAGGCCTAATTTATACTGACAAACTGAAAACAATTCTTCACATTGGCTTTCCCATTCCAATTGACCAGTAACTAGAAATCTGGCCCTGGTGCTAGCACAATGTCATGAATTTTCTTCTTCCATGTTTTACTTACATTGCTAAGGGAGGGGTGGAATTAAATCTTAACTCTAGTAATGTGGCATTATATTATCTATATGACATTAATACAATTCATTATAAAAATTAAGTCAGGTAACCAGGTCTTTTTCATCAGTACAACTCGAAATAAATAGCTTGATTTGTGGTTTTGTCTACAAAGTGAATAGAGAGGCCAGCCTGGTGCAGTGGTTCAGTTCACACACTCCACTTCTGCAACCCAGGGTTCATGGGTTCAGATCCCGGGTGTGGGCCTACACACCACTCATCAAGCCATGTTGTGGCAGCATAGTACATGCAAAATAGAGGAAGACTGGCACAGATGTTTGCTCAAGCCATTCTTCCTCACCAAAAAAATAAAAAAATAAAAAGTCAATAGAAATTTAAAACTAAGGGCTTATAGAATGTTTTATTGGCTTATTTAATCTTGCCCTCACTACAGTTTAGAAAACAAAGTGAGGGGGTGTTATGCTTGATCACAAAAGCAGCAGCTTAGCTCTCCTTGTCTTTTCCCTGGTCGGCCCTTTCTGACTTCTGCTGCCTACATCCACCACAGCCTTTAGAAATACTGACAGCTGCAGACAAATTCTCAAGTTTAAAAACTCCTGTTCCTTAACATTTGAAGGAGATATCCTTTTTGGAGTTTTCAAAACTATATTTCTGTCCAGTTTGTAGAGATTAATTGACATATAACATCATATTTGTTGTAGGTGTACAATACAATGGTTTGCTATATGTATATATTGCAAAATGACCACCACAATAAGGTTAGTTGACATCTATCACCTCACACAGTTACAATTATTTTTTCTTGTGATGAGAAGAACTTTTAAGACCTACTCTCCTGGCAACATTCAAATACACAATACAATATTGTTAACTATAGTCACTATGCTGTACATTACATCCTAGAACTCATTTATCTTATAGCTGAGAGTTTCTATCTTTTGACCATCTTTACCTATTTCCCCCACCTCCTACTTCTGGCAACCACCCAACTGTTCTGTTTCTATGGGTTTGGTTTTTTAGATTCCATATATAAGTGAGATCGTACAGTATTTGTTTTCTCTGACTTGTTACACTTAGCATAATGCCCTCAAGGCCCAACCATGTTGTCGCAAATAGCAGGATTTTCTTCTTTTCTATGTGTATATACACATACACACCACATTTTCTCATAAGTTTATCTTCCTAAATCATTTCCACTTGGCTATTTTTAACTTTCGCCCAAATTATAGTCACACAGAATATACTGACATAGACACAGAAATGGAATATATTAAAATAAACAAATTTGTATTTAGATTTTATTATACAAATGTATATGGATTTAAAGTATTAAATAACTCTGAATTCCAAAACAAGTAAATGAATTTAGTGAATAAACATGGAAGTATCTTTTAAATCACTAGTAAATAAGACTTTTGTTTTGAAGATAATCTGTATGAGAAACTGTCAAGTACAAAACTTAATTTTATGTACTTTAAATTTTTGTTTTACTGACAAAAGGATACTTAAGTAACCATATTTCATTAGCCCATGTGTTACTGCTAAGAGGTGATTTAAATAAAAATTGTAGTATTTGAACCTAGAGAGTCAACGATAAAATCCAAAATCAGTATTTCTAATGTTTTGATATTTTATCTTATAATCATTTTAAAAGAACTACAAATGTTTCAAACCAGAAGCACTATGAATTAATACACATTGACAGAGTTCATCATTTACATATTACAAAGCAAATTATGGAAGAAGACATACATCAGGATCATGTATAGACTGGTTTAGGGAACCATCTCATGCTCTTGCAAACAATCTTTAGGACAGGAGTCATACTCACTCTTCATTCTTCTTTTCATTTTATTGTTACATCAGTGTCTTTGTAAACTGCCTTCTGTGAAATGAAACCATCATCCCTGAATACAAAATTTATTAATCCAGTAATTGTGAGGATGATGCTAATTAAGAATACCTTCTCCAAAAAAACACCTTCTCCAAATAATTACCATGGCTAACATCAACATTTTATGGCCTCCTCATTTTTACACATTCTGAAGCTTGCTGTTAGACATTAAATAAACGATTATGCCTTATTACACATCTTTTTATTAATAAGTGAATTTAAGAGAACAAATTCATTAAAAACTAAAACAGTTACTTGCATGAATAAAAAATGAGTGATTCTATCAAAGTCTCAAAGTTTCTCTTTGTTGAAAAAGACAAAAGCACCAATTCTTATCACATAAGCCTCAGGAATGTGTGGCATAGTACTCTAGTAGATAGATAAACTTCAATGTTCTTATTTAATTTGGAAATTGCCAAATTGGTCACTTGCCTTACATAAACAGGATGACATTAAGTTGAGAAGACTACAAGGAAGTATAGTTAGGGATTTTTCTGTTTTTGTAAATTAGAGAGATGTGACAGGGAAGGACACCATAAGGTTAAGCACAAAAGGAAAGTAGATAGGAAATATTGCTGGTCTGGAAACTGATTCAGCAGCAGTAACACAGTAGTTAATTCAATCCAACCCATATCTGTTCAACTTCTAATTATTTGCAAAGCTGTAGGCAGGGCCCTTCAGGGTAAAGCAAATATATACATCGTTATCTCAAGGAGCTTAGAACCCAATGTGAAAAATAGGCATGTACATAGCAAATTCAGTCGAAAGGCACAATGTGACAAAAGGTAGGATATTTGTCCCTAATGGACAGTCAATAAAATAACTCATATTTTAACAAAGCATTAATTTTTGCTAGAAAAGTTAAATTTAGAGCATGTGCTATATGATATTATGTGAGATAAACCACATTCTTGTTCCACTTTGAGTGGCTAGTCTACTATAAAGGACAAACTCTGCTCAGGTGGAGAGGCAGCCAACTTAATTATAAATACAATAATTTCTTAATTATTGAAGAAAGCATCAGCCTTTCTGGGTACCTTGCCCAAATTTAATACGGTTGAAAAAACCAAAGTCCTTCTTGGAAGCTTTTTAACTCCCCTACTTGGTTTTCATAGTTTTACAGGAAAAAAACCCTCAGTTTATCTCATTTCTCAAAATTCTTATCTGGAAGATGAGGATATTATCAGTACCTACCCTCCTAAAGTTGTTCTGAGGGTTAAATGTGTTGATATTTTTAAAACACAACTGTACCTGTATTTTGCTCTTCCCTCAGCTGAAGGGCATATGTCCTTGTGGATATGAATCTTATTCATCTCCAGCCTAGCATAAGTACTGCCTACTGAATAAAATTTTCCCAGACAATCTAAGCCCTATGATCACTTGCTCCAGTGTCCTTAACCTCCCACAGATGTCACTGCACAAAACAATTTAACACTTACAGTCAATTTAAAAAAAAAAAAAGACATGATAACATTGTCTTCAAAACCAGAGTGGTCTGTAGCCTGTCTCCACTTCCTCCACTCTGCTGGACCACTCCAATGTTGCTTTCATCTTCACCACTCTCCAGGGCAGTAACCCCTTTAGATCAGGTACAGTGGATCCAGTGCCTTCGAGGGTTTGCTCTGGTCTTCCTCCAGCTACACCCTTCCTCACAGGGAGAGGAGTCTGTCAGGCCAAGAGAGGATGTGCACACTCAAAACTGTACTTGCCTTTGGGAACTATTCAACAGAACTTTCTGCGATGAGAGAAACACTCAATATCTGCACTGTTCAATATGGTATCCACTAACCCCATGTGGCTACTAAACATATGAAATATGGCTATTATGAATGAAGAATTTTAAATTTTATTTAATTTGAATTAATGTATAGTTAAACATAAATAGCCACATGGGACTAGTAGCCACAATATTGGCCACTGAGATCCTCTTATCAAGACAACCAATGATTGCTTTGTTGCCAATCCATTATTTACTTCTTTATTTTCATCTTCTTTGATGTTTCAGTAATGTTCAACACTGCTGAGCAATCACTTCTTCATTAAGTACTTGCTTCTATTGACCTCTTGGGTATCTGATTTCTGCCTATATCCTCGGCAGTCTTCTAAGTCTTTTTTACTGGCTCCACTTACTGTGCTCAAACTCTCAGTACTGAAATGCGTCAGGGCCTTGTCCTGTCTCTTTTACTTTATCTATACTCTCTTAGGTAATCTCATATGTCAATATGTCAATCACTATGGAACCTCCATCTTCAAATACAGATTCTCACAGCCAATGGTATATTTGAAATCTTCACTAAGCATCTAAATGTAACAAATCCAGAGAAACACTTTTAATTTCTCTCCTCTGCAAAAAGCCATCTCCTCTTATAGTTTTCTCCGTGTCATTATGGCATCAACATCTGCCTAATAGCTCATGAAAACTAAAGGGTTATCCTTGATGACTGTTTCACCAGCTCCAAAGTCCAATCCATAAGTGAAAACTTTTAACTAAGCCTCCAAACACATCACAAATTGGTTTACATCACTGTCTCTAATATCACAAACCTGATCCAAGTCGCCACCACCCAGTGTGGACCATTACAGAAGCCTCCAAACTTGTCTTTTTACATCCCTGCTTGCTCTCATCGCCACCCAGTCCTGCAATTCCTTGCCCAATGAAGCAGCTGTACTTTTAAACAGGTGTAATTGAAGCGTTTGGTGATGGTGGTCATCTGAATCAAGACTTGAAATAAGAGGAGGAGGAGTAAGCTGTGCAGACATCTAGGAAAAGAGAAGTCTAGGGAGGTAGACAAGCAAGGGCCTTAAGCTATTAATGAAAAGCAGCTTTTAGTCTAAGGGAAATAAAAAGATGCTGAAAGATTCTAAGTTTGGAAGAGAAATCTGCTGTGTGGAGAATGGGTTGAAGGGGGAAAGAATGGAAGTTAGAGAAACCCATTAGGAGGCCATTAGTGCAGTTTGGGTGAGCACTTAGGGAGGTGGAGATGAATTTAAATAAAAGGCATATTTAGAAGTTATGAATTAGACGTGGAGAGTGAAGGAAGGAAGAGTATCAAGGATATTGCTTAAGAAACTTGACGAAGGTTGGTGCTACCTACTGAAATAAGGAAGGCACACTAGGGAACCAACCCTTCAGATGGATGGTGGTGGCAAGGTTTTGCAGGGGCATCCCAAAATATGAGTTCCAAAAAGGGACAAAGGTCACCAGGCACCAATCTATGAAAGTGCTACAAAGATGAAACTCTTTGAGATTCTAGCCCCCAGATGCCATTTACCCACAATATGCCACTGATATTTTGGTTATGGGAGGTCTGTCATTCCTACTAGATAGTTAAGTAGAGAGGCCAGTTTTACATATGAACATGAAGTGTATGGAATCTTTCCAATTCTCTCCAGTTACCTTACAGGACGTTATTTAATTCTGCATGAAATCTGTGTTCAATGCTGGAAAATCTGTGCTCAGTAGTAACCAAACAACAAAATTAACAAGTAGCAATATGGCACCCAGCGAGGGCTCTTTTTGTAAAAGGACAATAGCCATATCACAAGACAGAGAAACAAATCCACTGGATACTTCAAAATGACAAACGAAGAAAAAAATCAATATAATTTTTGCTAGTGCATATAGTCAGATCAAAACCACTAACGCACTAGCTGTGATAACACACACTCACACCGTTAATTATCACTGTCAGAAACATCCAATATCTTCAAAAATAGAAATTGGTGACATATGTGCTACTGAGGAAGTACAACTGCCCAGTTTTAATCTAGATAGTCTAATCTAGAGAAACTGCCTAAAGCCATCCATAAACACTACAAATAATCTAAAAAAAATTAAAGAAAGCAAAGCTAAGAAAAGGTATCTTCGTTTTCAAAAAAGGTTCAATTTGTTCAAATTGTTTTCTTAAAAAAAAAAACTATTCTTTTTTTTTATTTTCAAAGATTTTATTTTTTTTTTCCTTTTTCTCCCCAAAGACCCCCCCGGTACATAGCTGTGTATTTTTAGTTGTGGGTCCCTCTAGCTGTGGCATGTTGGATGCCACCACAGTGTGGCCTGATGAGCGGTGCCATGTCCACGCCCAGAATTCGAACTGTCAAAACCCTGGGCTGCTGAAGCAGAGCTCGCGAACTTGACCACTCCGCCACGGGGTTGGCCCCCAAAAAACTATTCTTATGCATCTATACATCTAACCAACCTTTAAAATCTTTGTAAACTCCAAATAAACCTGTCTGAGGTTTGCCAAGTTCTATTCCCATGTAAAAACAAGTAAATTCTGACACACCTTCCTTAGGAAAACCAAAATAAGGATTATATGACAAGAAGTGATGGAATATATAATAACATGATGGTCTTTTGTAAATCCGTTTTATTTATAATAAAAGAAACATGGATTATTGATCATTACATTTAAGTATCTATGACAAAACTTTATCATTTTTAGACAAAAATAATTTAGATTAAAATGACTTTAGGTTACCTCTTTTAATATTTTTATTATAATATTTTTATGAAGTCATTAAGACTGGCTTTTAATTATGAAGGCTTTTGATGGGAAATCAGATCTTGCTGCTCTTCACAGCACTGAGGACAAGTCTCTGCATGAGTAATTCTCTCAGACCAGGAGAAGAACAGACTTTCCTCATATTTCATCTGTTGGTTAAAAAGAGGTGATTATGCTTCCATTTCTTGAAAAGAATATGGAAGTAATTGTCCAAAAACAAGCAGAATGGAAAAGAGATATGCACATATCTTACTGGAATTGTCAAAAAAGAAACCACCATTCTACAGGAAATAAATGTTTTTATGTTTTACGAACCTTTCTTACAAGAATGAAATGTCATTTGAAAGGGAAGAAATCTCATCAGATTTAGGAGACTTGTGAGGACTCAAAACCTGGTTCTATGTTACTGTCTGTCATGCTTTGTACTCTTCCTTTATCTCCAAAAAGCCTAACTACGGAGGCTCCACTGCATTTGGAAAAGTCACTTAGAAACAACAAGGGAAAACCACTAAAAATTCTAGAATCATGTTTGTATAAATCTTCTGCAAGACAGTAACCACATCGATCACATTAGCTAATGGGCTTTTACAGATTATTTTAGATCCACTGATCTATTTAGACTTGCCAGAATCTTATCTTACCATGAGTCTTCTTTCATTATAGTTTCTAGCGGAATCCAAATGAAAAGTATACATGTCTCCCCTACTTTTAGAAGGGAACTTGAAGGCAGGGCAGAGGCAACAAATGCCACAAGATAAAGCTACATTTACATATAAAATATGCATGCATATATATGTATCTGTGTGTGTGTACATGTGTACATACATACACATACACACACTGCAGGCAAATCACTTTATCTATACATATATTTCCTTTGCAACGACTTACGGCATTAGGAGTATAAAGTTCAAATTACACTAAGCAGTAGATAGTAAGGTCGTTGAACACCTGGGGAGGCACCCATGCACTATAATACCTCTTAATATCTACACTGTGGGGATTATTATGTTCACTACACTCATCAAGAAACTGGAAATCTAAGAAGTTAACTTTCTTTTAATTTTCCACATTATAAACTTAGAATCCAGGCAATTATTCTTTGTTTTTCTCAGTGACCAAGTACATGATTTTAATGCCTGATTGCTAAAGCATATCTACAGAAAACCCAACGACAGATCTGTGATTTAAATTTAAAAGTCAGGAGTTTACTCATGCATACATAAGGCATGACATGTTAATAAACTTGTTTTTCTCTTGTTAAAAAAAAATACATGCATACATTTAAAAAGCAAGTTTTAAAACACTATCTTCCATCCAAGAGAACCCAAGAGTGTCATTAAGTTTCTGAAACATTTTACATATTTAAAAAATATCAGCAAGGATAACGTAAAGGGTTAACACAGTAAAAAAAATCTAGAAAACTCGGGTCAAGAACAAAATAACTTTTTAAAATATTTAAGCAAAATGTCACTGTGCTTCTACTTTTGTTCAGAATATTGCAAGATATAAGGAACTAAATGTAGTCACACTTTTTAAAACAGTAGTTGTGAGAGTCTCTTTCTAATATAAAATAGGTTTTGCATTTTTTTCATATAAAAAAAGAATTAATTAAAATAGTGAATTTCTCGGCCTACTTTTTTTTTTACAAGATTTCCTCGAAGTAATGGTTTATGGTATTAAATTAAGAACATTATTAAGATATGACCATATGATTTATCAGACATATATTGACCTTAAATACATTTGAAGTAGAGAACATGGAAGGACATAGTCATTAAATATGCCCATAGCAGGATAGCATGTAGTCTTATTTGTAGTTTACTATCAGATAAATAATGATACATTTCCTCTGACTCATTCCCACCCACTAAACTATATTCTTTATCTTCTGCCTCATATAAATGTCAAGGGTCACGGATTTTACAAGCCTTACTTTGGGCTATAATTCAAAAATTTATCACCAAAAATGCCTCTCTCTATCAAGCAATGAGAAATTAACCTTACAAAGTTTCATGTGTTTGCTTAAACTTTCTGACTAGAAACTCAAATATACTTTCCATAAAAAAAGAAAAATAAAAATTCATTTGATATCGGGATTTTCCCATAGAAGAAAATAACCTTTTGTATCTCATTAAGTGTTATTTTTAAAAAATCACTTTAAATACTTGTAGGTGGAGTTGTTTTTGTACAATTTTAAACAATGATGACTGAAGGGGAAAAGATTTTAATTTTCTAGTGAAAGCCTTAAAAAATTAAGACACTCACTTTAACAGATATTAACCATGCACAATCCAATTGTTTGTCCT
The DNA here is from genome assembly GCF_041296235.1 of Equus asinus. NCBI lineage: Eukaryota > Metazoa > Chordata > Mammalia > Perissodactyla > Equidae > Equus > Equus asinus. Next base: position 51,259,027 of record NC_091800.1, read on the forward strand.
AAACAAAGAATTCAAAAGAAACTAGTAATCTTACACTTTTAAAGATAATGTAATTTTATTTACTTATTTTTTGCTGAGGAAGATTTGCTCTGAGCTAACATCTGTTACTAATCTTGCTCTTGTTGTTGTTGTTTTGTTGTATATGAGCCGCTGCCACAGCATGGCCACTGACAAACAAGTGGTGTAGCTCTGCGCCTGGTAACCAAACCTGGGCCTCCAAAGCGGAACATGCCGAAACTAACCACTAGGCCACCAGGCCTGGCTCAAAATGTGGAAGATGGAAACAAACAAAAAAATACACATCTTTTTGAAAGTGCTCAAAACCCTTCTAAATATCTCAAAGAATCTGAATTCCAACATTTTAGCTGAAACATCAAAATATGGAATTCATTTTCCTATGCTATTCCAACACTTCTTTTCACATGAATAAGGAAAAAAATTGAAAGGCCAAAAAAAGAAATATTTCCAATAGAAAGCTGAAAGCAGAAAATATTGTGCTAAGGCATTCTACTTTTTTAGGAGATATGCACATATGTACAAATACATTTTCATGAGTATAAGTTAGGAAAGATCACAATAATAAACTTTGGTCAAAAGATTTACATTTTTATATTAAAACTCAAATGCTATTTAAAATATATTTTCATATATTTCAGAAAATGTAGATTGCCCTCACATTGTTGCTATATCAGGATAAAAGTCCCACTTGTCTAGAATGACCTAGAGTAAGAACCCTCTCCTCTCCTCTGAACAGACGAATACATTAAAGTTGGGACAAATAAAGGTCACTTTCTCAATGTTTTTTATATTAACACATGCAGTAACTGAATTACTTCTGCCTTAAAAATGAAACTTGAAAATGAAATGAAAGTCCAGAAATATAGTTTCCAAGAACCATGGGGAATAAGTTCTGGACAAGTACACTTTCAAAGTAATTATAATCAACGCTGGTTCCAAAAGAAAAAAACTTCTAAGATACTTACGCATGTCCTTGCCTCCTTAACCAAAATGGAGATATTACAACCTTTTCTTGGGTAGGGCCCATTATATGCAGCAATTTTTGTCTTCGTCTGAAGATGCAGTTGCTGTTGCACAGGTAGATGACAAGGAAGACAGAAATTGATAAACTCTATGGTTTTCCTATAACTTTTATTTATAAGAAGTTTCTGTTGATAGCTTGCACTGTTGGATCACTCATCTCTTTCTCAGGAGTAAGGCACAGTAACCGTGTACAAACTTCTAAGCACTGTAATACGATTGTCTTCCACCAGAAAGTTAAAATGCTGAATTACTGAGTAAATAGTGAATCAAAAGCCAAAGTTATAATTTCCCACATAGTCACCAGCCTTCTAGAACACAACTCCCTCAATACTGTCATGTATGGTCCATTTCTCAATCACCCACAATACTTTATTTCTGTGTTACTACAAGAAGCAACTCCATGGCAAGAATTTATCTTATGGCCAGGTTTGTTTTAATTTTATTAAATTACGAATTCAAAGAGTTTGGATTTGGATATTTTACAAAGGCCTTCTTTTAAAATCTACAAATGCCTCTTCATCATCAGAAATTGCTTCTGAACTATTTCATAATCTAAGTATTACTCTGAAATAACTCATGAAAATACTGTACCACAATGGAAGGCAAAGAAAGTAAAACTGTTAAGAAACAGTGGTCTCACTCCTTCAGGATGAACTCTAACTCCTTTCAGCAACAGAATAGTGTTCCTGTTCTCAAGTAATAAAACTGATTTCTTTTTGGTGAGGAAGATTAGTCCTGTGCTAACATCCGCCACCAATCCTCCTCCTTTTGCTGAGGAAGACTGGCCCTGAGCTAACATTTGTGCCCATCTTCCTCTAATTAACATGTAGGATGCCTGTCACAGCATGGCTTGATAAGCAGTGTGTAGGTCCGCATACGGGATCCAAACCCACAAACCGCGGGCTGCCGAAGCAGAGCATGCAAACTTAACTACTACACCACCGGGCTGGCTCCTAAAACTGATTTTGAAAAGAATTTTTAGAGAAGATTTTAAAAGATGCCAGAACCAAGTGTCCACATATATATTCAGGTGTATTTGAAAACTGTAGAAGTTTCACAGCCACTAAGATATTTATCTACTCTAACAGATAAGATGTTTATATAAAATAAGAACATGAAACTATGGCAAAAATAAACTAAGAAAAAACTTATTTTATTTAAAGTTGCCATCTGCTAGGGTAGAAGCCATTGCCAATAATTTAATGCCCATCAATAAGGAATCTGACAAATAAATTAGGCTATTATCCACACGACAGGGTACTATGCAGCTATTGAAATGAATGCATAGGTTGTGGATTGCTAGAAAGAGATGTCTGCTGTTCTCTTTAGTAAAAAAAAGAAGTTGCAAATCAGTATAAATAGCAAGATGTAATTTTCACATTCTTAATATATGCACAGCCCACTGTGTGGTTACAAGGCACTATCTACCTTGGTTACATTTGTGAGGATGGAGGTGAGTGGGGTGAAGCTACTACTTTTTTTTTTATTTAATTTTTTACTAAGATTATGATAGTTTAAAACCTTGTGAAATTTCAGTTGTACATTATTGTCAGTCGTGTTGTAGGTGCACCACTTCACCCTTTATGCCCACCCCCTACCTCACCTTTCCCCTGGTAACCACCAATCAGTTCTCTTTGTCTACATGTTTAACTCCCACCTATGAGTGGAGTCATACAGAGTTCGTCTTTCTCTATCAGGCTTATTTCACTTAACATAATACCCTCAAGGTCCATCCATGTTGTAGTGAATAGGACGATTTTGCCCTTTTTTATGGCTAAGTAGTATTCCATTGTGTATATATACCACATCTTCCTTATCCAATCATCAGTTGATGGGCACTTAGGTTGCTTCCATGTCTTGGCTATTGTAAATAATGCTGCAATGAACATAGGGGTTCATGGGACTTCTGGATTGCTGATTTCAAGTTCTTTGGATAGATAACCAGTAGTGGGATGGCTGGGTCATATGATATTTCTATTTTTAATTATTTGAGAAATCTCCATACTGTTTTCCATAGTGGCTGCACCAGTTTGCATTCCCACCAAGTATGAGGGTTCCTTTTTCTCCACAACCTCTCCAACATTTGTCACTTTTTGTTTTGGTTATTTTTGCCATTCTAACAGGTGTAAGGTGATATCTTAGTGTAGTTTTGATTTGCATTTCCCTGATGATTAGTGATGAAGCTACTACTTTTTAATCACAACATCCTCTGAATTTTTCTTATCACAAGAATATGCTGCTTTTGTTGAAATAAAAAATAAAGGGGTAACTGAAATCAATCACTTTTGCTAGCGACATAAATGTTCAGATAATACACTGTGTTCAGAAGAGAGAGCTTTCAAAGTAAAAACAAAAAACAAAAAACTCTAGCTGTTTCCTATTTTGCTGACTGCGTATTAGCCCCAAAGCTTACTTCCTAACATCTTACTCTGCAAAGGCACTCTTCAAAAAATCCATGACCCACACACCTCTGCATTACCCTTCCAATTAGCACTGGGTCAGAGAGAGAGGCCCCTTCCAATCTCTTTCCAAATGACTAAATAAACACAATCCATATGATCTAATTTAATTATGTGTATGGTACAGATCTTGTCATTAGCTTGACTGAATATCTGAAAATAATTTGACCAGTTCATTTTCCCTCAGCTTCATTGTTTTAGAATCCATTCAGTTAACAATATTGTTTACTATGTGCCAAATACTGTTCTATATAGATTTTGAAAAAGAAAGAAAGAAAAACACAATAGTGTGCTTCTCTAAATGAGGGTCCAGTCAAGAAACAGTTGGCCTCCTGAGTACTTAAACAGGAAATTTAACGCAGGTGACAAGATAGCTGAGAAGCCAAAAGGGGAATAGTGAAGAACCCAGATTAGCAACGGCAAAAGAACAAAAAGCCACTCTCATCCCTAGGACAGGAAAGACAAAGGACAGAGAGGATGTTATAAGAATCCAGGGCTCGCTGCATATGAAGGGATCTAGAACCACAGCAGGGGCCTGCTCCAGCAGCTGGGCAACACAAGACATAGCCACTGCTGAAAAATGCTGCCCAAGGAAGAGAAAGATGGAGAGAGACAGAGAGAACGAAGAGCCCTGGTTTCTCCCCTCCTGAAACCTTCACAGTTGTCTGCCAATGCCTCCCATTGGCTGAACTTCTTGAGAAGCCAGTGAGCAGGGGAATGTGGAAAGCTGAGTTTGCAAGAGAATGGATAAGGCAGAGAGACAAGGAGACATCAGTAATGTTTACTTACCACTTAAACTTTCCAAAATTTATAAAACCGTTTTCACTTTCTACATGTCTACGAACCACAGACACAGACACAGACACAAAGACACACAGACACAGACACAGACACACACAGAGGCAGTGCACAATGCACATATACATGTCCACCCACTCTGGCAATGAAATGATGCCCTATAAGGAGTTTACAGAGTTCGGTCTTTAGGGCCTACAGGGATAAGAGACTCTCATGACCTCCCAATCTCATTGCCTTTTTTATTCTTTTTAACATTTATCTTTAGATAGTTCATAATAGGTTGCTACCATGAAGGCTTTTCTATTTTTAATTTAGTTATTAATCAACCACAGATAGACTATTTACTTTAACACCCTTACTTTACTAAACTCAAGTCAATCAATTCTAACCACTTTTTTCTCTAATTTGAGGTATTCAAACACATTCTTTCAAAATAAAATTTTTTCCTCTGGGGCTGGCCCAGTAGCATAGTGTTTGGGTTTGCACGCTCTGCTTTGGCTGACCAGGGTTCACCGGTTCAGATGTAGGGTGCAGACCTACACACTGCTCACCAAGCCATGCTATGGCAGCATCCCACATAGAAGAACTAGAAGGACTTACAACTAGGATATACAACTATGTACTGGGGCTTTGAGAAGAAAAAAAATAAAAAGAGGAAGATTGGCAACAGATGTTAGCTCAAGGCCAATCATCTTCACCAAAAAAAAAAAAGGTAAAAGAAAAATAAATTTTTTCCCTAAGTTTATCTAGTACTTACTCTTTTTCTTTATGTTCCATGTACACACTAAGTATGTTTTCTATAATAAAATAATAATAATGATTGTGATAGCATGTTGTTTATTTTCTGATTTTATGGAAACTCCTCTAGTTTTTTTCCATTAAATATACTATTAACTATTGGTTAGAAGAAATACCTCTTCCAATATTAAATAAGTTCTATTTTCTAGTACTTTTATAAAGAATAGCTGTTGAATTCTATCAAATATCAGAATTTATTGAGAGGATTATGGAGAGTAATAGTTCTTATTTAACAATGGATTTCCTTTTTATTCATCCTTCTATCTCCTTTTCCTCTTAATCCTCCCATATCTCTTGGCCTACATCCAAAATGTCTTGGCATTATATTAAATTACATTAAAGCCAACAAAAGTATTTCTTTCTTTCTTTGTGGTTACTCTCCTGGTTATGAACCACACAATCAGAGTCTGAGCTTTATCTGTGGTTCTTCAACATTCCTTCATCAGTTTCATCATTGCTGGATAATGAGAAGTTGCTTCTTTGCTGCGCAGTCCCTGCTTTTATTCAGTTTCCAGGGTCAGAGCTGTTCTAGATAGCTGAGGTTATTACTGCCCAACTTCTGTGTCATAAAGGAATTTACTTTAACAGATCCTAGAACCGTCAGGGAACTCAGAACACTTTTGTTCTCATTACCCAGTGCAAACAAGAAACAAATCACCATTAGACTGCTGGGAGCGAGCACGATGAAGTGTATTCAGAAAATAATAAACAATAATGTACATCCGAAATTACACAATGTTATAAACCATTATAATCCCAATAAAATTACTCGGAAAAAAAACCTCCAAAAACAAATCACCTAAAACCAAGAGAGTTAGGTAATTTTTCCAGTTATACACAAGAGTCTAGTAGTCTTAGACCAAGATCTCAGCCTGCCAACCAGGTAATATTTTCACACACCGTAACTTTTGTCTTGTCCATTTGGTTTGGGTAATGGAACTTTTCCCATATGAAATTATATTTAAGACCTGAAACATTAGAAAAGGAAATTAGGTGCTTTGATCTATGCCAGCCATCCTGCTATCTTCAGAGAGGTTGATTAGTAATGCTGACATTGAAGAGAAAGGTTACAGAGTGAATTATGAGCCATGTGTCAGTGGATGGCAGTATCTCGGGCTCAGGAGTGTCAGGGATACAACAGGGAGGAATGAAAGACGGGGACAGTAAATGCCTGACCTGACTAGAGTGGAGGGAATGGGCAATAAGGTAAAGTTTGTTATTAGGTTAAAGTTTTGCTGCCCTAGGTCAGAAGTTTGATCATAATAAATAGGTCAAAGGGAAATTACCACAGGATTCTATAAATGGGAAGAAAACTAAGTGGCTACAAGAGAAGATGAGTTTTTGAGCAATATGTCCCAAGCATTCTCCACATTCAGAAGAAGTAAATATTAAAATTATCTGCTAGAAGGCAAGACACGCTGCCTCCCTTATGTTCATTATAACTCAGATAGTAGGTTATACTCAACAAAGGGTTCCCAATTAACTGACTTTAAATCTTTGAATAAGAAATAGTTTTTGATGAAATCAAACTGTCACACTGAAAACTATTTTTTCACAAGTGATGGAAATGTAAGGGAAGGGAATTAATACTTTCTGAATGTCCACTGTGTGCCAAACAATATGCTGAGGATGACTGCTAAATCCTGCTACAGAGTCAGAGAGCATCCCAGTCTTTGACTGAGACGTTATAAAGGCTGACAGTAAAAGTATGGCATTTCAGCTTAAACCATGAAGGAAAAGTTCATATAAAAATCATTAGAGTAGGGGCTGGCCCTGTGGCCAAGTAGTTAAGTTCGCGCACTCTGCTGCAGGCGGCCAAGTGTTTCGTTGGTTCGAATCCTGGGTGCGGACATGGCACTGCTCATCAAACCACACTGAAGCAGCGTCCCAGATGCCACAACTAAAAGGACTCACAACAAAGAATATACAACTAGGTATTGGGGGGCTTTGGGGAGAAAAAGGAAAAAAATAAAATCTTTTTAAAAAAAAAGAAAGAAGACACTAAAGAGTGTGTCACTCATATTTAAAATTTAAAAAAAAAAATCACTAGAGTGGCATAAACTAGGTCTGAGCTTTCATCCCCATCTAATTCACTTCTTCCTTGAAGCATTTTAATGTCTAATAAAAATTTCCCTAAATCTAGGTGCTCTTCTTCAGAATCAGCAATTTTTTTTCACATTTTTTCTTTACCCTAAAACCTAAAAAATTCTCTTTGTTCATGGAGATTCATTAAATCTATATATACAGACCCTAAAAGATAGACTCACATCTTCTCCTGCTGTAATACAATGGTCACTGGTTGGTTCCCTCCAAGAGAATGAGAGATTGGAGCATTCATAATATTGAAGACTTTCACTTTATTATTTCTGTTCCATCATATTAAAAATTCTAAACTCATAATACAAAAAGCTCTTTTCCTGGGCAAGGCTTTTGTCATAGCTCATATGTAATCTCAAAAGGCAACAGAGCTAGCCCTGATGGCCTAGTGGTTAAAGTTTGGCACATTCCATTTCAGCAGCCCAGGTTCAGTTCCTGGGCACGGAACCACACCCCTTGTCTGTCAGTAGCCACACTGTGGTGGTGGCTCACATAGAAAAACTAGAAGGACCTACAACTAGAATATACAACTATGTACTAGGGCTTTGGGGAGAAAGAAAAGAAAAAAGAGGAAGATTGGCAACAAATGTTAAGCTCAGGGTGAATCTTTCCCAGCTAAATAAATAAATAGATTCTTCATTAAAAAACAAAAAAGGCAACAGGCCTGCAAAACTAATGGGCACTTTTAGATATAGCATGTCTACCATGGTCATCTCATTTACGCACACTCACAGCTATGCTCTAAATTTGTTTCCTATGGCAAAAATCACCTTAAAATTTATGAGTTATGGTGGAAGGAGGGAATATCCTCCTTTATTTATAGCATATTGAAAACATTTAACAGATCCTTTTTTTTCGGGGGGGGGCGGGGCACAAATGAAAGTTGACTTTGCTAACCCAAACACCACAACACGTCAGTAAGAGCAGTGTCCCCTTATTCTTATTTTGAATGAGCTAACAGCTTTGGTAATGAATCCAGCTTTCCAAGCACAATGTGCCTTTGAAGGCCAGACAGCTTCCGGTATCTCAAATGCCTATGTGACATCTCCACATTTATGCCCTCAGGAACTTCAGACCAGGCTCATGTAAAACTAAGTCCATCACCTTATTCATCCTAATCAGGTCTTCCTCCCTCCTGTGTTCCCGATCCCAGTAGAGGACACTTGGATGTTGGCATTCCAGGACAGAAATCTGCACCTCATCCTTGACTCTTGCCTCTTCTTCAACCCCCACATGCCACTGGTCTTCAAATGCCAACTACTTCACATCCCAAACTGCTTTCTAATTTGTCTATTTCTCCTCACACCAGCTACTCCACCCTATTCAAGGCCACCATCATATCCCACTTGGTTACCACGATAGCTGTTTAACTCTCTGAGTTTCTCTTGCCCTCTTTAATCTATTATCTCCCAATATACCGGCCATCTTTCTAAAACACAAATATTACAATGTTATGGCCCTGCTTAAAATGTTTCAGTAGTTTTCCAGTTCTCTTAAGATAATTTTCAAACTCTTCTCATGATCTGGTTTTTGGTTTTTTTTCCCTCTAAAGTCATATAAGTCCAGTCCTATCAGCTGCTATTTGTCCTATAAGCTCAGAATATTCTGGACCTTCAGTTCTTCAAGATTGCATATTCTCTCTTCATTCTAGGCCCTTGTAAAGATGGTCATTCCTGCCGGGAAACACTCTTCTCCCTTGTTCCTGTCCCCTCCCTAATCTTACTTCTCCTTTAGTCATCTTCTTAGATTTTACTTCCCCTAGGAGAGTTAACTTGACCTCTAAAATCTGGGTTAAGCAGCCCTTCTTAATGTAAACTTCCTATTAAAGCATTTCTCTTCCTCTTACTAAAAATCTTTCTTCCCTTTTGTATGATCTATGCCTGGCACAGAATAAACTCCTAAAAAATGTACAAAGAGTAAATTACCCTATGTTAAAATAGTTATCAGGTTAATAGTTTTCAGATGCAAAGGACAGCAATACATATTTTCTTTTCCCTCCCTCCCTCTCACTTTCTTTCTTAAAGAAAACCTTATTACAGGATACTTGTAGGATATCTTCTACAGTACTTGATTTGCCCACTAACCCAAAGCTGAAGACAAAGAAAGAAACTACTTCCTATTTAAAGAAGTCATAAATATCTAGTGGCAGACAATTCCTGCAGGGCTTTTAAAGATGTGGCTGAAAAAGCTCGGCTACTCATAAGCCTAATCCAAGTCTGGCCCGCTTCTTAAATCCTTAAGAAAAAGACTAGAGAGAAAAAGGAGAGAATCATGGAGTCATGTGTCCTCTGCTGGGGTAGGGAGAGAAGAGGGACTAAGTGCTTACCCCAACCAAAGGCATATGGGACGGATAAAAACAGAACCCACCCACCAGAAATACGACAATATTTGCAAGTGATGCGGGGTCAGTGAGCCGAGGAGTCAAAAGAAAGATTTCTTGGACTCTCAAGATGTGGCAGTAGTGCTCTTTTATTTAGAGAATAGTGTGGAATAGCATGGGGACAGGACCCATGGGCAGTCAGAGCTGCTGCTGCTGGCATGGGGACAGGACTCATGGGCAGTCAGAGCTACTGCGTGGGGACAGGACCCACGGGCAGTCAGAGCTGCTGCATGGGGATAGGACCCATGGGCCGGAGGACTGCTGCTGCCACCGGTGCTGCTGCTGCAAACATGGGTGGAGAGTAAGGCTAAATTTAAGGCATAGGTCTGTGAGTTATCTCTTTACAAGACAAAGGAAAGAATATGTAAAAAGAGTTGTTAAAATGGTATCAGTGCCAGTAGGGTTCTGGTTATTGGGTGGTCCTATAACCAGATTGAGTAAATGGCAGAAGTCACCGCTTAAATATTATCTTCAGCAAAAGACAAAGGAGGATGTGGGGGGGAGGGGTCAGTTACATGAGGTTGCCAGACAGTAAACAACTTAAGTTCTTGCCTTTGGCATTGATTAAGAGTTTCTAGAGATAAGGTCATCCCCCTTCTTCCTGGCACAGAGAGGAGGCATCTTTACAAATGGAGGTTTCCCTTACAAATGTAAATGTTTCCCAACAAAGGGCAAGCAAACTCCACTCCTCAGAGTTGCTTTTATTAAAGGTAACCAGTCCCCTTCTCATCTACAGTTTTAAAAGTAACCAGCCTAAAATAATCCTCATCACAAGAAAGTAAATTTTATATCTCAAATCTTGGCTGGACATGCACTTAAGCAGTATGCTTACTGACTATACTTCTACCTATCTGTACATGGGCAAAAAGAAATCAGAGACCAATGAAGGGTGGAGTCATGGGCGCACAGCTGACACTCCCCTCTTTTGGCATTACAATATGTGAGAGACCCATGAGTTAAGGGATGCTGCAGAAAGAAATTGGGCTTGCACCTCAAAATAGTTATCCAGCCATGCAAGGTAACTGTAGCAGAAAGAAGCCCTGAGGGGTGCTCCTGATAGCAACAGTCAAGGGAGGTGAGGTGAAAAATGTCATGGTAGCATCAGATGTCCCACATTAGGGAACTATACAATGCAGCTTCCCAGGAGGCCGCCAGACAGGGGAAACCTTCCCAGAGAGAAGGCTCGAGGAATGGACCACTGAATGGCAGACTGAAAGGAAACATGGCTGCCTTGCTTTGGGAGGTCCTCTGAGAAGGTGGAATAAAAGCCAAAATTGTCTAAACACAGAACACAGCATCACTGAGGCCACCAGCAGTAAAGAGCGAGACCAAGCCAGATTAAACTGTAAAACGTCTCTCATTAGCGCCTTCTTTCCCCTTCCACCTCCTATTCCCATCTATTAGAAGGAGGGGAAGAAAATGATCCAGAGGTCAACACTTGACCCCTCCCCCAACCCCAAGACACACTACAAGGTAAGGAATAAGAAGGTGAATTAAAAACACAAAACAAAACAGAATTTGCTTCTCTCCCCTGAGCCATTTGCAAAAGAGCTTAAAGTTGGATATAAGGTTGACGTTTAAAATTAGACTGAAAGGTTTTTTCTTTAAATGGCCAAAAGTCACTAAGTTATAGAAAACATCTGAGATGAGATGTCAATTAACAGATAGGAATGAGAACCTAGTAGACTCAGGAAAAATATAAAATAATTTCATGTTTATACTGTACCAAATTCAGATAGTTCAATAAACTGATTAGAGATCTATTCATCATAACGGGTTTCACACATACATGAAACTAAAACTATCCAAAGTGAGACAATGATTGGCTAGAGTCGAGTTAGCACCTAATTAAAACTCCACCTATTAAAGACAACATTTATTTAAGTTATTCCATCATACTCAACAATCATTTTGTTCCTAACCACCTCTCTTTTCAGTAAGTTTTATTAATTGTCACTAACTACCAAATAAGTGCCTACAAAACATGAGAACACATTCTAAACCTTTCAATACATTTTTTTCAATATAATACATTGTAGAACGATTTTAAACTTCAGTGAAATTTATTCATTCAGGGTTATACATCTTAACGGGATGACGACTTGGTTTCCCAATAAAGTCCTATGCAACTACATTATTACTTACAAAAAATCTCACTAAGTACATAGACTAATGACTTTGAAACTACTATAGTTCCTAACTTCTAAGAAAAACTAATCACATACAGTAAGAAATTGGTTTTTGCAACACTACCATGGAAATCTCATACTTGAAAAAAGTGAAGAAAATTCAACTGTGCCGCCAAAATTAGTCAAATTCCTACACGTTTTTCCTTTAGTAAGGACACTGTATTGGCTTACTACATGTTCTGCTCATGACTACAAACACAGGCATACAACACTCCACATACATCCTAATCAGAGTGAGATTTTTGTTGGCCCATCTGCTTTAAATTTTATGCCAAGAACCAAGAAAAATCTTGGAAGTCCTGAGTCCTAGTTGTAAAAACAGAGGATAAATTCTGAATCATACACTGTTACCCTGGAAAAACACTCCAATGACATCTTGATTAATTCAAAGGCCGTTCTGATTGAAATATCTTTTCCCCCAAAAGAAATAATAGACTTCTCTAAACAGTATAACTGCATACACACTAAAATCGTTTAAAATGGACCAATCACTCTTAATTGTGTTTTTGTGTTATGTTTTCTGTTCAAAAACTTCATCCGCATTCAGCAAACATCCTATAATTAGCTCCAGCTTCACCTACAGAGACAAGTAGCACAGTGATCTCAGGTTCTTAATACTCGTTTGAAATTTATTTCTCAGCTGTGTTAAACAAATCAGTCAGAAAGCTTCAGCCAAGTGGTCCACCCACGTTCAAAATCTTTCTCTACCTAATGATAATTACAGTCTGTAGAACAGGCAGTCTCTAATAAACAGCATCATCTTTAGCAGAGAGATATCTATAGAGGCCTTTCTGTTGCCATAGAAATATCTTCAGGCCACCTTGTCCTCAGCATGAAACATTACCTTCACATTAACTTCCTATTAAGGGTGTGTGTGCGTGTGTGTGTGTGTGTTGGGCTAGGTTGGGCTAGCCCAAATTATAGGATAATTCACCCTTATCCTGACGGTTACAAAGGATATGCGGTCCTTAGTTCTAAAACACTCCCCAAAATGGAGAACACAAATCTTCTCAGTGACAGTGGCCCCTAACTAATGGGTTCTTGCTCCCTTGGCTCAGCTGAAAACTTCCATAATGCAGCAAAGCAATAAAGATCAGCAAAGCGTCCTGCATATTTCTTTTCTGCATTCTAAGCTCTGGGGTCAGTGGCTTCCTGAAGTAAAGGTATCATCCGCAGCTGTGAAACAGAGAAATAAATCTCATCATGTCAACCCAGAAATGAAAACCATTTTAGGAATCACTAATTGGGGATAAGGAGGCTGGAATACTGTTTTATAATTATTTTAAAGTTTTTTTTTTTTTTAAAAGAATCAAATGAACTCCCTGGGGCATACTCATGGCTAAAAAAATACAACTTCATTTTACATATCTGTAAATACCTGTAGCAGAAATTCACAGTATACCATTTGGGACCACAGGTACGAAACAGAATTAGTCACCTATCATGCTTATGTTTTAATGCGTATTTTTAAGCCCATTTAAACATAAAATCCTAACTAAATATAAAGGATAATTTAAAAAGTAAAACAGCAAAAATGTGATTACTTGGACTTTTATTATCCAAAATACTTATGGAATGTCAGGGAGCAGGTAAGAAGGGAAAGAATGGAAAAAGCATTAGAAGTGTAGGAGATTCAGAAACAGTGGAAGGAGGTATAAAAATTGTAAAGTTCAACTACTCAGGGGTAGGCATTGTGTTTCTTAGTCACTTTATATACCTAATTTGTTTAATTCAAAATTTCCAGGCATTTTAATAGGCCCTTTGACACATGTTCTCCCAATTATTTCTAAAATGCTATCATGGGAGGAGGTGGAAATAGATTATCTTTCCATTTTTACAGAGGCAGATACGAAAGCTCAGGAAGATTAAGTGACTTCCCGAAGTTCACAGACGTGCTCACAGGGCTGCCAGGAAATAAAAATAATTCTAACTTGATAGCCTGTGCTCTTTCCAGGACTTCCTTATGGTATTAGTTTAGGTGTTACTTTATTTAGCATAATAGCCACACATTACATTCTAAAATATCTTTACACAAGCAATGAAGAAACTTCCTCAGTATATGGTAATAATTCATTGTTAAATCAAGAATATTAAAAATTCCTTCTTTTTAATGTTATTCTCAAAGATAATTCCTAATTGTATAAGCACTGAAGATCCAATCCATCAATAGCTCTTTGTTACTGTCAATGAGATGATGATATTACTAGGATTGGCAAAAGTTTTATACAAGGAGAGATCTAAAAATAAGTGCGGTCCAGCAATATGACCCTGAGTTTGGTTTGTTTTTGTTTCTTTTAAATGTCATTCCTTTGGGAGAATCGCTAAAGCGTCTATCTATACTGTCTTTACTAGTTTATCCTAACAGGATACAGCTACTTTGTTTAGATCGGTTCCTCTGGATGTGCCACTGAAAATTTATCTTTCTAATTTTTTAACCAAAAAGTTGGCCCATAAATCAAGATATTATACTTTTTCATCTGTGCTAATAAGTGTTTTTATGTAACACGACCTAAAACAAGATATCTTCTCACTTAGCCGATGTCTAATTGATACCATTTATTTTAAAGAGATGCTGTCCATGTGTGGCATTTGTGTGTGCCAGAACAGGCTGAGACAGTGATGAAGTGATCTTCACATCAAGAGATGGGCAATAAACACTAAATTTAGCCACAAAGTCTAAGTCGTTTTAATTATGACATTCCACAAATCCATGATAAGCCTGTAAGTGGAGGGATACAAATAAAATAAAAGGGAATGATAAATTTGACACGATATTTAAAAAATACTAAAAGAATAAAAATCTGGCCATATTTCCAGGATATTCATATTACTAAAGCCAAATTCAAGAATAGGACTAATTGTTTACAGAAGTTTCAATATCTGCTTATCAAGTCAGACAATTCTCAAATAGGTAGATCCAGTAAATTTTAACAAATGGGGGAAGTTCATGTCCCAGAAGTTTCAAAATGTTCCACTGCTCTTGGGCTCAGTTTATAACAAAGTCAAGCAAAAGATACACTAGAGAATATAAGAAAGTGGTCCACATCAAAGAGGACCATAACCAGATGTTTTTTAATGACAATTACAACATAGGCAATCAACAACTTTCAAGCAAACCTTTGGACAGCAGTTATCGACAAAGACAAGGCTAGAAATGAAGCCTCAATAGATGCAAACTAATCACAGCCACAGACTTCAGCAAAAAAAAAAAAAGACTGTCATGTTTAAAGATTCTACATGTTAATTACAGTTATTAAGGGTCATTAATAAAACCCACTACCCTACAACTCCTCCTAGCACAAATGCAACAAATGTTTTCGGGGATGTATAGGTTTATTTATGTAACAGTCATTTCCCCCAAATCTCTGAAATTCTGTTTCCTTGGATCATTCAACACATAGCAAATGCAATTTTCACTGGAGAAGACAGATTAACGCACTATTTAACTTTATCAACTTCACCAAGAGATGGAAAGGTAGTTTCTCACATGTACTTTTTTTTATTACAAACTCAGTTTATTTAATTTTGATTCTATTAGCTCACTGTGAAATTTGGGTCCAAATAGGCCAAAGGACATAATGTCAGAAGTCCTATCTATAGGAAAATTTTGTCATTTCATTTCAATGATGATCTTAAAAATTCATATAACCATATTCTGGATTATTCTATTACAGGACTGTCATATGATTTCAGTGTCTGAGTTTGTACCTGTGTTTGCTGTTGTATAAGCAACACATTAAGCTACAACTCTAACATCCAGGGCTAATTCAGCGGGAGAGCAATGGAGGCAGACTTAAGAGAGGCGCCTGTGAGCTGAGCATAGGCCAAATGACAGCACTGGGAGCCATAATGATGGTTCACTAGTAGTTCAAATTGAGAAACACAGCAGAACTCAGCAGACCAGGATGGTCAGACTCAAAAACCCCTGTGCGTTAGCAGTCAGGCGCCATTCACGTTGACAGTAATTTACACTCAGCAAAAGATCATCATCCAAATTTATCAGTTGTACGGCTATGTGAGACGTACTACACAAGGGTTTTAAGTATATTTTTAATATATACTTATTTAATGCAGTATCATAAATAAAAGATCATATACAATTTTAGAGGTACTGAAGTTTTTCCCCGTTTTAGGAGGAATTCATTCATTACTCATATTTAATTTGCAGTTTACCATAACTCTTCTGTTATTCAGGGCGCCTCCGGTTTTCAAATCATCGTTTTATTTGCGCAAATAAAAGGTTTTTGGTCTTTTCTGCCTAGCTAAACCTGAGGCAGCACTAACATTTTTTAATTTTCATGAGGCTCTGTTGAAGTGTCTTTCCATCATGGTTAATCTTTCCACTGCTAAATTAATAACCTGGGTAAGTAACAGGACAAGATTTAGAAATACACAATTCAGAGTAAAACCAACATATTTGTGCTCAAGTCCAAGAACTTCTACAAGCATTAGTTGTGGTACTCTTGCCATTGTTAATTTATGTTAACAAGAAAATTCCAATTCCAGAGATTTCATTCCCAATTAATTTAGTAGCTAAACTTACATTGTACTGTCCCCTTTTCATTATTTCATTTCTATACATACTTAAAAGCAGGGAACATGCTGTAATCTGCATTAATAGTGATCCTTATATTTTTAACTCTGGATATATAATAAAATAAAACTTTGTGGTGTCTAATACATTTTTCTTCAGATTAAACATCAGAAAACGTTTAAACGTTCATAAGGATGGGTTCTCTTCATGAAATTTTCATTTCAATATGCTACCATCCCCCCAAACTTAATCTACCTAAATTAAATATCTCTTTTCCCTACAATTATTTAATCTCATCTTCCTAGCTTTTCTTAATTCCTTTGTTCTAGTCATAAAATCCAGAATAAAAGTCACTGTTTGAATTGATCTTTTCTTCCACCCTCAAGTCAGATCACTCATTTATCACATTGGCTTTTGATTCAAAATGTGTACTGATTGCCTCTTCATCATTACCTTATATCATCAATTCAAGTTATCTTCTTACAATCTAATCACAATAACAAAACTCTTAGCTGCAGTCTCCAACTCCAGGTTTTTAGTCCCCAAATACTCCAAAATAAATAAATAAATAAAACAGATTTCCCTGAAAAATACTGCCATATTCACATTTTTGTTTATCCTACTTCGGATACTCTGTGCAACCTGAATCTTTAAATTCACGTGTTTCATCAGTTCTAAAATTTGTCAGCCAACATGTTTTCAAGTATTGACTCTCCTCCATTCTCTCTAGTCTCTACGCTTTGAGAAGTCTGAGAACACGTACATTCGACCTCTTAATTTTTTAGACCTCCATTTCCTTTTATCTCTATATTGCCTTATAAGTAATTCTTACATGTATTTTTCCAGTTTACCAATTCTCTCTTTGGCTGTGCCTCATCTGCTTCCTAACCACTCTATTCCATTTTTATTTCAACAAGGTTTTCCATTTTTAGAAGTTCCATTTGATTCTTTTCCAGATCTTCCTGGTCATTCCCAATAGTCTTTCACTACTTGTTCACTTTTATAGTTCAACTTTTATTTCTTTAAATATGTATACACAGTCATTCTATTTTATATATTTGATAACTACAATATCTGAACTCCTTAAGTGTCTAAATGTTCAATTTATTGCTTCAGCTAATTCTCACTCAAAATGGCGTGCTTCCTCATAAAGTTGGTGACAAATGATTATGACCTGCTTGACTGTAATCTGTTAAAATCCTGCAAACCTAAGGGTGGATGCTTGAGAAAGGACTTCTGCCTGCTTCTGCTTAGAGTCAGGGTGCTACTGACCAGGAAACATTTTAGCCCATCTCAAATGTCCCAACTTAATGTGAGTATCTCAGGTTGACAATCCCTCCCCTTATTGCTTGCCCAAGTCTCAATATGCAGATAGCAGTGTTTATATACATTTGCCCTCAGAATAATCACCATTCCAGTTCTCAGCTCTGATTTTGGCTCATTTGTTCTACTTAGGTAAGGAGGATGGACAAGGCACATGCTTTAGAGATTTTCCTCTACTTAATCCCTACCAAGGCACCAAAAATAGTATTTATCAAGAATGTTGTTCGTTTGAAATGATACATCTATCACTGGAAGCAAAAGTCCATGTTATGTTTTTTAAACTGTTATAATCAACCTGTTAGTCTTCCTCTGAACTATTTGATGGCTCTTTACTTGTTGGAACATATTAATCTTCCTTGCCTGTTGTTCAATAATATGCCCACAAATGACATGTACCTACAATTCATCTAGGAGCTTCCTTCCATCCTAATCGAACTCTATGGTTCCTCAAGTTCCTCATGCTCAGTACATATTGTGCCTCAGTCACATAGCACTCTCCAGATCTGAACTATGCCCTCCTCTTTGCTCTATTGATCTAAAATCTGCCCAGTTTAAAGCCCAGCTTAGACACACTTTCCCTCATGAAACTTTCCTTCTTCTGACATTTATTTGCTCACTCTCAGTTTCCACAGTCTTTTATTCAAAACATAACACAAAATGATACTTAGTCAAGGAATTTTTAAAATAGAAAGATCCTTATAGGTCACCTATTTCAATCCTAAAATTAAAATCCATCAAGACCCAGAGTGGTTAAGTAACTTGCTGAAGGACATCCACGTGCCGGATGGCAAAGACTACGCCAACACCTGGTTCCTCTTCACCAGCCCGGGCCTCTTTTCCACCTATACTTTGCTGGTCATTCAATACGTCAGTTCTCCTCTGTGAACAAGATTTCTCCGTTCAAGGTTTCTCTTGAATGAAAGCCAAAATGACGGCAATGACCCACATGATCTGCCCCTCCTTTCTCCTACCAGTCACCAATCTCTTCACTCACACCATCTCCCACATCTCTCTCTGGCTTTTCTGCCTCAGACACACCGGCCTCTTCACTGTTCCTCAAATACAAAAGTGCCTTCCTTCTTAAGGTCTTTGTACTAGGTCCTCACGTGCCTGGAATGATCTAGATATCTGCTTGGCTTACTCCAACACATCTTTCAGGTCTTGACGCAATGTCTCCCTATTAGAAAGTCCTGAGCATCTTATTTAAAAGCACCTCTCATAATCAATCTTTAATCCCTTTAAACATTTTTATTTTTCTTTACAGTACTCACCACCTGAAATATATTTAGTTGTCATCGCTATACTGTCTGCCTCATTCCCCAAGAAATCATGACTATCTGTTTACTTCAATGTTTCATCCCTACTCCCTAAGACAGTGCCTGGGTCATGGCAGAAGCACAAGAAAACATTTACTGAGTGAACAAATGAATGAATGGCAACACAAAGTGCAGGTGTTTAAGTTATGTCAGCATAGGGGCCGTGCTCAGAGTGTAAGATCGTACAGAGCTTACCCTTCTTCAGTAGAGGTCACAGTGCAAGCAAAACAGACCAATAATAAGCACTTATCAATAGTACCAAGGACTTACGTGTGAGCTCTTTCATGGAATTACAAATTTTTGGAAGACAAACTTAAAAGATCACCTTCAACCTTCCCAGATCAAGGAATCCCAAGTAAAATGTGTGCAAAATGTTCACCTAGAGGGGCTGGCCTGGTGGCATAGTGGTTGGGTTCACGCACTCCACTTTGGTGACCTGGGGTTTGCAGGTTCGAATCCTGGGCATGGACCTACACCACTTGCCAGGCCATTCTCTGGCAGTGTCCCACACACAAAATAGAGGAATACTGGGACAGATGTCAGCTCCTCAAGCAAAAGGAGGAAGATTGGCAACAGATGTTAGCTCAGGGCCAATCTTCCTCACACACACAAAAAGAAGTTCAACTAGACTCTGTTCCCACACTACCAATGATGGAACACAAAGCACTTGTCAGAAAGAGGATCTCAATTTTCAAATAATTCTACTTGTTACTAAGTTCTTGCTTCCTCATATATATCAATCTTGCCTTCTTTCACTTCCAAAGTTTGTACTAATACTGCCTTCTGAATGACATATAATGAAATATATATCATCCATAATAATCTTTCAAACATCTGAAAATCTGTTGAGTCTCCTCATATGTCTGTTCGTCTGCGGGCCAAATACACTGTTACCTCAGTTAAGTTTATATGGGATGATTTTCAAGTCCCTCAGCATCCTGTCCACTTGTATGAAGAGATTCCATTTTCTCAAAGTATGTTGTCCTAATAGGACAGATGTAGCATTTTCAGCACAAAGTCAAAAGAAATTTTAAGCGTTTTGACATCCAGCCAGCCGTTCATCATCAATCTACATGTTATGAGCATCCATTATGTCCCAGACATAACTTACTTTTAAAAAAAAAAAATCTTTAAATGTTGATGTTTACCTATCTATGAATCTACTTGGTGCTGCTCTCTGTCAGTCCACATTTTTCTATCTTATCCGAATGACTTAAAGGAAGATTCCTTTAAAATTTTCTTAAATGGCTTGCTGAAATCAAAGTCTTTGGTTTTTCCTTGACTACTCTTCCAAGAATCTTTTCCATTATTTTATATATCGTCACTCTATACTTGTAGAGTTCTTTATAATTTATAAATTTTTAAATTTAAAATTTTCAAACTTTATTTCTTTGGACGCATCCAATGGCTCAGCAATGTGAGGAGAACAGCAATTATTAGCCCCAGTTATAACGGGGCTCACAGAGGCTACAGCAAGTTGGCTGTTTGGCTGGTATTAAATTCCAAGGCTTTTGATTCCTCCTTTGTACTAGGGTCTCCACCCTGCCCAGCTTCTCAGCATGCTTTGTTTTTAGGAAATAGCTATGTTCACTCTCCATTAACACACATAATCTAGTTAGTATTATTCTCCCCCCCAAAATTGGGGAAGATTGACAATAACTGTTAACGTTCTATAGTTTTTGGAATCCATGTTTGTCCCATATTGAAAGGTAGAACATTTGACAAAACAAAAGCAGATTTCAACCTGCATTTAGTCTCATGTTCTAACAGACAAACGTCTAAATATAGTGGGCAAAACTGTGTAATCAAAACATGAATGTAACACTATTTAATAAACTAAAGCTACAGATTGCTCTGTTACTTGTATTAAGGAAACCTGAATCTTAGCCACACAATTTTTAGCTAATGGGAAGACTGAACTATACATAGCAATGAATTCAAACTCTTGACTCTTAAAAAAAAACAGTTAATAACAGACAAGAGGAAAAGGTATGGTGGTACATGAATCAATAAGAAATTTTCAAAAGTCTCTTGGCTTGTTAAAATGAAACAGTTACAGTAGGAAGCTATTTAAGCTTTTGTTCATAAGGTCAATATAAGATGATAAGAAGGAAATAATGGCCCCAGTCTAATAATATAAATTCAGTGGAAATGCAGGATAATCTTTGAAGATGCAGTGCAATGCAAGGCCTCAGTACTGCCCATGCACCCACCAGATTAACAGTCAAACACATTCCTACAGTCAGCAACAGAGAAGAGCGGTTTTAGAGAAATGTTCCTGAAAAAAAGCGCTTTTGTAGGGAATTTCCATATTCCCTTATTCTAAGCGAAGAATTGGTTTTTTAAACGTACCTAAAATGTAATAAATACTTTCGGAACTAAAGAAAAAAGAAAAATATGCAGATAATGAGAAATAGTACAAACACTATCAAAACTTGCATTTGCTATGTTTTGACCCATAGAAATCTACACTGTGTCTTTGTGCTTTCATTATATGGCTCTCTTTATTTCAAAGCAAACATAAGCTTTTAAATAAGACTCAGTTTGGTAGGCCAGAGGCCCCATGGTTTCCTCCAATGCTTCTGTTCCCTTTAAGCTTCGATAAGGTACAATGACTCAGGGCAGGATGTGTCCGGGATATGTTTTTTGCCCCAGGTAAGGATGTGCTGAAGGCCTAACTACTTGCTGCTCCTTCACAATAACTCCCAACAGGTCGTTTCTAAAATAGCTTCTCAGAAAAACGCTACCAAGTTTTTACTTAATGAGGCCTAATAGAGCTACTAATGTTTAGTGTTCTGTTTCTAAATTCATTATAAACAAGTCACCACAGTTTATCAGCCCACAAGTGTAGGTTCCCACTGAGTGGCTTTCCCTTAAGCAACTCCCAAGAGAAAATATTAACTTAACACTACTTCATGGATACTGTTTTGGGGTGAATTGTGTCCCCCAAAATGGTATGTTGAAGTCCCAACCTCCAGTACCTCAGATAGTGACCTAATTAGGAAACAGGGTCGTTCCAGATGTAATTGGTTAACATGAAGTCATACTGGAGTAGGACAGGCCCTTAATCCAGTGTAACTGGTGTCCTTAAAAGAAGAGCAGAGACACAGAGACAGAAATACAAAAGGAGGAGACAGATAGGGATTGGAGTGAGGCATCTAACAGCCAAGGAACACCAAGGACTGCTGGCAAACACCAGAAGCTAAAAGAGGTACTCTCCTGTACAGATTTCAGAGGAAACACAGCCCTAACAGCACTTTTAATTGTGGACTTCTAGCCTCCAGAGCTTCGAGAGAATAAACTTCTGGGGTTTTGTTGTTGTTGTTTTTTGGGTCTTTTGGCTGAGTAAGATTAGCCCCAAACTAACATCTGCTGTCAATCTTCTCCACTTTAGTTTTTTTTTGGCTTGACGAAGATTAGCCCTGAGCTAACATCTGCACCAACCTTCCTCTACTTTATATGTGGGTAGCTGCCACAGAGTGGCTGACAAGTGGTATAGGTCTGTGCCCAGGACCTGTACCCGCAAACCCAGACCGCTGAAGTAGAACGCACCAAACTTAACCACCACACCATGGGGCCAGGCCCAAATTTCTGTTGTTTTAAGATGCAAAGTTTGTGGCATGTGTTAAAGCAGCCCCGGGAAACTAATGCACATAGTTACTCACATAGCACCTTTCTCTCTGGACTCTTAGTCTCTCACCTCTTCAGGGTTTTACCTTCCTCCTACAATGTCAAGCTACTTACACTGCCCTCACTCACAGCATGCAGCCTTGTGCTTCCTCCTCTTGGCTTGTAACATTCTCTCTCTCTTCAATATCCTTCTCCACTCCTTCATTCATTAAATTAACATTCAAAACTCAGGAGTTACCTTCTCGAACTAACTGTAGGGGAGGAAGACATTTCCTCTTCCCAAATGGGGGTTCATCTGGCAGGAGAACAAATTAAATTCACATGAGACAGAATAGCAAGAGAAAATTAAACAAAGCTTTATGAGGAACCATGGCCCGGGGCCTTTCTTCCCGAAGGAAGAAAGGGCACCGAAGAAGTGGGGTGCACACAGTGGTTATATACCCCCCAAATGGGGTGTTTCACATGTGATTGAAACGTCCCTCCCACAATAGTCACAAGATTGCCCTGTCGGCACAGTGCTTGATGGACACAGCAGGTAGTGGTCTGCTATCTTGGAGGGTGTAGCAGGAGGCAAGTCTTCCCTCTGGAGCTGGGCAGTCACAGGTGAGTGCAGCAATCAGTTCCTAGCCTAAGGAAAGATGCTTAATCCTTAAAAAATGCCAAAGTTGGGAGGGGGAGGGAAGTCAGTTACAGGAGGTTACCAGACAAGCACAATAAAATGCAGATTTTAAGTCCTTGCCTTTGGTATTAAGAGTTTTTAGAGAAAAGGTCATCTCCTTTCTTCTTCCTGGTACAGAGAGGGAGGCACCTTTTACAGATAGAGATTTACCTTACAAATGTAAATGTGTCCTAAGGAAGGGCAAGTTCCATTCCTCAGAGCCTCCTTCCCTGTCCCAGTTTATCAAAAGCAATCAGCCTCAAATAATCCTGATGCCAAAGAGACATATCTTGGGGTGGCCAATTCCAGGTCCCCACATAACCTTCCCTAATCTCCCCCCAGGCTGGGTTCATGCCGAGCTCCTGTCTTCCCCAAGCATAACGTACACTTCTCTGACACATGTCTGTCCCCCACTAGACTGTAAACTCTTAAAGCTCAGCAACTGTTCCTCATCATTGTACCCCCAGGACCAAACTTAACATTAGGCTCTCAGTACCTGCTGCATGGCTGAACCACTCCTATCTAGCATTTCCCTGCACTTTCCTTTCTTCTTCATATCGCCTCCTCTTTTCTCCCCCATGCATCACTTAATCTTCAATTTAGAATTTAGCAAGTAATTTTAGGGCTTCCTTTCTTCCAGAAAATCCTTAGGTGTAATTCTAGGAACAATCAGCTGATGCAGCAGTTGAGAGCCACAGCCCAGCTACAGGAACCTAGGCTGTTTCTCAGGTTTGCCATCATTTTAATCATCGCCTGTAAATCATGGTCTGCATTCCACTCAGCTTGACTGTCAGTGCTGGTGGGCAGCAGGCAGGCTAGCAAAAGCAGCATGCTGCGGGTCTAAGCATGAATAAGAGAACCCTTTCCTTCCACCAACATAAGCGACCACGAGAGAGAGTTCTCACTCCTCTATGACTCCCACAGAGCATGTTGTTCCTCCCATAGAGCAAAAAAGGGAGGACAGAACTGGATGGGTCATCAAATCAAGGAAAACACAGATGTTCGCAATGAGCAAAATAGCATATTTGATCTTAGCACAAAAACCATAAACTTTCATACCTTTAAAATAAAACAGAGTTAAATTTTTATTTATTTTTAGAAAGCACTTTAATGTATAAATTAATATTACTTGAGTATATTTTCATCTGTTATTGTTTTAACTACAGCACTTTAAGAACTGTACAATATAAGCAGCATATGCCAAACTTCTAAACATGGCAATACAAACTTAGTATAACTGCATTTGAAACAGCTTTATAAACATTTCTCTGGTAAAAGAAAAAAGGAAGTAAAAAAGGAAAACAGTCAAGTGTTTTCTAAGAAACCATTTACACTGCATATCTATGAAATAAATGAATTTATTTTTAATCTTTGCTGGTCCCTGGCCAGCCCAGCCCTGAGTCTTTAAACTCACTGGCTTGTTTCTGCCAACATTGATAAACCGTCTATGACACTTTCATTTTCCCAGCCTATACCCTAAACTACTTTACTCTGACCTACTTTAAATCCCATTTCTGACTTATTTCTGATGTCTGCTCCTGATCCCTTGAATCTCCCATTCAAGGCCTTTCTCTTGCACTCCGGCCCTGATGACTTTCTTAGGTCCACCAGCACAAGCCCCTGGCTTGCACCTCGCACAGGCCCACTCTCCCTGTGTGGATCATTCTGCAATGAAACCTAGCAGCCACGAGGAGATCGATCCACTCATCCTCCAAGACCTTAAGCCTGGTGCACTCTCACTGCCACGGGGGTGTGGGGTGTGTTCCACCCCAAGAGTTTCACTAAAATGAGACCTTTTCACTAACTCCTACCTCCACTGCACTTAGGATAGTGCACACAGTGGACTCTCAATAAATATACGTTGAACGAGCAGATGAATTTTTTTCCTTCAAAAAGAAACGAGTATTTACAAAGTTACGAGTATCAACAAAGCTAAAGTCTCCGGCTAGCTTTTGATAATAAGCATGAGGCTGGAAAACTGAAACAAGGTTGGAATACGTTACTGTGAAGGGCCTCTATCTTCATGTTTATTCTTCAAGAGGAAAAAAACACAGAAGACATTACTCAGGGCTATCACAGTACCTTCTCTCATGACACCCCCTGTGTCATTTTGGGAGTAGCCTTTCCTTTGAAATAATTTTAAACTCACATAAAAATTACAAGATACAAGAAACTCCCACACACCTTTTTATTTGGATTTCAAACTGTTACCCTTTTAACATCCATTTGTACATGATTACATTCATTTGCTTAATCATCCATCTCTTTGTATATTTATATCTACCTAAAGGTATTTATATATGTACACACAAATGTGTATATAGATATATACACACAATTACATATGTATGTACAAACATATCCATTTTTTCATGAACATTTCAGACTAAGTTTCAGATATACTGCCCCTTTATTCTTTTATTTTTTTTTTGAGGAAGATGAGCCCTGAGCTAACATCTGCTGCCAATCCTCCTCTTTTTGCTGAGGAAGACTGGCCCTGAGCTAACATCCATGTCCATCTTCCTCTACTTTATATGTGGGACTCCTGCCACAGCGTGGCTTGCCAAGCAGTGCCATGTCTGTACCCAGGATCCAAACTGGCCGCCAAAGCAGAACGTGTGAACTTACCTGCTGTGCCACCAGGCCGGCCCCTGCCCCTTTATTCTTAATATTTCAGCATGTATATGCTAAGAACAAGTACACTCTCTTACAGAACCACAATCTAATTATCAGAATCAGTAAATTAACAGATGCAATAATTGCATCTACTCCATGATTCATATTCAAATTTAATGATTTCTTTCAACTTTGTCAGAACATTTATGAATGATTTTCCCATTCATGTACTCATCTTTTTTTTTTTTTTCAGGCTTAGCTCTATAAGTAATTGTATTAAATGTTCACCATCACACCATTTTGCCAAAATTTCCCAATCTTCTCTTGCTTGTCAAAACTCATTCTCTTGATGTCCTCAACAGGGGCTCATTTGGTGCTGAAATCTTTGAGTTCTTGCATGTACAGAACTGTTTTTCCATAGCATTGATACTTGATGAAGAGCTAGGCTGGATATAAGATTCTTGCTTCACATTTCCTTTCCTTGAATTTCCTGATAGTTGCTTCTTTTGCATATCCCTCTGAAGAGATGTGATGCCAGTCTAGTCACCTCCTTGTACATTATTTGCTTTTATTGCCTATAGGCCGGGGGTCAGCAAACATTTTCTGCGAGGGACCATGTAGTCAATATTTTAAGCACTGCAGGCTGCACATGTTTTCTGACACATAGTTTTCTTCGTTTATAACCCTCTACAAATATATAGAAACTGTTCTTAGCATGCAGGCTATACAAAAACTGGCCATTAAATGTAGTTCGCCAACCCCTGCTATAGATCATGAGGATATCTCCTTTGGAAAGTTCCCTAGTTTCTATAGGAGTTGATCATTCTTTCTCAATTTTCCTAGGGACTTGGAAATCCCTTCTGATATGTACCTTCAGGTCTTCTTTTAATTCAAAACAGTTTTCCTGGATTATAGTTTTAAATGTCAGTTCTGTTCCACTGTTTTGTTTTTCTTCCCCAGGGATTCCAATTATCCATAAACTAGATCTTCTCTGCCTGTCTTTATTTCAACAACTTTCTGTGAGACCAGTTTTACCTCTACCTTATTTTCATTCTTTAGTTATTTGCCTATATTTCTTCAATGCCCCTTATTAAGTTTTCCTCCTGATCCAACCCCCCTTGAGCATCTTGTAATCTAATCTCTATTGTTTACAATTTTACCTACCTTTCCATTTCTTCCGAAGTTCAGTTGTGTTTCACTTCCTGTTTATAGTCCATTTCTCCTCTCAAATTAAAAATTTTTGACTTAAGAGTTGTTTCCCGCTACAGTCCCAAATAATGATTTGAGAATATTTACTTCAGTTTGTGGTGTTGTGGTACAGTTTTCTCCTGCTTTATGGTTGATGCTTTGAAGGGAATTTTCATCAGTGGACAGATTTTGATTCTCGGTTTTTTTGTTAGAATAGTTCTGAAGACTGCTCTAACTGCATTTTGTGAACAAGAGTGGTAGTTTGGAGTAGTTAATCCAATTTTTAGATTAAGAGAGCTTCCTTCTGTTAGTGTAACAAAAACGTAGTTTCTTTAACGACTGGTTGGTGGGGGGTGATGGGCAAAGGGGCTATGTGTTTCACATTTATTTTTTGGCCTTTTTATGTCTTTCAAGATCTTAAATTCCCCTCTTGCTTCTTTATGCTTTCACCAGAGAGTTCCCAAAGGTAAATTTCCCATTTTACCCTCAGTATTAGTTTCCTTTTGATACTGTAACAAATTACCAGAAATGTAATGGCTTAAAACAACAGAAATTTATATTCTTTTATAGTTGTGGAAGCCAGAAGTCCACAATAAGTCTTATGTGACTTTAATAAAATCAAGGTGTCAGCAGAGTTCCTTCTGGGGAGGCTCCAGGTGAGAATGTATTCTTAGTCTCTTCCAGTGTCTGGAGGCTGCTGGTACTCCTTGGCTTGTGGCCGCATCACCCTAAGCTCTCTTCCATGACCTTACATTGCCTTCTCTCCCATAGTCAAATCCCATCCTGCTTTTCCCTCTTATAAAGGCACTTGTGATTTCACTTAAGGTCAACCCAGATAATCCAGGATAATCTCCCCATCTCAAGATCCTTAACGTCATCACATTCACAAAGTCCCTTTTGCAGATAACAAGGTAACATTCACAGGTTCCAGGGACTCAGATATGCACAACTTTAGGGTCATTATTCAGCCTCCCATTCCTTGCCCCTAGACACGCTGTCTTTCCAGGACTGCCTGAATAGGTCACACACACATTTAAGGTCTTTCCCTGCAGTCAGTACTCTGATCTACCCAGACCTCTTTTTCAGTAGTTTTGAATTTAGGATTGATTTTCGCGTGAGGGGTGATTTTAGCTCAATTATATCTTCTCTTTTCTGTATAATTTTTCCAAAAACCCAGTTCTCCACAAGGGCTTGGGAAGGGAACTTAAGAAATATCTTTTCTAGAATTAATGTTTACCTTTCTACTTACAGATAATTTGAAGCTTATAGTGTTCTCTGTCTTCTTGCAATGCTTAAAGCATGGGGTTTTATGGTTTTATCTGTTCTTGTTGCTCTGCATAGATTTTTAGATGACGTTAGGAGTGATTTGGCTGCCATAAGTAACTAAGCATAAATTCTGTGTGAAACAGGCAAATAAACAGTATTCCAATTTGGGGAAGATCTGCTATTTACAGGCTTTGAAAAGCTAATAATTTAATATAATGGCTGAAATGTTATATAGTTTTTCACAGAAATAACAACTAATTAAAGTATAGATTTACTGAATTCCAGAACTAGCACAGACCACAAGGACCAGAGCAGTCAAAGATTTAGTCAATATCTCCATCTGGCTACAGCAGAAGAGCCACCACAGACATCTCCTCAGCGAGAATGTACATTTCAACATCCCAGGACCCAAAAAAGCAAAAAAATCAGGAATGAAATTCATGTCATTACACTGAGCGTAGCAGTCTGGGTACAATGCTTTATCCAGTCAATGTAAACAAACACTGCCGATGTCTTTGCCTCCTATTCTCTGCCTATGAAATAGCAATCATAATATTTAAATAAGAACCCTTTAGGAAGTGTTACGATAAATTAGCCAGAATGTGCAAGTTACTTTGTAAATGAAGGCTTAAGTACTGTCATTTAACTTTGATGTATGGAGTGACAAAGCAGAAGCTTTAGTGACAGACTGGGGTCATAAAGATGAGTATATTGAGACCTAACAAAGAAATGGGAGATGCCTGCTAGTATTCCAGGCTGTAAGTACAAAGTTGGCTTTGAGATCTTGTGATGATGTAATTGTTTTCATTTAATTGTTAACGCCATCTGTCCCCAACTAAAAGGTATAAACATATTTTCAAAGCCATTATTTTGAAGGTAGGAACATGTACACTGGGATTCCCTGGGCCACTATTTACCCAACGACATCAAACAACGGTCATGTCTTTAAAGGAAACTCTGTAATAACTACTGTTCAAATTTGAATAAGCATCACCAAAAACATATAATCCAAGGTCCCGTATAGGTTGTCTACTGAGTGTCTGGTTGGCCCTGCCTTAGGAAAACACTCTATTTTCTTAGTGTCCACTTTACATGCTGGAAAAATGATTATTTTATAAGTGGTATTAAAATAGTCAATACATAGCATTCTTACTTGCATAGAGGTAGACACATTATGCTAATAGATCTTGCCGTCTTTCCTGGCAGCTGCTAGTCCCTCTGCTTAGAATGATTCCTCTCATGCCTATACTAACCCTTTCATGGTCTGTATCAGCTGTCACCACTTTGGAGCTTTTCCAGGTCTTCAACAGCAGACAGAATCACTGCATACTCAGGAATCTCTTATTATTTTTAAATATCCATATTTTAGTACTTGTCCATACTGCTCACCACATACATACATAATGGCAACATAGAGATATATTTAAGAGCCTGTCTTTGGTTTCTACCAGGCACCAAGGTGGACTCTGCCATTTACTTGTAGTTATCACAATGATTGGCATATCTTTCTTGAGACTTAGTAAGGGGGAGGAGGATAATATCATCTAACCCTCTAGGTTTGCCAAAAGAATTAAATGAAAATGTATGTAAAGTGCTAAATACAGAGAGCAAGTAATAAATGCATATGAGCTAATACGATTCTTCCTGCTGCAATCTCATTCTGCTTTCTGAGTGTAAATTCTCTTCCTATCAGAGATTATGTATTATGCAGCTGGTGTTCCTGAAGCACCTAGGACAATGCGTTGCACATAATAGGTACTCAGAAGGCATTTTAAAAATAAAGTTGATGGGGCCGGCCGGGTGGCACAGCAGTTATATGCGCACGTTCCGCTCGGAGGCCTGGGGTTCCCCAGTTTGGATCCCCGGTGCGGACATGGCACCACTCGTCAAACCATGCTGTGGTAGGCATCCCACATATAAAGTAGAGGAAGATGGGTACTAACATTAGCTCAGGACCAGTCTTCCTCAGCAAAAAAGAGGAGGATTAGCAGCAGTTAGCTCAGGGCTAATCTTCCTCAAAAAATAAATAAATAAATACATAAAGTTGAATGAAAAGTATTAATCAAACATTTGTTGAGCTCTTCCATGGTGAAGGCATAGCAAGAAATGAAAAAGACATCATTTCTGACCTTTATTTAAGTCTTTAAGGGCTTAGTCTAGTCAAAAAGCTTAGTCGAGTCACCACGGGCAGTTAATCTTTAAGTGCTCAGCCCAGTTAAAAAAGTAATGTATGTGTATCTATATTTCACTCACAAGACTAGAAGTGAAAAGGACCAAGTGAGCAGTACAAAAGTGAATGCTGACTTGGCAAACACAATTACAAGGGAGTTAAACTTAAAACTTATTTTTCCGTCCATCATTTTTTCCAAATACCCTTCCCTCTGCAATTCTTCTTACTCCCACTCAAATCTCTGTTACCATGGCAATGTTTCCACCTTGAAATTCCATCACTGGAATGTCTATATTCGGTCTACAACTATTTCTACTGCTCTTTTAAATTACTCCTACAAAAATTCAATTCTCCCCTCTATGATGTGGATGAACTACACAAATGCCTACCAACTTCTGAGGCACAATTCTTGTCCCATCCCGCAGTACCGTACAAGAGTTCTTACATAGCACTATTTTAGGTATATGTTAATGCTTGATAACAAAATAAATAAACACAGATTCTGTGACCTGAACTACATATGATTCAAACTTGTTCAGATTCAAGCTCTTTACCCAATACAAAGAGAATATTTAGAGAGCTACTTAATAATCAAAACCAAGAAAAAGGAAGATTGCCAGTAAAAGAATTATCCAACAAGGACTTATTTCCTACCACCTGATCCTTAGTTTGGCTAGACACTGGATTTCTTCTGCCAGAACCTCAGAATTGTTAAGGGAACTCTAATTGCTATTGAGGTTTTCCACTGATGTGGTCTAAACTCCACTCCTATTAGACTCTTTAATGCTGCTTGATTTACTCTTAATTCCTCTGTTTTGAGCTGTGCTGCCAAAGTCCTGAAGATCTGAAACACGTCATTACCTCTGAATAGATGGTCGATTTGACTATTCTGAAAACCAATCAGATTCTGGAGAACACCTGCCAAACGCCACAAGCTAAATGGGTGCCCTGTAATCAAACTGTTGGTAGTAACTCCCAGAGCAGGTCTTCCCCCGAGCTTCTGAGAGCCAATGGAAGTCCTTGCAACTACCTCAGCTGTGTAGCTCAGGTTGAAGGAGGCCCCCAGATGCCAAAGGATCATGTTAAGAAAAATTTCAAAGTTGAGAGTGGATTCATAGATTAAGTTCTGGTGTTCCTTCAAGAATTCTCATGGAGAAAACTCGTAATTAAAGAGCCACCCAAAAACTACCAAGAAAACTTCTAGAATGGTTATTCACAAATCAGATTAACACCTTAGAAAATTTGCTGACCCCAAGACAGAGTTCCGATTGCCATTGCAAGACCTAATACTGACTATACCATAATGACTCATATGTATGATATCTCCACACTGCACAGAGGCAGCCTGTATTTTCTCCATTGACCCTGCTTATCTTGATATAGGGAAGCAAACTATCTTTCTATAAATCCTAACTCTAAGACCAGAGTAGTTAGAAAATGAAATGAACCTATTAAAAAAAAGCCTAAATTTACTCAACATTAAAAACTCCCTCAACAAATTAAAATTGGCTATATCATTTTGCAGTTTGCCCTAATGGATCAAACGATCCTGATTAATTTATTGTTGCATTTTACTCATCTTCAATTTCTAACTACATCATTTACATAATATACCATACTGTCATGAAGTAATCCTTAACATTCCATTTGAACACATCCAGATTTCTGGGTATTATAATCAATACGCCATGGAAAGCAAAATAACGAACTCCCCAATGATTTGCAGCGTTGAAAAGCAAATGTTTTCATTCCTCACATGAGGCATGTTCCAGTACATCAGGGTTGCCCTCTAAAAGACTTTGACATACCCTTAGATTCTAAACCCTTATCTGAGAGACATCCAAGTGACTGTGTTACCCCACAAAATTGAGGTTTTCTTGCTGAGTGTGCATAAACAAGCCAATTAATTATGGCATCAGCCTTTGGAAAAAGAGATCAGTTTTATTCCACGAGATTGATCTGAAGGGAGACGGGGCCATGTGTCTTCAGATCTGTCTCCCCAATTCAGGATTTGGTGCATAATTTATGAGATTAGGGAGAATGGGCTGGCACTAGGAAATGCTGGTGGGGCAGGTTTTGTTTGGTGGGCTTCAAGCATTTATGGGAAGGTTCCAAACATTTATGATGAGGTTCTAAACTTTTATGTAGGGTGGGGAAGAAATTTTAACACGGTAGCTTCCTGAATGAGGGACCCCCTTGCTTCTGATAAGAGTTCGACTTTTAACTTCCAGTCATGTCCTGGTTGTTTGCATCCATGGGGAGGAGGATCTTTCATTCCACAGACATTTCAGGTCAAGATTTCTTCTTCTGCACATGCTCTGGCTACGTGACTTTTCTGAATTTTCTGAAAGGCAATTCTTAATCACACTGTTGATAAGAGATGGGGTCAGTTGAACTGGTCCTCAAGAGCCCACAGTTACAATTGCTACTCTGAATTCTTTATCTCTTACAGATCTTTCTCCCTTTAATGTCCTCAATATATAACAAAGAGGGCAGTCCAGCCAGCAGCAGCAGTTACCCCTGGATTCCACTGATGGATGTCACTGTCAGGACATAGCCCATCTCCTTTCAGGGGCTCCACTGTCGGCATCTTTCCCCCTTCCAATTCATAAAAATGTAAAGGAGTTTGAAAAGCCCATTTTAAACAATACAGCACTGCCAAAACTGTAAAGAGTATTTGGGGTTTGTGCATAGAAATTTATTTATGTATATAATAAGAATATATATGTATAAATTATATGAATATATACACATATATAGCATATATATTTTTGTATGCATAAATTTACATATGTATAAATACATAACATATATTTACATATGTATAACATATATGTAGTATGTATATACATATATGTAGTATGTGTGAGTGTGTGTGTGTGCACATGCTCATTTATTTTTAAAAATACACTATAATCTAACTGGAGGTGAGCTGCCTTATGGTCCAGGCATAGCAGTACGTCATTCAAGGAAATTCTAGTCCAGTAGTCAACAAACAATTTCGATGTTTAGTCAAGTCTCTCAACAAAAAATTAAAAACTAAAATGTGATTGTAATGCGTAAACTTCTAAAATGCTCTTTTCTCCATTTTCAAATCTGGAACCCGTGGCAGATCTATCCCTCCCTACTCACCAAACTTTTTAATCCTCTATCCAAACTCATCAAAGCAGTTATTAGCTCTTATGCTCCATCTCCCTACCCCCACCCCTGCACACACTTTCACAATCAACTATTCTCTCATTCAGGAAGAGTTCCCTGCCCTTTCTAGAATAAATCAAAGCATACTGGTTTTCCTGCTTTTTCACGTCTATCCTTACCACCTTCAAAAATCATCTTTCTCCCGTTCTCCAGATTCTGTATATTAAGGCCCACAGCAAAACAGCAGCAGCATAAAGGAGAGTCTAGGAATACTTACACATACATACGTTTTCCCTTCTCATATGTCTAATCAGAGAGGATGCTCAAGATAGCATTTTTTCATTATCTGTGTATAGTGGAAAGAAGAATCCTAAGTTGTGACATCAGGTGGACAGTTATACATTCTGCAACTTAATTTCCTCAACTGAAAACGTTGTTTTAAGAATCAGGTGTAGGGCTGGCCCGGTGGCTCAGTGGTTAAGTTTATACGTTCTGCTTCTCGGCGGCCCGGGGTTCGCTGGTTCGGATCCCAGGTGTGGACATGGCACCACTTGGCAAAAGCCATGCTGTGGTAGGTGTCCCACGTATAAAACAGAGGAAGATGGGCATGGATGTTAGCTCAGGGCCAGTCTCCCTCAGCAAAAAGAGGAAGATTGGCAGTAGTTAGCTCAGGGCTAATCTTCCTCAAAAAAAAAAAAAAGAATCAGATGTAATCGTGTATGTTAAAATAGTACAACACACAGCTGTTAATAAACACTGGTCTCACCTGCCCTGTAATTCAACAGTATCTCCTAACATAAACTTGAGTGTTTTAGCTTGATAAGTTTTAAAGTAACTCAAGTTTTTTAAAGGTACCTCCCCTAGGGACTAAATAACAGACAGATTGAAAACCCATGCGGTAAGCTTTCTGGACACCAGGACTTTCAAAGTTATTTCAGTTATCTGCCACATCCTACTCTTAAGAGGAAGGAAGTATCTTCTTGATTTGTTAAGGATCAAAAGAAATACTAAACCTCTATTATTACATCTAGAAGTTACAAAGAGAAAATGAGCTTCAGAATCTGTGGACTTTCTATTATGTGCTTGCAGGACCAATAAATAACCTTATGTTTTGTTTGCTTGTTTGTTTTTTGCAGAGGAAGATTCGCCCTGAGCTAACATCTGTGCCAATCTTCCTCTATTTTGTATGTGGGTCACCACCACAACGTGGCCGCTGACGAGCAGTGTAGGTCCACACTCGGGAACCGAATCTGGGCCACCGAAGCAGCGCACGTAGAACTTAACCACTAGGCCATAGGGCTGGCCCTGGATTATGTTTTTAACTTCAAAAAATCTCTTTTTTTCATAGGGAAGTCATATGCTTTGAACAGTGTAAATAATCTGAGGGATTTCTACTACTATATAGAGTTGTTTTTTGGTACCTAGTTTCCATTCAACTGAATGAACTTATTGTCTAGTTTCAACTGAACTGCTTTCCATTTATATTAATAATACCTTCAAGAAGTAAAACTTTCACATTCTATATATACCAAAAATTACTTGATTCTTGCCTATCTTTGCCTTAAAGATCTTACATATGAATTCAGGGTCAAAGTTGTGTTTGCTTTTCTTTTTTCCTTCAGTGGTCTATGTTGAAAGTCTTACAGATGAAGATCATTTATGTATGACAAGTACACTATACCACTGAAGATGAGCTTAACATCCCTGGATCCATAGAAAAGACCAGCAAAATCAACAAGCTAGCCTTGAGATATTTGATTAACGAAGGCTTTACTAGGCTTTTCTTCAATAATCCTAATTTTCCTAAAAAATCCAGACAAAAGCAGTACTGTTTCTTGCCTCAAGATGATTTCAGTCAGGCTTAATAATACCAGTGATAGAAATTATAAATGATTGTTGCTGTTTTGCCAACAAGGGAAATAGTTCACAAGTTACCCCATATCTCCAAAGACGAGCCACAAGTTAGGGTTGTTCTACTGTGGCTAAATAAAATGTCACTTGCCAGGTATTAAAAGTAAAATATAGAATTAAGCGATTGTTATTAATATTATTTCTATTATTTAGAAAACTTAAGTTAAAACTACCATTTTCTCAGTTGTTCAGGCAGAAGCATTTTTTTTAAAAAAACCATTATTATTTAAATAAATATCATTAGAGTCTTTCCTTTAGCTAAGGCAACCTAGACTTCCTCTATCTCTCTCTCTCTCTCTCTCTCACGCACACAACATATTTATGACACAACTCTTTTTCCATCTTAGAAAAATAAAATGTTGACTGAAAAACACTGGAGTATGCGTGTTGACTCCTACATTAACATTCAGCTTTCACACAGCCGCATCTCTCAGTGCAAAGGAACAACAAAGGCAACAAGACTGCATGCCAAAGAGAAATCTGTGATCATATTTTGGAAAACGAGAGAGAAAGAGAGAAGGGGGCATAGTGTGAGAAGAGTCTTGTAAGATTTTCTAAAATTTGTTCCTTTATTTTGTTTTGTTCTGGGTGGGGGGATGTGATCCATTTTCTTACAGCCAGGAAAAGGCAGACTCTTTGAACCATTCACGTCGGAGGTGAGAGAATTAGGATTTTATGTAGCAATACTTTATACCATGTCACAGGAACATGAACACAGAATCTCAGATTCCTAGTCAGGATGAATAAATTAAAATGAAACAAACATTTGTCGAGAACCTTCTTTACCCATTGTCACGGATATGCTCAAGACTTCAGCTAACCCAAAAGCCCTTTGTTCAAACTTTAAACTATATATATATTCGAACAAGGCATCTCTTCAGATGAGTAAGTAGAAAAAAATTACCCTAGCAAAATCACGTGCTAGGGTTCCTGATTGGCCAGGAGAGCAGAGAGGAATAGTAACTCCCAGGCCCCCTCCTCAGGGCAGCTTTATGTGGCGCTCAGAGGCCCCTGCAGCCCGGCTTTCAGAAGTGGAGTCAGAATCCAACATCGCAGTTTCACTCCTAGAGCGAGTCTCATTCTGTACAAAAGATGAGGAATCTTTGGAGACATCATTTAAATGCCAATTTTCATGCTTCCTCTTCTAAGTTATGGCACTTAGAACATCAATATTTTAAACAGTTCAAGTATTTTTTAACTTCTAAATGAGTCATTCACTCTCCTAGTAGAGAAGAGGTAAAATAAAATGTCAATACTAAAATGTGAACTACTTCAAAGATAAGAGTTAAGTACATTTCTCATGGTTCAATGGTAATTGGCTTAGAACTTGAAGGTACAATGCCACACCTGACAAGGGGAACTCACTGGGCTCCACAGGAATTCAACGGCTGCTGGAGAAAGTGGGCCCACTACTATCAGCATCACACTTATTATACTTCTTATGCAGTTTCCTCACAACTCTCACTGAGTTTTAAAGGAATTACTTGTGCCATTCAGAATTTACATGCATCTACTAATCAATTTCAGGTACTAAAAATTCCTAAGATGTCTCCAGATTGCAGTGCCTTCTGCTCCTCTAACAAGCCCAGTGCATCGGCCAGGGCAGATTCTCCATCTGAGGTCTTCCACTGCTCCATGACAGAAGGGAGGTTCTGAGATTTAGATGATAGTACCTTGGAAGTCATAGTCCTGAGAAACCTAATGAACCAGAGCCCGTACGTCCTCACGCCGTATCTCCAAATGCTCTCAGCATGAGAACCACCTGGGGGATTTGCTGAACACCCAGCCTGCTTTCTTTCCTGTTCCCAGAGATTCTGATTCGGTAGATCCAGGGTAGGAACCCAAGGGATTTTGCAGCCATGGTCACCAGACCCCATTTTGAAAGACCTGAGGCTGCTTTCCATGCCGCAGGTTTCCAAGTCCTGAGACTGACATACTCTCCCACCAATTCAACTTGGTTCACAATCTCATCTTCAGTGTCATGCAAGAATATCTGCATTCTCTGGCCATCCCTTATACACAGTTACCAAACCATACTACACCTGAGTAAAAACAATTTCTCAGTTTTCCATCTGAAAAATGATCACAATACTTGTTATATTCCACTTTCTCATTGAATTGACACAAACATCAAACTATAATGCATAAGAAAAGTACTCTGAAGCATGAAACGGATATTCACAGATGTAAAGTGGTACTCAGGTATAGCATGGCAAATCTTTAAACAATAAAGTACCTAACAGTACTAACAAAGTGTACCTAACAAAGTGTAACATGCTAAACCTCGAATTATACACATAACTTCATGTTTTCAGGGTTCTCCCATGTATATCTGTTCAATCCTTCATGCTCAGGTTTTTGTTTTTTTTCTTAACAAATGAATAAATAACTGGGAACCAAAGGTGGTATGGAAGGTTAATGTATTTTGCAAAACTAAGCAGATTAAATCACTCTAACTCATGAGAGACACAGAATAAATGGCCCAGTTTTAAGCGCATGTGGTTTCTCTGCTTGAGTTGCCCAAGTGATTGTTATGGTACAGAATCAGGCTAAAGTCGCTGCACGTCTATAGTATCGTATGGTTTCAGTAGAAGGGAGCGTCTCCAGAATCACACTTACATCACCTTAAGACTCTAACTGAGAACATAACAGGGCAGCACTTACATAATTCTCTGGGTCCATAAAAATACTAGGCCCACAGGAATCCCATGGATTATTCCCAAAGTGTTACACAGAATTATAATAAAATCATATTAGATAAATAAAATGGCATAAAGAATCTGACAGAGTGTCAAGCATGAAACTCAAATGTCAAACCAGTTAACTATAACACAGCTTCTACGTGAACAAATATCGGCAATTCCAAATTTATCTAAATGAATTCTGGAACAGCTGAAGAGGCTTGAAAATTCAGTATCACAGCAAGAAGTAGGGGATAGTATAATGAAGTGAGGAAGGGAAGAGAGAAACCTGTATGTCAGCTAAGAATGAGGAGAGCCCCAGAGACAATGGTTCCTCCCCCCAAAACTGGTACTAAGCCAGCATTCTTCCTTTGCGAGTAACAGAGTTCTGCTGTCCAAACAAAAGGATGAATTACATCCTTTTACTCTGAAAAATCTGCTCTCAGATGGCAGCCTAAACAAGGAGAAGCCCCATTCCTACCAACGTTTTTCCACACTATCTCTGCCTACCCAAGAATGTCCTTCCTTCTTCTCTATGCCTCCTCTCCAAACTCTCACCTCAAGACTCAGGCCCAATTCCACCTATGTTATCAGGCCAGGAGCATTTCCTGGTACCAACATTAACCTATACTACTTAAGTCCATAATGACCTCTGGGGATCTTATCTATTCACAGCTCTACTGAAAATCCTAAACTGTACACATATTGGCACTTGAAATATGCAGGTGGTTACACCCTTTAGCTAACAGCTAAATGTTAGAAGCCTTGAGTTATAATCTTACAACTGACACTGATTATGTCTGGGCTTTAGGCAAGTGACTGCATTACCATGTTCTTAATTTCTCTTGTGAAAAATGGTGACCACAATACTCTGCTCCATCTTCTCACTGAATTTATGCAACTATCAAAGGATAACGCACAATAAGGTAGTCTAAATTATGCAAGGGATACTTATAGATGCAAAGTAGTATTCTCGCCATCATTTTTCATCAGACTATGAACTCTGAAGAAGCCAGAGGAAGTACAGTTCCAGCATCAAGGAAATGCACAGATTAACCAAATTGATTCAGTGAAATAATCGACAGACATTATTTCAATATGTATTTTTCATGAAACATGAAAATAAAATAACGAGAACGATTCTTCAAGACCTGCAAAAACCACTGATTCTCCATGATTGCTTCACTTAGGACATTTCTAGAATTTTTTAAATGGCAGCTTAGTATTACCAAAAAAGCATCTTTTTTTGAGTTCAAAAACAGTCCGTTCTGACACTGAGAAGTCGCGTGATCTTGGAGAAGTTACTTAACTATTATTAATTACAAATGTCCTCATTAGTAAAGTGGAGATGATCACCACAGGATTAGCATGAGTGTTAGATGAGATTTTGTCAATGACCAGACACATAGTCGTGTCCATAAACGGTACCCTTCATGGCTATTCCTATGAGAAATTCTATATTAGGATTATCTTCCAAATAAACTGGGGCTCCTTCAAGTCAGACTATCGTCTACCTGGAGCCTCAACAACGTGCACCGTAAGTGATTGTTTTGAGGCTGAATTAACAAACGAATGTGCCTGAAATCAAGCTGAGAGTTAATACACATGATGCAATCTGAGCTCAATTAAGTGCTAAATTGGGTGAGCAGTGACTACAGATAGATTCAATAAAAGTGCAGAGAAGAGAGAGATCAATGGGAATGCTTTATAGAAGAGAATTTTGTTCTGGGACTGGTCATGGGATAACCATGACCTAAATAAAAAACAGGAACAGTGAGGGTATTAGGTGAGGCAACAACTAGCAGCCAATAAATATCATATATATTAACTCCTTTATCCTCCTAGAAACTCCTGGAGGTAGGTACTATTATAATCACCACTTTACGGATAAAGAAAACGAGACAGAGAGACATTAAGTAGCATGTTCAGTCGCAGAAAAGCTGCCAGAACCAAGACATAAACATAGTCAGTCTAGCTCCAGAGCCCCCACACTTAACCACAGAGAGTCATCGAGGTAAAATCTATGTGAATAACTAGACATATATTTTAATTTACGTATACAAAATATTTTATATCATGAAATTAAGCAGAAATTTAGACTAACAACAATTGTAAGAGCAGTTGCTTTTTATTGATTACTTAATACATAGTGTACTTATGCTAAGCATTATGTATATAATTTCATTTACTCTAGCTGAATTCTATACCCTTTACTATATCTGAATTTAAATATAGGAAAATGCTCACATTCTTCTCAGAAACATTTCTCTAGTTCAAAAACATTGCATAGAAATATGACT
Source organism: Equus asinus (assembly GCF_041296235.1). Taxonomy (NCBI): domain Eukaryota; kingdom Metazoa; phylum Chordata; class Mammalia; order Perissodactyla; family Equidae; genus Equus; species Equus asinus. The sequence continues at coordinate 51,299,520 of NC_091800.1, forward strand.
ATGCCCCAAGGACAATAATCCAAAGAAGCTAAAGACAAAATCTCTGCTTATATGTATTTATGGAATGTCGATGTGGAAATCAGAAGCCGACGCAGCAAATAAAATTTGGTGGGAGGGAGATGACAGCAAATGAGGGCACATAGTCATGCAATGTGAATGGAAAGAGACAACTGCCTCTATATATTTTATGAAGATAAAACAACAGACATTAAGGGTTTTGCCATACTCATTTACCATACTAATAATGATGATGTATATGAAAATGATGCTCCATTGCAAAATAGTTGATGGTGAAAGGCTGGAGAAATTTTGAGGAATACATATAAGTTTTAGTGAGTACAATATTGATGGGGGAAAAAATATATGATCTTGTACATGAGGAGGTCATAAGTATGAGCCTGAAAATAATGTCTAGACTGTCAGGTGCCTAAAATGTGCCAGTAGCCACTGTACTGTTTGTAGAAAATATTTCACCTCAAATACTTGGCCTCTTTATTTTTTTAGTAAATACAATAATATATTGATGATCCATTTTTAAATGATCTGAATACTCATCTTTTCATGGAATTTATAACAAAACTTGAAGCGACCCAGGAGACTTTTCCACCATCTTCTAACAGCTGCCTTAGCCGAGAGAGGCTGGAGGTTTTAAACCACAGTTGCATTAATTTCTTTCAAGTTGAAAATAAAAAAGTATATAACCGAGGTTAAAAAAAAAAATGAACCAAAGAAAACGACTTTATCTTCATTTTAAAGAACAGTAAGATTGTCTTATTTAGCAAATATAGGCTTTAAGACTGAATAATCTCAATCACCATCTTCATCGCTTTGTTGAAAAAGATATAATTAGTTATGACAAGAATATAGCAACGAGAGTGAAGTTTCAGAGTTGGAAACAGAATTGATCATGGGGACTATGAGTCATCTGAACATCAGAGTTCATTTACGATTGACGAGAAGCATATATTTCTTTACTAAGGAAATCTTTCTTCAACATTCCCTTAAGACAAGAAAAAGGACTGACCAGTGGATCAGAGACAGATTCATTTTTCCAGAGGCCACAGACACAACCACTCAGCAAGTCATTAAACTGATCAAACTCGCCACCAGGTCAAATGTGACTTGGTAGCAAAGCAACCATTTTCCTCAATGATTCTCCCCCACTCCGTACGTTTGTAGACAACTTGACATGGTTCCATAGGTCACTGAGGCCCCATTCATTTTTTCAGTCTTTTTTTCTATCTGATCAAACTGATCAATTTTGACCAAATGCCAGACATTGTGATTTTTACATTACTGAGGGCTAGATCTTGTTGTCTTCCTTAGGGTGCTGGACGTTATTCTGGCAGAACTATGTAACTTGCAGATCAGTTTGATCCTTTCAAATCTCCGTTTCAGGTCTGTCATGGCAAGTCCAGATCAGACTACTCTGGGACTAACTCAGTTCCATTGCTAAGCTGTGGCCCTTAGACCTCTACCAAATGCCCCATGTATGAACAGCTCTCTCCATTCTGGTTTGTGTGAACTTTCTATGAACTCCAAGAATTGTTCTGCCTATTGCCTTCATTCTTTCCTTGCCTTCCTCTGCACAAGAGCATTACTTAGCCAAACTCTTAAGCGGACCATTCTGAAGATCTCCAGAGCTCTTTGTACACCTCCTTCGTCTCTGTTATTGTTCTCCTTAAAAATTAGTTGCCTTGACCTCTCCAAATTCCAATCCCTGCCTGCTTAACTCAGTGCAACTGCTAAGCCCTGTGTGGGTTCTCCCTTCCTGCTTTGCCTCCAGGCAGGAGCCTGAGGCAACAGTAGAGTTCACCTCCTTTTCTACCCTACTCCCAGGGATCATAGTCCCTAACTGTCTGTTGTCCAATATGTGAAAAACCTTTCATAGATTCTGTCTGGTTTTCTAGTTGTTTATGTTGGGAGGTCAATTCCGATAACAGTTAATCCTTCATGGTCAGAAGCAAAAGTCCTCCAAGGGTTAAATAAAGTATTTTTGTGAGACACTTTATAAAGTGTGAATCAATATGCAAATATTAGCACAAGAAAACATATCTAGATAAATACATGCCTCATGGTCCAGATTTTTTTTCTTTTTTTTAAGTTTTTTATTGAGGTCATATTAGTTTACAACACTATGTAAATCCCAGGTGTACATCATTATATTTCAGAGGGAGAAAGGGGTAAAGGGGCACATATGTACGGTAACAGATGGAAACTAGACTTTTGGTGGCAAACACGGTGCAGTCTACACCGAAACAGATTTTTTTCTTATTCTACCAGAAAGACTAGTACACGAAGCAGAACACGATCTTGCATACACTAAAAATGTTCTGGAAAGATTAATTTCCCCAAAATCAAAATTCCCAAATTACTCAGAGTTTGAAATTTCTTTAAGAAGTGTTCCTTTTTACAAAGCACTGACCTATAAAAATGCAAATAACTCTTGGAAAGAAAATCATTTTATATTCTCCTCAATGAATGAGACTGCAGTTAGAACTGGTCATCCGTTGGTACCATGACCCATCACAGCACAGAGCGTCTGGGTGTCGGGACTCTGGGGGGAGGAGAGTAAAGTTGAAGGAGAATGTACATTGCTAACGGGAAAGAAGCGGGGCAGAATCATCAACTTCATAGCTTTGCCCAGGGCAGGCCCAGAGGGAAAGAATTCGTCTGCCTGCTATATTTCCCTTGGGTACTATCTGTAATTACTATCACAGCTCATTGATTTTCAATTCTTTCTATTAATACATTTATTGGCCATTTTGACATAATCTTTTCCTGCTTTTTAAAAGATGGTCTTCTCATATTAGCAGTAAACGCAACTTCTGCATATGTTTTCCTTTGAAGCCAGCGAGTGACATGCAAAGACTTCACTACAGATCAAAAGATCTCAAGCAGTGGGTCATCAGAGAATATTAAATGATAAGCAAATTCATATGTCTTAAGATAATTCTACCAATTCACTAGCTATGCTGGCTCCTGTTCCACAGTAGGGGAGGTAATAATGAGACCCTGTCAAAGGGTAATGCAAGTGGCATTTTTATAGCGCCTTTTCTTCTCTTCTGAAAAAGTCATTAAAGTAACACTGTCTTACTAATAAGCTTTTACACACAGATGTATATTAAATCTTTTATGTTAAACTAAACATAGAGGTTTACTGAGGAAAAGAAGAAGGTTTGTTTGTTGGACTTTTTTTCTCCAAAGCCACTGAATTTTAATGTAACGCCCTGTCTTAAATAAGCATTCCATAGCACATGTCTAGGTTCAGCTACAATACTTGCACCTGTCTCTATTTATTTATTAAGCCTAAGGATTGGGGTCTTTTCTAAAATAGCCCCTGACTCAAAATATTCTCCATTTCAATATGGCACTGGCTCTCACTTACAATAAACAGCATCTGAAATAATTACTGTTTATTGAGCCCTGCCTAACTATTAGTTCCTTGTGCTGGGATGATGAGGAATAACGAGAAACATAAACCGTAAGTTCTGCTCTTAAGGAAGTTACAATAGAGTTGGCTTAATGGTGCTGGTCAGTTCTCTGTGATACAGAAATGCCTTCAACATCTTGTTATACAGAACGGTTTGCAAGCCGCCTCTAGGGAAAAGACCATTATTCTCTGTTGTCCTACCTCTAAAATCAGGGAGCTCAGAGGAATCTCTGGTCTGACCAGGCCTGATATTTTTCTGCTAATAAGCCATGGATAATACAACTGAACCTATAGCTGTCTGCTGCCAGACTCCTGCCCTTCCCAGCCACATGGCTGTGGTAGAGAGACATCAGGCTTTCTCCCCCAGCGTGCCACAGAGAGGTCTTCTACCACCCAATTACTGACTGCTTGCAGCACTTTAAACTGGCAAAATATCCAATCTCCTTCTCTCTCCCTGCCACACCATTGCCACTACGCTCGACCCACAGGTCAGAACTGCACCTGCCTCTACAAGAGAAGAGAGAGGAGGAGGCACCAAGGGCATCACACTGCTGTGCTGGTGGAGGAACTCAGGTCACCTCCTTCTCGGGCTCCTCCAGCTTTAGGAAACAGGGAGGGTGACTGAGTGAGGACTGTTTCTTTCATGGCTCCCTCTAATATCTCTGCACCTACGTCTTTTTTTATATTTTTATTTACAGAGCTCTTCTTGTCTTTTTTTTTAAACATTTTACTTTAAAGAATTTCAAACATATACAAATATTAGGCAGAATAATTAAATAAGCCCCCTTGTACCCATCATTCAGCTTCAATAATGAAGGAATCATGACCAATCTTATATCATCTCTAGCCCCATCCATTCTGCCCTCCCATTTTATTTTGCAGCAAATCCCATTTAATCATTTCATCTGTAAATATATCAATAAGTATATTTAAAGTAAATGAACTCAGAACTCCTTTAAAATTGTGGTCAAATACCATTATCATAGCAAAATATTCTATCATTTTTGTGTTAATATGATAATTGATTTCTGGCTTCATTGTTTTATTTTTTAAATGATAAAATCAAATCAGAACTTGAAACATTTCTCCGGATATTATTACATAAAAATTCAAATAAAAAATAAGGGTTCCAATCTGAGATTTACCTGAAATCTTCTTTTAGAATTATAAACGAATACAGATGTTGAAATCTCTATTAAATATCTCATGAGAATTGTAGTAACAGAAACCAAAGCAATGGGGCCCTTTTTATCCTTGTTTTTCTTCAAAAGGAGAACATTTATTTAGCATCCCCAAAGCAGGCAGATGCTTGTGAGGTTGGATGGTTCACTTGACTTCCCAGATGAGGAGAAACAGGCAGACAAAGATCAAATGGGACCCACACAGGTGGCACCTGGCTAAGCAAGCATCTTTACTCAGCTCTTCTCACTTTAAAGTCTATTCAATACTACTTCCACACACAGGTAGCTTCCTTGTAATATGACTGTCAAATCCATAATTAGAAATACTTCTCTCACTCCTTGCCTGTTACCAGAATCAAAGAATGTCAGGTTGAACCTGGGAAGGCCTCTTCTCCAACACACCCACTGTACAGATGAGGAAACAGAGGTCTGGAGATACAAAGTAACTTCCTAATGCTATTCAAGCCAGTGAGCTGCCGAGCCAGGAATAAAATCACAGTTTATGTCTTTGAGGCAGTACCCTTTCTCTGCACTCCACCTTATCTTTGGGTGTAACAGTTGCAGGATTCCTCATCCTGCTGTAGTCCTCTGCCTAATAACATGCTAGAACATCCAAAGGCTGATGGCATTTGGGAAGCTCTTATAACAGCAGGACACCACACCAAAGGTCACAAAGTCATTCCAACACTCCTTGCTGTGCCCTTGAAGCCTATCACAAGAGCACGTGCCCTTCCCATGGACAGCTCAGCAGCACGTGCTGTATTACTGACAAGCCTGAAGAGAACCGAAGTCACATTTCAGGAGACTGCAGTAATCATCTACTCAGATCTCACAACACTAAGTATGCAAGTGCTACAGAATTCCAAACAGAAGGAAGGCACACAGAGTTGGTGTCAATATGCCACCGTATCTACCCAGTTCACATGGCTACAAGATGAAGACTCTTCCATCAATGAGAATATGCATCTCCAATTTTCATTTTTATGTTCACACAACCCTACGAGGTAGATGGAGCCACTTTATAAGCCCCTATTGACTGGTTTCATATTTTTCACCATGCCAGTTATAATGTCTGGAGAAGCTGAATAAAGCATATATTTGCTGAGCACTTACCATGTGCCAGGAAGTATAAGAAAAATACAAGAAATAGTTCATGACCTCTAAGATTTCACAGTTTAATTGAGGAGACACGACCACACACACACACACCACAAAACTGTTAAGACAATGAGGTAAGGCAGTCAGAACTTTTCAAAGAGAGAAAGCCAGAGAGGCTAACTTGGACCTGTTCCACAGGCTTTCTTTAGGCTCTGAAATGTGCTCATCAGGTCCTGAATTCCTTGGAGGGGTGGGGTTACATGTAGAGACCAGCTGACAGGAGAAGACCTAAGGGACTATTTATAGATGGAAGGAGAGCACAGGCATATGCCTTCATGGTGCACTGAAACAGGAGGTCCACATAAAGAAGTATATCTCTACAATGCTCCCTGTAGCCTAAAAGGCAGACTAACTTTTCTTCCCCAAAAGACTGGATGCTAATGTCTGTCTTAAAAACAGAGTCTCAAAACTAGGTTTTCCAGAGTGATTATAGAGTCCAACCAAGGCACCAACTTCAGGCTTTCTCATTCACTGCTGTGACGCATAGGTGCATTTCTGTAACTTTTTCTTCACTGTAACTAATATCTTTTTCAAAAGCCCATAATAACACGATTATTTTAATTTCACCAATACATCGACATTTTCTTATGAAGAATCAAACTTCAACCAGCCTTGAATAACAAATGAGGAAAGAGTCCCGTAAGACTGAAATCAAGAAATCATCAGAATTCTAGCACTCCTTATGTAAAAATAATTCTGAGATTCTGAAATCATACAGTATGTCACCCATCCCATTCTCCCTAATGAAACTCCAGTCAGTGACCAAAAATGAAGTTCATTAAAAGTCTAGATTTTATCTCTAATTTTAAAGAAGAGTTTATTTGAAGTATTACAAATGACTAAATACAAATTATTGTATTCTATAATACATTTCATCAAACACTGTGCGCTGCTTCTTAAAGCTTGACTGTCAAAGAGAACAAAATTATATCTGTCATGTATTTAAGAAATACATACAAAAACTTAGGAAAAGAATAAAATCAAGTTTCTATTTTCCTTCAACATACACAATCTAAATTAGGGCGAAAATACCAACATCAGCTCCAATCAATAGGAGGAAAATTGATTTTGATGAACAGACATTAAGCACGTAAAATCTATGAAACTACAAGTTTTTCTGTCCCTATTTGAGGACAGAAAACTACTTTTAATAAATAATGTGACATGAGGTTCTTATTCACACTGTAAAACCTCTGGGAATATTGGCTTTTTGTTTTTTGTGCTCCTAAATCTTTCACGCAAACCTTACCTTACAAATGAAAAACGATAGTAAAGAGGAGAGAAGTATCTAGATATCATTAAAGATTTGCAGGACTGGTGACAACAATGCACTATCCTGGCTTTGACTAGTAGCTTTGACAGGTAGTATTTTCTGACTGGTTTTCTGTACTTTTTTGCCTTTCTCTAACATATAGGACTTGAGTAGATTTACCCCCACTGAAGTTGAAGAACATACAGTCATGCACTACACAACGACGTTCCAGTCAACAACGACCGCATATACGACAGTAGTCCCATAAGATTAGTACCATATAGCTTAGGTGTGTAGTAGGCTGTACCATATAGGTTTGAGTGAGGACACTCTATGATGCTCATACAATGACGAACCGCCTAATGACGCATTTATCAGAATGTATCCCCGTCATTAAACAACGTCATGACTGTATTGCAAAATAAAAGCAAGATTGTGAAATACATGACTTTTTCACTTTTCCATCAGCAGTGGAAAAAGGCCATCCTCTCTGAATGAGATGTTATAGTCTATATAATTTGTTGAACTTAAACATGAGGTGTGCAGAAATTTATTTTATTAAACTGATGTTAATGCATCTAGATTAAGAAAACAGAACTCTAAAGAAATAAAACAAATCCTTCTTGTGGTTAGGTTAAACAATAAAAATAAAGACTAAATCGTGTGGAGGATATAGAGTTTAACTTGATGAGTCAGGCTAGAAAATCCAGGTGAACACAAGACTTTTTCTGAAGGTTGGTCTACAGTCAACAAATACTACTAATAACTGCCACATAGTCTTTGCTCTCTCATCGTGTTCTATTGCGTAAGTTTGGGGTTGAATCTATGTGAGCCAGTCATTATGTCATGGATAGAACTGTGGAGCTGACATACTCACAAAGTCCATTTCAGAGCTGTGACAATCAACACTGAACATAAAGGTGAAATGATGTCCTCTACCACGGTGGGGCTCTGTTTCAGACACAGGCTTACACTGAACAAGAGAAATATGTATTGAAATGCCATACACCCTGCCACACATTGCTCAGGAATGGAGAAGTTACTGGAGAAGCCCTCTAAGTGTTACCATCTAGATCCATGCCCTCGGATGTCCTCATTACAAAATCCTTTTGGAACATCAGTTTTCTAATCCCTTGAATGGGGTCCCAAACGAACTCATGCACACTGATTTTTGTAACAGCGATCTTTTATTCACTTTTAAAATTTCTTTTGACTGCTCAATTAAAAAACATTGCTAATGGTCTATGTTGATTTTCTGAATAAGAGAAACACTAAAAGATTAAGATAAAATACTTATTTATGTCCTTTTTTCGGTCTTCGGTACTGCCTCAGTGGTGGTGGTTTAATAAGACAGTTACACAGTGTGCACTCAGGGCCATGAGCAGTGCTTTCTCCCTTAAATACAAAACGTGGTCAGCTATCGCTGCAAGCCATCAAACTGCCCTTATTATGATGTTAACTAGGAGAGCTATAAATGTGAACCTCCTACATCCTTTTTAAAAAACCTAGCTGTGCTCTTAAGTCTTCATATTTTCAGTAGCCATAAATTAATTCGTCAATTTGGTTACATATTGTTAAATAACCTTTCTTTTGCTTTTATGTGCTTTTCAAACTCACTGACCGGAATTTCATCAACTGTTTTAGCCCTCATTGAGTAAAAAAGGGTAAATACAAATGTCAAAAGAAAAATCCATCCAACAAACAGTAGCATTCCCATACCTGTATTCTGCAATTTCCTAATTTAGGAAGAACCAAGCTATTTCGACATTGAGGTTATACTCCCACCTTATTTTCTAATACTTCCTCTTCGCTTTGGATTTCTATTAGCTGTTCAAAACATTCACCAATTTAAACAAAGTCATCTGGTTCTTATAAGGTCATGATGCCTTCCTAATCTCAGGAAGTTAGTAATATTTGAGGCTGGTAAGAATCAAGCACAGTCTCAGACGATTTTAACTCAAGAGAGAAAACCTTAAGCAAGTGAAAACCAGAAGTGTTCTGCAAACCTAGGCTCTGGAAATGACTGCCACTATCATAAAGAGAAGGAGGTGGGGCATCCTCAGAAACTTCTGCTTACCCCTTGTTCAGATTCCAAAAGCTCTGTTTTGACTCTGACTGCCGGCATCCCATCAAGCATTAACATTCTGTTCTCAAAGGAGTTGATATTCTGAGAATAAAAAAGAGAGAGAAGGAAATTCAGCTATAAAGCATTCAAAAGAGGACATCTGAGAGAGTCTTCCTCCACCGTAGTACACTGAGCGCTGCTAACCTAATTTTTTAACAATGAAGTATAATTAAATGAGACTATCAGCATAACCAATTATCCCCCCATTCTGAACTTTCATTTGAAATAATGACCAAGAAGTTGAATTAATCAGTCTGATTCTCTGACCTCTGGGTTGGAGGTCAGACTGTAATAAACTGGAATAAGGAAACCTTACAGTAATTTATATTTATGGGGCTGAAACAATTCATCACACTTCTGCAATAGTGGAAGGAAATATAAGGCAAGTTTCTTTCTTCCTTATTTCTAGAGGTTGTCTTGCTTGCAGAAATCCATAAAACAGAAAATAGATAAAAATAATTTATAGACTCTCATATTATTGTCAAAGTCTAAGTAATGTTTTAAACAAGATGATATAATTCTGGACACATTGAATTTTGGCATCATGGCAATTCTGATCAAATGAAAATTTGTACATATCAACCCCAAATATCTCCTTTAAAAACAACCAGCATAAGTCTTGGATTAAGAGTAAATTCCTAAGATGAAGTCATAACCAAAGAATAAATAACAATTTGCTTTCTGTTCTGGTATACGTTTGGCTCAGTATGCCACCTCTTGAAAGAAAAACTTTATTTCTACTGTGGCCCGATAGAATTTCAATAACATTTATAAAAAGATTAAATCAAGGTTATTTTCTACTAATTTTCACTGCTTTGGGGATTCTTCTGAAATCAATAACCTATGAAGGGAGTCAGAAAGCCACATATCAGTGCTTGCTTAAGGCCAAAATCAAGCTCCTGTTTTAAAAGATGTTTAGCATGCCAATTTTACCCTCATATACTGACTAAACTAAGAAATTGAAATGAGTAAATTTGACTGAGTTTTGAGAACGATTCCTTTGCTCAATTATAGAATGTAACCACGTGACACTGAAGTGGCTGTATTAAAAGAAAGAGATCTGTTTCTAAATATTTTGCCTACATGGTGACAAAGGTTAATATCATTTCTAAACCTTCAGGTTTTCACCTTTCATGAAGTTGCTTTTCTACCAAATAGACAGTTAAATAAAAATAACTCCCACTTCAACAAATCATAAATTAAATATTTTTATTACCAAATAATACCAACAGAGTGCAGTATAGTGAAGCTCTAATTATTTCTCCTATTTCTTGACTCTTTTTGTTTAAGAAAAGTACTCAAAGAAATAAATTTATAGGGCCTCATCACAAATATTTTCTCCGAGAAATCAACACTAAGAAAAAGCAAATTTACTCTAGAGATAATGAGCATTTAAAAATTTCCTGCTACCTAGTCTTTTAAGTAATAAAAAGAAGAAAAATTGCTGTCATGTTCTTTTCTTAGAAATACAGACTATTATTAAAACTGGCAGGATAAATTTAAAAAAATTTTTGCTTTTGACTTGTCTAAAAGATTTAGGGCTTTTGCATCCTAAGAGCTTAGGGCAGAAGGAGTTGCGGTATTACTAGCCAGCTCAGTTAATTTGTTCCACGCTTAAAATCCTTTCATGGAGGCTAGTAAGTTGTTTACACATCAGGCATGGATCTCAAATCCTCATGTGTCACTTGCTTCCGTGGTTGGAAGCAGCCAGCTTGGCTTGTCACCACCGAGTCTCTGAGAAGCCTTCCTGCCGCGGCCAGCCCTTAACTCGCCCGCCTTTCTCAGCAGCCAGGAATCTACCATAACAAAGCATCCCGTAGGCTGTTTGGTTGGTAGACAATGAAGGATGAGTTGATATTGCTTCCTACCCGAGAGGAGGTCTTGCCCAGACAAAAAGGGAAGAAGATGCTTTGCAAAGGAGGGGAAAACACAAAGAGCGATTCTGGAAAGGCAGGTTTAATGAACTGTTAGAATCTGATTAGAGGCTAATGTCCTTTTAGTGCTTTGTATCAATTTACAGCTGAAATACTTCAACCATTTTCCTTACTGGCTGTGATAAACTCATTAGTTTAAAAAATGCAAGCTAACCAGAGACTTTGAAGTTAAAAACTGATAAATCACGAAAATCTTGACTGTGTCTATGTTCCATTTAGCACATTTAAATATCCCTGCATTTTCATGATGAGTCCTTTTTTATTGCTGTTTTTGAATAATTCTACATGGGTTAAAGATAGGATGCACATTTTAGTTTCATGTAAAAGTGAAAAAATAAAACATTTTCAAAAATTTTTTAAGAAATTAAGTTTTCCTGGAAGTATTTCTCTATCTATGATTTTCCAGGATCTCCACAGCCACAACCACAATAAACACCATAAATAATAATATTCACAGCTAAAGAACCAAGCCTTAACTATTAAACTCTTTTGACTAGTGCAGATTCAACCTGTCTATATGCTCAAAGTTATACTGTAAATATATATGAAGCATATTAATCTCTGCATTCATGATTCTAACCCTGTTTAGCATAAACATAAGCACTGAGCATCACGCCAATATTCCAAACCATCCAGGAAGGTGTATGGTTTTTTATAGAGCCCATGATAACTGAAAAGCATTGAAAATATAGTCCTTGGAACAAAATATTGATAGATTTATCTCTCTAAACTAAAATCAGATATATAATCTCAGTTGAATGTAGACTTTAAATATGTAATAAACTAATAATTTAGAATAGCTGTCAAACGCATCTTGCCACAATCTTAATCAAACACATTTGCTGTGGAATCAATTGTTCAATTGATTCCCAATAAAATTACAGTCATCAATTTTAGCAACATGGTACTTTTTCCGTATTTGTTGAACCAAACAGTTTTATATTATAGAACCCTTGGAATTAATAATTTATGTGTATACATATAATTCATACACACATAAACCACACACATCTGTGTACACCTATGTTACTTGCTTCGTATGAGTAGATTTTACCAATTAAAGCAAAATTTATTAGCTGGCTATTGACCATTACATGTGCACTGAATGAGAACGGTACTCTGGATATTCCTATTTGCCAAATAAATTTTGGCAACACGGTAGTCCAGCTGACAGTAGTTCTACTCAACAGCCTTATGAGCACAACTGTCACTGATCCCACCATTGCAAAATATTTTGAACAGAATTGCAGGAAGGAAAGGGACTGATGCTCAATGATGATAATTTATAAAAACACAGAACTCATAAAAATATAGAAAGCTGACTTTCTGGGTCAACTACTACAATCTACCCTCCTACCGGCATAATGCAGGTCTTTTCCTTTCTCTCCTCCTGACTGTGGGTCGTCCAGTTTGCACGAATGCAGTGATAAAGAGCCAGTCAGCCAATATTCAATAGACCTAATTTTTAAACAAAGTTTCCTTTCATAAGCCAAAAAGAACCTATTGGTATTTGTTTTGATCTTTCAAGGTACAGGACATATTCACTTAAATATGTATCCATCTTACATCTTCATGTTTGGCTACAGGTGATGAGAAATACCAACTGCCCTCCATCTATGCTTGTGTTATGTTAAACAGCGATGGGAGGAACATAATGAGTAGCAATTCGGGATTCATTGCACCAAGCTGATTAAGGCACTTTCAAGGAAGATTCTAAAGGTTTGTAACACAAATGAGTCAACTGGTTAAAAGTATCATCCTGTGGACAACTTTTCCTATAGAAAAAGGAACGGAATCAGATTACAATTAACTTTTTGCTCAAAAAGAATTTCTGAGAGAAGTCAACCTCTAGCCTTTCTTGACTCAACTCTACCCTAACAACCACCATAAACACTAACAACAATACCAATTTTTTCAATTTACTATAGATGTGCTAATCCAACCAATTAATAGGTCATTTCTTTGGAGAGAAAACAACTCTTTTACCCCAACCCCAAAACTTGTGCTGAAATACAAGAGAATCAGTGAAATCCTCCTGCTCTTTATAGTAAGGATCAACAAACCTAATAGAATAGAATCATGCTCAGCCAACGGTTTCAGTTATCTACTGCTGTGCAACAAATCACACAGTAGCATAAAACGACAATCATTTCATTATTATCTTGGTAACGAACATAATAATAATACCTAATATTTGCATATTTACTATGGACCAGACCCTGTGCTAAGAGCTGTGCACATAGATACTGATTTAATCCTCACAGCAACCCAAGAGGTCGATGCTATATTATCTGAAGATGAGGCATCTGAGACACAAAGAGGTTAAACTGTCAAAAGTCACAATGGTACAGCTCTGTCCCAAACTTAATGAGTCTGAGCCCAAGCTGAGCTCCTAACCACTATCACTATCTCGCTCTCTCCACTCATTTTATCAAAATGGGAAAAAATATAAGCAACTTATTGAAGGCCCCAACAAAGGAGCTCTGGAATCTCAGCAACAGCTTCTTTCAGGGCTGAGCTGCTTTAGTCATCAAACTGAACGTGCAACTTCTGGTCACTGGTGAGTATCAACATTATGGGGAGTAACAATAAGAGGTCAAAGAAGCTCCTGTTTCAAAGCTGCTTCACTTTTTCTTTCTTTAAATCAAGCTTTCAACATATTTTATTGGCTTGATGAGATTATACATACTGATCCCAGAAATATCTCACAATTAATTTAGCAAGTCATTCCCATCCTGACTTCAATATCCAGAAAATCTATGGTAATCTCATCTACTACCCAGTGTTTTGAAAATATTCATATCCGTGGGGGCTCATTCAATATGTTCACAACAGTTTCATGTACTTGAATGATACAGTAACTTCACCTCTACATTTTATACTCAAGAGAGATAACTTTTGGCATCACATTTAATTTATAATTGCTTAGATTACATGAACGAGCATATCTTCCTATGCTCACATATCCTTACACTGCTAACACAATTATGTAGAGGGCATATGCATAATCAAAGCATCTGAAATGGTACAAAATAAACATCAGTTCAAACACAGACTTTCCACTCTAATGTAGCCTTTCATCTTTCATTCCTTTGCAGCATGGGAGAGTGGTTATCACCTATTTGGCCATATTTTATTGGCAGAACTAAGAGCCAAAACTATAGACCTACTGGGGCTCTCAACTTAAATCCCCTTTAGTGATTTCAATGATCCATATATACATTAGTCTGAAACGTTTGTCTTCAGTCTCAAAAACAAAACCCTTCCAAAGATATCCTCACACCGAAACATGGAATAGTGTCTCTCACAGGGACTAGTAAAACTCTAACTGTGATGCAGCAACTTACATTTCCCTGACAGCAAGGATCACTCTCCTTCCTATGTTGGTAAAGTGCTAAATTATCACAGCAACGTATAGTTTACATTAATATTTAGAAATGTTTCCTATAAGTGACAGTTGCTAATCTAGCCATGAAAAACAGAGAAATCCTTATCCAATCTGTAAATGGATGCTTTTCAAGAGGAGAACCAACTCAACCCAAACTGGGAGCCAAAATTCACTACTAGCATTTTCAAAGAGGCTCAATATATTTTCAGAAATTCTAATGGATGCATGCCTTCTTTCCTTTGTTCATTGCGCGAAGATGGTTAAAATAACATCTAGCTTAACATTTTCTGCCCCAACATTAATACAAATTGTAACAGAATATTATTTTTTGTCATTCATATTGTGAAGAGCTACACACACTTGGGGGTTGTGAGTTGGCCAAATCTCCCCATAAACATGCAGTGAGGGGCTCTGCTATGCCAAAGTCATCTTATTCCATCCACATCCCATGACGCACTATGGGAGATCACAGGGGCAACCCAGCGACGGGAGAACAGAAACTAAACTCCAAAACCAGGAGAATATGATGGCAAGAGAAATGCCAACTTACCACCAATCAAACCCTAGAGAGGGAGAGAAAACTTCAGTTCAGCTGGGCAGGTATTAACATTCCAGGGAGAACTTAACTAACATGCAGGCTCAGGTATCCAGGTATCAGGATGGGCCAACAAATAGTCTTGATGTCATGTAAAAGATAAGAGATGGAGTTCAGTTCTGGAAAAGGAAGTCTGAAATAAGATTCCCTCCAGGAAACAGGGTTAGCAGAAACTAATTCTGAGGGCCAAGTCCCAGCAGAGGCCACAGCTAGGAACAGGAGTAGACAGGAATCAGACAGCTACTCACTTGCTCCAGCCAATGCCTCCCAGCCTCTTGCCCTGAGCACACACAGAGACACTGAAACAAGGCACCTTCAGCCTGGGCAGAGGGCCCATCGCAGTAGACAGGCCCCACACATAGACAATCACGTGCAACACAACCACAATATGATCACAGGGTCTCATAATTTAACAAATAACAACCATAATAACAACTAACATTTACTGAGCACTTATGTCCCAGGTGTTGTTTCATGTGCTTTACATTAGTTACATCATTCATTTGTTCATTCATTGATTCATGCAAAAAATATTTACTGAGTGCCACGCTCTGTCTAGGTATTTAGGATATATCAGTGAACAAGAGAGAAAATTTTATCGAGTTTCATTCTGGTCATTTAGTCCCCTAACAACTTTGTTTTACTATGTCCATTTTAGACAAGAAAATTAAAGTTAGAGTAAGCAATCTGCCCAAAGTTATGAAAATGGTCAGCAGTCTAACTCTATCTTCCATTGCTCCCAGAGATAGAGACCCTCAACTTCTGGGTATGCTGACATTGGCTGCAAAGCTATATGAGCCCAGAACTGTCCAAGCCACTCTGGCTAGTGTACTTCAGGCTCCTGATATAACAAAAGGCTGGGAACTGGCACTGAGGTGGGAACAGTAAAGCAAAGACAGGCTGATTACAGATACAGTGAGGGGAGATAATATTAAGGTCATTCTGAAGTCCTTCCCCTGCCCTACAGCAGGTGCCTTTAACCATTTATCCAATTTGCCTCTAACCAGTTACCCAATCCCACTTTCTACCATTCTGCTCAGGCTATATCTCAACCATGTCAAAAAACGCTCTCTCCTCCAGGCCTCTACATTCTACTCCATCTTCGTATTCATCACTATCTGACGGATTCTTCATTTGCTATTACACTGGAATGTAAGTTCCAGGAGGGCCATGACTTTATGCTTTTTTCATAACAGTATCCCTATCCGCAGACTTATAACAGTGTCTAAAACATAGTATGAGCTCAGTAAATATTTGTCGGGCTAATGAAAAGGATAAATGTAGATAGATGTAAGATCAGTTCATTCTCCTGGGTCTAACTGATCCAGGTGATAACTGATTGTTGACAGACAGACAAGAAGAAGAGCAAAAGCAAAATCTTAGGGCTATGAAAGTCCCCAGATATGGGGAAGAATAATGAAGGATTTGGTACGGCTGGAACATAGTGTTCACCGGAGGAGAAACTGGAGATGAGACCAGATAGGTAACTTGGGGTCAGGTCATGAAGGGTTATATATGTTATGATAATTCATTTATTCATTTAGAAATATTTCTTTAACACCTGCTATGTGCTAGTTGCTAGGAGAGCAAGTGAATAAGATAGCAAGGTTCTCTGCTTTAAGAGACTTGAGGTAAATGTGGAAGAAATGTGTTTGGGCATCACACACATAACAGATGATGTGAAGTCATGAAGGCTTTATTAAGTAAAAGCAAAATTTGTTTATGCTTTGTGTTTAGAAAGATAGCACTAGAATTAATCTGGAAGACAGCTTATAAAGATACAGGATTTATTTAGCATGGAGACGAACCAGTTCATAGGTAACACAATAGCTCAAAGGAGAGATGGTGAGGGGATAAACCAAGGCAGTGGTAGTGGGAATAAAGAGGAGGAAAAATATTTGAGAAAGAGTTCATAGGAAGAATGAACAGCCTTTGATGACTGATGAGGAGGAGAAAGAGCAGTGATAAGACAGAGTTGGGAAGAGTATCAAGGATGGCATTGATTTTTCTAGGTTGTACACAAAAGTTGAGGTAGGAACCCAGTAGGAAAAGCAAACCATACCATACATTCCTCCAACATCCCTTGAAAGACCTACGACACTCTGGGATATATGGATATTTAGCAATATTGTTTAATTTCAATATATTTTTTGCTTAGGATCTGTTAGGTACAGAGGAAGATTTCTCTTAAGCTGAGTATGTTCAAATCTTACAATAGATACTAACAAAATCAAATTTATTCAAACTTGTAAACACCGGTTGAAATAAAGCAAAAAAAAAATCCTATATAAATGAGTCTTCTTAGCTACATGTTTAAGACAAGAATTAACTCTGCTTTTACTAACATTTTTCCTGGGTTTCATCAGTTTTACAGATTTTTGGGGTTATCAAAACTTAAAAAAACCCAACAGAATAGATATTTGCCAGAGTACAAGTTTAAGAGTATTGTATATTAACATATTCATCAGCCATTTCCCTTTAGGAAAAGTCGTTTGGATAGTAATGAAAAAAACATCCAGAACACCGAATAGAATATGTAATGAAATAACATCCCTAGTCCTCTGTGCCTAAAGAAAATGAAGATTACTATCAAGTATTAAGTCATTTATTTTTCTGTAGGAAACAAAGGAAATGACTATTGACCTATATTTCCACCTTTCCTTGTCTACAATGATGTCAAGTGGCTCCTTATCAAATCCAAAATGGATTATCTTATTAAAACATGGACGGTTGAGTGTTTGTCTCCTGTACAGCCTGAAGAAATAGTACTGAAGATTTGAGAATAAGTAAAAGAATTCTGAGGAGAAATAAAAATACAAGTTAATTCTTTTTTAAATTATGACTATTTTAATGAAAACAAAAAAGAGAAAGATGGAACTCAGGCTCTCCTTGGTGGCCAAAAAAATATGTATACTGCTAAACAGGTAAACTAGGTTTCATATTCATTCCAAAAATATTTATTTACTTCTCATTTTATATTTTAAACACTTATTGTTAAGATTTCATACCAAAAAATATATTACATTCCTTGAAAACCTGAGGCATGATCTTGGTTTCCAAAAAACAAAGGTAGAAAAAATGACCTTCACAGTTTATTTCATCCAAGAAGGATTCTCAAAGCATATAAAAGCACTATAAAGTGTCTGTCATGTTGTCAAAAGGTGTAACGAAAGTAATTGACACGAAAAGATTATATCAACAAAGTTGCAATCATTTGCACTGCCTGGACAGTCATGTCAGACGCATTACAAGAATGCCCTGCCTTTCCTCTTTCATTTTTCCCCCAACACTCCGGGTTGTGGAAATGCAGTGGAGAAAGACATTACTAGTTGGCTGCCAAATGGCCAAATGCATAAGCTTGACCAAAATGTAATCTGCCAGTCTCTGAGGATATCCACCTCTACCTATGGTTCTTCCAGATTCCCCAAATGATACCGTTAGTTGTAATAATCAAATTCTATGTAAAATCCAAATTCTGTACTAATTTGAGATTTTTACTGGCAAAGCTGTTCCCACATCTACTTGCATTCTATCTCAATACCATCTCCAAGAAGTCTGACTACCTTAAGCTTTTTTAAAAAATGTATTCTATCTTTTTTCTGTACACTTTCATAATTGTATCGAAATAAGTTAGACTAGAATAGTGCCTAGAACATGGACCTAATAAAGACTTCCTGGGCTATGATCTTCTCATGGTTTCCATTTTCTTATCTATAAAATGCAGATAACTTTCTACTTTACAGACCTGTTTTAAGGATTCAGTGAGATAACACATATAAGGTGCTTTAGCACATTGACAAGTCTTTTCTGTGAATAGTTAATATTAAATGATTTAAACCAGTAAGTAAGTATTAGAAATACTATTTCATCCCTTCTTCCCAAACATACTTTCAAGAATGGATGTCCTAATCTGATATTTGCTTGACTCTTTTCAGAACCCACTCTCTATGAACTCTTATAGAACTAGACTGGAAAAGGTAGATTTATTAAAAATAATGATGGTAGGAATTGACAGAAGATTGATCTACACGGTTAATATATATTTCTCATGATGAATGGCAACAATGAACTATTTTATCTGTTTAAAACCGTGAGGATGCACAACAATCACCTAGGGACACAAGTGGCCTCTCCGCGGGCATTCCCAATGAGGACATTTAATATTCTGACTCCTAAAGACAAGCAGGAAGTATCTGATAGCCCTTCCTAGCAATCAAATGCTATGTGATGCAGTGCTAAAAAACTCTACTTATGGTTTCCCTTTACATGATTGCCCAGAAATACACTGTTTTAAAGAAAGATATTTACTATTACAACATATTTAACATATTTGTTACTAGAGAAGATACCTACAAGGTGGTGTGTATTTGAACTGTGGAAAACTTGCAAAATTATTTGAGGAAAATAGAAGAACTACATGGGAGATAAAACAAATGCAAGTTGCTAACAGTTTAAAATTTACCTATATTTAGGGCAACGTGAAGCCAGTGATACTAACACCTCCATGCCATTATCCACGCTGCTGTCATCTTGAATGCCCTTCTCCCATCTCTGCATTTCTTCATTTCATCAGCCATCCTTACCCCTTCTTAGAATTTCTATACGATGTGTGTATGTGTGTGTGCGCCCGCGCATGTGTATATAAATAAATTAAATCCAGGGCTTTTCCCTTTTATGGATACTTCTCAAATTCTAAAATGTAACACAATGAAAGTCGGAAAAGAAACAAAATTCATTCAACAGAAATCTGGAATAGACTTTTTTTATTAGGAAATTATATAACTGCACAGCATTTACTCAGACCTTGTTACTTCCTGCCAGCCTCTTAATAAACCTGCCCCATAAAAATAGAAAGAGTACAATTTTGAACCTGTATAACTTATTATACACAGGAAGTTTCTATTACCTTTTTCTGCTACTTGATACTAAACATGGCTAAAATAAATGTTGCTCATAGAAGAAATATGCTCTGTTTAGGAAGTCCAATGCTATAACTGAGATATTCTTTTAGACCAGGGCTTTTCAACATCTGCACTATGGACATTTAGACCAGGTAATTCTTTGTTGTGGGGGCTGGCCGTCCTGTGCATTGTAAGATGTTCAACAGCATCCCCGCCTTCTACCACTAGATCCCAGTAGCACTCCCCTCATTCCTCCCACAGTTGTAACAATCAAAAATGCCCTCAGAAACTGCCAAATGTCGGGGGGTGTGGGGCCAGAAGGGGAGGAGGGTGACCCATTTAAGAGCACTGTTTTATAATTACTAATATTATGAACTCATTAGGAAATAATCTTAATTTTAGGCTGAACTATGTTGCCCAACAGTATAAACATAACCTCAATATTAAAAGAAAATAATACCTGATATAAAGAATATTTATAGTTTACTTTAGAATACATTTCCTGGAAAATTAGAAACATTTTATAAGATGGTTTTATTATTTTGTTTGAATTTCTCCTCCCCTTTCTGCATATCCAAATTTTCCCACTAAACAAGTACAAACATTCCAGAAAGGAAATGTGAATTTACTTATCAGTTCAAGCTATGGGAACTGAAAGTTTGAAACCTTTAAGGATTTCAATATTAATATGGATCTCAAGGGAGATCTCTGGCCCCATTCTTAGACATGGCCAGTGAGAATCTACCAAATTAGCCTCGAAAATTCCCAAAGTAAGAAATTGTAATTACCCAAATGAATATGGTAACTTAACTTTCGACAAGAAACTACAAGATAGAGTTTTCATTCTCAGCTCTACATCTGATGTGCTGGATGACATTTTATACTTTGCTTTTCTTCACAGAAACCAGGACTGACTCCTCTATCAAGAACAATTCATATTGTATTGTGAAATACAATATGAACTGAAACATAAACCTGTCTATGTTTTATTAATTTGTTAGGAATGTTAACATTTAAATAACATAAAATTCAGTACATCCTTGTGGTAACAACTCATCTTTGTGGAACTGCAGGATTCAGTTCCTCTAGTTGCACTGGACCAAGAGAACAAATTAAAATCACCAAAGGTTATGTAAATTATTCATAGGAATAAAAGAAGGAATTCTTTTTAGAAGAGAACATGCTGGAAAGGCAAACCACAAATTCACTTCCATTTATACACACACAGTCTACACCCATGGTGCCCGGGTAGCGACTAGCTATAAGCAGCTACCAAGCAGATGAAATGTGACTAGTCCAATTTAGATGTGCTTTACATGTAAAATACACACTGGATTTGAAGACTTAGTATGAAAAAGAGAATACAGAGCATTTTATTAACTTTCAATTGATTACATGTTGAAATGATATTTTGGTTATATCAGGTTAAATAAAATATATTATTAAATATTTTTTTTTAGTATTTAATGTGTCTACTAGAACATTTAAAACTACACATATGGGCTTCAATCCGTGTCTATAGGAAAAAGCTGTCCTACGCTATCACTTCAGGAGACCCCAAACTGTATCGGTATCAAGATCTTCCCTCCAGTCTCTACCCAATCCTTCTGGGAATTGGGGCGGGGGGAGAGCGGGGGGGGTCCATGGGTCAGTTTGAATGTCACAAAATTGGAGGAGTGGCACTGGCCTTTACTGCCCAGGGATGCTCACAAGTCCTCAATGCAGGAGTCATTCCCATAAAACGAAGAATTAACCTATCCACAATCTCAGTTGTGTCTTCACCCAAAAATTGGCAGGTGATGTGATCAGGCAGAGGGACTCCAGCAACTAACTGCTGGGACTCAACTTTGTATTTTCAGTCCTGACTTCTTTCTCTCAAGACCAAGAACTATATTCCAACTGACTGGTTGACGTCTTCAACTGGACATTCCATGGGCATGCCACAATGTACAAATCCAAACCAAATTCAGTATCTCTTATCACCACACCCCCTAAAAGAAACTTAAAAAAAAAAGAAAACAATGAAAACTTGCACTGTCTCATGAATTGTCCCTCAAGGAATGCCAGCATCACCAACTCTGTTTCTCAGGCTAGAAACCTTTGCCTTGCTAACTCACATGAAATATGTTACTGGAATCCATGGCCAGTCACAGCCAGCCTTTCCTCTCAATTCCCATTAGTCTTTGTCCCAAAAATGGTATTCCTGCTACCCTCTTCTTCCACTCCACTGCCACAGACATCTTGGGATGGAGGGGAACTGTTCTCCTAACAAGGTCTAAGGCTTAACTAACTTAACCTTAACCAGCATCAGAGGGAAAACCTCCATCTTTGATACCAGATAAAATTTAAGGTCACAAAGAAGCCTTAGAAAATTTGACCGCATTTTAAGCAAGAAGAGTCAAAGAAAGGAAAAATCATAAATTAAGTCTATTAGTACAAAAGGATTAACGGTGACTTAGAAAGGAGTTAAAGTGTTACATATGGTTACACATTATATATGTGGCTATATATAATACATAAACCTGGTTATGTATTATATATGTATATCATATATTTACATATTACATAATTAGCATGTATGCTTATTTAAATTAAATATAGAAAGATTTACTTTAGGCTCATTATTTTTCAAGACGTCAGATAAACGCTATTTTTAAAAACAAAGACATTGATGCTAGATTTTCAAAGGGCAAGGCATGGTAAAATTTACCTTGCTCGTAAGTACGTGGATCATTTCTAAAGATCAGACCATCTCGAATCATCGCCACCTTTTGAGTGTACAAAGCACAGAAACAACAGCCTCAAATACTGAAAAATGCAATTTGTTTCTTTCAATACTAACTTGAAAGCCTACTAAACTCTGAAAAAAGCTGAGAAACACAAATGGATGAGAAACCTCAAGGCCTACTAGCACCCTGGGAAAAATAATGAAGTTAACTGTAAATGCTAATCTAAGAAAATGACTGAGCAAGCACATACTTAAGAGTATAACACAATACTGCTTATAGCATTCAAAAAAAAAAGGAATCAATCTAAATGCCAAACAGTCAGGAACTGGTTAAGTGCATTATGGGACACACAAACCACTGAATAATATTTATTCACTGAATTTATGATATGCAGCTTTTTGTCTTGAAGTAGATGAACAATGAATGATCATAATTAAGTGAGAAAGAGATGACAGAAGAAATGTTCCCATAGCTTTAAAAATAATGCTCATTACAGAAGAGAGAGAGACAGAAAGAGCTAAAAGGACACACATTCAGGATTGGAGCCAATAGGACATGGAATGATATTTTTCAATTTGCTTTGACAAATTTTCTCACTTTTTATGAATTTCATATATTATTTATGTAATTAAAAGAAATATAATCATCCCTCGGTATTCACGGGGGACTGGTTCCAGGACCACCCTGCAGATACCAAATCCGCAGATGCTCAAGTCCTGTATATAAAATAGTGTGGTATTTGTATATAACCTACGTACATCCTCTCCTATACTTTAAATCATCTCTAGATTACTTATAATACCTAATACAATGTAAATGTTATGTGAATAGTTGTTATACTTCATTGTCTAGTGAATAAGGACAAGAAAAAAAGTCTGTACAAGTTCAGTACAGACATAAGCATCGCGGGCCTTTCCATCCGTGGTTGGTTGAATCTGCAGATGGTCTGCAGACGTAGAACCCACAGATACATAGAACCAACTATACCCAGGTGTTCAAATTTTACAGTAAAAAAGAGCCAAATGGGTTAAAAGAAAAATAGACGAGAGAAATGAAAGTTTTCATCCAGGGGGCTGGCCCGGTGGCGCAGCATTTAAGTGTGGACATTCCGCTTTGGCCGCCTGGGGTTTGCCAGTTCGGATCCTGGGTGCGGACACAGCACCTCTTGGCAAAGCCATGCTGTGGTAGGCGTCCCACATATAAAGTGGAGGAAGATGGGCACAGATGTTAGCTCAGGGCCAGTCTTCCTCAAAAAAAAAAAAAAAAAAAGTTTTCATCCAGATTAACTCTCATAAAGTGTAAAAAGGTCACACCAATTCTCTAACCAGGAAAGTGCATATATACAGTCACGTGTATATTCATTTTACACTTAAAATTTAACTACTATAAATCTAAAAAGTATGGAGGCAAAATTGAAATGAACTTACTAAGTTACATTTATAACTAATGTATTGAATTCTCGTACATTGTTTCATACGGGGCTATCAACTGTTGTTTGCATATATTTTCATTATGTAGAGATCTGTAATATACTGCTACCTAATCTGCAAATATCATCATCTTTTTTATGTTCTACGCAATTCCACGACAATAAGAAACTGGACACATTGTACTACTATCTTGTGCTAAGAATTCAGCATCCTGAAAAAAGGAAACTACAGGCCAAATACTTGTATTTTTTTCACTACACACAGCAGCCAGTGATTTTATTTTAAAAGATTTTATTACTCTTATGGAAAATCAATCTTGTCTGTACTTGTCTGGAAAAGTGTAGGAGCAAAAAGATTTATACTCATCAGATTTTTAAACAAAATATACTATCTTATAACAACCACAGACAATTAGACTCTCTGCCCTTTGTGCAGATCTCCCAGTTCCCCGGGCCTTTCATTGTTAAGACCACATTCTCTGATTACATAACAATATCGGAATTGTTATTTGAGAAAATTCCTAGAGAGTTATGAGGAAAAGAACTAGTTTCTCAACAATGCATTTTTGGAAGAACTAAAAATATCCACAGGGACTTTCAGTTTCCGGTCCACCACAGAAGAAGCTTCAAGTCACCAATCTATCGTAACAAGTAAAAAGCTGAATAAACAGAAATCACAACTTTTGTTATATCCATCAGAGAAGTGAGGTCATAAGGCAAACCGCTGCCCCAGAAACTGGAGAGAAAGACCAGAGGATGCAGAGAACCACAGCTCGCCAGAGCAAAAGCCCCAGAACAACTCTCTCGGGAACCAGCGGTGAGGCAGAAATACCTGAACTGTAACTGAAGTCTTACTGGAGGCTCAGGGTGGACAAGCTTGAGATTTTAAAACTCCAGGGGACTGCAGTTACAGGTGATCCCCATACTTTTGTGAGTTTTATCTCCAGGAGCTGTACGATGTCCTTACAGAGAATGTCGGGAAAAAATCCCCACATACTTCTGTCAGGAGGAGGGTTTCCATTTGAAATATGCCAGAGCACTAAGTTCTTTTCTTTTTAATTTAATTTTTACTGAGTTAATGATAGGTTACAATCTTGTGAAATTTCAGTTGTACATGATTGTTTGTCAGTCGTGTTGTAGGTGGACCCCTTCACCCTTTGTGCTCACCCCCCACCACATCTTTCCCCTGGTAGCCACTAATCTGTTCTCTTTGTCTACATTTTTAAATTCCTCATGTGAGTGGAGTCATACAGAGATTGTCTTTCTCTATCTGGCTTATTTCACTTAACATAATTCCCTCAAGGTCTATCCATGTTGTTGCAAATGGGACAATTTTGTTCTCTTTTTACGGCTGAGTAATATTCCATTGTAGCTATATACCACATCTTCTTTACCCAATCATCTGCTGATGGGCACTTAGGTTGCTTCCACGTCTTGGCTATTGTAAACAATGCTGCAATGAACATTGGGGTGCACGGGACTTTTGGAACTGCTGACTTCAAGAGCACTAAGTTCTTTTTAACAAGGTCTGCACTCAGGAGAAACTCTCACCAGAGCCTAATCTGCTGGGGTCTTATCAGCACCTAACCTCCCTGTGGGAAGGGAAATACACAACTCCAGCCCTCTCTAGCCATCCTGTCCTAAGGCGGGTGGAGGAGAGTAAGAGACACTGGTGAAGCACACAGCTGAGAGGCAAAGGCTCACCAAAACCCTGAGACCTAACCACAGAACTACAGAACATTTCTTCCCTCCCTACACCTTGCCAGTACATTACTAAAAGCCTTCTTACTGTAGTTCATTTTATCCAGTGTATCATGTCCACCTTTCAATAAAAAATTACAAGGCATACTAAAAGACAAAAAACACAATCTGAAGAGACTGGACAAACATCAGAACTAGAGTCAGATATGGCAGGAATGTTGAAATAATCAACCCAGGAATTTTTTAAACTATGATTAATATGCTAAGGCCTTTAATTGAAAAAGTAGACAATGTAAGCAAAGAAAAGGAAATTCTAAGAAAGAAGCAAAAAGAAACGCTAGCGATCAAAAACACTGTAACAGAAATGAGGAATGCCTTTGATGGGCTGATACAAGGAACAGGAGGGAAGAATTAGGAATATCTTGCTATTATAAGGTACTCACACTATCCATGAAACAGGATAGTGTTATTTCAAAGTGGACTTGGATTAGTTGTAAATGTATATTGCCAACTCTAAGGCAACGACTAAAAAGAGTAAAAAAAGAAGTATAATTGATATGCTAAGAAAGGAGAAAAAAGGAAATTACATAAAATGTTCAATTAAAACCACAAAAGGTAGAAAAAGCGTGGAAGACAAAAACAGGAACAAGGAAAAAATGGCAAAAAATAGAAAACAGTAGCGAACATGGTGGATATTAATCCAACCATAGACATAAGTACTTTAGATATTAACAGCCTAAATATATAAATTAAAAGACAAAAATTGTCAGAATGGAGCAAAAAACAAGACTCAACTATATGTTGTCTACAGGAAATTCAGTTTAAATATAAAGATACACATAGGTTAAAAGCAGAGGGATGGAGAAAGATATACCATACTAGCACTAATCAAAAGAAAGCAGGAGTAGCTGCATTATTTCATATAGATCAGACTTCAAAGCAAGGAAAGTTATTAGGGATAAAGAGGGAAATTACATAATAATAAAGGGGTCAACACTCCAAGAAGACATAACAATCCTTAATGTGTATGCATCTAATATATGTGTGAATGTTTCTAAGGCAAAAACATAGAGGAACTTCAAGGAGAAATAAATGAATCCATTATTACAGTTGGAGACTAACTTCTATCAGAAATGGACAGATCCAGCAGACAGAAAATCATTAAGGAGATAGTTGAACTGACTCAACAGCACCATCAGTCAACTGGATATAAGTCACATCTATAGCCTACTTCATCTAGCAGTAGTAGATTACACATGCTTTATAAGCTCACATGGAACATTCACCAATATAGACCACTTTCTGGGTAATAAAACACAGCTTAATTAATTTAAAAGAATAGAAATTGTACAATGCCTGCTTTCAGACCACACTGGAAATAAACCAGAAATCAGTAACAGAAAGATAGCTGGAAAATTCCAAAATATTTGGAGATAAACAACATACTTCTAAACAACAAATGGAGGGGCCTGCTGGTGGCGCAGTGGTTACACTCGCGCGTTCCGCTTTGGTGGTCCAGGGTTTGCCTGTTCGAATCTCGGGTGCGGACATGGCGCCGCTTGTCAAGCCATGCTGTGACAGGTGTCCCACATATAACGTAGAGGAAGATGGGCACGGATGTTAGCTCAGGGCCCATCTTCCTCCAGCAAAAAGAGGAGGATTGACAGCAGATGTTAGCTCAGGGCTAATATTCCTCAAAAATAAATAAATAAACAAACAAACAACAAATGGGTCAAAAAAGAAATCTCAAGAGAAATTTAAAAATATTTTGCACTATATGACAATGAAAATACAAATTATCAAAATTTGTGGGATGCCCCAAAAGAAGTACTTGGAGGGAAATTTATAGCATTGACTGCATATATTAAGAAGAAATATCTAAAATCAATAATGTAACATTTTGCCTTAGGAAACTGGAAAAATAAGAGCAAATTAAATCCGAAGTAAGCAGAAGAAATGAAAAAATTAAAGTAGAAATCAATGAAATTGAAAAGAAATCAATAGAGAAAAGATATCAACAACCCAAAAGCTAGGTCTTTGAGAAGCTCAATAAAATTGATAAGCCTCTCACCAGGCTAACAAAGAAAGAGAAAAGATACAAACCAATAAGATCAGAAATGAAGAGAGAGGACATCATTACAGATCCCAAGGACAATACAAGAATACCATGAAATTTGATTAGCTAGATGAAATGGATCAACACCTTGAAAGACACAATCTGCCAAAACCCACACAAGAAGAAATAGATGATCTGAATAGGCCTGTATCTATTAAAGAAATTCAGTCAACACTTAATAACCTTCCAAAACAAAAAGTACAAGGCCCAGATGAGTTCACCGGTAAATTCTACTAAACATTTAAAGAAGCAATTATACCAATTCTCTACCATCTGCTTCCATCTCTCTTCCAAGCCAGAAACAGAAGAAGCACTTCCTAACTCATTATATGAGGCCAGTATTACCATATTACTGAAACCAGACAAAAACATTTCAAGTAAACTATGGATCAATCTCTCTTATGAACACAGACGCAAAAATTCTCAACAAAATATTAGCAAAAAGGATACAGCAATGTATCAAAAAGAACTATACACCACAGCCAAGTGGGAATTATCCAAGGTATGTAATGCTGGTTCAACATTAGAAAATCAATTAATATAATCTCTTACATCAACAAGCTAAAAAAGACAAAAAAATCATATGATCATATCAGCACATGCAAAAAAAGCATTTGATAAAATCTAATATCTATTTGTGATAAAAACTCTCTGTAAACTAGGATTAGAGAACTTCCTCAACTAGACAAAGAACTTTAGGATGGTTTTTTTTTTTTTGGAGGAAGATTAGCCCTCAGCTAACTACTGCCAGTCCTCCTCTCCCTGCCGAGGAAGCCTGGCCCTGAGCCAACATCCGTGCCCATCTTCCTCTAGTCTATATGTGGGACGCCTACCACAGCATGGCTGCCAAGCAGTGCCACGTCCGCACCCGGGATCCGAACCAGCGAACCCCGGGCCGCCGAGAAGCGGAACGTGCGAACCCAACCACTGCGCCACCGGGCCGGCCCCAGGATGGTTATTTTTTTTTTTTTTTTTTTAAAGATTTTATTTTTTCCTTTTTCTCCCCAAAGCCCCCCGGTACATAGTTGTGTATTCTTCGTTGTGGGTTCTTCTAGTTGTGGCATGTGGGACGCTGCCTCAGCGTGGTCTGATGAGCAGTGCCATGTCCGCGCCCAGGATTCGAACTAACGAAACACTGGGCCGCCTGCAGCGGAGCGCGCGAACTTAACCACTCGGCCACGGGGCCAGCCCCCCAGGATGGTTATTTTTATATGTCATCTACATATAGCTAATGCATGCCCAAATAGTTGACAAAACATTATTTCTGGGTATGTCTGTGACGATGTTTCCAGGAGAGATTAGCATTTGAACCAGTAGACTGACAAAGGAGCAAAGGCAACGCCATGGAGCAAAGACAGTCCTTTAAAATAAAACAGTACTAGAACAAATGGACATCCACATGCAAAAAAAATAAATCTGGACACAGACTTTAAACCCTTCACAGAAATTAACTCAAAATTGGATCACAGACCTGTATAGCTATAAAACTCCTAGGAGACAGGATAGGAGAAAACCTAGATGATCTTAAGTATAAAGATATCTTTATAGACACAACACCAAAGACACAACCCATGAAAAAAATACTTCATAAGCTGGACTTCATTAAGTCCCATTCAAGAGAATGAGAAGAGAAACCACAGATTGGGAGAAAAGATTTTCAAAAAACACATCTGATATAGGACTGTTACCCAAAATACACAAAGAACTCTTAAAACTCAACAATAAGAAAATGAACAGCCTGATTAAAAAATGGGCCAAAGACTCTAAAAGCACCTCACCAAAGATACACAGATGGGAAGTAGGCATATAAACAGATGTTCAATATCGTATGTCATTAGAGAATTGCAAATTAATACAATGATATATCACTACACACCTATTAGAATGGCCAAAATCCAAAACACTGACACCACCAAATCCTGGAAAGGATGTGGGGCAACAGAAATTCTCGTACATTACTGGCTGGAATGCAAAATGGTACAGTCACTTTGGAAGATAATTTGGCAATTTCTTACAAAACTAAACATACTCTTACTACAGGATACAGCAATCATGCTCCTTGGAATTCACCTAAATGAACTGAAATGTATGTGAATAGAAAACCCTACACATGGATGTGAATAGCATTGTTATTCATAATTGCTGAAACTTGAAAGCAACCAAGAGGTCCTTCAGTAGGTGAATAAATAAACTGTGGTACATCCAGATTACAGAATATGTATCAGTCCTAAAAAGAAATGATGTTGGGGCTGGCCCCATGGCCGAGTGGTTAAGTTCACGCACTCCGCTGTGGCAGCCCAGGGTTTCACCAGTTTGAATCCTGGGAACGGACATGGCACTGCTCATCAGGCCATGCTGAGGCGGTGTCCCACATGCCACAACTAGAAGGACCCACAACTAAAAATACACAACTATATACCGGGGGCTTTGGGAGAAAAAGGAAAAGCAAAATCTTTAAAACAAACAAAAAAGAAATGACCTGATTATCAGGCTGGCCCGGTGGTATAGTGGTTAAGTTCACACGCCCTGCTTCAGTGCCCTGGGGTTTGCAGATTCAGATTCCATGTGCGGATATACACATGGCTCATTAAGCCATGCTGTGGTGGCGTCCCATAAGCAAAATAGAGGAAGACTGGCACGGATATTAGCTCAGGGACAATCTTTCTCAAGCAAAAAGAGGAAGATTGGCAGGAGATATTAGCTCAGGACCAATCTTCCTCACCAAAAAAAAGAAGAAGAAGAGGAGGAAGAAATGAGCTATCAAGCCATGAAAAGACATGAAAGAAACTTAAATGTATACCAATAAGTTAAAGAAGCCCATCTGAAAAGGTTATATACTGCATGATTCCAACTATATGACATTATAGAAAAGGTAAGACCACGGAGACGGTAAAAAGATGGGTGGTGGCTAGTGGTTAAGGGGGAGGGAGGGAAGGATGAACAGGAAGAGCATAAAGGATCTTTATCCTTTAGGGGAGTGAAACTATTCTATATAATCCAACTATGCTGGGTACACATCATTAAGTATTTGTTCACACTCGCAGAACGCACACCACAAAAAGTGCACCCTAATGTACACTGTGGACTTTGGGTGGTAATGGTGTGTCAGTGTTGGCTCATCTTTCACTGTGGTGTGGGATGTCAATAGCTGGGGAGGTTGTGCACGGGTGGAGACAGGAGGTAGACAGGAACTCTCTATAACTTTCTGCTCAGTTTTGCTGTGAACCTAAAACTGCTGTAAAAATAAAGTTTATTAATTAAAATTCTCTGCTATAACTTTAATTACAAATTCCATTTTTAAATTAAAAAAGAAATATTCTGTAGATTAGTCGCAAAAAAAAGTTAAAATGGACAATTCAATAATGCATTTATTTTATTCAGAAGACATTAGAAATAATATTTAGACATATATAAGAATACTAATTCCTAAAAGCAACCATTACTGCCAAATCTATAAAACTATCAAAAGTAGCAAGATGCTATCACAAGAGTTTTGAGGATAGAGACCAGTGCCCCACACTACTTTATATCATTTAAGCATACTTATACCACTGATTAAAATGTTATTCTATTACCCTACATTAATTATAAACATTTTGTCAAGACCAATAGAAGGGATTGGTTAATAATCCGAAATACTCGGTTAATAATCCGAAATACTAGGCAACATAGGCAAATATATCATTTGGCATTTAATAATTTTTCTCCTGGCAGTAAAGAAAATTGTCACCCAGTGTACTTGTTATATATAAGACTAAAATACAATAAAGCAATAAATAGTCACTTTTATGCCAAAAGATCAGAAGGATATGGATATATGTATATGTGTGTGTGTTGGTATATAAGTTATATCTGTTATAAGTATATATGTGACTTTGATTTGCATGTCCTTGAAAAATGTCTAGTGGGAAAAACAACGGTAGGCTTTGAGTCACAAAACTCTGCCTTGACTAACAGTAACTTTTCAATCTGTTTCCAGTTTTAGAATGTATTCTATAAACATTAAAGAAATAGTTTTAGGTTGTAAGTCTTACTACTTCTCCTAAAATAGGACAGGTTGTTCAACGTTTTTGGTATGTTTCTTTTCACCCATCATTCTTTAAGCTAAAAAGTGTTCAAAATAATTCCATTTCTCTATATGGAAAAGTATTCTGATAATTTAGTACTTGGTATGATTCTAGTAACAGCAATAGATAAATTTTTCAATTTAAATACTCATTGGGCAAACGAGTATTTAGACAAAAAAGAAGTTGTCAAGGAGAAGCACGAATACGAATACCTTTCTCTAAATGCCATTACTTTATACAGCATTCTACGTTACAATTCTTCAAGCTATTAGTTTTTAATTAAGAAATCATGTACAATTCTGATGCTAAAATCTGGTTCACTGATTGGTAAGTGCAAACGTCCAGAGTACTGGCAAAAAGATTCCACTGCTCAATGACAGAGGGGAAGAAAACCTAGCTTCTGTGATTATGAAGGGGAAGGTAAGCAGTAACAGAAGCTTAGGTTTGACTCCTGGGTCTGTTTTTACCATTTATTGCCAGTGAAGCCAACAAATACAGAAGCTAACTTGAAAGAGCTGACAGATAATTCCTACAGTATTGTCACAAATATCTAATGTCTAATTTTATACCATTCAGAATCTTCCATCTAAAACATAAAGAATGAGACAGTGACCTGTGCTATGGTATAACTTTTAAGAGGAAACTTAAGTATCCAGTATTTTTTCACATCTACATAAATAAATTGCAACCAAGGATGCAGAGATATACACAGTCTTCAAGAAAACAAATATTAATACAAAGGTCCATGCAACGGCAAGCTCCTTAATGGTTCCTTACCCACAAGTGATTATCTCGGCGTCTCCCATCATTCATGGGACAGTTCACAGAACACAGGCATGCAAAACCAAGCCTGGCTGGGTCTCTTTTCCAGGGCAAAGGGCATGGAAGATAGCAAAACCACCCTGATTTTCAGAATCACTCTATGAGAATCTTAGGTAACTCTCGTTCTAGTATACACTCCAAAACTTTTTAGATCTCTCAGTTCTCCCAAAATGGTACCAGAGTAAACTATAGGAGGCTGAATAAGGATGCACAGGCACACTAATGTTGATCTGAACCTGGAGCATAATATTCCAAGGAAGCCAAAGGCCAAAACAGGTCAATAAGCAGTGCGTCCTAACTGTTTTTACATTATGGAACATACAGAACAGGTAATGGCTCTCCTGCACAGTGGGGTAATCAGACAAGGCTGGCTGCGGCAGACATCCTGAAGGCTCAAGGAATGGATATCTCAAGCACACCTGTAACCCATCTGTGGGGCGCCAACGTGACTTGATACGATACCAGGGCTTTGCCTTAGGATCAAATACACTCAACATGGCTAGGGTACAAACCAAACAAACAACAGCAAAAAGCAGTGCTGTGAATCAAAGCACCATCAATATCTTTATACTTTAGTAGACAAAAGCTGCCACTATTAAAAGTACATTTTCCTAAGACAATAAATTTCTCACATATTTACTTCAGATGAAAGACTCTTCTGGGAAAATATTTTAATCAGGTCTCCATAAGAAATATTATATTTTAAAAGCACAATTTATTTTTGATGGCCCATTTCTTCATTCTTCCACAACATTTAGAAATTGTATTAGCCTGATTATTCTAATGAACGAACACAGGGCTTCCAGTCTCTAATTACCTCTATACAGTTCTGTACAGAGAGAAGCTGATCAGGTTTGCAGGCCAAGATGAGACAGATGGGAATCCTAGTTGTCACCCATTCAGAGACCTTGCACTCTTATCTACATGACTGTTTATGATCCCACTCCACACGATTTACAAAGGAACATTATGGAAGCTGACTCATCCCTAGGGTAGGTAAGGCAGAGACAACTCATGCACACAACTGCACACTGCTCCCAAACTCCTCTTCCTTTTTCACCATTCATCTTTCCCTTTCCAAAGAGAACAAATACATTAAAATTTCCCACTCTAACCCAAAAGCATGAGGTGACAAATTTTGCTAAGAGGAAAAGGATGATTATGATTAAGCCCCTATTACACCACGCTCTTCAAGCTAGGAAATGACCATCTCATGCCAGGGAGCTAATTTTTCCAGGTTCTTGAGATGTAGCTGCAATGTAAATTAATTAAGAGCAGGATACTCATACTCTAGTGGGTGGGGCTGTAAACTGCAGGGCAATTTGGCAGAAAATATTAAAAGCCATAAAACGCACATGCCTTTCACTCTAGTATTCTAACTCTTGGAATTTATCCTAAGGTAATAATTAAGGATGTGCAAAAGAATATTTCTCTGCTATTTGTAACTATTAAATCTTAGGAGCAACCTACAGGTCCAAAAATAGGAAAGTGGTTAAATAAATTATCACAGAGCCATAAAATAAACTACTACAAAGGGTCATTTTAAAAGATACAGAAATATGCCAATGGACATGTACTGGTTTATGCAATATATTCTTAAGTATAAAAATCAAAATACAAATAGCACATAGGAAGTTACCTCATTATTCTGAGTATGATTAAAATTTCGGTATCTTTACTTTTCTTGTCTCTGACTTCTTTTTATGTTTTCTCATATTCCTCTAATGAGTTTGTATTGTTTTGATAAAAAGAAACTAAAACAGGGGGAAAACAGTAAAAGTTTAAAAAAAAAACACCAGAGAAAAGAAACCGAAAGAGGAAGGATTAGGAAGGGGCTTTAGGAAGAAGTGCTTACAAGTGTGATTGTGAGGCTCTGAAATGTGCAGTCAGCCGAGGTCATGGAATCTCTTTTCCTTGGGGATTTGTAAGAAAAGGGTAGCCAACTCTCATTCAAGGACAGCTTGAATGCAGTCCTAACCTCTGTGGCCTCTTGCAGCTCCATGTGCAAAAGGACTGAGCCAAAATACAATTTTCACTCAGTGACACACAAAGGACTCAATTCCATACATTGCCCCGATCCTCCACAATCTTTTACCCTATTCAAGAGAAAGTAACCTTTAAGGTCTTACACCCAGCACTGAAACCCAATGACCTTGAATTTATATGCCCAGCAATTTGCTAGCACTTTACTCAGGAAATACAGTAGAATGTTAGTTAATATTCTGCAATGGACAAATAATTTCTATCTGACTTTTACACGTTAATAAAAAATTCTAGCTAATTTCAGTCACTTAAATATCCTAAACTGAGACAAAGAAAATGATAGTGCCTACTTACAATCTTCTGTATGTTTACCTATGTTTTATAGACAAAAATGTTATAAATAGTGACCAAAATAAATACTAGGATACGGTTAAAGACAAACAAAAATGCTCAACTCTGACAAGTTCCTTTGCTTTAAAAAGGACAGCAATTTTGTTTTCTAATACTTTCTATGACTACAAATGTAACATTTTCCAAGTCCATAATTAAATGCATTTTTGACTTGGGAATCAGTTTCCTGTCCTAGTGAGAGGAGAAGATGGAGAGCTTGACAGCCAAATGGGTTGAACGAAGAAGGATCAGTTAAAATAGGGATATGCCAGTCGTTAAAACTGAGAAAATGAGTTCAAATCAGTGCAAAGAGTCACAGAAATGCCAAGATGAAGGAAATCAGCCAAGGTTGGAATACATAGTCACATGACAGAAATCAACCATGGTGGGACTCAGAGACAGAAGAATGAGGTGGACAACATGTGAAGGGCAGTTTAAGGGATCTGGTTCCAAGGCAAAGTCAAGTGGCAACAAACAAATAAACACAAAACACTCTTCCTGAGTCCTTCATGCCTTCTACCCAGGATGAGTCTTAAGCCATCAGCTTTGTAAGCAAGGCATCAGACATAGATCCCTCCTCTAACCATTTCTGACGGCTTTGGTTCTAAATAAGTCATGCAAACTTTAAGGTATATGATTCTCTACACAAAGTATCTAAATCTCGTCATGTTAATAAAACAGTGGTGACAGCAGGTCACAAGAGAGGTCTGTCCCTTCAGCAATAAGCCTCACTTATACAGTATTCTTGGAATATTGTGCTCTGGAGCGTTTAGTTTTCTAGATGGATGAAGGTTTCTCTCTTTTAACTTGTAATTTAAAAGAAAAAATATTAACCACTTGGGATGGAAATATTCCTAATATATTTCATATAAAAGGTGAGGGACATAAGTTAACGTTTTCCTGATGACTCAGACCAATAATTATGAACCTCAAGGACTATGCAATGCTGCACACAGAGATAACTTCAGGGCCCACTGAAGTGTGTCTACGCTAAATGACCTGAAACTGTTGGGCTTCTTGAGTTCTTGTATCTGCATTTTATAGTCTGTCAGGGTGTTACTTCTCAATATTGTCATTTTCTTTTTATAGATGCTCCTTCTGCCCTAGGGGAGAACAGAAAGAACACTGAACTAAGAGTCAAGTCAATTTAGGTTATTAGTCTAGCTAAACGACCTTGGATATGTCACTTAACATCTTTGGACCTAAGTAAGATGAGAAAATTCAACTAAGTGACTCTTAAGGTCCTTTTCTTTGCTAAAATGCTTAGTTCAAATTTGCTGTTTCTCATCTGTTGTATATATTTTTCTAAATAAGCCAGCTAAACTTGCATGGAAAGTAATATAGATACTTAAGCATGCAACATGCTCTCACGTAAGTGAAGTGAATATACCTTGTGATATCTACTTGTCTTCTCAGAGGCCTAACTCTATAATTCCCTGTAGTTAGTGGGGTCTCTGATAGCTATGGTTTCTGGATAACTAAGACCCTATAGTGATGTATCACTCTACTTCTATATGCCTCTACTTTACCTAATATTCTTAATGCAAATAATTGATTATTTGATACTACTCTATCTCAGGCCACCACGAG
The DNA here is from genome assembly GCF_041296235.1 of Equus asinus. Classification (NCBI taxonomy): domain Eukaryota; kingdom Metazoa; phylum Chordata; class Mammalia; order Perissodactyla; family Equidae; genus Equus; species Equus asinus. The sequence continues at coordinate 51,336,314 of NC_091800.1, forward strand.
CAGAATCTCTCTGTGTCATCATCTGCGTCTGTCAGTAAACTAATTACAAACTGCATACTCTATTTTTGAGACTTTCTTTGCCTCATTAAATATTTGATTAGATGTCAGAATTAAGTTTTCTAAAAGATGTTTTTGTGAAAATACTTAATAAAACATAAAACAAAGTGCAAATGTAAAGAATATTTCTGCAAACTTCTCATGGGAAGGGAATTTATCCATCTTTTATTTTTCTGGAGTCCCTGGCACATGATTTCCATTTATTAGACATTCAGTGTCACCATCAGGAGCCCACACCACAGTCTGCATCTCTTCCCCTTCCACCCACTCTTCCCTGAGATATCCAGGTCATGCTCACTGCTATAATTCCATCTCCACCTCCCATCTCTCTCCTGAGTTCTAGATTCCTATTCCCTTTCATATTTGGATTTCCCATAAGTTAAGACGTGTCCGAGAAAGTTTATAAGGCCTCCTCATCTCACTTATTTCCCTCCCCACCTCATATTTTCAAAAACCTACTTTCTTTTCTTCTCCATTATTCTCTACTTATATTAATGATAACATGTACCAAACAAGAAATCTAGGAGTCCCCCTTGATTCTTCTCGCTTCATGATCAATTACAAGGTTGTTTTAATGCCACCTATGAAATCTCTCTCCACGCCTTCCATGATCACTATCTCCACTGTTACAGCCTTAATTCGGGTCACTAACTCTTAGCTGATCATTAAAAACCTAACTGGTTTCCCAGCTGCCAACAATTTCCTCTCCAGTCTCTATATACATCAGCAATGAGTTCTATTTCTATAAAACATATAGGCTGATGGATTTTCTCTATTTTATTTACATACATATACAAAAATATATGTCTTTCTATTGCTTATGGCAACTATTCTCAATATATTCTGCCATATTGGAGCTGGAAGACATTAATCCAAGGGAAATACTGGGCTACTGCTGAGCTAGGGCTCCCACCATGTGTGTGAATGTGTGTGTGGTAGAAGGGACAGAGGGAGGAGAAGTAGTGGCCAAGAAATATAGATCCAAACTGCGAAGGGTCAAAATACAAAACCTACCTTCTCAGAGATTCTTAAGCATACCCTGGACAACTACTACGAATAATGAAAATTTACACTGACTGAAGTGAATTGAACATATGAAGACACAGAAGTAGAAAAACAGGTTAAAAGCCACTGGACAGGGTGTTATGTGCAACTCCCTTCAATAAATTCATATTCCATATTCAAGAGAACTGCTGGCAAATAGGGCTCAGATTAGCTTCTAACTTCTCCTCCCACCCCCCCTCCCCACAACAATGTACAACCACTAGAATCTTTTACATTCCTTTCTATACATGAGGGCATATCCACACTTAGTTTATCTTGGTAGAACATCCTTGCATCCTTATTTGGTGCCGGAACTCCTACTCACCTTTCAAGCCCTCATTCAAATACGGGTCTGTGAAGATTCTTCTCTCTATATATATTGTATTAGTCAGTTCAGGCTGCTGTAACAAAACATCCTAGACTGGGTGGCTGAAACAGAAATTTGTTTCTCACAGTTTTGGGACTGAGAAGTCTAAGATCAAGATGCTGGCATATTTGGCTCCAGCTGAGGACTCTCTTCCTCACTTGCAGATGGCCATCTTCTTGTTGCGTCCTTGACATGGTGGAGAGAGAGATCTCGTGCATCCCTTCTTCTATGGGCACTAATATCATCATGAGGATTCCACTTTCATGATCTAACTACCTGCTGAATGCCCCACCTGCAAATACTGTCACATTGGAGGTTAGCACTTCAACATATGAATTTGGAGGAGACACAATTCAGTCCATAGCATCTACCAAACTGAAGGAGTCATTTCTTCTACTACGTTCAGGTTCTCTACCAGATTATAAATTCCTCTATGTATTAATTACCCTTGTATCCCCAGGCCCAAGCATACTGCTTGGCACCAAGCACATCTACAGAAAGCACTCAGTGCATATGCGGAACAGAAGCCCTGTCACTGATCTCAGTTAACTAACAATACCCCATTCTCAAAATCTTTCTCATAGGGCTACCATTAAATCTTCTTCCTCTTAATGTACTATACACAGAGACAGAGAAAATACACCATATATGTCTGTTAGATATGCACAAACATGCATCTTCACTTACTTTTGTTCTTCTGATATAGGGATCTACTTATAGTTTCAGATCTCATTTAAACAAAACTTTACAAATCCCACAGTGCTTAGTTAGAATCAACAAATGCTTGTTGCTGATTGACCTCCTGATGCTGGTGGTACAAGCAGAGTTCTTGGGTCCTGAATTTGATACATTTGTTATTGTCAGTGCTGTCAAGTCGATTCCAACTTCTAGTGACCCTGTGTAGAGCAGGGCTGAACCCTGCTCAGTCTGTTCTGCACATCCTCTCATCTTCTGGCACTGTATCAGCTCCCCTATTATTCATAGGTTATTCACGGCCAACTTTTCTGGAAGTGGATGGACAGGTCTTCCTTCCTAGTCTGTCATGGTTGGGAAGCTCCAGTGAAACCTGCCTGCCAGGGTGACCCTACTGATATTTGAAATACCAGTGGCATGGCTTTGCAGCTTCAGAGCCAACACGCAGCTGCCAGAGTATGACAACCAATAGATGGGTGGTGTGGTTCCCTGATCGGGAAAGGAACATGGACCACAGAGGCAAGAGCACCGAATCTTGACCACAAGATGACCAGGGCTGGCTAATCTGATATATATTTGACGCAATTTTGTATTACACTAGGTCAGGCCCTCTTCCATTGGCCATGCCGTATGTCCTGTGTAGCACAGTGAAAGAATACAGAAGGTGGAACCCGATGGTGAAGATTTAAACCCACATTGTCAACATTTTCAGCTTGTGTGACTGATTTCTTATCTGTAAAATGGATATAATACCATCTACCTCACAAGTATTTTTTTTGATTGATCAAATGAGAAAACACATAAAAATGTACTTTATAAGCCATAAAGCACTACACAAGTATTTTTACCATAATATATCTTGGTACAAAAATGACATATTAGATCACAGTTGTACTAAATGTCTTGACTACCTTAAATCCAACATGCTTGAATAAGTTGTCCTAAGGGTGCTGAGTCCCTTGGATCAATGTCACAGGGGATCTGGGTGGGCTTCCTCAAGCCACTTTGAACAGACTAAAGAAGCTCGTTAGTACCTAAGTGCTTTCAGGTTGATAGAGTCAACTTCTTCCAGCTCTGTAACATGCCAACTGGCTACACACAGGAGCATTCCAGTGCTACCAACTCCTCACACACACACCCACTTCCACTCCCCGAGAGGTACCAAACTGTTGGACAACCTGGCCGCTAGCCTCTAAAAATGTGGAAACACTGTAGGAACATTAGCCAATGAAGCACATACTGGCAGCTGAATCAAGCATTTAGGCTCTTGAATGTACCCAAATAAATCGTTTGTGTGTTCTAACAAATGTTTGATTTGGAAAGCATTTCCCAGTGCAGATGCTGTCAAAAGCACCCATTTTTAGTGGGTTAAATCAAGGGCTTAACGTAGCAGAAGGGTGGAGAATGTTTTTTAAACAAAATTGCATAAGCTGCAAAAAAATATGTTAATATCAACTGTGGGAGAGCATCCTTGAAAAACAAGAGTTGTTAGTGGTTTTCAAAGTTAAATTTATACCATTTGCAAATGGTAAAAAATTACAAACATAAATACCACAAAATGAGAAAGTTATCAGAACTTGGCAAGGGATAAAAAACTGGGCTATTTTTAAAAATATGTAATATATCAGTAAAAATAGATGCCAAAAAAAGAGAGAGATGCAATCAAGCAGGGAGTCAAGAAGTTAAGCATTATAAATTAAACTCATCACTTGCCAGAAACTTTTAACAAGCAATCAATCATAAACACATTTAAAGGTTTTTATATTGAGGTTAATAATTTGGGGGAAAGAAATAATGCAATCCAAATACATGAACTTCCTTAACAAAATAAACTCAGGGCCAGACAGAGACTCTGATAAGCTGCCAGCCTCTAAAGCAGGCGCAGTAATACAGTGTAAGAGACGGCAGAACTATCGACCCCTGCTCTTAGGCAACAATGTAATGCATATATAATTTATCTGGGCTACCTCACCCTTTTCCAGTTTAGTTCCACCTCCATGACACTATCTTTCAAGACAGGAAAAGTTACTAAATTGTAAACTCTGAAGCTGATTCCTTTACCGCTCTGGATTAAGAAAGGCATGGTGAATATTTTTCCTGAGGCTCAAAACAAGGAAACTCCTTCTTCATTAGCAGTGGCTAGATAGATTTCATTATCATCAATTTTCCAGTCGATTTTTTATAACTACTGATGGTAATGAAAATACGACATTCATGGTGGTAATATAAACTGTGAATAAACAGAGCTACTAGATTTTTTTTTAATCTGAATTTATCAGAAAACTCAAAGAAAAAAATAGGAATTTAAAGTTTTTGTTTGTTTGTTTGCTAGTTTTTTTCCCCACTGACAAATTAACTGATTTCACAACTATACTGGCCAAATCAATCATATTTTGGTGTTACACAATCAATAAATGTTTATTAAATCAAAGTGAATGCTACAAAAAGACTCTCAGAAAAAGAAATTCCAAGTTATAATGCCAAAGAAAATCCTAAAATTCTGGAATGCTTTACTTTGATAAAAAGCAAAAATAAAAACAATATGCAGGAGTATTAAAACCACAGAAATTTGTTAAAGATGACATAATTATCACATGCAAATTTTAAGACTGTTCTAACATCGTGAGTGTTGATTCATCAGGATAAAGAAACACTGACAATAAATGAAATTCCCCCCATTATCCTGATACATTTTCAGTGTGAATGTTCCATTAAAGAAACATGAGAAGTCTTTAAAATAGTCTTCGAAGTTTGACCCCCTATAATTATACCAATCAATAAAATTATCAAAACAATTGATTAATAATTATCATAAAGAACGGTCTGGTGGTTCCTCAGTCACAGGCAGTCGATCCAAGACATATGACAGACAGTTTCCTTAAGGGCCATCTCAACAGATGTGAGTATTAACACCAAGTGCATTTAAATGTTTATAAACATAATAAATTGGAAGTGAAGGTTGATTTCGGGTTTTTTGGCAAACTTTATAAATTTCAGCTTATTTTTATCATCTGGTATGTCTCAGATGGAGCTCACAATAATCACAGCTACAGCGGAGCAACTTCAAACATAAATGAAACAAATAACTGGTAGATCGATAAGAGGTGACAAACTCCCGGCTAAAATCTTGCCCCAGTGTGACCCACCACTGCCCTTCTGCACTCTAAAGACTTAACGAATCACCAGGAGCACAATGAAACTTGTGGATGTTTTGCCCGTGTGAGAAGTGGATTTATATCAGTACCAAAAAAAGATAATCCCCCTTCCACGAGATAGAGCAAAGCACAGAGTATGTTACTACAAGGTACTGGACATAATGATTTCATGCAGCTTTCTGTAGCTAACTTATAAATACTTTATCGTTTTAAATTGAAACACCAAGAACAACAGAAAGTCAGGATGCCTGAGAGCATAATTTAAAATAATATGCACTTTATAGTAAGTTGTTTCTATGCTGGCAAAAGGAAATGGCATGACAGCAATATACAAAAATGAGAAATGTAAAGCCCATTTAGTATTTCTGAGTATATTTTGCTCTCAAAAAGGTGTAAAATGACCTTGTCATTTAACACAGAAATGCTCCTACTGGCCCCAAAGTCATCTTAAGTACTTAAAAGAATTACCCCGTGGAGAAAATTTCAGTTCTTTAATAAAAAAAATCCATGCAACAGGGCTCATATGTGTAAAGAGAGAAGTCACAGAATGAAACAAAACACCACCAAGCTCCCCACAGAGTTAGCTTCATGCCACTTAGCTGAAAGGTGCAGAAATAGTAGCATGCCTTTGTAAGGAACTTTTGTACCTGAGCACTCCTTTGAAAGGGCACCACTGTCCATGCATGGTCAAAATGGAGAAAGAAGGCACAGAACATCTTGACACAGCTTGCACATAATCCAGCAGGGCCCTTTCCCTCCTCCACTTCCCCGAAATGAACGTCATTCCACTCCTCACCTTGAATTACAGCAAAAATGGAAATGACAATAACTAATTCTCGAAATGTGGCACCCAAGGGAAAATAGAGAGGTCTCAACTATGGTATGAAAGATGAGAAGAAAGACTAACCAACACAGTATGCTAGCAAATAGAATATCTGCCCGTATGACAAGATGAAACAAAACAAAACGGGAAATATGTAAACATGTCACAGGATAAAAAGGAAGGAAAGAAGGAAGGAATAAAAGTGAGATTGGAAAGGAAGGAAACAAGCCTGCAAAGGAGGGGAAAAGCCCTAATTCCTAAAGAAAATACAACCTAAACACAGAAAGCTTCATATTATGGAGGACTTCAAAAACAAGATTATAAGTGAACAGAGGCTCAAAGATGAAATGATAAAACAATAGACAGAAATTAAAAAGATATTGTAGAGCCATCAAAAACATGCTGAAGAGCAAAAATACATCAATTCAGTACTAACAAAATAAAAACAGCAAAGGAATGAGGAGACATGGCTAAAACTGAGGTGATATGGCTAAAAAACTGAATTATTGATGTGGAAAAAAGGCTTAATTTAATTCCAGTGAATACAGGAGAAAGACAAATACATTTTTTTAATGGAGAAAAGATAAGAGGTAGGAAGAACAAACTGAAAATTGCTGATCTTGTAGAAAAGAACCCAAAAACTGGATAGAAAAATATTTCAAGCAATAATAGTATGAATTTTCCCTAACATGAAGAAAGAACAAATTGAAATAACAGACAGTGTTCCAGGAAAAACTGACACAGAATGATCCAAAAGAAGTTATATCCTTAAGTCACTGAACTTCAAGATGAGGAAAAAAATTCTGCAGATGTTCAGGCAGAAAGAGTAATTCACTTACACTGGGGTTGAGGAGGGTGGGATTCAGACGGGCCTCACCCTTCTAGGAGGAACATTCAACATCAGAAGACAAAGAAGCAATGTCTACAGGTTTCTAAGTGGAAGTCAAGAATTTTACAACAAGGTAAAATATTATTTCAATATAAAAGAAACAGATATTTAAACATGCAAGAAGTCAGAGAATACAGCAGCCATGAGTCTTTCCTAAAATAAACTATTCAACAATAGAATCCAGTCAAACAAGTCATTAACTCAGAAACTACCAAGAAATAAATTAAAAGAACTCAGAATGAAAAGGCCGTGGAAAAGAACCAAGATGAACATCAAATCGATTTAACTGATGAACACCAAACCAATTTAAATCTTTTGCTGCTTAATAGTTGATAAACTTTAAGAACACAATGCAGGCTTCCCACTTTTCCAGAGGACCAGGTAGACAGTTCTACACAGCCAAGTAATTTGCTAATTTCTCAATGGTTCAGTAAAAAAAAAATCTTTAAACTTAAGAACTGAACTTTGATTGTAATATTATCAATGTATGCTCTTATTAAAAAATAAACAACTTAATTCTTCCATTAAAGAAACACGTATTTTCATCTAAATATCTAAAATTACAATCAACTACATATCTACTGTAATACAAAAGTAACCTCATAACTCTAGAAGTTCCTTTATCCTAATAAAAATGGATACAGAAAGTTTGGAAAGACTAAAGTTTACTCCATTTATTCATCCCCAATTTTTTGTTAATATGCGAGATCTGGCAAGTAGAAATACATGTCTGCAATTACCTTTCATCATTTCAACCACATTTTTTTCCTCTAAATATTAGAATTTAATAATTAACGTATGCTTACTCACTTTATCAAAATGAGTGAAATTAGATGAATGAATTCAGTGTTAATGAATCTCCCTAAATACACTCTGAATACTTCTTTTAAAAAAGAAACAGATTTTCAGAAGCATCTCAAAGGAGTATTCAATTAATAAAATCAAGGGGAAATACACCAAGAATAAAAAACACCTACAAACTGTTAACTGTCACCTTATGGTTAATAAAATGTATAAAAGACAGAAATTTTTACAAGGTATGCTAATGGAATCAATTCAAATACTTTGAACTGTATTCTAATATTATAATACATTAGGTATTTTGTAAAACAACCCCACCTGATCTTTCTGCCCTGTCCTAAATTACTCATTGGTCCCTAAAGCTAAGCTTTTCTTTTCTCCCTCTGTGTGACTGTATTATTCCTTCTGCCTGGATCATCCTCTTTCACAATTTTTCAATATTAACCATCATTTTTCAATGATCATCTCACTGGAAGACTTTGCTGTACTCTTAACAGGTAGGGACTACTCCCTTATTTAAAATTAGACAGTTTCTCTCTCTCTTACTGCATTCCATCATATTCTTGCATTATAGCTTTTGTGTATTTGTTTCATTTGCATTCCCTCCACGCTTGACCCTCCTACTTTTCTCTTCTCTTTCCATAAACATTACTTAAGTGACCTCATTTACTCTGACAGCTTCAAATGCCATATATCATTGACTCCCTAAATTTCTAGACTGGAACTGTCTCCTGAGCAACAGGCCCAAATATACCTACTGGAAAATCCCCTTGGACTTCTCTGAGGAAATTCCAGTCCCAGAGATTTAAAAGATCACATCATATTTTGCAAACCTGATCCTCCCAGTAGCACCATCCATCCAGCGGTCCAAGCCGCACTTTGGTAACATTTCCCACTTCCATCTTTTCTGCAACCCCACTTACACTAAATAAATAAACCTTCATTATTTTATATCTTAAATATCCTCCAAATCCATCCATTTTTCTCCATCTCCATAGCCAAGCCTAGACCCAGTTCAAGACAGCATCATCACCAGCCCATTATCTGGTGGTCCTCCCTTCTTTCCCATTCCAGTACTTTTTACATAGACTCAAGAGTTCATTAAAATGCAAATCTCATCATGCCAATTTCTTATCTAAAGCGCTCCAAAAGCACCTCACTGTTTTCACAGGAAATACCAAACTTTTTAAGTTATTAGGCTCTATAATTTGGCTCCTCCTTCCCTCAACAGCCATTATTTCTCTTAGCACTCTACTCTCAAATCCTACTTACTTCTTTACAGTTCCTCAACTGTGCCATGATCTCCTTCTTGCCTATGTTCTTCCTCCGTAGTTCCTAACCCTTCTCTGGTTTGCCAATCTTTAGGTCACTTTCAACCTAACCTTCATTTTCACTGGAAAATCTTCACAATACTTACCCAACCAAGCCTAGCTTGGGTGCCCCTACTACGTGCTATCATAAAACTATATAGTTCTCTTACCAAAGCTCTCACACTGTATTGATAAATGTCTTTGTGCTGGTCTGCATTTATTACTAAACTCAGTGCAGGCACACACCATACTCACGATATTCACTGCTGAAAGCCCAGAAAAACTGGCACTGTGCCTGAAAATATTGAGTCATCAAAAAAAAAAAAGTCAAGGAATTAATGAATAGGACTGGACAGAAAGTTCTTTCATAGCGTACCCACAAACTATTAGGCTTATTTTTATCCTCCCTAAAGCCACAAGTATGAAAACTGTTCTTCAGAGACTCTCAATACATTTCGAAAAATAAATAAATGCAAGATGTACAAAAATGAACTTTAGGAGCATGTTCTTCCAGCACTTCAATCTTGATAAATGATAATTTCAAGGAACAAGCTGTGCAAGGTAGATATCAAAGCTTTATCCTTCATGCATTCTTTCTTTCACATCATGCTTGACATCCAATCACCAATGTCTGTCAATTCTCCCTCTGAAACATATAACTTCTCTTTATCTCCATCTCAGGGGCTAATATACCAAGCCAAGCCATCACCATCTGATGCTGCACTACAATGGCCTCCTCGACTCCAGTTTTTTGCAACTCTTCCAATCCATTTTCCATAGATAAGTCCGTCATTTTTTCAGAACTCTTGACCATGTGAACCTTCTGCTTGCAATCTTTCAATGACTCTGACTGCATTTAAAGTGAAATAGAATAATATCCTCACAATGCTGAAAGAGAGTAAGTGGCTGCAGTATGTATATTAAATTCAGACAAAAGAGGCATACAGACAAAATGCATTATAAAAGAAAAGGAAGAACACTAAGAGATGAGACATAGAGTCAATTTTCTAAGAGTATTAAAAAAATTCTAAATGAGTATGTACCTACTCAGCATAGCTCAGAATATATAAAGCCAAAATTTACAGAAATAACAAGAACCTGACAGAGCCATGATTGGAATTGGAGATTTCAATCAACTCTTTCAGCCATGAATAGATTAGCTAAGCACAAATCAGTAAGTTTACAGAGATTTTCAACAAAATAATTAAAAGTTTTATCTATTGGACAAAATAGAATAATAATAAGAGAATATACATCTTTTCAAACACATACAAAGCATTTATAAAAACTGTCCTTGAACAAGACATATAGGAAGCCCACACAGAATTAGTCATCAAGCAGCCAAACATATGAATACATTTATAAATACAACAAAATGAAGTTAATGCTTGGTAATTAAAAAATAACTAAAACTACATTTGGAAACTAAAACTTCTAAAGGACTCAAGACTCTAAGCAGAAATTATAACGGAATACAGAAAATAAACAAGACTAAATGATATAGAAAATACTTTGGATCAAAACTCATAAGCTATAGCTAATGCTGCGTTTAAAGAGATTATATATTGAAATGCTGAGAGTATAAAAAAGAAAAGTTAGAAATTAATTAGCTCAGCAACTAAATTTGTAAGACAAGATTATGAGAATAAACTCAAAGAAACTGTGAGAAAAATAAAAGACAAAAAATTAACTAAATATAGAAAATACAACAGAAAGAAACAACAAAATAAAAAGGAACTCTTTAAAAAGACTATAAAATTGCAAAATCTCTGGCAAGACTTATCAAAGGAAATAAAAAGAGAAATGAAGAAAGTGAAAATGATTGTGAAACAAATAAAATGAAAAGGGAGATTAAAGTACAGATACAACAAGATTAAAAATATGATTAATGGAAAACTTCATACATCCTTATTATGGGCTCAAATGTGTCCCCCAAAAATTCTTATGTTGAAGTCCCAGTACCTAAGAATCTAACTGTATTTGGAGATAAAGCCTTTGAAGAGGTAATTAAGGTAAAATCTAAAATGGGTGGGCCCTAATCCAATATGACTAGTGTCTTTATAAGAAGAAGAGATTAGGACAGAGGTATACAGAGGAAAGACCATGCGAAGGCACAGGGAGAAGAAGGCCATGTATGAGCCAAAGAAAAAGGCCTCAGAAGAAATCAACTCCAACAACACCTTGTCTGGAACTTCTAGCCTCCAGAAATGTAAGAAAATAAATTTCTGTGATGAAGCCACCCAGTCTGCTGTACTTTGCTATGGCCGCCCTAGAAAACTAACATAATATTTATACCAATAAATTTGAAAACTTACAATAAATGGACAAACTTATAGAAAATACAACTTACCAAAACTGACTCAAGAAGAAATCAAAAACCTAAATAATCTTATCGTTAAAAGAACTGAATTTCTTTTTAGAGCAATATAAAGAAAGTCCATAATCTTGGAGAAAATATTTCCAACACATTTAATCAATCCTGAATATCTATCCCATTAGGGGGGAAAAAAAAAGACCACCATAAAGGCAAAAGACATGAAAAGAAATTCCAGAGAAGATGAAACCCAAATAATCAATAAACATGAAAACTACTCGTAACACGAAAGTGTAATTAAGGCCACAAGGAAACACTATTTATCACACATCAGACTGAAAAACCTTTAAATGTCAGCACACAACAAAAGGTGGTAAGGATGTGGAGAAATGAAACTATTAAACAGTGCTATTTAAGTGATGCAACTATATGGGAAACAATTGGCCATGATTTAGTATGGGTGAAAATGTGCATACTCTACAATCCATCAGTTCTACTCGTAGGTATATACTCCAGAAAAACTCTTCTACTTGAGCAGCAGGACACATTTGAATGACTGTCCACAGCAACACTGTTTAAAATAAGCAAAACGCTGGAAAGAATAGATATGCCTATTACTAGAGAATGGAAAAAGTAATGGTATGGTCATATAACAGAACTCTGCTCAGCTGTGGAAGTGAATAATTTCAACTATTTGCATCCATATGGATGAATATCAAAAACAAAAACTTTTGAGTAAAAACAGCAAGTCACAAAAGAACATAGACAGTATGGCACTACTCATATGATGTCCCAAAACAAGCAAATGTACACAATATATAGTTTGTGAATATGTACTTATACTTGATAAAAAGCATTAATAAAAAGAAAAAAAATTATAATACAAAATCCAGTATAACATTTGTGTGTGGGACTAAAAAGAGTCTTTAAAAATACTGGAAACATTCTATTTCTTAAGTTGGGTTTCTCTTTGTTATTATGTCTTATAACTAACATATTCATTACATGTATTCTTTCACATCTATCAAAATACTTAACTTCAAGAAACATCTAACCCCTACATTTGCAACTAAAGTGATTCATTCATTTAACTAATTAAATAAGAATTTTCAAAATTACTGATTTTAAAAAAAAAATTGAGTGTTAGTTGGCTGGGATTTGCTTTATTAAGACTATACAGTCATTACACAACACAAGCAATTATTTTAATACAAGAATCTAAACTTAATTTGCAATACAAAAGTATAAGAAAAAAGAGGGTAGAGGGTAAATCCTTAGAACACTCAACTTATCAAACTAAGAAAAGTACATTATCCATTAAAAATAATAATAATAAGCCAGATGCTTTTTGCTAGATGCCTCAACATAAAATTGTGGGCCATTACAAACGTGTAGACTAACGGTCACAAATACACTTAGTATAGGAAAGTACATTCTTCATATTTGTTATTATATTTAACGATAGCCTGAGCAGTAAATTCAGAGCATTTGGACCATAACATCAGCATAGCTGTGTAAGGTAAATGTTTAGGAAAATCTTTCTCTTGCCGTTTTCACATAGTTAACTGTTGTAAACTAGATCTTTTCCCTTGACTGCTACTGACTGGAAAAGTCAACCTTAATAAAGTAAATTTTCAGTGTTTCAGGTTTTGTGTGACCCATTTGCCAACTTTTCGGGATCTCATCTTCCTTTCTCTTCCATCACACATGACCACGCTCTGACACTTTTGTCAAAGAAGTAAAAAAGTAGCAGTGAGATCCGTTCTCATTTTCTTTCTCTCATTCTCTTTTCTTTTATTCTCATTCACACTCCATCCCTCCGCTTATTCAAACAGTCACTAAAAAGATACGTATCAGGTACCTTTTATTATAAATTCAGGCTGAAGTTAAACCTACTTGCTTCAATTAAAATCTGTGAATTGCAAGTAACCATGTTCCCCTTATGCCTTTCTTTCTCCCAAACCTCCCAGTCTATAATGGGCAGTGTAACCTTGAGCAAGAGCTTCATTTTTATTGATTTTTCTCCCTTCTATTTACATATCCAGTTAAATGAAATAATTCTTATAGTACCATCCAACTCCAAATTCCTACAATTCTAAGATATATGTTTGAAATTTTCAGCATTACTTGAGAAAAAAATCTAACAAGAAGCTGCTCTTGATGCCAACAATAGCGTCATCACCTTGATGCGTAGACCCTGCATCCTGGGGTATCTCAGTTTCACAGTTAGAGGCAAAGTAAGATCGAGATTCAATTTCTCATTCTAAAAGCATTAGAGACTTGTCCACTATAATTAAATTCTTGCATTACAACAACACGTATTGTTTCTGGCAGGACAAAAAATAACAGCTCCGTATAATTGATTAGAACCAGAAAGAGGAGTCAAGTCTGACTCTTAGTTGCAACACAGAAATCTCTTAGCCTTTTTCTTTGCCTCCCCTTGATTATTTGCACCACGCTGGCCAGCGGTGGGCTGTGCAACTGCCAAATTGCATGCCAGGTCCACCTCTGAATGTCTGATATCTCAATTTTCTTCAAACTCTATGGGGAGAGTTGAGAGGCAAGGTGGGTCTGCAATAATTATCAAGTTAGACAAGTAAACATTTAAGATGCATTTAAGCCCTAGTGTAGAACCAGGAATTATAAATGCAAATCTATCATTTAATTGCTTAAAAAAATAAATTTTGCTTACTATCCTCTACCTGTAATCACTCAATCTCTCCTCCTCCCACCCGGAGGCCTTCGCAAGCACCATCTCCACAATAATTTCTCTATGGGGGCCTTTTACTCTAAATGGCACTTTTAGAAATGATGTACAAATAAACGTTACAAAACAGAGATTAGATATATGTAGTTCTGCTACTAACTGCTGTGCGACCTGAGGCAAGTCCCTCAGTATTTCAGACCGATAACGGTTGTCACAGATGGAAGTAACAAATCTGGCCAGCAGCCAGACTCCCACCTATTTCCACCATCTTCTCCTTTTTAGAATGAGCATACAGTGGAGGAGAGAGGAGTTTACAAGCATAAATATGATATATTCTACAGACAATATTTTCTGTCCTTCATATCTATAGTTTGGCAATATTAATCCCAAAGAGCAGCCACCACCTGAAAGACCTGAGTCTACAAAGAGAATAACCAGGTAAAGTATCTTAATTCATGTGATCCTGGTGTTTAAGGAATGTGAATTATATTTGCAATTCAGTTTTAAAGTAATAGAGTAATTAAATTAAAAAATTTAAAACTCAGAAAAATCTAGCAAGCATTTGCCCATAATCTAGAATCAATCTCTCTCTCTCACATACACAGACACAAAGTACAAATGTGTAAATATAAGCTGATATATCCTACCAGTAACTGATTTTTCTTTTTCTTGGAAACCTAATTGCTCGTCTTCTCTCTCTAATTAGAATGCTACTTCTGAATTTATTCTACATCGCAAATTAGAGTCAAATCCTTTCTTGGGTTACAGATGGAACTCTGGTAATTTAAGTTGGTTTGTTTCCAAAGGTTATCTTTTTTTTCTCCCTGAACCCAACAAGAGGCTAGTACCCTCTCTCTGTCTATCTTCTCTCGCCTCACCAAGTGCCCCCTTTGTCTTTGCTCCAGACAGTCCCATTGTACAGGATTTCCTAGTCCCTGGTGTTACCCTTTGCCCTCTAACAAGCACCCTGCTCTGCCCTCCAGCATTAGTGCCTCCCGGCTCCTGACGCCAGTCTGAATTAACACACGCCTCCTTACTAGCTGCTCTCCAGCAACTGTGTCCTCAAGTTACAGCCTGTCAACCTCACCTCTAACCTACCGCCGGTCCTGATATCATTCATTCTTACTCTAAATGTAAACTGTTGATCTCATTCTTTCCCACAATTTTACTCTAAACTATACTACTTGGATAAGCCCCTAATGTCCAGGTGACTCATATATTTCCACCAGGCATAAAATCAGAATCCTCCTCCTTCTCATGTTACGTTTTCTTTCCTATGCTCTCAACCACAGCTCCCTGTGGCCACATGGTCCTAGCCTGAGCCCAATAGGTCTATGACATTACAGATGGACAGACAAAATCTAAAGAGCAGAGTGGTCTCAGCCACTATCGACACCATTAACTGAGTCAAGTACCACATGAGGCCAGAAAAGATGCTGCTGTTTCTCAAGAGATGAGCAGAGCTCAAAACCAGAATCTAGGCAGGTGGTATTCCAGAGCAGATGAGCGGTCCCTGTGTGGGTCATCATCTCAACTAGAAGGAAGGGTCCCAGGGGCAATGCTTCAGGTCCTCAGACAGGATTGGAAAGAGCAAGGAAAAAGGGCAGGAACCAAAAAAGGTCTACGACATTCAGGTGGAGGGAAGGGTAGGAAAGGAGACCCATGTGTGAGAAGGGAGGGAACAGGCAATGTGGGACTCAGTGGTGGATATGAACTGTCACAACTGAGCTGAGCTCGATCTGCATTTCCTGGCACTCTCTTCCGTGCATAGTTCCATAGTTCTGGGTTATAAGAGACATCTTGGTGAGATTCAGAAGGCAGAAGTGCAGTGGCAGTCATGTCCATGTCACACTTGGCAGATCAATGCAGGGCTCCAGATGTGGGTGCAGCTCACACGCTTTGTCACTGATCTGCTTGCTCACCTTGCTGGTGCAGGGACAGAGTCACCTGCAGCTCCTCCAGCTCCCAGAGGATCTCCATCACCTTACCTGATTCTAAGGCCATGATGTGTCTGACTCAGTGAAGGATGCCAGCTTCTCCTGCGGTTTCCAGCATCCTTGAGGTTGGAGGCTCATAACAGTGAGCAATCTGGGTGGACAGCAGCTCATCCTCACCGCTTCAGGTTTGTCCCTGCCCTCTCACACTTCCTGCTTACCCTTCCTTCCTGCCTGCCTGCCCTACTGCCTTAAGGCCTAGCACCAAAGATACAGAAGCAACAGCCATACACAACTTGCTTAACTAGCTCCTACAACTGGATGGGGTCAAATCCTGATAATAAATCCCATATTCAATACCATTCCCATGGTTCTGTTTCTCTCATCAAACCCTAACTGATACAGAATTTGGTACCAGAACTAGCTCCAGGAAAACAAAGGATGTTGAACATTAATAATCAATTGACTCTTAAATTGGAGTATTTGTGAGTCTTACTTCCATTAGGCTGTAAGGTATACTGAAGGACTAAATTATGTATAAGATAAAGAATTGCACTCATTGTTGAGTCAATAATTATTCATGATTTTATTAAACAAAAGTCTCTTTAGAGAACAGTAAGAAATTAAATCTCAGCTAACATCAGCTGGGGAGATGGGAAAGAGGTTACTATTTTTTTATTTTTATTTTTTAATGTACAGATGTTAACATAAAATTAACCAGAGAGATATTATACTTCAATAAATGCTTTTAGTAATCAATTACTACACTGTTTTAATAATATAATGTTTTCATTAAATGAAAATTGTTTAACTAAAATGGTTACGTTTAAAAGATCCCTATATCATTTTTACAACCATTCTTGAAATTTTCTGGTAAAATATATTATATAAACTACTTTGATAATGTACTCAAGTAGGGTGACATAAAGCTTAGCTAAAGATATCATAATTAAAGGGCGAGAGAATGGAAATGTGTGAGCAAGGAAGAGAGTGAGTATACCAGAACAAGTGAGCAAGAGAGAGACAAGAAGGACAGAAAGACAGAGAGGGAAGAGAAAGAGAGACAGGGAGAGAAAAAATCATTTGGACTCATAAATGAGCCTCAACAGATTCTGGCTGAAATGTTTAATAACACCAGAATATCACATTTACCCTTAACTCCAAGAGGAAATTTTGCAAAGTGTTTCTGTGCCTAGTCGAAGAAAAGAAAATATACTTTTACATGTACTAAGAATTTTTTTTTTAAACAAAAGATCGGACCTTTTCTTGGTTGCTCCCTTTTCTTCCAGCCAGTGTGACACTATCATTCAAGGCCCAGGTCAAATGTCACTTCATATGTGAAGCCATCCATGGCCCACACCAACCTCCTAGGTTTCATTAAATACATTACAGCACTAATAACATCAAATTGTAGTAACTTATCTGCCTGTACCTGAGATGATGAAGCCTTGAGGGCAGGCTCTAAATACAATTTGTCTTTGTAGACCAGTGTCTAACAAATAATAAACACTAAATGTACGATTGCTGGATTTAATCACACTACAGGACAGGTGTGATAGTTAATTTTATGTGTCAATTTGACTGGGCTACAGAGTGCCCATATTAAACATTATTTCTGGGTGTGCCTGTGAGGTTGTTTCTGAATGAGACCAGCATTTGAATCAGCAGACTCAGTAAAGCAGACTGCCCTCCTCAATGTGGGTGGGCATCATCCAATCTGTTGAGGGCCTGAATAGAACGAAAAGTGGAAGAAGGGAGGGTTCAGTCCCTTCTTGCCTGCGTAAGCTGGGAGATCAGGCTTCTGTCTTTGGACCTGGACTTACACCATCAGCTCCCCTGGTTCTAGGGCCTTGGGACTTGGACTAAAACTATACCACTGGATTTTCTGGGTCTCCATCTTACAGACAGCAGATCATGGGACTTCTCAGTCTCCACAATCACATGAGCCAATTCCTTATAATAAATCATATATATCTTATATATCTTATATACATATATATATATTAGTTCTGTTTCTCTGGAGAACCATAATACAATAGAAGTTGTCAACATTCTGTGAGTGAACCAGATAACATGTGCACCACCTACCACAGCATATCCAATGACTTCCAGGATTTTATTTCCTCCAAGAGAGAGCCAGATGCATCTATTCCTTATCAACAGAGAGCAACAATTTGGAAGTCTCCAGTCAGATCCTAAAATCAGAGGCTGACATATTAAGTAGGACACCCAGTACCCCCAAGTCTGCTGGTACATCCCGGCATATCTTCAGTCAAAAGAAAATATATACATATACTAATACTGGTCTGAGCAGCAAATTTTCCTAAAGCCAAACTGACTACATTCTAAACACAATTAACATGGCTTAAAATAATAAAAATGGCTATTTTAATGAGTACTTAGTAACTTCCAGGCAATATGCAAATGACCCAGCATTTTTTTCTCATTTAACTTTCACAACAACTGTATGGAGTAGGCATTATTATCATCAACATCATCCCCACATCACAGACGTGACAATGAGATAGAGAAGTCAGGTGGAGTCCTGGCAGAGCCAGGATCGAAAGCCAGAAGGCCTGAACACAGAGCTAAGCTCTTAAATAATACAGCAAATACAATAGTCTCCATGGGTTCCTTAAATGCATCTAAAATATTACTTATTAAAAATGGTGGTGTTAAGGCATGTTTATACCCTTCCTTTAAAACTTACTGAAAGCTTTTCAAGCAAATTCGAAAAAAGAGAAAAAACTCTATTCTTTAGTGAAAGTAAAAATACTCAGAAGAAACTCGGATTCCCAATTAAAGCATACCTGTCAAAGACTGAAATCTGGGAGGCCACTGGGAGCTGAAACACACCTCCTCAGACCTCAAGCAAGACACAGAATATACTAAAAGTAAAATCACAGTTATGAAAGGCCTATCCAGTGAATGCAGAAAAAGTGGTGCTAAAAGGGCAAACACACAGACACAGCATTTTACAGAGTCTGGGTCCCTCCTCAAGGGGCTCCACTGGAAGTGACAGAGGGAAGGAAGACAGAAGGCTTTGTCTCAAGAGGCTTTGCTATATGATGGACACAGACATGAGACTCTGGAAATGACACCTTTAATTAGAGAGTATTTGAAATAACAAACTCAAGTCAAATATTTGGACCCATCTAGCTCACACTCAAACTATTGGTGCCCGTGCCCACAACACTGCCTGCAATATTGGCAACTACTAGCCCCACTTAAGAATGGGTAATAATCAGAGAGGCCACAAGGGGATTGTGCATAAAGCAGCAAATATCAAAAGCAAGAGAACTGTAAGCAAAAGGCCAGTGAAGAACAAACATCACAGGAGGAATTACCCAAGGAAACAGAGGAAGAATAACATCGCACAGACTCAAAAAGAAAAAAATCACAAAAAGGGTCTTTCTTTAAAAAAATGTTCAAGGAAGAAGTTCAAGGGTTCAAATGATAAAATACAAGATAACCAAAACAGATGAAAATCAGCTGACAGAGCTATGAAATACTACAGAGATGAAAAGCCACTTTGGGAACCAAAAAACAATAAAGAATTTGACTGAAAACATGGTTAAGAAAAAAATGTTTAATGGGAAAGCACAGTAAGTGAAATAACAAAGTTAAAGGTGAAGGCCACAGATATGGAAAACCAAGGAGAAATATTATACATATTTTCAGGGTTACTAAAGAAGAGAACAAAACAAATAAAAAATATACTTTAAATATAATCTCAAAATCTGAAGACATAAAAACACACTCTACTCCTCAGAGTTTAATGGCCGGATCCAAGAAAAGCAGATACAGAATGATAAAAAACCAAGACAAGCTGATGAAGTTACTGAACTTCTAGCTTCCTAAAAATAGTCCATGGACATCTGAACAAAAAGCAACACAAGAACAAGTGAAAGATCAGTTTGCTGCAGCCTTCATAGTGACACCAAATGCCAGACGACAGTCAAGCAATGTTTCTGTGCTTCTGAGAAAAATGAAAATTAAGACTAAATAGCTTGGATAATTATAGTTAACAATCAGAAATAAATGGTAATAACTTTAATTTTAAAAGGATAGTAAAACAAGAAGAGGGAAAGGGGAGTTAGAAAGAAATATCATAACTTTTCCCATCTTTCTTAGAAAAAAGTCCAAAGATGCTGTTTCAAGTTAAATTCAGTTATTTTTTAAACACAGAATTACCAGAAGTCAAAGTTGTTGTTGTGGTCCTTAACTCTTACATAACAGCATCACTTTGGTGAAGGAACATTAACTCGAAATGAATAAATTCCTTCGGTTTAAATTCAGTTTCTATTTCTTCCATTATAAGGGAAGTAAACAGAAAAAAAATAACACTTCATTAGAAACACAAGGTATAAATATGATCCTATTTTTGTAAAACTATTTCTATTTACCTGTATACATGCACAAAGAGATGTTGTAAATAATGTTCACCAAATGTTAAGAGGTATAAGCTGGGGAGGTGATGGGGAGTTTTGCATGCTTTAAGGTTTTAAAACAAGCAATGCATTATCTTTCCAAATAATAAAGTCATTATGCTACTTCAATAATTGCATAACCTTTCTCAAATCCCTGTATATCACTTTGTTCTTATTTCCCAAATAAAAGAAATCTGACACCCAAAGGTGAAGTGATTTGACAGAAGAGTGTCCTAATTCAGGATGGTATTTTAATAAATATGTGATAAACCTACTAGTTCATATCATTACCAAATCTATTTATTTGGCTCAATAAAAGGAAGAACTTTTAATATAATTATATTTGCCTGGAAATAGGATGAACTGCCACATGCAATAAGAAATCACAAGGAGTACTCAACACAACACTAAAGTAACCAACCAACTCTTACAGAAGGCGCCACACACCAAGCACATGTTAGAGTTGCTGACCTTTGTGGGCACTTCCAATTCTGAAAGAGTTTGACTGTGATATCAAATCATACAACAAAGTCATCTCTGTTTCATGCTATAAAAATAATAGTATCAATACCATGCCCCTCTTTAGAACTCTACAGCTTTAAGTCGTTTTCACAAATATGTCATATTTTCTTTCACTCCCATAACAACTCTTGAAATAGGTAGGACAGGTGTTATTAGTTTCACTTTGCAACTGAAAAAATTAAAATTCAGAAAGAAGCCACTGGTCCAAGATCACATAGACAGATAATTGCAGAGCCAAGATTTGTCTTTTCTTGATTCCATGTTTACTAGCCAGGCAGCCACTCTACATAAGCCTATAACAGCCCTGACAATATGTTTCATTTATATCAACTGTGGCTTTTGGAGCAACTGTGCCTACTTAGTTCAAAATGGAAGACGGATAGCTGCTATTACAATTTTTCTACCCTGTATGAATAAAGAGCCTTAGAACTTCATGGAAAAGAAATTTAAAGGA
Source organism: Equus asinus (assembly GCF_041296235.1). NCBI lineage: Eukaryota > Metazoa > Chordata > Mammalia > Perissodactyla > Equidae > Equus > Equus asinus. The sequence continues at coordinate 51,357,814 of NC_091800.1, forward strand.
ACCGTACTAGATATGTCCATCACTATGAAACAAACCTTTTTTTGTAGGGACTTAAAGCTTTCTTAGAAAGGCTTGTTATTGTCCTCTTGGTTTCCAAATGTAAGAAGTTAAAGTCACCCCACTGCTAATGCTGGATGGTTTAAGCAGCTGTTCATCAGAGGTAGTCACAGAACAAAAGTTTTAATGTGAACTCTGATAAGCTGGACTAATGTATATGCATGCGTATGTTTTGGACACCTGCTCTAAGCCAGCTGCTGAGTAGCACTTGGTAAACATACTGAAATGGCTGGAAAATAAATGGACCAAAGCCAGGTTGTGGAGCCAGATCCACAAACAAGCTACCACATTCACAGTGAGAACAAGTGCTGAAATACATTAAAGAATATATAGACCTGATTTTATGCTGATATTTATGAGCAGGAAACAATGGATGACTGAAATCCTTTTAGAATTTATTTGATGTTTTCTAATGGCAGATGGTAAAGGGACAAATTCAAGTGTAATGAAATTCAGTAAAAAAAGGAAACTTAAAAATTGAGTAAAGAACATAAATATATATTTTCTTTTTTTAGGAAAAGGCAGATGAAGATTGATCCTGGAAGTAAGACTCCTAGTAGAACAGACATTTTACAAATGCTATTTAGGCTGCTTAAATATTCAAACCTAAGCAGAAAGGCACAGCATGATATTCCGTGGCTCTTGGCAAGATTATACCACCACTGGCAAACTGGAAATGTACAAGAACCATATTCAAACCCCTTTTCAATTATGTAGACAGTGGCAACGTTGCTTCCACTGATGACATTTCTAAAACTTCATCTTAATACTGACCTTGTCAATATATTTGAAATATAGAAAAGATAAATCTTCAAACTCTATAATTTTCTCCTTGAATCAGATTTCGTTAAAACTAAAACACCTGATTCAAGCAGCTTTAAAAATAAGCATCAATATATTCTCTGTTCTAAGGCATCTATAACTGAAAATATGGGTCAAAAATGTGAAAAACAGCAATAAGAAAAAATAATTCACTGGGATACATAAATTAAGTGAAATACCCACTGTTCCTCTATAAAGACTTTTGAACTCATGAATTATAAGCCATGAGGCGAGATCATTTAGAATGAATCACATATATTATAATCAATCATGATAATATTTTCAGAGTTTATCCTCAGGGTAAATAATAATACAACGATTCTCTTTGCCATCATCTTCAGTTGTCATAAAATTAGTTACAGAATCATGACATTGTCAGATGTATAAACTTACAAAACTAACCTTAATTCATTCAAACGTAAAAACTTAACAACTGAACAAAAACATAAAGTAATAATATGTTAACAACATACATAAGAAAACGGATAAATACATTTTGCATGATAATCTGTGAAGAAGGTTTCCTTGTCTACATAGGGATGAGCCATGAAAATTTTAATTTACTATCTTTGCCTCACTTGTCTTAAAGAGTACATGAAATTGTTTAAGTTCACTTTATAAATGAAATGATCGATGGTGTGCTGGAGCTAGCTCATCCCCTCATGACAGCCAATTGTTATATTCTAAGGAATCTTGCAAACTACTCACTAAACCTTCGAAACCATCCATAGTGGGAGTATTTACATCATGGGAATTAACAAACACTACAGATCAGGCCTCCTCACCTTATCCCAGAGCCATTTTCTAGCACACCACTGATCCACGTACAAATAAGTACATGGTACAACTAATTCTCACAAAGTAAACGCACCCATATAGGCAATCCTGAGGTCATGAAAAACAACATTATGATACACCAAGAAGGCTCCCTTGTATCATCTCTGTCAATACTCCCTCAAGAGGTATGAAAATTTTCCAGATATAAATACTGAAAAGGAGCAAATTTAGCAATGAGGAGAGAAGACAACAATTTTAAGTGAAAGATATAACCTGGAAAATCATTTGTAAGTAACTGTGACAGTGGGCTGGCAGAAAAACACATGGCATGACATACATTTATTTGAAAGTAGCAGGAGTAATGGGGGAAAGAAAATACAAAATTATATGTGTTGTGCAGGTTTCTGAAGCATTATGAGGCTCACGGCTATGTAACAGACGTGTTCAGTGTAAAAACTTTATGAAATGGAGATGGTTTAACATATTGTAATTTTCTTAGTATTATCTATGATTTTTATGTTATAACAGTATGCCGTACCTGAAAAGCTCAAATAACTACCACAAATAAAGTGACAGCCAGCATTTGACTACTGTTGATATTCACAGGACTTTTCCCCCTCGAATTATACTGGTACTTGTCTGTAAGAAAACAAAGTTAAAGGCCTTTCATAATTGTCCTACTCCTCTGAGGAAAGCCAAGACTGCAGGCGCAAAGAGGACAGCATCTGACAGCAATCATACACCATACAGTGCTGGAATTAGGATTATGTTTGTAGAAACTAATGTATATTAAACAAAATCTGGCTTCTTTTTTCTTCCTTTGTCCCAGTGATCAGTTGTATCGAGTGGTTTACCATTTTTTAATATTCATCTGAAAGGTGACTCTTAAAATACCAGCTTAAGTTCTGGAAACTGGTGACAGCTAGACTTGCATAAAAATGCACTGCCTCCTTACAAATTTCTTTATGTTTAAGGGGTTAAAAATAAAAATTACACTTTACAGATAGATCTACAGAAAGTATTGACCTCTGTCTCACATTCAGACAAGGAAGTGCTCTAATAACTGCCCAAAATAACGTTCAAAATAGGATTTTCACTGCAATTATACAATTTGACTAACCAACCTTTACTGTTTTCCTCTTCATATGGATATTCATTCATCCATTTGTTTCTAGAGTCACATTGATCCTGCAAGAAAAGCACATGAAAACAAATAATGAGAAACAGTTCCACCAGTTGATAACATTCTTTCATTGGGGGTGGAGGGGAATCTTAATTCTGCCATTCTTTAAGCTCTTGACTAATGGAGTGACATAATAATAGCTGGGGAACTTTTTTTTCTTTAGTTGTTTGTTATTTGCTTGCTTTTTAGCAGTCACGTATGTAAAGTGTAAAATGGAGAAAAGAAGGAAGAGAGGCAGAAACATTAGCTATGACACTTAAGACAGATCCCGGGTACAAGATAATGAAGGTTTGGACAAAGGTAAGAGAGAGAAGGGACAAAAAAAGAAAGAGATGCAAAAGAGAGAGGAGCCTGAGAAGAAAATGGCAGAAATCTGTTTAACTGTAAACTTAATATACGAATGTCACAAATACTCCCACCGGAGCACTTGGCTCCATTATTCTTAGCAACTAAGAGATTCTTAAAGTAATGCTGTTTTCCAGAGGAAACAATTTTTTCTTCTCTTTACAGTTGATACAAATGTGTAGAATAATTAATATGAATACTTTGGGGTGGCTCCATGTTGGCCAATACCCAAGCGACTTTTAAAAACTGATCTAAGTTAATACATGTCACATCCCCAAAACTAAACAAATATAAAGTAAATATTTATGTTGCTTCTAAAAACTTCCAAATCCACAGGGCCATTTGAATCTTATCAAATAGAGTTAACCATTGGATTGGAAAGATCTGACTACAATAGACTGTTTGCCTCATTTGGATGTATCTTGAAAGTCCTCCTATTGATTCTCTCAGCATTATGTAACTTGCTTCAGAATTTCCATTTCATGAGGCAGATTTTCTTTGGCATTCAGTGAAGCCAACTTATTAGGCATAGTTGATTTTTTTCTCATTTGGAATTACACTCAAGAGGGGACACGCCCTGGAGTTCTTTGCAGCACCATTCTGTGCCAGCGTCTCCGTATGGCAGCCCTGGGCCAGGCTTCCTTTGCATGTGTTTCCATACATTTGAACAAAAAAAGAGCTCCCTCACTCATAAAGCCTTAAAAGAAATGTAGCAGAATTCACAAGTGCCATGGGCTGGGCCTGTAAAGTGAACTGGACTTTAATTCTATTCCAGTTTTAAATCTCTATCTATGTCTGTATCTGTCTGTCTGTCTCTCTCTCTATATATATATGTCTCTTACGTCTCAAAACACAATCCTTACTAAATACTATAGCTTTTATTACTACTACCAGAAATGCTACTAAAAAGTAAAATAATATAAATGAAATATTTTAATATTGTAATGGCAAACCAGAAATATTCCCTTGAAATTCAGTGTATGATTTTATTTTACATTATGAAACCATAACATGGTATCCCTTGAAAGAATTAAAAAGTCATCTAAAACACCATATTCTTATCACACGTCTTATCCTTTCTAGACTTCAAAATATATCTAAACCATTCAGTTCCACCTTCTTAGCAGAATGTACCAGGAACTTCAAAACTGGCTTCAATCCTATATTCTAATTCTTTATATCTCAAAATGTTGTTTTGTAATTTTTTTTCACATTTTTAGTATACCATAAGCATTTTCACACGATAGTCAACTTATTAATGCTTAATCCAAAATTTATAATACTCTTTGGTAGGAGCCTATAATACTCCACATTGTAGGAATATTTACTCCCTAATTGTGGTCTAATGATTTATGATTTTTTTATACTATTACCAATAACAATTAAACATCCTTCTATGTAAATCTTGTATACACTAGGGCTCTGCTAGCCTGGATGACACCTTTGTGCAACTGGAAAGGATGCCCTCTCTGGACAGATACAGACAGACTCTAATCAGGAGGTGGGAACCAATGATTAGAGTCCAGTGTAGATATCCACTACCACTCACCCCTCGGCCAGGCACCCTCATTCTATACTACTGTACTTAGCTGCTCTACTCTGCACCTTTAATCATTTCCTTACAATATAATTAACAGAAGCATAATTACTGGATCAAAATAATATGAATTTTTTTCAGGCTTTCAAAATACATCACCACATTGCTTTTTAAACAGACTATATATTTACACTAGAATAAATAGTTGCTAACATAGTGCCATTCCCATCTTTATTTCCTAACACAAAACACAGGACCTAGCAAATTTTAGGTGATCAAAAACTATTTGTCAAATGAGTGAAGCTAATAATGAGAAATGGAAGAAAAATCCAATAAAACTCCCCTTTACATCAGTTATGTGGATATTTCTTACCCAAGTAACTCAGGCCTAAATTATATAATTTGTATTTTTAGGTACAATCTGCACACTAAAGTAAACATTAAATTATGTGAACCATACATAACACAGTATCATTCACTTTTAGAGTATTTTGGGATTTACAAAATATCCTAATGATATCATTTGTTCCGAAAGCAGTTCTGCGAGTTGAGCACATGAACTATTTTAAGATCCATTTGACAGTGGGTGATGATCAGAGGTTAATTTTGTACCCAAGGTAACAAGTTAAATAATGTCACGGTCCTCAGTCTTAGTCCCAAAACTTAGTGCACGGCTCCCGGTTCATGGTGGTTTCTCTTTGCAACCATGTACAATTTAAATGCATACCTCTGCATGTTTTAAACCTGAGGGGAGCCTGGTACAATGCTAACTTTTGTTTTCCATTAAACTCAAGCTTCTCAAAGAGCATTCAACATCATCTTTTGTTCTGCAGCGCCCATCTCACACCCCTACACTTCAAGGAGCACAAACGACAGCAAATGAAGACACAGTTCAGAGTTTAGAAGACCTAGTCTCACCTCTGTCATCTACTGGCTGTGTGGCCTTAACAACTCTTCCAACTTCTCTGAGGCTCAATTTCCTTCTCCACAGAAGCAGGAATAATAATCATACCTGGATTATCTACTCCACCTACCCTAATTGAAGGAAAGTTTGTATAGCAATCTGTTGTCCCACAGGTAAGAATTAGCGCTCCTTCATCTACGACCCAGATATCAAACAGGAAAACAATAGGACTTCCCTGAAATGAGCCTACAAGATAGAACAAATGAATCTCTAACTTTATTCACGCTAAGGGGCCTTTGGGTTGTTCCCCTAATCCTCACTAAAATCAAACCATGATATAAAATAGGAAAATGGCACATTTCCAATAACAATAAATATCTCACCAATGTCCTATTTAAAGGATTACTTAACTCTGTCAAACAGGTTTGTGAAATTATCCAGTAAATCTTCCCAAAGCACAGAAGTTTTAAAGGCCACTGTCCTCATCAAAACACTTATCACACGTGGTTTTGGTTCTCACTTTCCTGGCTTCAGAAACGACTCTCAATGGCCAGGCGAGAAAAGCAAAGGTTGGTCACTTATTTCAACATGAAAAACACGAGAAGGAAGAATGGCATAAAATATTACATATTGGAAAGAATTTTAGATTTAAGCAAAAATATTGCTGCCTGGAACCACTGGTAAATACTCGTGCTTTTAGTGGCGAGTCCGGAGAAACTCTAGTTACCTGTTTCTCTTTAGCAGCTACAAGCAACAGAGAAGGATTTTCTAAATTCTTTACTTTCTAACTCCTGTTTTCTCCCCTAAAATTTCTACACACGGTCAGCCAGCTTTCCCTTAGGATTCAAACAGAGTACCCTGGACAACAGGAATGACCTTGGCCAGAATGAAAGTGGATGCTCTCCACCTTAATAAACAAGGAGTTACCTCCGAATAATTACCTCAGAGTACAGGCATTATATTACCCTGTGGTAACAGGCTGCTGGCTCTTCCTCACATCTGAAATGATCTATTATGTTCTCAATCTTTAAAGGTTAGTGTTTAATACATTCTAAATACTTCAGGACCCATAAGTACACTTGTTGCTAGTTCCTCTGAGAATCCCTTTATGTATCTTTAAACAGACACAGAGAAACACATTTTAAAGGTGTTTATAGACATCTAACTAGTCAGGGTATTCCACTCTCTGCCCAAAGGTAATTTAGTTGTTCTGTTTCAAATAAATTGAATTCCAGTGCTAGTACAGCAATCCTATTTGGAATTCTGTCGTCTAGACTCAGCTTTACAAATCATTGCTTCGTTAGTCGTGAGCCTGTGTTTTCAAGCACTGATTTTAAAAAGTCAAGAAATAAAGGTTTATAGACATATTCAATTCAGTTACCATAATTTTTAAAGCTGATTAGGGAACTCGACAGGCAGGCTTTGGGCATTTACGTCTTGAGATATTACACAACAGATCCGTGTCGGCCCCCCTCTGCATCAAGGTTTCTGGTATATAAGTTGCCTTTTTTCATTTAAAGTTATTTCTGTTTGATCTGTCGCAGTGAGTTATCTTGGGAACCAAAAATATTTGAAGGTTAATCTAAATATTTCTGGAGATAAATGCAAATCTAAGTACTACATTTTCATAGGTATTTTGACTTAAAATGAAAAGAGATGCTAAAGGCACAAGCAGTAAGCTTGTTGCTAGGTGACAGGTGACACCTACCGTATGTCTTCTGAACTTGTATCGCATGAGACATCTTACCGCTGAGAAAAGACACAGGGATTTCCATGGTACACACATCATTCTCTATATAGGGAGGCAAACTAGTTTTCAGGTATTTTTTAATATAGACCACAGGTAGTCAGCAAACGTCTGTATGAATATCTGATTTTAGAGATGCCTCTCACAATAAACAGGAAAAGATAGTTTATTTTAATTTTGGATATACGTGGTTCTACATACAAAGTATGGTCTACATACGGAAAACATAATTTTCATGATTCATAATTAAAAAGTGATAATTCTCCGCATCTCAGTTAAGAATTTTCAAACTGTTAATAGAAATCACTTCAACTAGGACAGGTACAGTCCATAGAGAAAGTATTATTCTTATAATAAGGAAACCAATTTTCATTAAATTTATCAACACAAGACCATCAAAGCAAAGATCTGATGAATTAAAAAAGAAAAGCACAAAAACTTCAATGTAGATTATTTCCTGGATATGTTATGTAATTACATATCTACTTTCTAGCATTACCTCCCTTCCTGGAACCAAAAACCCAGACACAAAGTTCCACCCTCCTTTGACTCATCAGGCAAGCCAGGTAACAATATAGAAACGTCAAAGGGCAAGTTGCTTAATTTTTACATGCCCCCTTTTCCTCATTTATTAAACTGGCATTGTAAAACCATTTTGGGGGGGGCCGGCCTGGTGGCATAGCACTCCAGTTCAGTGGCCTGGGGTTAGCAGGTTTGGATTCTGGGCATGGATCTACACACCACTCACCAAGCCATGCTGTGGCAGCGTCCCACATATAAAATAGAGGAAGACTGGCACAGATGTTAGCTCAAGGCCGATCTTACTCTCCAAAAAATACCACCTTTTTTTGGCTAGGGACATTGAAAAGGAGAATGTATACAATATACATACCAGACTATCTGGCACATATTAGTTATCCAACAAATGTCAGTCCCATCTCTACTTCCTACGTGTATAAGTCAAGTGCCAAAACTCCTATTTCCAATTAAACTATCCTGAGGAACGAGCAGTGACCTAATCCAGCCTAAATTACACTTCCTCAATCCACCTTCAATTATGATTGCACGTTTCTTAAGGGAAGGTCCCGGGAACACACAGACAACAGGATCTCCACTCTAGGATCTCACAGTACAGTGTCTATAATTCATCCACTAAGAGAATGCAATGATGTAATAGCTAATAGAAACAGGAGACAGGGAATTCAGGGTCATTAATAGCCCATATTCAATAATAATCCCCTTGGAATTCTGTTAGCTACATACAAAATCAATTGAAAATTCTCCATTTATAAAACTGTTCTTCCTCATTTCCGGCTTTATGTTTCTCTGAAATTATGCTTCCACCTAGGAATTCTTCACTATTAAAAAAAAAAGCAGACAATAATACAGAATGAGCAAACTTTAAGAATTAAGGTCCCACTTGGAGTAAAGTATGCCCTGGAGCTTGAGCAATCATATAAGAACAGAGTTCACTGAACAAACAGCCCATTTTCAGAGGGAGGAGGCAAAGGAAAAGCACACTGACATGGAAATTACTCCTTTAATCTGTTTTCAGCTTCCATTACACCTCGTCATTCTACGCAGACAGAGAACAAATAAACCTTTAAAAGAAAGTAACCATAGCAAAAGAATTCTGCATTTCTTTTGTATATTGTGCTCAATATAATGGTATGAAAAGTAATTTACGTTATGCTAGTACTCAAGTGTAATTGCCATTTTATCAGGAGTGCATAGTCAAAAATCTGATTTGTATCGCAAAGGACTGACAGGATGATTAAATTTTGTCTTCATATGTCTAATTTATGTGATTTACACTGCAACACAAATATGAGCATCTGCAATTTGTATTTGCACATTAAACTACTGCATATAACACTACATTCTTGGCCACACACAAGTTCACATTCCCATATGGAGAACATTCGCATCCTCTCTTAATCCTCCATCAGGACATGTTTTAAACCACCATGCTAAAGAAGTTAAAATCTTTGATGTTTTTAAGAGGCTGGTGTGAGAAAGGGAATAACAGGGTGCCCAGTTATGTATTAATCTCCAGTTCACTTCCCAGCACTTTATGTAAGTATAATGTGGTGGTGTGATTTATATGTAGGAAAGCAAATTTAAAATTTTGAAAACAACTGAAAATAAAATGATAAACACATATGTGGTACCAATTAAAAATGCATAAATCACACAGCTTAAGAATTTTCCTACTACTTCATTTCAAACGCTGTTGTCTGAAGACAGCTGGGTATATATGTTATGGGGTCATTACAAATTTTATACGTTAAAGATCTACGACATATTCAAGAAAACTAAGTTGCCTTATTCAGTATGCAGTAAACATATTTGTTCTTCCTATTAATTACTGCCCTCTATGTTTAGCTTGCCAACACTAAGCAAGATAAATCCCATTGAAATGCACAGTAAACAGTTTGCTTAGGGAGTAAATTTATTTTCTAGTCCATCACAACAATAGATGATTAAAATATGTTGCTTTTATTCAGTTTTGAATTAATTCATGTGAAATAAGACAAATATTTATTAAATTGTGGGAAAAACATTCCATCAAACTGTAAACCAGAATAGAAAAACAAACGGCACGCACTTAATTACAGTTGACATTTGAATGAAATCTGCAATCTCAAAATATTTAACAATAATTAGAAAATATCAAACAAGGCATTTTGAGGATACTTTTATGTTCAACCTCTTCACACATCTGAACCCAAAGACCTTTTAACATAGGCAGATTTTAAAATATAATTTGAAAGATGGATCAAAGAACTGAATGGATTTGCTTTACTGACATTTTAACATACTGATACAGAAACAAGAAGATTTATTTGATATTTTTAATGAACATCTTACAGGTTGCTGAGTGTCTTACTGAACAATAGTTTTGACCAGCTGAACTCATCAATCTAGTTTGTGCATTCAGACATCATAATCATTGCCCTATGTAGCTCATAATCTGGTCCACAACAGATAGCCAGCGGCCATGATAAATACATAATCAATTAGTATTTTTCAATGATGAGCAAATTAGTAGACTATCAAATGCACTGCATAACTATATGCTTCTCTCATAACTAGATAATACCAGAAATCAAAATACTATTTGTTGAGAATGACAATTGATACATTGGGCTGATTCTTGTTTATTAGGATCAAAAAGACCCCTTTAAAAATTGAAAAATACTGAAATTGGAGGTCAACTCAAATATCACCCAAGCAATTTCTAGCAGGTGATGAAGGTCCACTGATTTATTACATGGTACATACATTCTGTTATTAATTCATCCGTGAAGAGCCTATATGACAGGAACCAAGGACATCAAAAATCATACGCCTCAGTACCTGATTCAACGAAGCTCACAGACAACAAAGATGAGACAAACATAAATAAGTAAAATAATTATAACAATAATAGCTGCCATCTACTGAATGCTTACCAGATGCTTTACACTGACTAGGTGCTTTTACATATATTATTTAATAAATTCACATGCAAAGCACGGCTATTTCAATGACCTAGGATTAATACCCAAATTTTAAAATGAAAACAATTGTGATAGAAGTTCATATTCCCTAACCTGTATCAAGCTGACATCCTTAATAACATCAGAGGAGCTCTGGTGAAAGAACCAAGTACAGTGGGCAGTTGAGGGAACCCATGAAGGCTTCACAGAGGAGGTGAAACAAAGCTGAGCTTTAAAAAGTGGCAAAGACAAGGCATTTCAGGGGAAGGGGATGTATTAGGAATTAACACTTTTAAATCTGAGTCTGAGAACGTTCATGTGTATATGTGCAAGCATGTATAATTTACTAGAAATGAATGTGTATACACATACACACACGCACATATATGATGAGCATCCTAGGAATTGGCGTATTTATCCCAGCCAGCCTATGGCACCTAAAGAGGGGCTCTAACATGAAAAAGCAGTCTGTAATGTGGAGAGAAGATTCATTCCCAGTAAATAATAAGAACAATCCTGAAAACTTAACTTCTAGTGTCTTAGGTGCCCATCTGCCTTACAACATAAAGGGATTGATATGTATGCTAAATCAGGAACACTAAAATATGATCTAGAGAAGCTAATTCTATTAAAAATGACTTTAAAAGACCTTTCTCATGAACTGTTATGTTCCATGATTTAAGATACTTCTGACATCTCTGACCCTCATAGATCAGATATTTCAAAATATTTATTATTCAGAAATGAATCAATGAAAATATGCTCATAGATAGCACACACATGTGCACACACACACACGCATACAGCCAAACATTGGTGAAAAACTCTGACTAGAGAGAAATTCCTGAAGTGTATGTAAGTTACACGAGTCAGCTTATCTTTTTTTTTTTTTTTTCATTTTTCTCCCCAAAGCGCCCCGGTACATAGTTGTATATTCTTCGTTGTGGGTCCTTCTAGTTGTGGCATGTGAGACGCTGCCCCAGCGTGGTCTGATGAGCAGTGCCATGTCCGTGCCCAGGATTCGAACCAACGAAACACTGGGCCGCCTGCAGCGGAGCGCGCGAACCTAACCACTCGGCCACGGGGCCAGCCCCTCAGCTTATCTTTTTTTAAAATACTCCAAAAAATTTAAGTGATTTTGAAAAATAACAGTGTCACAGCCAAGGAGTATCAAGAACGTTTTGAAAAATAATCGCAAAACAAAAACTGGCCAACTGCAGGCTTAAAAACCTATTTGGAGACATACATAAAATACTAAAATCAAAATTACCCCTATAAATAAATAATATATGGATTAATCTCTAGTCTAATTTTAAAGAAAAGTTCACAAATGAAATAACTTTATCAAATAATTATTGGGAGTGAGCAGGTTAAGTGCTCACACGTATTTCCCGAATATGCATGGGGAAGGTACTTTTACAGGTTCGTTTAAATACGGTATCGTTCAAACAGCATCTGATTTTAAAAGGACAGTCCTTTAAATTTTCTAACTTTACTCCCAAAGGCAGATAAATACATCTTGGGAGATACAGTCAGGGAGCGCTGCGGGCCAAAGAACATTTTGATGGAATGTTTTTCCCACAATTTAATAAATATTTGTTTTATTTCACATGAATTAATCCAAAACTGGATAAAAGAAACATTTTTTAATCATCTATTTTTGTGATGGCCTAGAAAATAAATTTACTCCCTAAGCAAACTGTTTACTGTGCATGTGAGTGGGATTTATCTTGCTAAGCGTTGGCAAGCTAAACAAAGAGGGCAATAATTAATAGGAAACTGTTCTCTGGGTACAGCGGTGTTAGTTCTCAGTAGTAGTAGTAACAGGAGTAGAGGAAGAGAGGGAGGAGGAGCAACAGTGATTGTAGCATCAGGAAAAACACTGAATTAACACATGCTAGCAACTATTGTAACTACTGACTACTCGTAATATTTCTCACAACCTTCTGAGGTGGTATAATTATTCTCATTTTACAAACATGGAAACACAGAGCAGGTAAGTAACTGGCCTAATAAAATAACAAAACCAGCATGTTAAAATCAGAAGTCAGGCTCCAGTCTTCAGGATTTTAAGTACTACTCTATGATGATTCTTGTACGTAATCTTGGTATGACTTCTGCATGCAATGGCATCTCTCTTTGTGGAAAACAGATATGCAAGCCAACTGCAACAATAGTGTTGGTATTTTCCTCTCAAATAGATTAAAACAAGGTAAATATTTCCGAACTAAATGCATAATCAAGGACAGTTCTCCAACAGAAGAAAAATACATTCCAAACCTAAGGTCATTTGAAATCTTGCCCAAGACCATAATGCAGCCAATGTTTTAAAAGGTTTTTTCCCCCAATTAGAAATTAACACTTTCAATGACTCATTTTTTTTAAGTTTTTAGAGATTTTTAAGATTTTAGAATGTCTGTACAATCATCTACATGAAACCTAAAATTAATGATCTTTTCCTTTCCTCGCCAGTGATATCTAAACACATGCACAGATATAAAAAGAATTTAACTTTTCACATCACAAATAAACTGCATTTGTGGCGGCCCCATGGCCTAGTAACGGTTAAGTTCAGCATGCTTCCCTTTGGCGGCCCGGGTTCAGTTCCTGGACACGGACCTACAGCATTCGTCAGCAGCCACACTGTGGCGGCAACCCACAGACAAAATAGAGGAAGATGGCACAAACATTAGCTCAGGGCTAATCTTCCTCAGGAATAAAAAACAACTGCATTCTTTGATAATGTATTCAATATAGTCAATCCTGAAAATACATTTCAAAGGAGTATTTCTGACCAGTGCTTGAGTCTGTTACACCAAACAGCTATTAAATTACATAATTTCAAAAAGTAATTTATTTTAATTTTGGCAAAATGTTTACCACAGCTCAGAGTGTTTAATTGCAACTAAATTATATTGGATTCTTTTCCGATTCTGAAGGTACTAACATGAATATAATTTTAAACAATCTCAATAAATTAGCCAAATAAAGCGTTTACTTTCATTAATAAAGCTAAGCCAAAATAATACATGCTTTCAAATAGTTAACTTTCTAAAATTCCATTAAAATGTAATATATATATATATATATAACAAACAGGAACTACAAAGTCCCATATCATATGTACTCATTAATTCTCTCATTTATATAATAAATATCCCTCCCTATCACTGGGGATTTAAAGATAAAAAAAGACCTTTTATATCATATATTTTAATATTAAAAAAAGGTTGGAGACGGCATGCTGGCTATCTGGAAACTACTGAGCCTGCTAAAAAAGCATTGATAAATCTGGAACAGTAGCTACCAGGTGTTGTGGTCTGACACACGCTTCATCTCTGCAAAAAGCCATGGTATGGAAGACGAAAACAATGCATTTCAGCTCAGGAGAACCAAGCAGATGACAACATGTTCGTAATCAATAGGGCTATGAAGTAGGCACATGAATCTGCTGTTCAACTTAAATTTGAAAAGAACATTCAACCAGCATCTAAATGAACACAGTGCCACACAAGAGTGAGCCATACGCTCTTTGGAGATCTTTCTGGATGCCAATCTTTGTCCAAAATATATTCGTTTCCTTCATCATGAAGGTTACTGGCTGCTAACTTCCACAATGACATTTCTTTTATTTTCACTCATAAGCTTCCAACTTCAGTATGCTTCCACCTTCAGGCTCAGAAAATGCTTTATGACGTACAGCCCTACTCCAGCTATCCTTTCCTTATTTGGTTCAGGGACTTTATCTCCCCTCACCATATCTGGGTTCTCATTCTGTACTCTTCTCCAGCACAGACATCTTCTCTCCTACCTTAAAAACATTCAGATAATCTCCATCTCAACACTAACTTCCAGCCAGCGCTACTACTACGTGTAATTACACGTAACTACAACACATTTTTTGTCCTTCCTCAGACATGTGATCACAACTCATTAACTCTATTTGTATCCCTTCCCTTTTAAATGGTCTCTTGATCACTGATGTATATTTAGCATTATAGAAAACCTGCACCTGGAAAATTCTCCACCCTCGTTTCAATGAAGTCTCTGATTCTCTTCTCCATTGGATGTATTTTAAATATCCTCCCTCCTACAGATGGGTATCTTCCCAAATTCTCCTTAATTTTAAGATGTGCTTCCTCTCTGTGTTTGATCTCTTAGGAAATTCAACTACCAGAGACTCAATTATTATCTCCCAAATGAACCTCTCTAAACCTAATTTCCCACTTAAATCTCACTCTACTTTTTTTCCACATACATATCACTGAATAATCTAACAAACATTTAGATTCTTCTGGCTCTTATCCAGATATTCTTATCATGTCTGGAATTGTGATAGGCATTGGAGATTTGTAGCCAAGACAGCTCCCCCAAACACAAAAGGGCTAACCATCTAGTGATGGAGGCGACAGTCTCACTTCCAAGCACCCAAAAACGAAGTCACAATTTCTCCCTGAAAAAAAATCCTTTTCCCAGTTTCCTATTTCAGGCTGTGAAACCATCAACATCCAGTCCCCAGAACCTTATCGCTGAGTCAATTTTAAGATCCTTTTCTAATCAATACATTACAACAATTCTGTCGTACTTCCTTCTGAACCTCTTCAGATTCAATTCTGTAATTTTCCTCCAGCACTTTGGCTTCTTTAGGCCCTGATTTAACAAATTTAGATTATTGTTAATCTATCTATCTTGAGTCCCAGCTCTTTCCAATGCACATTACAAACACAAGCTAATATTTAAAATATTGCATCATATTACTTTGGTCTCAAGAATTTATAATGTTTTCCAATTAGTCTGAATTTCTGGTGATGATCAGGGTCCCCCCAGGAGAAGCTGAGGTTCCTTCTCTTTCCTCTGGGAGGAGTTTCATCACTCCTTCCAGCCAAATTCCTCCTGCATTATCAACAGAGACACAAAAAAAGTATTTGATAAAATGAACACACAGTAATCATTCTTTAAGAATCAACCTTAGACTGTAGAAACAGAAGGAACTGCCTTAATTCGTTATAGAGCATCTATTTTAATATCTACCATAAGCACCACATTTAATGGTGAAACATTAAAGCTTTCACTACTGAGACCAGAAATAGACAAGGATATTTATCATCACTACCTCAATTCAACTTATGCTGAAGGTCTCAGCCAGTGTCATAAAGAATAAACAATTTTAAAAGATAAAGACTTTATATAAAGGAAAAAAATAAAATTGTAATTATTCACAGAAAATATGATTGTATAGTAGAAAATCCAAAGACTCTATAGTCACAATACTATAATTAACACATGAATTTAGTAAGGTGAACACACAAAAACCAATAAACCAGCAAAAAAACAATTACAACAGGAAATTTAAATGCCAATAAAATTTATGACATTAAAGAATTAAACACCTAAAAATAAACTTAATAAAAGATGTTCAAAACATCTACTCTGAAAAAATGAAACATTACAAGAGAAATTAAAAAAGTCCTAAATAAATATAAAGATATACCATGTTCATGGGTGGGAAAACTGAATATTAAAATGTAAATTCTCGGGGCAGGCCCTATGGCCGAGTGGTTAAGTTCGTGTGCTCTGCTTTGGCAGCCCAGGATTTTGCTGGTTCAGATCCTGGGCGCAGACATGGCACCGCTCCTCAGGCCATGTTGAGGTGGCATCCAACATGCTACAACTGGAAGGACCCACAACTAAAAATGCACAGCTATGTGCTGGGGGGATTTGGGGAGAAAAAAGCAGGACAAAAAAAGAAAGGAGGATTGGCAACTGTTGTTGGCTCAGGTGCCAATCTTTAAAATGTAAATTGTCCTTATATTGATCTGTAGTTTCAATAAAAATCCAATCAAAATCCCAGGGCTGTGTGTGTGCGCGCATGTGTGTGTGTACTGGAAACTGATTCCAAATTTAAAACAGACATGCAAAGAACCAAGAATAGCCAAGGTAATCCTAAAGAAAAATGACAAAGTTGGGGGATATAATCTCATATATCAAGATGACTTATAAAGTTCTAATAATTAAGATACTTTGGAATTGATAACACAGGTCTCAATAAACGGATCAATAAACTCACACATAACTGGTCACTTGATTAACATAGAGGTGGTACTGTCTTGCAGTTAGGAAAAGATGGCCTTTTCAGTAAATGGTGCTCAGTCAACTGCATATCATATGAGGAAAAAAAGTAAATTTTGAATCCTGGGGCCAGCCTGGTGGCGTAGCAGCTAAGTTCACACGCTCCACTTTGGCGGCCCAGGACTCATGGGTTGGGATCCCAGGCGTGGACCCACATACCGCTCATCAAGCCATGCTACTGCAGCATCCCATATACAAACTGGAGGAAGAGTGACACAGCTGTTAGCTCAGCAACAATCTCCCTCAAGCAAAAAGAGGAAGATTGGCAAGAGATGTTAGCTCAGGGCCTATTTGTCTCACCCAAAAAAAACAAAAAAAAAAAGTGAATTTTAATCCTACCTCACATCATACACAAAAATCTATTCCAGATGGATATAGATATAAGTATGAAAGGTAAAATAATAAAGTTTCTAGAAAAAAATAAAGGAGAGTATCTTTATTATCTTGTGATGGGCAAAGATTCTTCAAAGCGGACACCAAAAGCACTAATCATAAATGACAGACTAATAAAATGGACAATATTAAAATCAAGAACTTCCCTTCGGGGGCTGGCCCCATGGCCGAGTGGTTAAGTTTGCATGCTCCGCTTTAGCAGCCCAGGGTTTTGCAGGTTCAGATCCTGGGTGCGGACCTAGCACCGCTGATCAAGCCACGCTGAGGTGGCATCCCACATGCCACAATTAGCAGGACCCACAACTAAAAAAATAATCAACTATGTACTGGCGAGCTTTGGGGAGAAGAAGGAAAAATAAAATCTTTAAAAAAAAAAGGACTTCTCTTCATCAAAACACATCATAAAGAAAGTGGAAAGGCAACTTGTATACAGAGAGAAGATATCTGTAATACATATGTCTGACAAAATATTACTATCTAGAATATATAAAAAATTTCTACAAATCAATAAAAAAACAGAAAACTCAAAAGAAAAACTGAGCAATTTGAAAAGGAACTCTAACAAAATGGCCAATAAATAACTTTGCTGGTCATCATAGAAACGTAATCTCAACCATAATGAGATACCATTGCACATCACCAGAATAGCTAAAATTAACAACACTGACAGCACAAAGTTCTAGTGATGCTGTGGAGGAACTAGAATTCTCATACACAGATGCTTGCATAAGGTAAACTACATAAGTAATTTGGAAAACTGTCAGTCTGCTAAAGCTGAACATACACATATCTTATGACACAGCAATTCCACTATCTATTCCTAAGTATATACCCAACATAAATAAGTCCATGTATTCAACAAAGTCAGTACACATACGAAAAGATCACAGCAGGACTCTGCGTAATAGACAAAACTATAAACAACCCAGATGCCCATCAACAATAGAATGGATACATTGTGGCATATTCAAATAATGAGGTGTTATACAGTAATGAAAAGTAATAAACATGAAAAAAAATGAATAAAACTCCTAAGACAATGTAGAATAAAATTAGACCAGTTCAAAACCAGCTACAATAGGACACACAGTATGATTCCATTTACGTATGATTCAAAAAGACAAAACTAGTCGATGGTCATGGAGGTCAAGGTAGTGTTTATATTTGGAGGGTAGTAATGACTGGAGAGGGATACAAGGGAGATCTCTGGGGTGGTAACATTTTAATTTTTTATCTGGGTGGTAGTTACATGGATGTATCCAATTACGAAAATTTATCAAGGCACACACTTAGGATTTACGCAATTTTTACACGTTTTATTTCATAAAAGCTAACAAAATTTTTTCCTGTAACAATTTGATTAGACCAATTCAAAATTTTAAGTCAGATTATCCAAAGTACAGGGTGGCATCCAGTGGACGCATGAGTCACTCCAAAGTTAGCTATCACCCATGGACCAACCAATTACCAAGAGGAGGCTACATGAGCCACTTTTGGTCACAGGAGGGCAAGCAACTTGAAACACATCTAGTACTCCGAATCTCTTAAATAACCCTTTATACCTAGGAGTAGTTTTTAATGTAAGCAAATCATATGATGCATTTTGTTTGGAGTTTCTATAGTTCTTGGCAATATGCTGAACTCTTGTAGCTGACCAGTAAACACTATTTGATTGTTAAGATTCGTATCAAATTAGATAAAGAAAACAATAAGGTCATTCGTTCTTAACTGTACTGCAATACTACCATTAACTACTATGTGCCAGTTGGTAAGTTAGCTACTCTGTCTGGGGCTCAGCTTCCTTGTCTAAGAAATTAAGGGGTTGAAAAAACAAATTTTTTAATTGAGTTCATAACAGTTTACATCATTGTGAAATTTCAGTTGTAGATTATTTCTTGTCTGTCACCACATAAGTTCTCCTCTGGGGTTGAAAGACTTTTGAGTCTCTATTTATAAAGTTGTGGATCCTATAAATCCTATTTTTAAAAATGCACAAGTCTGCAAGGCATATGCTATGAATAAATTAATATACTGGAATAAGTTAATATTGGTTAACAGAGTTTGAGTTCTAACTCTGAATTGGTGAACTCATGAAATTTAACCGAACTTCTCATTCCCAGTGGCTCCTCACCTGCTTTGGGCAGGAATATATGGCTAAGTAAGATGTCACTTGTAACTTCGCATGCTGCATCTTTACTGTATGACACTCTGAAGAGAAATTCTTAGGAGATAAATGGGGACAATGAGGGGCTGGCCCACTGGTGTAGTGGTTAAACTCATGTGCTCTGCTTTGGTGGCCCAGGATTCACAGGTTCGGATCCTGAGCACAGGCCTAGCACTGCTCATCAGGCCACGATGCGGCAGCATCCCACATAAAATGCATTGATGTTAGCTCAGTGATAATCTTCCACAAGCAAAAAGAGGAAGATTGGCGGGCTGGCCCTGTGGCCGAGTGGTTAAGTTTGCGCACCCTGCTTCGGCGGCCTAGGGGTTTCATCGGTTCGGATCCTGAGCACAGACATGGTAATGCTCACCAGGCTATGTTGACGCAGTGTCCCACCACATGCCACAACTAGAAGGACCAATAACAACAACAACAAAAACATACAACTATACACTGGGGGGATTTGGGGAGAAAAAGCAGAAAAAAAAGAACAAAAAAGAAGATTGGCAACAGTTGTACCTCACACGCCAATCTTTAAAAAAAGAGGAAGATTGGCCACAGATGTTAGCTCAGGGCCAATCGTCCTCACAAAAAAAAAAAAGAAGAGGGGACAATGAAGTGAAATATTTTCACTATTTCCAAAGCTGAGCCTGTGGACACACCAGTAGCTGAGCGATCCTCTGGGGGTGGCGTTAGAGAACTCTGAAGGTGAGCAGGGAGGATTTCTTTTCTAAGCACAGTTCCATAAAGCACTGTATTATCACCAAGTTTACCAGTGACTATAAATAGTTTCTTTCCCTATAGTTATACCACTGCCACTTGGAATGCTCAGAAATTTATCCGTCACTTTGTCTTGTATAATTTAAGGAGTATATGATTTACAGTAGTATCTCAAGAGTAAAAATATAATCCATAAATCAGGTTTGTGCTAGACAGTGTGGCAGGTACTTTACACACATTATCTTAGGTAATCCTCGGGGTGAAGAAGGGACATCAACCTCCGCCTTACCAGTGAAGAAAGAGAGTCTGATGGCTATCGAACTGCACAGCTGGGATCTGAACACACTTTTGTCTGATCCCAAAGTCCATACTCTTTTCATCACGCCACAGTGTCTCTCACTGGAAGCTTCTGAGCTGTGAGCTTGATGGAAGTGCTATGCTGCAACAAATTTATACAGTTCCCGATGTGGTCAGATTTCAGGAGAACCACCACGCACTGAAATGGCACAAACCATAATGCAGCGCACACTTTGTGGATCCAAGGAGCCACTGGAGAGACTGGTGTTTTCCTTCTCAGTTCTTTTTTTTTTAGGAAGATTAGCCCTGAAGCTAACATCCACTGCCAATCCTCCTCTTTTTTGCTGAGGAAGACTAGACCTGTACTAACATTCGTGCCCATCCTCCTCTACTTTATATGTGAGACGCCTACCAGAGCATGGCTTGCCAAGTGGTGCCATGTCCACACCCAGGATCCGAACTGGCGAACCCTGGGCCGCCGAAGCAGAACCTGCGCACTAAACTGCTGCGCCACCGGGCAGGCCCCTCCTTCTCAGTTCTGACCAGGAACCCCTGACGGTCTGAGTCCTGCTATTGCTACCATTTGGGCAACATTTCTCCATGTGTGTTCTGTGGACTAAAGGGGCCTAAATTAAACAAAGTATAACAGAGCTCTTATTTGCCAGTGCATTTTGTTTTTAATGTATGTTGTCTCAGAAATATTAGGTAAGAATACTCCCACACACACCCCAGAAGTCCCAGGAGTCTCAGAAGTTATTAGAAAGTTAACCCTCTCGTCTTTGTAAGATCACGAACAACTGCCAAGGACAGCAGAGGGAACTTTGCTTCCTTAAATCACTTTACTCACTTCCTGATGCTGGATGACGTTTAGCAACCTATAGCTCTGAATTTAAAACCTAGCTCTTCTATTTCCAAGTTATATGGCCATGGCCTAGCCACAATCTCTCTAAAATTCAGTTTTTCAACATCCACAAAAATAGCTAAAATAATGCATACCTTGCAGTATGTTTGTCATGTCTGGAGAATTTAAGAAATGTAATTTGCAGAAGGCACTTGATAGATAGTAGTTATTATTAAATTATCATTTTTCTTATTGATAAGTACTACTTTGGTTTTACATCACAAAACTAAGCAATACTTCTAGGCCATAGAATCTGCTAGAGCCCAAAGGAGATCAGAAAAAAAGCCACATGAGCCTCTCTGGGTATCCTATATTAATAAATTATGCTAACTTAAGAAGAACAAAACAGTTATTAAAGACAATCAGATTTCCGGAAAACATAAACTAATATGTCATACTCTCCTTTTACGGAGAAAGACGCAACAGAAGATGAGTTTACAATTTTTCATAGTAATACGATCCAAATAAACCAAAACCCATAGAGCTAAAAATCATTCCGAAAATCCACCACCCAGAATTCATTTATGGAGATATTTTTGGCTCTATTTTTAAAAACGTAATTACTTAATACTATATCCATTCCAGAATTGGTCAGACTTTGATTTTTAATAACTTCTCCATTCTTTTATTGCCTCTTTAATAGCAGCCATCTTATTCCCTTCATCATTAGGAAATCCATGCCTTGATCTCTTTCACTGTGAACTTTAATCACTCATTCACCGAATCAACAACTCCTTATCCTCCTCCTTCCTCCTCTTTCCAACTAAATCCCCGGTCGAGTTAAAAATCAAGGAGGACTCTATGCTTCAGAAAGCACAGGTTTCAGAATTTTAAGAAAATTACCATGAAAGTACGAATTGGAACAGTATAAAAATCTCTGCTCACAGTACTAAAGAGACTGAAGGCCAAGAACTGCTAGTGGATACTCCAGAAGCCGACAGTCACGAGTCTATTGAGCGTGTGAAATGTGGCAGGTCCAAATTAAGTTGTTTTGCAAGTGGGAAATACAGGCCAGATTCTGAAGACCTATTACCAAAACCGCTAATTTAAAATATTTCATTTATCATTTTATGTTGATTCTATGTTCAAATGGTAATATTTTGCATATAGTGGGTTAAACAAAATATATTAAAATTAATTTCACCTGTTTCTTTTTACTTTTTTAATGAGATAAAAATAGAAGTTTATTAACATGTATACCTCATGTATACATGTATGATGGGAGACAGAGAAAAATGAGTAACTCTCCTCTCTTTACTTTCTCATGTAGCAATTAGGAGAACTCTAAAGTTACACAACTTGCATTTTATTTCTTTTGGACAGTACTGGTCAAGGTCCCACATTTCAAAGCCTTGCACAGGACATGAGGAGTTTTCCTGGCCTCTAACTGTATTTTATATAGACCTTAATGACATGTCTACTTTGTCCACTCTATTCCCAAAAGATATGTTTTCCTGTTTAATCTAGCATTTAATGTATCTGGATGTAAATGTATCACAACATGTCCTGTTCATTGAGCACAATCTTCAGCCCCTCGGAGAGCTATAATTGTGCAGAAGGAATTTGATGCTTGCTGGTACCTGATTTTTATCTCACCAGATTATCAATCTTCAGTTCTTTGAAAACTCTGCAAAGTGATCTCAAAAGTGCTGTGTGTCTTCCAAAAGCACAGTCACTCACACACAGCCATGCCCGAACTCGAGTGTCAAGAGCTTTCCATAATCCTCCTAGCCTATTAAAGCTAAAAGAGTCCCAGAGGACCAGAACTATAACCGAACATCTACTGTTATGTCCTGAAGCACAGCTGTATTTAAATTGATAAAATGTAACATATTCTGCATCACATACCCACTCCACTGCTGATGGGAAATGCACTGGACAATATATACATCATTAAAACGAACACAGCCAGGTAGATTATGTTACAGCGCCATCTGGAAACTCAGGCTAAACAATCCTTCTAAATTTCTAAATGTCAAACCTACTGACAATAACATTTTCATCCATTCTGTGTCTTACTGTTGCTCCTTCCATGTTTCTCCTCAGGCATTCTTCTGAGTAAACAAATTTGACGAACAGAGTTTATAATTTTCATAATGTATTAAAGTGGTGAAAGAATTCATGGTACATTTAGGGAATTTTCCAGCTCTTTTATAGACAAGCAGCATTAAGTCCTTAAAAAACAATCACATATTGTAACTTTTATCAACCCTCATTTTGTTCATGGAGTTACATGTAAAGTCAATGGTTTCAATCCTACGATCTTTCCCAAATATCCCTGCCCCGCTCAGTTCCCCTCAGAGGCACTTTAGGAGCGATCATGCTGCCAGTCTGGACCCATGCCTATCAGGCTACACAACAGGGCTACGCTCAACAGGCACTGGTTCACTAACGAATTAAAACCTGTGACATCAGAGAGAGGACCTACCCGCTAAAGAGCAGACGCATTTATTTCTTTGAAGTCTGCAGAAGGCCTTTAAGAGTTGACAATTCTCTACAGCTTGGTATAAACAAGAGAGGCCCTCATTTGAGGAGTCCCTGAACCCACAACCTTGGGGGAATCCTGGGGGGTGTCAGGCCATGCATGAAGTCACCAAAAGGCTAACTCAGTGCCTTCTCCCCATCATTCTGAAATGTCTCAGGAAATCAGTATCTCAGCACACCTGTAACCAAGCCACAGCACACCAGCTGGGAAGCTCTGGCCTAATTTACTTAGGGAGCTACAAATGCTAACAGGAGCCAAGGGGTTGAAACAGAGGCGTGTAGCCAGGCAGATAAGACTGGAAGTGGCAGGGAGAATGAACGCCCTCTCTCTGGAGAAGGCCACTGCTCTTCAACTTCTAACAACGGTTGCCCTGTAGTCATATTCAAGTGAAATGAAGAATCGGTACTGTTGATGAAATCTCCTAGTTTTTAAAATATTGGCTGTACTGCTGCACTAACAAAAAACAAAACACTATCTACATATCAGCCAGTTCATGTGTTGTGCCATTCTGACCTTGAGATTCAAACTATCCAGGAGGACAAGGAAATTACAAACTATAGAGACCCTAGATTTATCTGGGGCCTTCACAGTGGTGTGCCTGGAAGAACATAAACTCACATAAATACAACACAGTGTTACAAAGAGAAGCATCAATTTTACTTGCAGATTTTTTTGAGAATATATTCAAACAAACAGTATATTACGAATACAGTTCAAAACACATGATTTAAAGTAAAATATGATTAAAGAGTCAGAATAAATTTATTGCATGCAGCAAGCTACTTTCAACCACACACCTGCAATTATTTTCCTTTTCTGAGGAAAAGTTTGAGAAGTATGGACAAGTCTCAGAGACAACAAGAACCTCTTAAACGGGCCCTGAAAAAATAAGATTTTTAAGGATTCTTCCAGAGTTTGGAGTTCTTATCAGCTCTGGGCCGCTGAGATCGCTAATTCAAATATAACTTGCATTGTCAAAATGTTCTAGAAGGCTCCTGGAACTCTGCATTTCAGCAGTTCATGCCCGCCAGCTCACTGGATAGAGGGCACCCCACTAACACAGCCGTGGATGTGCCCCGTTCTACTCTAATAAACAGTTTTCTTCATGTGTTCTGCATTTGTTTACTGGCAATGAATAAAACATTAAAATTGCTATTTGGAATATAAAGCACTGTAGTTCTTGCAAATGGTAAAGTTATGCTGGCTGTAGTTTAGGGTTCTAAGGCTGTTATTTATAGAATAAAACCCATTATCACTACTCAAATATTGAACAAGAATTGTTTGTATTCAAAGATAAAGTTGCCACAGGGGACTATTGATATACAAAATACGGCTGGAGAGATATGGGATGCATATTAAAATTTATATACTGAAAAGAAAAAAATGTATTTAACAGGTTTATTTAATATTCTAGTAGCATCGACTGGAATTCTTAAAATTATATTTGCTGACATTTCAATTATAACCTTCTATTTTCAGTGCCTTCAGTTCAATCCAAAAATTTTCTGCAGGCCCGAAAGTCATGTACTTCACAAGGTCTCAGTCTGCAAATGGTTTTTTGGTTAGTGTTCAGCACACTGAAACTTTCAGGAAAAGACCAAAAGCAAATTTGAATGTTTTTCCTCACAGGACCACCAAATTTTGAAACGAATATAGTGGGGATTTAAGACAATGCTTTTCCAAGTGAAGCAGACAAGTTAAGAATTGCCAAGTTGAGTTTAATAACAAATGGTGGGGCCAGGAATCAAACTCAAGAATCTGACTCCAGAGTCTGTGCTCTTAATTACTATAGTTTACTGCCTTTTCATCATCATAATTGGATAGAAGTATTTTTATATATAATAATTTATATATACACTATTAATGTATGTAGTATTACATTATTTACCTACAACTTTAAAACAATACTATAAAATGTTTATTCTTCTCATAATCTATTCCAGTATCTTATAACTCTGTTAATCACATACAGACCCACAACTAATTTAATGCTACTGTAACCCTCAATGCAATTACAGTTTCTATGTGTAATTCTTTGCACAATTTCTCAAGTCCCCACAAGGTTATGTAATCAGTGGGCATAGGGGCATTCTAGGGCTTACTGAAGTTACTTAGCCTCTCTAGGACCCAGTTTTCTCAAATATAAAACAGGAATAATAACAGGGCCTATGTCAAAGAATGGCTAAGGGAATTAAATGCAATAAGGCAAGTAAAGTGCTTCGCCCAGGCCCAGCACACAGGAAGCACTCAGTAAATGCTATTATCACTATTGTTTAATAATTTTATCCACTCTTGTGTCCTTGTAACTTACACAGGCTTTGGCACATGAGAGGTGCTCAGTAAATAGTATTTAAATAAATTAATGAATGCTTTAAGACTTTTTAAACAACACCCCCACCCCTATATATACGCAAACACACCCTTTCTCTCCACAGGCAATGCCACCTCTCAAACATGATTTTGTTTCCTCCACCTGAAACGCTATTTCCCCTCCTAATTTTCATCTGGCTAACTCCTATTATTCATCTAAGTTTGGGCTCCTTTCTTCTCGTATGGGAAGTCTTTTCTTAAACTCAGAGCTTATCATAAGCCCCTGCTTACACTTTCTCACTGGGCTCTCTTCTTGTCCCAATTATCAAAGCACCCAGTCTTCCTGAGGTCTTTTTACTTGCCTTAATACCCTACTAGACTGCAAACTCTTGAAGGCAGACACTACCTTTTACCAGTGTAAAGGTATAGAACATAAGAGATGTTCAATAAACATTTGTTAAGTGAATGAACAAATACATATTTCTATCTGAATAACTTTTCCATGATTCTCACCCTCCCCAACAAACATCATACTGAATTTAGGATTTGGTTCAATTTTAGAAAAGAACAAAAAGGGAAAAAGATGGATAAGCCAGATTTTTTAAATGGACCAAAAAACTTGGACAAGTGCTTCCCAAAAGATGGCCAAATGGCCATTAACATATGAGGTATGCATCGAAATTAATCATTAGGAAAATGAAAATTAAAGGCACCATGAGATACCAATACACAGCCATCAGAGCAGCAAAAAAAGAATGCTAGAACATGGAAAAGAGTGAGAGACTATGGAGAAGAGAAAGAATACAGAGCATCCGGAAGCTTCATAGACTGTTGATGAACATCTAAACTGGCACAGTCACTTAGGAAAACTCTTGGGCAGTATCTACTAAAATTTAAATATATTCTTTAAGACTCAGTAATTCCACTTCTAGGAACATGCCACCCAGAAGTATGTACATATGAGCACCGCAAGACATTTATAAGAATACTAATGGCAGTATATTATTAACAGCTGAAAATTGGAAACAACCAAAATGTCCATAACAGTAAAACGGATTAAAAGAATCTGTCAAAGCTTTTTGATAAATCCACATAGTGGAATACTATACAGCAATTAAAAGAGAACAAGATGGATGAATCTAGAAACATAATGTTGAGTGAAAGAAGCCAGACTCAAAAGAGCACAAGTTGTACTCATGTGGGGTTCAGGGACAGTCGTCTGTGGTGACAGAGGTGAGACAGTGGCTAACTCCTGTATGAGTGGCTGCTAGTAATGTTTTACGACCTGATCTCGGGCTCACAGACTGCGTATGCTCACTTTGTGGGAGTTCATCCATTTGTACTCTTGTAATGTGTGCACTTTTCTGCATGTGAACTGCACTGTGGTGAAAAGGTAAACTAAAAATAAATGAATAAATAAATGCCCTCGGCCTAAAAGAGTAAGTCAACACAGATGATTCACACAACTCCAGGAAGTCTGAAATCCTCGGAACCTGACTAGTCACTTGATTCTGAGATCTCATCTTGAGCTTATTCCTAACTCTTCTCTTTATTGGGAAATTCTATTTTAATCTATCTGTTAAATATAGATTATATATACACACAGGTTTAACACTGCCATAAAAAGTGATGGAATAGCAGAAATGGGGTCATTATCTTTTCATTACACATGGAAGAAAAAGGAAAGAGGTTTTCCTGAGATAAGTTGGCAACTGTCGAAAGAGAAATGATACACAGACACACACACATTTATACTTACACATACATCTCAAACAAATGGTCTGAGATGGAAGTAATTGGCCAAAGAGCAGTGAAAGACATGAAAAAGCAGAGGCCCTGGCATAGTGACTGTCACCCTCAGGGAAGAAGAAAAGAGGGAATAAGAAAGCATAGAGCAGACAGTTCCAGAGCTGTCACCAAGGGGCACTGCCGACTCTGCTACAGACTGAGAGCGTCCACAGGACACAGACTATTTAGTGATGCCTGTCAGCTCCACACTACCTTCCAGAATACTGTCATAGGAGAATGTGAGAAATTAGGGTTGGAACAACCAAGGCCATGAGAAAACTTTTGAAAGTCCTTATATTATTGCTTTTATTTCTTTTTTAACTTAAAAAAAAACATAAAGGCAACATCCTCAATACGGCTAACTTCAATGGCATTTCACCAACTTTAAATTAGTAATGGGGCTGGCTGGTGGTATAGTGGTTAAGTTTGCGTGCTCTGCTTGGGTGGCCCAGGGTTCGCAGGTTCAGATCCCAGGCGTGGACCTAGCACCGCTCGTCAGGCCATGCTGTGGCTGCATCCCACATAAATTAGAGGAAGGCTGGCACAGATGTTAGCTCAGAGACCATCTTCCTCAAGCAAAAAAAGGAAGGCTGGCAACAGAAGTTAGCTCAGGGCCAAGCTTCCTCACAAAAAGAAATAAATGAATCAGTAATAATGTTACTACACAGTAAAGTCTTCATTTTCAAACCCTTGCTAGCAAGAAATTTTTCAGGCTCTCCCTACCTCTCTTCCCTCTCCCTCCAGTTATTCTGCTTTCTTATGCATAATACATGGCTAATTATCTCCTGCAAAAGTGACTTAAGATGCAAAAATGCCCTAAGGAGGAGCTCACCACTGTTGAAAAGGTATACAAAATAAATCCATATATGTAATTTCAACAAGGCAAGTTCACCTTTGGGAATGAGTCACTGTTCAAAACATTTCATTTCTGTTTCATTGGAAATTATGTTCCATAATATTCAAATATTTAAGTAACATCCTGGTCTTGTCATAGATGATTCAGCAAGACATATTACTTTGAAAAGGCACATCATGTTTTTATTTTTTACTAATGAAAATAAACCACCAATGTCAGGCATGCTTTACTCATCTACTAGAAATGACAAAAAAATTTAAAAAGGGTACATATTTCTATTTCCATACTATTAACTCTCCATAAGAAGACTTTAACAGAAAAGTTTTTTGGCTATAAAGTAACTGAATTTAATTCCATTTCATTGTAACTCTCTTTTGATAACAAATATATTCATCGTAAATCAGTACAATTATCACAGAACTATCACAGAGAAAAAGCTGTTTCCACTGATGCTGTTCATGTTGAAAATTAGATTTCTCAGTCAAGAAGCTTACTCATAATAGGTCTTTTTAACTTACAAGTCCCTTGCAATCAAAGATCTATACATTTAAATAAAAGTAGGAAACAGATCAATAGAACTTTGCATCTCTTCTTGTAATTAGACTAAAAAATAAAATGTCCTCTTTTCTTGGAAATTTCTTTTTCTTGTGGAAAATGCTTCCAACTTCAATATTTTAAGAAGATAAAAATCAACTCCTTCTAACTATGTCCTCAGTAAAAGCAAAATAAATTGTCCAGACTGCAAACCACACTGAAACCCTTTGGTCTTTTCTTTCAGGCTCCTCTGTAATAGTAACATAAACTCCACCTCTAGTCCCTGTGCCCATCTGCTCTCATGGCTCAGTGTCACGGCCTGCATGTTAAATGTGTCAGGCCATCACAAAATCTCAACAATTCCAAACTCTTTGGGCATCAAACATAAAATGACATTCTGTAGAGTGGGAAATCCCGGGACCTGTGGGCATGTCTTAAAGGGGTTTGTCATGCTGGAAAAGAAAAATGCAGCCTGCCTTTAAAATGAGGTCATTCTTACGTGGAATTTGGTTGTAAAGGGGACTTCACAAGCCTAATAACTATATTAGCTAAAATATCTTTTTGTGCATTTCAGAAATTTTAACATTATTTTTCAATTGCACAGTACTCACAGACTAAAGGAATTTCTCTATAGTCAAAGTAATGCAGAAAAAGCAAGCAGTGCATGCCAGTGATGGATTCAAGCACTCTTCTCCCATTCAGCCTATCACCACTCTGCTGAAGAAAGAAGATGGGGATCCTAAGCACTACAGGGCCAATCCTACAAAGATGGCAACTGCGCTTTACAGATGCCCAATACATCACACTCGAGGTCTTAGCATGGGGAGGACACTTGACAAAAGGCAATGATTTAGAATGCACTCCAATTTTTAAGGAAGTTAGGGTTATAGCCAGAAACAGGATAAATAAAAACTCTAAGACACGTGTGTTTTCTGAGATTTATAATCAGGGAAAAATAGAGAAGGAGAAGCAGATTAGACAAGTGTTTACACTTTTCCATCAAAATACGGAATGGGAAGGAGATTTTAACACCTGACACTTCCTTCGCAATTGTGAAGAAAGACGACTGACAATTCTCATGGTTTTTCATTATCATCAAGATCCAGAACCCTTCCAAGACTGCTTCTACACAGCTGTGTCAAGCAAACCCTATTTTGGAGAAAAAATGGTTTCAGGTAAAGGCTATGCAGAGAAAAAGCAGGCATGGAAAGACAAAAGCATTTTGAATCAAACTCAAAAAGAATAGTTGGTTTCATGAGTAAAATCAATTTGCTTCATTACTGATCGGTTCATAAAATGGCTACTCACATCTGGAATGATCAGGCATTTGACTTGATAGTATACACACTTTTCTTATCACAAACGAAAAATAGATGACTTAATATGATAAATCCTATTCTATTAATTCTATTTCAGTTTAAGCTATCAGGGTCCTGGAGTTGACAGTTGATGATAATTCTGTATCTCTGAGAAACTTTTAATAGAAGAAGCCACAAAACAGAAGTTGACGTTCTTTGAGACGGTGATGCAGGAGATTCTGCTAAATGACTGCCTGGGGAAGCAAGGAAGGAGAAAGAGAGAGAGAAGAGTGGAGAGGGAAAGGGGAAAGGCGGGAGGAAAGGAGGAAGGGAGGGAGGGAAGGAGGGAGAAAATATAACATAATAGAAATCTTAGCTTTGGTGTAAGATCCAGAGGGGGGTTTGAGCTGGCTAGTACAGGTACGCGAGAGCTGACTATATACATCTCTACACAACCCGGTAACTATCCTTCAGTAGCTTGAAATCCATCATGGTTCGCTGGATTTAAAGAAATCAGCAAATGCAAGGAATCAGAGCTTTTTCTTCAGAAAGCCCTTTATCAGTATGCCACTGGTTAGATCCAAATTATAATGCTCAGTGACAGTCTCCTACCTATAAAACAGAAGCGCTAACATCTACCTCAAAGGATTCACATGAAAATTAAATACAATAACGCGGGGGTGTTTCATAGACATACAAGAATTTCAGATGGCTATAACTATTAATACTTTGAAGAATTAACCATCAATCGTACATCTCAGCAATCAACCTCTAAGAATTTCACCAACAATGAAGTCTCCTTAATGGCAGCGCTAGCTAGACCACAGGCTTCAAATAGTTGAACTGTGGCAGCCAGATCAGCAGTGGAGTTTAGAAACAAACAAACAAACAAACAAAAACTACTTATGACGACCAGGAGGCTAGCAAAGCATATGAACTTGACATGGAAAACAGAACAAAATGAAAAGTCAATACAGTGGCAGTCATCCCAAGCCTTCTACATGAAACAGACCTGCATTAAATCTGATGTTTTCATGTCTTCTTACATACGTTAAATATACTGCCATTATGTAAGAAATGGCAACAGTGGAATACTAGAAATAAGCCACTAGGAAGCACCAGAAGTATTAACAACCACCCAACTCAGTCAACAACCCTATAGGCACAACCCAAATGTCAAGTCTACATGGAAAAAGGTGGATCACAAGACCAGGAAGGACGCACTTTTATGAAACCATCACATTTTACAATGGTAACACTTACTGCAAACACAATTTCAGAAAAAAGAACGTAATTTATTATATGCATACATTTTTATGTCACAAAGGAAAAATTTTCCCTGAATATATGTACATATGTCCATATACACACACACTAATTCCTCTCTCTCTCTGCAGACTCAGTGGACATTCCTCACACTCATGCTTAAACAGCCACCAGTGGCCACGGTACCTCTTTGCCTCCCCACTTCTGCCAGATGGCATTTTTCCTATTCTGTTCCTTCTCACTGTAGAATCCTCCTATCTTCCATACTTTTTCAACTCTACGCTTTCATTCTCATCTCCTTAATTTGGGCCCACGACAGGTTTCCTAACAGTAGAAAAGGCAATGGTAGAGAGAAAAGTAGAGAGAAGGGTAAATCTAAAAACCACACCAAACCCACCCCAACTTAGATGCCGCCACCAGTGACCACTCCAATCCCCCCACACACCCAACACACGCATACCTCATTGGCCCCCTTTTTCAAAGACATCCAGGAAAGGCTTGCCTTGTAAAGAAGGAAGGAATCAGATAAAGAATGTGTTTTTGTCTTGCTGAAATTGATATTAATCTAAATCTATCCATTGCATAGCCCCCCAAAAAACTCTGGAAAAGTTTAAAATTATAAGTATCCCTGCTATTCACTGGAACATAAAGACCTTTACACCAGTATTTCTCAACTTTGGCTGCACATCAGAACTCACCAGGAGCTTTTAAAAACTCCCCCTGAGCCATCTGAATCCCTGACCACTGACAAGAGAATCTCTGGGGGTCAGAGCTCAAGCTTCAATAGGATTTAAAAGCCACCCAGGTGATTCCAATGAGCAGCCAGGGCTGAGAACCACTGCCTCTAGACCTTGTTGCTCTCATTCTCTGGCCTACACTAGTGAATTTCAACCCTAGCTGGGTATTTCCAAATTCCCTCGCGAAAATTTTAAACATACAGATACTGAGGTCCCACCCTAATCCAACTGAATTAGAATCTCTGGGGATACGACCCAGGAATGGAATGCTTTCCCACACATACTAAACTAAAGCTGTGTTTGAATACTAATGCTCTTTAAACTATAGAGCCTCAGCTTTGTTTTTGGAATTCCTTGAATATTATAACTTTCTCTATTTTATATTCCACTTTTGTACTATTTCTAGTAGTATGAACCTGGAGGAAATTTTAAAATTACTTAAACATTTGCTTCAAGAACAAAGAAATGGGGGCCAGCCAAATGGTGTAGTAGCTGAGTTCGCACTCCGCTTCAGCAGACTGGCATTTGTGGGTTCGGATCCTTGGTGCAGACCTACGCACTGTGCATCAAGCCATGCTGTGGCAGCATCCCACATACAAAATGGAGGAAGACTGGCAGAGATGTTAGCTCAGCGACAATCTTCCTCACCAGAAAGAAAAAAAAAAGAAACTCAGGTGTATGAGTTTCCTAAGGCTGCTGTAACAAAGTACCACAAAAAATGTGGCTTCTAAAATTAGACACTTATTCTCTCACAGTTCATGAAGCTAGAAATCCAAAATCAAGGTGTCTGTAGGGCTATGTTCTCCCTGAATGCTGCAGGGAGAATCTGTTCCATGCCTTCCTCTTAGTTTCTGGTGTTGCCAACAATCCTTGGTGTTCCTTGGCTTGAAATTGCATCAGTTCAATCTTTCCTTCCATCAGTTACATGGTGTTCTCGCTATGTGTCTGTGTCTCTCTGACTGTTCTCTTATAAAGAGACCAGTCATATTGGATTAAGCACCCTTCCTACTCCAGTGTGACCTCATGTTAACTAATTACATCTGCAACAAGCCTATTTCCAAATAAGGTCCCATTCTGAGGTTCTAAGAAGGACATGAATTTTGGGCAAACACTATGCAACCAAGTACAGCAGGGAAGGGGGAGCAAAAAACAGCAACTATGGTCAGAAGCATCAGGTGTTGACTGTGAATAGGTAGTAGACTAGCCAAGTTTCTAGGGACCTCAAAGAAAATAAAGGGGTATGTGAAACAGAACAAGAATTAAGAGTGTCCCTAAGAGATTAACCTGGAAAGAGAATCCAAGCCTTAACAGTTCATCACTACAAATACAATGGAAGACCTACTCCAACTTCCAGTCCTGGAAATATCAAGTTGCCTACGGCTTATAACTTATGGATCCATATTTGTGCTGTCAGAGCTACAGCACTGTCTCTAAAACGTCATATGAAAACGCAAACTTTTCCCAATAGCTATACTGTTATATGTAGGGTTACAATGGTAGTACCATATTCTGATCAGGATGGGCATTATAGAGCAAATGTGCTTTGTAGAATTAATCACCTCTAACACACACCCAATCACCAATCATATTTCAGGGAAAATACTGTCTGAATTCCAACTTCATACTCTAACAAATACCCAGCAAAATAGTCAACTCTCCATGATTTAGCAACATGGTTGGTTTATACATTTAATTGTCTTCACTAGCTATAGTCAGCATAGAAGTTTGGTTTTCTTCTGATAATCAAAGTAATAAATGAGTATATGTATCATTTTGTCATGCTCAAGCGTTAAGTGCCCCAAAGTTGACAGGGACAATCGGACTATTGCAGAGAGAGAGCGAGAATACATAATGAATACATGTATTGCAAAACTTTTTGACCAAAATCAGAATTCCATAGGTACAAATTAATTTGGTCCCCTGATATATTTCATCTTCTTTGGCCTTAAGTATCCTATAAAATAAGTGGCAATATAAACAAGTTAGTATTGTTCATTCAAGTGCTATTTTAAGGGACATAGGCAAAAATAATTTATTTTAGGTAAATTTTATTTTTATGAATGAAAATGCACTAAGGAATTAAAAAAAGACAAAACCTTTCTAAAACATAGGAAATTAGGAGAAACTCCGAGTAATCAGACAGATTTTTATCAGTTAAATTATTTCAGCATCAACAGACTTCAAATATTTGAGGCCCTACAGAAAACAGCACCCACCTCCTCCCTGACACTTTTTGAACCTCAGTAACTCACTGTTTTCCTAACTACATTACATTCTAAACATAAGTAAAGTAAAAGAAATCTCCCTGTATAAACATAGCTCAGAGAGGAAAAAACCTCTTCTATTTACCAGGCTGACACTTACTTTGATCTCTTACAGACCCTTTCAGGTAACAATTTATATATGATAGAGTTTACAGTAAGCACACTCCTTTGGGAATTTAGAATACCTTAGAAGTCATGAACAAATGCAAATAAACTGAAAACACGAGGGGGCTGTATCTCTAGTGCTTGCCTTTGCTGACTCTGACAGCAGTGTTTTAAAGTACAGGCAGGGAAATAAATCCTTCAATTTGGCTGTGATACTTGGAAAGAAGCTTAGAGCAGTTTAACAACTGGGGTAAGATTAAACCATACTTCTAAAAAAAAATTTCAAAGGTGGCAAAAGGAAGTGCCTTTATGCAAATGTCATTCCTTCCCAACTACTTCTATTTTCCGAGAAGAGAAATCTCTGTTGCTAATCCATTCAGATGAAGTGTTCAAATACACTGAATGCCCCATCTACTGCAGTAGCTTCAAAGTCATTTTGAAGGTTCCTAATTGTGCTACTAATTGGTTAGGAAGATTAGTAAATTACACATGTTGGACATTTCTGTTTTTTCAGAGTTTTAAAAAATCAATGAATGGTCTAAGTAGATGCAAAGGCTTTGCTACTTCATTGCCATAGGCCTAAGTCCATAATAATAATTTACTAACATATACCAAGCACCAAAGATACACAAGGGAACTGAGAGTAACACAAGTTTATGCTCTGCCTTTTTATAAACAGTCTTTGTCATAAATACAAAATAGTGTAGCTTATATCATCAATCAATAAAACAAAATAAAATGCATTAGACTGATCTGATGAGATAACCCAATGACTGCAGATACAGCTAAATGAAGGGACCAAGCAGATATGCAGGCATCTGATTTGATTATTGCCATATATGATCACTCCTCTAGAGTCACTACAATAGAAAGAATACATTATTTGAAAAAACGCAAATGTTACTATCTCCTTAAATCATTTAAATTTGCTAAGATTTTTCCAGTAAAACAGTTCAATTTTGGGTACGCTTACTCAAAACTTCACTTAATTAATAATCATAGTTCATGCCAACTGAAACGTATCCACATGTCAATTTTATATTTTTATTATTATAAAATTATTATAAATGATTGCACAAGGATTGCAAATAAAACCCACGAAAAAATTATCTTTGCTTTTGAGGAAAAAGAAGAGCTCTACCTTAGAGAAAAAACAGGTTTAAAAGAACCTGGCAAGAGTTCAACTACCAAAATATGCATATAAAAAACGAAGAAAGGTGGAAGAGGAAAGAAAGTCAGTTATTTTATTTTAATTCCAAAAAAATGTGAAAGATCTGCAAATCAACTTTTGTAGCTTCATGCTTCTCTAACAAAACTTTATATAATTCCCTGGAAGCTTAAATTATATAGTGAATAAAAATCCCCTTGAATTATACACTTAAAAATGGCTAACAGATCAGTTTTATGTCATGTACATTTTACCACAATTAAAAAATAAAGTGATATTTAAAGGTTCTTCTATTCACAAAATAGGGAAAGAATAGTTTTCATCTTTGTAATTTACAAATGCATGCACATACTTCCAAGTTAGATACCATGATGTGAAAACACATAGATTTAACTCTACTTTTGCTGTTTGAGGCCAAGAATCAGATCCTATTCATCTCTGAATTTCCATTATTTAGATAAGTGCTTTGCAAAGTGTAAAAAGCTATAAGTAAATAAATAAATAAATAACACGTAAAAAAATTAGTTAAAATGGTAAATCTTATGTTATGCATATTTTACTACAATTAAAAAAAATCACCCAACTTGAAATTAAGTATCAGTATCATTCGACTTGATTTCAGTCCAGGTGAATCCAAACATTAATTCTAACCTTCTGTCCTTTGTGTTCTAGAATATGGTTACATCAATTTCTGAACTTTCTAACCACTCTAATCTCAGACCCATGGGAAGCCAAAAGGTATGGAAAGGAGAGACCCATTTGTGCACCAGCTTGATCAGCTCGTCCCACAATGAACTCATGTGCCCTGTGAAACTTTTCAGGTCCTTTCCTGTGTGAATCGCCACCTAGAAAAGTCAGGGGCCTGCCTCTGGTTTCTGACAGGAAACGGTGCCACTGAAGTGCAAATTCACACGGAGGGGGAAGGTGCAGGGCTGAGGCTGCAGCAACAGCAGGCAGCAAGAAGCTGCAAGTTGGACGGTGCTTGTCTTAAAAAGAAAATAGAATGAAGAATCAGAAAAGCAACGTGCAACGGGAAAGAGATGTAGAATTAGTTTGGCCAAAAATACAAATCAACCGTGTATCAATAAACCTAAAGGACAGCCTATTTTAGGGCTTACAGAGGAATTTGAGAAGCAATCTGAAGGCAATGAAAATTCAATCTATTCCCGTCCATACTTCCACGTCTTTCGCCGTTATCTCCGTCTTCTCTTTTTTTCTCTTTAGTTCTCACACTTTCCTCTCCTTTTGTCATCTAATTATACATCTCAATAAAATTCCCTTCCCCTTTCATGTC
Source organism: Equus asinus (assembly GCF_041296235.1). Classification (NCBI taxonomy): domain Eukaryota; kingdom Metazoa; phylum Chordata; class Mammalia; order Perissodactyla; family Equidae; genus Equus; species Equus asinus. Next base: position 51,395,377 of record NC_091800.1, read on the forward strand.
TATTCATCCAACGTGCCTACATTTTGCCTTTGGGGGTGGGGGGGAGCTGCCTGTGATTAAATACTAAGATCTGTCCTCCTACAAATTAGGTAAAAGAGAGAGCAAGCTAAAATACTTTGTGCAATTGGCCTTAATAGTAAAACTCAAGATAAAGAACCCCTAAGGCTATTTTTAAATGCCCCTAAAACCAAAACAGTGGTTTCCAATTCTACATTTGGTGACTGGGGCTTCAGAAATAAAAGAGTTTAAAGCAAATGTTGCATTAAGTCAAATAATCAGTAATTGGATCTATAAGCCGGAAATATATTTTTAAAGGTTGTTTTTTTTTTTACTTCAAAGACTTTAAAAATGTTCCTCTAAGTAGTTTCAACTGTGAGCATACAAATTTATCATATAAAAAGCCAACAAGTTGCATTAAAGAGTTTTTCTTCACATTAGTTCTAACATGTGCTTTATTATAACTATACAACTAATTCCAGAAAATTACAAGGCATGACCGTCTACTTCAATCAGAAATAAGTATATGTCAACAAGATCATTTCTGTCCCTTGTAAAGAAATAAAAAGAGGTGAGATACTGCTTAGCATCAATTCAATTAGTCAATTTAAAACTAATACCCATTACATCCATTGCCAGAAAGTGGTAGAAACGACCTTACTCATACACTGCCTCTGGCAATACCAACTACCAGAACACTTTTGAAAGGCACTTGTGTTTCAAGAGTCAAAATAGTTGATAGTCTTTGACCCAGTAATAACATTTCTGAATTAATCATACAAAAAAAAACGAAGAAGAAAAACTGTAAGCATAAAAAGCTCTTTGAAAGAACATTTGTAACCTAAAAACTAGAAACAATCCATCACAAGGAAATGGTCAAATATGGTAAAACAATGTAATGGACTATTATGCTGCCATTATAAAAGAATGTGAAAGAAAAATGGGAGAAAGCAATATTAAGTAAAAATGACCAGCATATGAAGAAGAATTAGTAATATACATGAAAACATTTGTTGAATAAGTGTGGTGTGGTGGTTTGAGTAAGGTTTTTCCCCATCTTAATTTGCATTACTGACATAACATTGTAATGTTTTTCTAAGAAACTAAATACACCATATATATTTTTTGTAAGTATAGTTCCTAATATTATTTTAAAATACTAATTTTAATACATTTCAAATGGCAATGATTATTGAAAAGACAATAAAGAGTAATAAGGTCACTTTTAGAATTTGTCTTAGTATGATAAATAATATAATCAACATGGCTTTTATGTAGAAAATGCTTCAAGATTTAAAATGTTCGATTAGTCTTTACGTTAACGAGATTTTAAAAAACATTTTGCTAGGTGCTGCAAAGAATTACAATGTGTTAAGAGAACGAGATCATTGCATAAGTTTACATTATAAGAGAGAAATAAAGAAAAAGAGCATTTTCAAAAATTTTAACGGGGCATACATTACACGACCAATTACAAAACTCTAGAGAAATAACCAGCAATAATATACGACGTTTAAAAAAGAGTTTGCAGTTATCACTATTATTAATAGTTAATATTCATTGAGTACTAAAATCCAGACACCTTGCCAGAAGTTTTACATAGTTACTATTTCACACTCAGTACAACACTACCAACTAGACAATTTTAGTCACTGCATTTTATATATGAGGAAACTGAAGTTCAAACAGGAAACAGAACTTGTCCAAGGTCACACAGAGGACATGAAATCAACAATAACGGTGGAACTAGGATTTGAACCAAGCTCTGATCCTTTATTACATACTTTCTCCGAAGACTTTAAAAGAAAAAAAACACTTACAAACCAAATAAAACCAGCATTTTTACATATATTTCTTTCTATAATCCCACTAGGTTAGCTCTTCCTTGGGTGTTTTTATCTGTTCTTCCTGAAATGGAAGAATTGCTCAACAATATGAGAAGAAAATGTCATCATGATTGGTCATCTACTTTATTTTCAACATGTCTCCTATAAACATTTCCAATAAAGAGAAATTTTATCTTTAAGTTCATAAAATTAATACAGGCATCTTTGCTGATCATATTACTCTTTAGGTCAGACTTAGCTACACACCAAGAATTATTTGCCAGAATATACTAAATCAGATATATTTTTACTTTTTTCTTTGGTGTCTAGGTCGATTGTGATTTCTAAGGTAAGTATTTAGGAAAATTTAGGAATGGGCTTGAGCATCTAAGGCACCCAGCATCGTTCTTACAATTTGTTCTCGTGTATTTTTCTAAGCATGTCTTATTCTGCACGCCAAACTGAGTCTCACCCTCTAGGAAGAGCCTTGCATTCTAACACTAATAGCACCTTCTAATCATCTCCTGAGCAGTTTGCTCCCTTCCTAAGTAAAATCTTTGGTTGCCTATGAGTTAAGTTCTCTAACAATCTCCCAAGAGCATCGCTTATCAAATCTTGCCTCTAGACCATGGTTAAGCGCAGAACCAGGGCCAACTGAAAGGCAGTGGCTTGACACATGTGCAGTGGCAAGAGTTGCTGCTGCAGACAGAACCTGATTCAACCACAGATGGGTCTAAGTTATTTGAAATTCTGTATTTTCTTATAAACAGATATGAATTTTCTCCATACAACTCTACAGTTGTATCTACAGTAGATCTTTTTATATTACATCTAAAACGTTTAACAGCATTATTTATCTTGAATTAACCGAGCAAACTGATGGCCAAACATAAAAGTCAGATGCCCTCTGATGTGGACATCTGGGACTAGAATAAAGTGGAGCTACGGCTGAGAAGGGAGGTTGGCGGGGCACGTTTTGCTTTATCCAGTATAGTGGAGAGCGTACTGCAAAACAGGAAACAAGAGAGATTACCAAGAATAGAGTCCACTGAAGATAGAAGGGCTAGCCCTTAGGATAAAGAAGGAAAGAGTCAGAAAATAAGCCACTGGAAAAGAGCTGGGGAGGGGTGGACAGGGCTCTGCCCAGCCTGGTGTGATTTCCCTCCTGTTAACTCTCTTCCCCTCCACCTGAATCAGACTCTAAATCTTTACTCATGTCAATCTCTGGTCCAAAGAAATACCCATTCCTTTCATTAGCACAGGGACATCTCACCCTACCTTAAGATGAGCCTTAAAATTTTAAACCATCTACAAGAGGAAGGGACAAAAAATCTGAACAGCTCCACCGTTCCAGAACAAAACCTGGCCCTCATTTGCTCGCCTCCCACATCCTCCCTAACTCTGGCCCATTTCCAATCAATAGAATTTAAAGAGACAATAACCATATTCTACTGATAATATTCAAGCCACTTAGCATCACATCTTTGAAGCTTATGGCAGACCATAAAGAATACATTTATATGTTAATGCAAACCACAGAAGTAGCATTCTGCCATATCCCCACGTCTCTTTTATTTAAGGGTAACGTTTAAGCTAACACAGTGCTAAAGGCTTTGCAAAATTTATCTCATTAAAATCACAAGTTTCGAATAGGGACTCTTGCTATACCACTTCACAGATGAGGAAACTGTAACTTGAAGGCACAGATCTTGCCTAACATCACAGAGATGGAAACAAGTGATTAAGGCAGGACTCAACTTCAACTTCTCCAATTCTAAATTGAATTTTGAACCACTACACTATACTGTAAGTTGTTAAAATCTACTTTCTACCTTTTTTAATATATGAAAGGCACTATATTGAATAAAAAGGAGGAGGAGGATGAGAGGAAGAAGAAGAGAAGAACTGAGTCTCAATCTGTACAAGACACTATGCTATATCCTGGAACTACAAAGATTAGGTAAACAGTCTAAGCCTTGATGGGTTCATAGACTCCAACAACTCCTCATTCCTTACAGATGGAAACCGTCCTTGGTCCACCTATCCCCATCCTTATGCTCTTTCAAAGTCTTGCTCACTTTCTTCACAACGCCTTCCTTAACCAATTCTCCTTATTTATTCAGTCAGTCTAGCAGTGCTATTGTATTCGATATTGTATGTGATTTAAAATTTACTCTTGTAATTTCTTTTGTTTGAAGGCTTCATACAGTATATTTACAGTCAACAAATACAGAGATGGTGTCTTCTACTTTGTTCTAAATGACCAGTTGTACCTACAACACATTGTATACTGAGAAATCAAGTAGAGTACAGAATTCAGTTTGATGGGGGAATTGCAGGTGCAGAGAACTGGATTAATCTTAATCCTAAATTTATGAGAAATTTTCATCATGGGTCTCTTTTATTTTATTTAGGGGATATGTATGTTACTGGTAATAATCTAGTTTGGGGTTTTTTATTGCTTTTTGTTGTTGTTGTTGATGAGGAAGATTTGCCCTGAGCTAACATCTGTTGCTAATCTTCCTGTTTTTGCTTGAGGAAGATTCATCCTGAGCTAACGTCTATGTCAATCTTCCTCTATTTAGTATGTGGGTCGCTGCCACAGTATAGCCACCGATGACTGATGTAGGTCCATGCCCGGGAACTAAACCTGGGTCACCAAAGTGGAGTACACCAAACTTAACCACTAGGCCATGGGGCTGGCCATGTAATCTAGTTTTTGTGTGAGGCACACAAGTGTTCATTACTTTATTAATAAAAATAATCACCTTGATTTAAATCATTACTATGAAAGAGATGCAATCTTTTAGCAAACCAGAATTTTTTACTTTTTGTATATACCCTTAACATGCTACCTGTCAGTCACAGATATAACTTTCTCTCATCTATAAAGAGTACATTATAAAACAATAAAATAAAATTGTAATATCAATATAAACATGATAGTACTTAATATTTGATACATTATTTTTACAGTCACACCGAAAGATCAAGCAATATCTTATGTTACTTAACAAAAGTTAACTGAAATATTTTTGCAGCCACTGACAAAAAACAATATTCAGTTTGCCAGATTAAAGAGATTTAAACATACTCTTCCATGTTGCAATAAAAGATTAAAAGGTTTTGAAAAAGCATTGCAAAGATTAAATTACTTAACTGGTAATCTAGTGTCCCACATGATCCTTTCCCAAAAAGTACAAATCTTATTAAAAAAAGTGTGTGCTTTTAAATTTTCATTCAGTTATAAATATATATTTCAACAGAGAAAACAGGCTACTTTAAACGTTGATTTAAGTTATGAACGCAAGTCTTCATCTTCCTCTCTCTATTCATAAGTTTAGGTAAATAGTTAGGAAGAATCCCCTTTTGGGATTATTACAAAAAAGACATCTTTTTACGGAGGTGGAAAGTCAAACTCAATGATGTCCCAAGCCCATGCAAACCAGAGTTTCGTAATTAAGAACTCTGTTCACAAGTGTGCAGACCCCAAGTCAGACTGATCAGCTTCATTATTTCTCACACACAATCATCAGAATACTGTTAACATATTATAAAAATACAGTTTAAAAACTGAAAATAAAACCCTGTGATATGTTATAGGAACTTCCAAATCTGTTAGGCACAAACTCTTCTTGATTACAGAATTTTCCTTAATATATGTATAAAACTGAAGAGAAACTTTTGGAAAACCAGTATAATTAAGGCTTGTAGAAGGCCTTGAAAAAAAATTTTTTAACTTATCTGTCAAACATTCTACATGAATGCTTCACAATGGAAGTTCTCTCTAATCCGGCCTCACCTTTCTTCCCACCACCCCTGACCAACCACTACTCAACTAACTGCCTGTTCCCATTCTGCTCATTCTAGCTTCTGCCACCTGCTCAGGCTATTTGTCACTCCCAGTTACTACCTCCCTCGTGTTCAGTGTCAACTCAATACTTACTTTCTCCATATACCTTCCCAACTACACACGAGTATTATTCAACCTTATCCAGCTTATATACAACCCTACCCTCACAACTCAGACCTATTTCTATATTTTATGAAGTTTACAATTTACTGGCTGATTATATATACTGTCTTAAATATGGATTACCTGTTTCTAAAGTTTTGGTTGCACAACTAGATTGTTAATTCTGCATCTTAACTGTCCTCTTTAATCCTAGAAATTCTTAGTATTCTATAAATACTTGATAGTTTATTGATAAAAATAAAATTACCTCTATGTGGACTTTTTTTCCTTTTTGGTTTTCAAAAAACTGCATTTAGATTTTTAAACTGATCATGTGTTTAAGGCTCAATTGTTTTTATTCTTTAAAACTCACCTTTTTTTTGGATCTACCCTAAAAAGTACCTCAGAAATCATTTACTGATTTCCCAATAGGCAACACCTCATAGGTGTAATTAAAAATGCCAGCTATAGATGCTAATCATTCATACATTTTTCTTCATCTCTTCCTCTTGAAATAAAACTTGACCCACACTATACATAACTAAAATTAGTGTTACCTGCCCTTCTAGAAATCACTATTATATAATACAAAAATTAAAAAGTAAAAATAGCTTTGCTTTCTTTTCTGATCAGAAAAGTACCAGTGCATATTCTAAAACTCTCAGACAATGCCTAAAAGTATAAATAGGAAAATTAAAATCACTTAAAATACTAGTAGCAAATAGTGAGCATGTTATCATATTTGGTATATGCCCTTTCATATATGCATATACATACACAAAAGTACAAATCCCAGAAGCTGCTCATTAAATCCTGGCTCCACACTTCCCATTGGTGTGACTTTGAGCTAGTTAGCCTCCTGATGCTTCTGTTTACTAATCTGGAAAATGGAGCTAAGGTTTACTCCGAGGAATGTTGTGATCATTAAATGAGATAATGTAACACACTTAGCAAAGTATCTAACATACAGCAAATTTTCAATGCTACTATATATCCTTGACATAAATGCTACTTTGTAATCTGCTGCCTTCAGCTGATAATACTGCATAGACAAACTTCCCTATCAACAGAATCAAAAATATTTTGTTTTTAACAGCAGCCTAGTGTTCCTTCTATGACAGATGCATCATATTTATTTAACTATCTCTTTATTGGACACTTTGACTGCTTCACAACTTTTAATGAAAATACTTGGGTGAACATAATTATAGCCAAATCTTTGCACATACTCATAATTACATTTTTGGAATAAATTCCTAGAGTAAGATTTCTGGTCCAAAGGGTACTCACATTTTAAATGTTTATACATACTTCCACAGAATAGTGTAAGCTTACACATGCTTCATTAGTGCACACAGACGCATATTTACCGTAGCCTCCTCCACATGTGGCACGGCCACCTTTTTTTTTAAGGATTGGCACCTGGGCTAACAACTGTTGCCAATCTTTTTTTTTTTTTTCCTGCTTTATCTCCCCCCCCAACCCCCCCACACACAGCTGTATATCTTAGTTGCAGGTCCTTCTAGTTGTGGGATGTGGGACGCCGCCTCAAGGTGGCCTGACGAGCGGTGCCATGTCCGCGCCCAGGATCCGAACCCTGGGCCGCCGCAGCGGAGCGTGTGAACTTAACCACTCGGCCACGGAGCCAGCCCCACAGCCACCTTTTTAATCTTACCCAATCAGACAGCAAAAAAACCCGTTCTACTTTGTACTGTGTGGACTACCAGTTAGAAGAAACACATCAATTCATCAGTTTATTGGTCATTTGTATGTCTTCTTTTGTGAAATCCCCGTTCAAATCTCTTGCCATCTTTATTTTGGAGCAGCTGTCTTATTCTGGTTAAGACATTTCTGCCTTAAAAACATTAAATTTTCACTGTCATACGTTGCAAACAGTTTTTTCCAGTTTATGATTCGGTGTTGAAATTTACAAAATTTTTATTATGGAGATGTGTTTAATTTTTCAGTCAAATATACCAATCAATTTCCAATTTATGATTTCTGGATTTGGCGTCACTCTTTAGAAATTTCTTTTCCATACAGATTTACAAAAGTATTCATCTAAATCTTCCTTTAGTATCTTACATACATTACTCTGATTCCGTTTTTATGAAGCAAAGTATTAGGGAGATGTATTTGAAATCTTGGAGTATTATTTCTGAAAATATCTCAGGTTGGACAAAGCATAATCCCTAGCCTAACGTCTGTATTAAGGATGATATAGAAGCAGCTTTATCTGAGCTTCCAGAGTAGAACACTATAAAAAGGCGCATCCTATACACTGGCTTAATATTTTTAGCAATTAATTTTTATCCCAATCCATATACTTCTGTTCTGCTTTCCAGGCCTGTTTATCCCACAGCTTACTTCACTTCTGTACTGAAATATTACTGCTTCAGGGAAAAGGGCCTCAGGAGGTTCCTGTTATAAGTGCTCAGAATTTTCCCCTTTATTCTACAAGAGATCTTGGTGGGAAATGGTACATTTACTTATATTAATTTGATTATCTGAACCATGGCGGAGACGATGACTCTTTCTGATCCCTGTTGCAGTAGTTGACATATCAGGAGGTGCTCCAGGGAAGAAGGGAAGTTCCTGAGACAGCTTTTTTGTCTCGTTTGTTTACATTTGTTTTTCTAAGAAAAATATAAAGTCAGGTTGAAGCCAAACAAAAAGCTGGTACACATTCCTTCTTTGGAAGTAATCAATCTTTTCCTTGCACATTTTTAGAAAAACTGAAGAGGGTCATAATCATTCTAAAGATTCCTCCCTGATGGATTGAAAAGGGAATACATATTTCCTCTTAAAGTCATCTGCTGAACTTTGTCATTTCAGTATCGTTTCATGCTCTTAAAAATAGGTAAATAGCATCCTTTTAGAGGCTCTTCAGTTTTAAGGTGTACACAAAAGAAATACACAACATTTGATTTCTAAGACTGGTAATCAAAGATTAATAACTCACATTTGTAATGGGTTTTGCAATTTATAGCTCTTTTTATACACATTATTTTATTTAGGATTCACAACTTAGTGCAGAGGGGGATTTTATAACCAGGGAAGGAACACAAGCTGAATGAACAAATCTGGTAAGTAAAAGGACTGGAACCCAGGACGCCTGCCCCCACCCCCAGAGCACATGTTAGCCACCCCGCAGCCACATCCCCACCTCCTGCCTCTCAGAAGGAAAGCTGCCTTCTTCAATGCCCAGCATTCAACTCCGTATGAACCATCTCAAAATGCGTAGTCTCCAAGTCCTCACAGATCTCCCTCAGACAACTTCTATCACGTCAACGATGTACTCTCTCGGGACTTAAATATTCTGTGGCCTAATATTTTCCATTACTGGTAAATCTCTTTTTCTCCCACTTGCAGATAAATCCTCTGATGAGACTGTTAGTTCCTCCAAGATAAAGGCTTTTTTAACTTCCCACAGTGCCTAATGTAAGAGTTAAAAGCTGATTGTTAATAAATTGGAACAGGCAAGTTATGGTCCCAAAAATGAAAAACAAGCCGTTTCTAAAGGCCTTGCCTGACGGTAACTCAGACTCGGTGTCCCCACACCCAGATCCGCTCACAGTGCACACAAAAACACACAGGAACACGCCCAACAGGGACACAGTGTTCCCAAGACAGGCTGAAGGTTTCTAAACCTGAGAAGGTGGCAATACTTTTCCATCCCAAGACCTGGGGAATGTGGCCTGGAGTCTTTTCTTTGCGAAAGACAGTTTTTCACACTGGCTTCAGCCCCATCTGGAGCTCTAGAGTGGGGCAGGAGGAGGCAGGGAAGGAAGAAATGTGAGAAGAGTCAGCACGGGGAAGGTTCTTCCACGCCCGATGGTGAAATTCCCAAGAAACTTCCACTACATTATCTGCCAGCATACCGAAGTGAGAAAGAATAAGCAGGTGAGGGAAGAGGGGGAGACAGTGCCTCTCTCCCACACCAAGACAGGTCTTGTCATGACACGTTGATGAGTCTATGGCCCAAATGTCAACTTTGCCATGCTATTTTTATCTTTGTGATATGTGAGTAAAAGAAGTTCATTTTCAAAAGTCCAAACTATTTCCTAAAGAAAAAACTTCCACAAGCATCTGTTTGTTCCCTCTTACACCAGAAGCTTCCTCCTTGCTTATACAAACACAGGTGGTTACACCTGCAACCCAGCCGGCTGTATTCACTCCAAGAGATGGAATCCTTGTCAACACATACAGTTACATTTAGACACCTTAGGCCTACTGCATGCATCCACTTTACAGCCTCAATTATGCACAAGACATCTGCAGTCACGCCAATTAAAACCCACTGGACACACCAATTCATTGACATGAGACTGCATCAATTTTTTGCTTATAAGATCATTTTCTAAGCTGTACTTATCAATATTTAACTCATTGATACTGCAGATCTCCATTTTTAGCATTCTATTTACATTTTGCAACCTCATGTAATTTCTGGATATTGAATATATCACGTGGTCTCTAAGTTCTGATTAATGGGAGTGGACTCCCGTTACGATAATGTTGACAGTTCATAACTTTGGGGAAGCCAACTTTAAGATAATGTTTCTTTATAACAGAAAATGTGCAAACTGGCTGTCAGTGAAGGATGACCTATAGACTGGGGAATAGTTATGAATGCTATCATTGCTGCTCTGTTTAGTTGAACAGGATATAACTCTTGTCCAAGCCATAGTTAATAGATAAGTGAACGCAAAGCAAAAAGTCAGCATTCTTGAAAACCTGCTGTGTGTGTTTTGCGACGGGGGGAATGGAAGCATATTAGGGTAGCAGAGGGAAGCTGTGTGGGGATGCAACTGTTCTGTATCTTTTTTTTTTTTTGGAGGAAGATTAGCCCTGAGTTAACATCTGCTGCCAATCCTCTTCTTTTGGCTGAGGAAGACTGGCCCTGAGCCAACGTCCATGCCCATCTTCCACTACTTCATCTGTGGGACGCCTACCACAGCATGGCTTTTGCCAAGGAGTGCCATGTCCGCACCCGGGATCCAAACCGGCGAACCCTGCCTGGGCCACTGAAACGGAATGAGCGCACTTAACCGCTGCGCCACCAGGCTGGCCCCGTTCTGTATCTTGACTGAGGTGGTGGTTACATTAATCTACACATCTGATAAACTGCATAAAACTAGACACACAAATGAGTGCATGTAAAACTAGTGGAATCTGAATAAGTATTGCAGGTTGCACCAAAGTCTTGGTTTTGATATTGTACTATAGTCATGCAAGATGTTACCATTGGGGGAAACTGTGAAAGGATGCAAGATCTGTTTTTTCTGTTTGTTTGTTTGTTTTGAGGAAGATTAGCCCTGAGCTAACTACTGCTAATCCTCCTCTTTTTGCTGAGGAAGACTGGGCCTGAGCTAACATCCATGCCCGTCTTCCTCTACTTTATAGGTGGGACGCCTACCACAGCATGGCTTTTGCCAAGCAGTGCCATGTCCGCACCCAGGATCCGAACCGGCGAACCATGGGCCACTGAAGTGGAACGTGCGAACTTAACCGCTGCGCCACTGGGACAGCCCGCAAGATCTGTTTTTGAGGGGTTGGGGCAGAGGAAAATTCCTGTGAATCTATATTTAAAACTAAACTTTACCAAAAGAAAACCTGCAGTTGCAAACAGTGTTTGTTATACATACATACATTTAGTCAGTCATGTATTTATTCAATCAACATTTATTAAGCAAATACTACTGCCTGGCATTGCTCTACATGCTGGGGCCATAGACACAAAACCGATATAGTCTTTGATCTTGAGGAACTCACAGCCTAGTCACCCACTATGAAAGCAGTGTGTGCAGGAAAGAGAAGGTACAACTGTACTCCATGTGGAGAAGTCATGTAATGGCCTGCAGTTGGTCCCTGTCATGGTCGAGCTTTACATGAAAGCAAACGTATTTGCCAATCACCATTTCATTCACAAAATAAATGATTATGTACGACCCGTACAAAATGGTCTATTAACCTAAGGTTCACATCATTAAAAACCTCAACCCTGGAGAGAAGATTTTGCTGAAGGTATTTCTAACTTAAGACCAAAGAAATGTTCAGTTAAAATAAGTTGACTGTTTTTGTAAGAAAGGGAGTTTGTATTTCACTTCAAAGACTTAATGTTTCTTTTAAATTGCTTTCTGAAGTACGTCTTTGGAAATGTTATTAAAATTGTTCAAGTTAAATTTACAGCTTAGTTTAAAACACGTAAAACTGAAGGGTGATAACCTCCCAGGGAAAAAATGCTGTGTGTTACTAGAATTTACGCATCTATAACTAATGAGAAAACATTAACTAGAATAAAGGTTACTCTCATTCAAAATACAGCTATAGATTCGCCTCGCACGTTATGTGCTTTCCTGGAAAAGTTTTGTAAAAGCTAACAATTTCATTTTAAATTAATATAATTTTTTACTTAAGAAACACCTCCTTCTTAACTCTGATTGATTTTCAATTATCAGTATCTCAACACTTTAATTTTAATTTACTGGTCTCTCAGCCAAGTTGGTCTAATCAGATCTTTGGGTTCCCTCATATTTCTAATATAACATCTAGAAAATACTACAACAGGAAACATAATCCTGTTAAAAACTTAAAAATAAAGAAAGAACGCCATTCTTGTGCTTTGGCATTATTAAAGATTTATTACAAAAATATTACATTTAGAAATACGGGAAAATAAAAAATAAAGAACCAAATATTAGGTTTCAAAAACATAATACAATTAAGAAAAAGACAGAAATTCTACATCCATCTTTATCCTTGGCTTCGATGATCTCTGGACTCAAGAGGGAAGAGGCGAAGACAGCACCGCTGACTACTGAAATTGTTGATGTACAAATAGTGCCAGCTGTAATGCCCCAAAAATTCCACACATGACCTACTGTCCAAAAATTCAGCATAAAATAGTGCCTCACAGTTGTCAAAACGTATGAAGTACGTAGTACGGTTTGTTCAAAAACCAAAGTGAATGTCAAAAGTTCAGTGTGGTGTTAAACAGACATTCTGGTTAAAATAATTCAACTACAGATACCACATATTAAAATATATAAATGGTAAATCAGACATACAAGTCCCTTAGTTCAAACTTTCCCTAATAAATGGCCACCAGAATATCATGTCTCTGAAAACTTAATCTGCCAGACTATGGGAATAACTCATCTTAACTTCACTTACATTGTTTTGAGTCTGCTGTGCAACACATATAGTTCCAGGTGCTAGAAATTCAACAGTCATCCAAAGTAGACAGGATTCATGCCACCATGGAGAGCACTTACAAGGAAGAGAGAAAGGTGTGCTGCATGCCACTTGTGCATGGAATATGAGACTGTGCAGTTTGGACCACCCACCACGTCTGAAAAAAACTGATGCCCTGAGTAAATGCACTGAACATCCACAGTCCTGGACTGGGACACAGGATTCCAGAGACCTCAGGAGCCTCCATCAAGCCAAGAACAGCTTCAGGAATGAAACGCACTTCCAGTATTATAAACTCAGCACCAATCAGTATGCCTACAACTTCTCTCCCTTATTTTCAAACCACTTAAGATTGAAGAAGAGGTTCTTAGAATACCTCATTTAGACACACTGAATGTAGTACATAACAAAGCTGTTGTTATTAATAGGCATTTTCTACACAATTCCTTTAGGGAGCTATCCCCTCTCCTTAAACACACACCCTATTTACATTAAGTCATACAATCCAAGCTTTCAAGGTAGTCAAAAAATGTTTGAACTGAGCATCACAATAATCCTTGTCTTAGCAAAGCAGGCTAGAGTGGAAATCAGCTCTTCTGATTTCCAGGCACTCTCTAAAGTCTCCTTGATTCAAAAGCTTGACATCATCCTTGACCTCTCCTCCTCCACCTAGACCTTTCTCATTGTTAGTTGCCAAGACCCATGAGTTCTGAGACTGACTCTCAAAATTGATCCCTTCTTTTCCATTTGCACTGCCACAACAATTGTCCAGACTGGCATTGAATAAAACCCACAATATAACCCCACACCGTATCTTGAAAATTATTCCCCACCACGTACATATCTTACCCAAGAACTACACTCAACTACTTGGGCATACCTATCCTCCTTAGCACATTTGCTCTCATCGTTCCTTACACCTCAAATATCTCTGACAGAAATCCTGTCTCCGGGCCAGCCCCATGGCCAAGTGGTTAAGTTTTCATGCTTCACTTCAGCAGCCCAGGGTTCACTGGTTCAGATCCTGGGCGCGGACCTACACACCACTTACCAAGGCATGCTGAGGTGGCATCCCACACAGAAGAACTAGAAGGACTTACAACTAGGGGCTTTGGGGAGGGAAAAAAAAAAAGAGGAAGACTGGCAACAGATGTTAGCTCAGGGCCAATCTCTCCTCACAAAGAAAAAAAAGGAAGCTCATTGTTTAAAAAAAAAAAAAGAAAAAGAAAAGAAAGAAAGCCCATCTCTACAACTGAGCTCTAAAGCAACTTTCTCAAAGAAGTTATGTCCTAATTCTCTACCATCTCTGAACCCCCACAATATCTTGTACCATTCACATGCCTTGTAGTGTAGTTACTCACGTATTTATTATGCAAGTATTTATGTAAGCATAAGACTTGCCTTCTCCCACCAGTTCAAGGATGTATCTTTCTTGTTTTTTTGTGAGGACTGTGTCTCAGATGAGACACTGTATATAAGAGATGATTAATAAATATTTATTAAATGGAAATGACTTTGAACGTTCATGATAAGATACTGACATTCTCAAATGCAAGCATTGTGTAAATGGGGCTAAAATTTTGATGAGTGGGGAGGACAGAAACTTTAATATCTCGGTTGATTGCAGCAACCGTTATTTCCTAAAACTTATTATCAAAATCACCAACATCCACAGCTCAACTTCATGAAAAAGGAATCCAAAATCAGACTTACACTCACTCACTCACACACACTGACTTACACTTATACACACACCCCAAAAGTGTATGGGGGGTCAGGGGCATAACTCAGAGCAGGATAGCAAATCTTTTACAGTCTCCTGAATCAGAACGCCTTGGTCCAGTCTTTGCCTCCACACTTGTTATTGTGCAAATGTATGCAAGGTATATAAATTCTCTGCACCTTAATTTCATCAGCTGCAAAATGAAGGTTATGATACTGTATCTCCTTCATATAAAGCATGTATATGCTAAATAAGTGCTATATGTTTGCTATTATTATTTTCTGTAATGTATATGGTTTATTCATAACTTACTTAAATATTTAGAATGAAGTTATCTACTGGCTAATTCTTAATAGATAAGGTCTCAAGTACAATTAGCAGCATGAGGACCTAATCCTGAAAATGGAAGTGACCTGGTAGCATCTCCCCCAGCCAGGTGGTATACCATGTAGTTACTGTAACAATGATATCAAAAGGTCAGAGTGTCCCAAAGACTGCCAAAAAGCAGCAAACTCAGAACAGGATCCCTGTTTTGAATCGGTGATGTTAAACACTGTTGTAGTTAGGGCTTTAAGAATCCTAGTTACAGCCTGCGTTTGAAGTGACTGAAAGACTTAATGGATTGCTGAGTCTTAACATCAATTAAGTAAGCCCTGATAAGTATGTTCAAAAGGGTAATAAAATAATTCAGAAGGTCCTCATAAATATGTAACATTAAATATTTGCAATGTGTCATTCAACCAAATAGATAAGATCTATGCTTCAGAGAACAGGAACTCATAAAGCATTTAAATCAATATGAGAAAAGCATTAACTGAGGCACAAATTAAAACTGAGACAGCACAATGATCTCTACGGGTAGGAAGACCTTCTAGCACCTCGATATCCCAGGAGACATAGCAAAGTAGGAAGAAATAGAGTAAAACAGAAATTAGAGATTCAAGAAAGCAGCAAAGATTAGTCAGGATCTTTCTCAAGATTATCCAAACACCAAAAAAAAGGAAGAATGGTAAATAAGATTCCATGCATGATAACTAACATTTGACTAATTGACTGAAAAACCTCTCCACAAGGTTAAACTGAGATTCCCTTCATGAAATATTATTTTTTCATTAAGTCTGCAAACTTGAAAGATTGGATGAAATAAGGGTCCAGTGCTGCTCAAGCTTTTCTAATTATCCCGCTAACGGCCAGAAGGAAAATAAAATTAAGACCTTTATCCTTTGACAGATTGAACCATTTCAAACATCAAAAATTAATGCACTCAAATGCTTCAAAAGAATGGAATATGTTTAGTGATGAGTAAAGAAGACAAGAAAAACATAATTCATAGTACCTTCACTGAGGACCATTCTGTCTATGATAACACAGGAACAATGAAACTGAGACAGTTAAAAAAATTCATTCCAACTTCCCTACAAACACATAGCATGTCCCAGGGGAAAAACAGAAATTAACCTCTGTGTGTGTGTGTGTGTGTGTGTGTGTACACTCTCTCCTTTCATAATGGTTTCAGTGTTGCCTGATATTTTACTAAAATATAGTAAATTCGGATTATACAAGTATCTTGCCCCTCGACAATGACAACCAGTAAAAGCTATCAAGCTCCCATTTCTAAAGAGCATTGATTAATTAATGAATGCAAAGGGATAAAAGTAGTATATGTTGTACAAACATGTAGTGGGTTTAAATTTTTCTCTTAGGAAAAGTTCCCTGAGGAAGGTTTGCATTTCTCTATTCAAGATAATATTAACGTTTTCAAGAGAGATTAAACTGTAAAAATTGGGCAATGGATCCAGTTATAATAAGTTAGGCAAGTCTTCACAGCAATTGCCGTTTAGGTTGAAAGAAGACAGTGGGAGAGCATTACGCTCATTAAACACTCCTAAAGGGTTCTATGTTTACTGACAATCTTGTAACAAATTTTGCATCTATTCTTATTGACATCAACAATATACGACACCCTTTTAGCAGATCATATTTCATTTCTACGCCTTTTTGGCAAACTACAAAAAAAAAAATGATGTGGTCGATCAATGAATACCTTCTCCAGTCAGAACACTCATAAAACCGTCTTACACTTTCCCTGTAGATAAATGACCCACCAGAGCATCTAGGAAAATAAACCACCTCACAAAAACACCGGTCAGAGAGAAAACCCCATCAGTCCCCAAAAGTGCAGAGGAATGGAAAGAAAACCACCCAGAAACAAGGCCTTTTATTCCACAATCTGACCACAACTACTTCTACCCTCTTCCTTTACCAGCATTGTTATTTGAGATCTCCAATTCTACATCTATAAAACAGAATAACAAAAATGCCTACTTTGTAATACACCAGCAGCAACAAGCACACCCACCACCCAGATCTTGGCTTCTAATACCGTTTTCCAATAAGAGGAACCAGGTCTCCTTGGAGAAATGGCTGATTCTAGGACTAAAGGAGGAGATCTACAAGATGATTATGTAGCATCTTGCAGTGCCAGAAAGCAGAGAAGTACTAAAAAAAAAAAGAAAGAAAGAAAAGAAAAATTAAAAAACACACAAAAACTATAATGAGAGTTTGTTAAAGGGATACAAAGGTCAACTAAAAGGGTTCCCAAAGTTGGAACAATTTGAGCAACAAAATTAAGTAGTATTAGATTAAAACCCAAAGTATAAAATAAACATTCACGAGCCTACACTGGTGTAAATGCTTAGATAGATAAGATGGATAGACAGATAAATTAGAAGAAACAAATCTCATGAGACGAAGATTCTAAATACTTCTGGAGCATACTTCACCCGCAAGGAGGTGGAACGTAACTCCCCACTCCTTGGGCCTGGGGAATGCATAGTGACTTCCTTCCAAAGAGTAACAGTAAGGAGAGACGGAAGGAAACTAACCTACAGTAGAGAAACGTGACAAGCCCTATCTCTGCCAGGGAATCAAAGTCGGCATCAACAGTGATAAGTCCTTTTGATAGCATACACAGTTGACTGGACGTAATGACAAGGGCACTAACCTCTGTAATCCTCCTCGCAAAAACCTATAACCCCAGACTAAGGGTGAGAAGGACATCAGACAAACACCAGTTGAGAGACCTTCTGCAAAATATGTGACCAGTACTCCTCAAACTGTCAAGGCCATCAAATACAAGGAAAGTCTGACTAACTGTCACAGCCAAGAGAAGCCCAAGAGACATGACCACAAAATGTAGTGTGGGATGCTGGGTGAGATCCCAGAAGAGAAAAAAGACAGCGGGAGAGACTGAATAGAAACTGAAGAAATCTGAATAAAGCACAGACTTTAGTTTAATAATAAAGTATCAATATTGGTCCACTACTTGTAATAATTATATCATACTAATGTAAAATGTTAGTAATGGGGGAACTGGATGCGGGGTATATGGGAACTCTCTGTATTATCTTCATAATTTTTCTGTAAATCTGGAACTTTTTAAAAATAAAATTTATTTTTTAAAATGCCTGTCTCATCTTCCATGCAAGGCTAAATTTTTAAAAAGCTTATGGAAGGGGAGGAGTTGTTCAATGGATATAAAGCTACAATTATACAAAATGAGTGAGTTCTAGAGATCTGCTGTACAACATGGCACCTAGAGTTAGCAACAGTGTTGCGCACTTAAAAATTTGAGAGGGTAGATCTCATTTTAAGTGTTCTTACCACACACACAAAAAAAGGAAAAGAGACACAAAGAAATTCTTAGAGGTGATAGATATGTTTATTACGCTGATTATGGTGATGTTAACATGGATACATGCATATATTTAAATTCATCAAATTATATACATTAAATATGTGCAGATTTTTGCATACCATACCTCAATAAAGTTGTAAAAACGTTTATGGAAAAAACTTTGAACTGTGAACAAAAAGCTGTGAACAAATACAAGTTTGTTCGCAGGTTACAACACCTACAAATGTATTAAAAATACATATATACTTTTTCATTTGTTTTGGAAATGAAACAAGATATTCCATTTCATTTTAAGGGGTTCTTAGAGATTTGTTTTTCCACCTGAAAAAAAGAAACTCGGGTCAACTGTGACAATGGGTGGGGCCTTTAGAGAGGATCCCAGTAGAAAAGAAGAGTTAGAGATTATCAATCTCGTGGGAGATTACAAATTGGAAAGGAAATTATATAAAGTTGTTCGTTTCTTGACTGTGGTTGAAACGGTTTGCTCAGATACTCTGTAACCACTCTCATAAGGGATGTCTAATTATCACTAACAGAAACGATCTCTATTTAGAAAACATTACAATTTTTTTTACCACAGATTTTTTTTCTCTGATTACACTACTACTGTATTCTATTAAAGACAAGGAATACTTTGTACTTCCTTACTACACCATTATAGGCATTAAATTTATTTTTTATTTCTTTACTGTCAATGATTCTCCAATAAATATTCATTTTAACACTCACTGCTTTCTTTAGAAAGAACTACTGAAAAAAATTTTTAAAGCAAGAAATTAACATATATACTGGTTTTTAAAGTCATAGCAATCTGAAGCTTAATTGTATATATTGCAACTGGACATATATTTATCTTCCGCGCTCCTTCATCCCAGAGAAATTGTGTTTAGTCCATGTGTTTGGATGGACTAAGCCCAGAAGTCTGCAAGGGGCCCTGGCCTAAGCAATCTGAGTATTCTCCCCCTGGTCACCTTGATGGGTTCAGGGAATGGGTGACCAGACCAAGTGTTAAGTTATCAGAAAAAGTGTCTGCTCTCTCTCTCTGAGGATATAAAATGTTTTTATGATAGAAATTTGAAGCAACCAGCAATCATACTGCTGTCCCATTTCGATAGTCTGTCTGAGAATAAAGCAAGCAGAGGCAACAAAGCTGAAAAGTGAATAGAGAAACAGATTACTAACGACAGTTTAAACTGAGCAGGGGGCAATACTTAAAAACAGCCTCACCTCTTGGACGTCCTCGTTCCATAAACCTGTTTTTGATTAAGTGAGTTTGAGTCGGTGTATCTGTTGGGATTGGGTTTAGCTGCAAGTGTCAGAAGACTTAAAATGACAGAAGTGGCTTAGACATGACTGCAGTTTCTGTCTCTAGCATTCAGAGTGGAAAGTCAGGCAGTCAGGGGCTGGTATGGGAGTTCTGTTCTCCCAAGTCTTACAGAATCTATGCATGTTCCAGCTCACAGCTCCACCATGCCCAGGGTTTGACCCCATCTTAATGGTTCAATGTGACAGCTAGACCTCTAGCCATAGCATCCACACAACAGAAGTGAAGAAGGGATGAAGACGTGGGGTAAACGGAACGCACTAGGTGACTTTTAAGGCGAGTTTGTAGAAGCTGATACGCTATACATCCACTTACATCTCACTGGCTGGAACTTTCTTAGCCACATCTAGACAACTTTCTAGCCACAGTTAGAAGCTAAAAGATGTCATCTTTATTCTGGGCAGCCATGCACACAGGTAAAAATTCTATTATCATGAAAGAAGGAAAGAACAGATATTGTGGAACAAGAGCCCCCGTCACAGCTGGGTTTCTATAATTTCCAACCAAGACAGCTCATACAAATCATATGCTATACAACAGGTGCTCTTTCAATGACTGTAATTCAAAAAAAAAAAGAAAAAAGAGAGAAACTTTAAGGCATTAAATCATTGTAGTTCTTACATTTTGGGAATTCCACACAACAATGACACACACTTAGAGTCCAACAATGTTAACATCCAATTTCATATCTTAGAATATTAAAACTTTGACAGTAGAGCTTTATCATATGGCCCAAAGTTGTTAATGTAAGGATATATTCAATAAGGAATTAACATCTAAAATATAGAAGAAAATTCTACAAATCTTTTTCCAAGAAAAAGACAAGAAACAATACAAAAACCTGGTAAACCAAACGGATAAATGATTGACAGAAAGGGAAATTCAAATGGCTAACAATATGACTTTTGGGTAAAAAGAGAGCAGACTGTCATAAACATTGACTTTTACTCTCTCCCCAATTCAAATAAAATGAGAGGTAATAGATTTTCCTTTAGGCTGGAATGTGACATGAGTCAATAACAGAAAAGAATTTCTGGAAAGGCAAAAAAGCAGATGCAAGAAAGGTAAATGATTGAGCAGACCCTAGAAAGCCACATGAGGCTAAGCCAATTGTGAGGAAAACTGAGAAGCAATGTGACTAACCCGACAAAACCTCCCAGAATCTGGAAAGCTGTCAGCTCCATATGACTCTAGAAATGGGGGTCAAATTTAGCTGAAACAGGGGAGATTGGCTGAAAATCTCTCTAAGAATTAGTTAGATCTCTAGTACATTATCTTAGTGAACAGTTAGATGTCTACCCTTCCGAATCCAAGAAGAGCAGCAGTTTATTCTCTGCACAGAGTAACACACACGGCTCCTATTGAGAGACCAGGGACACCTTGCAGGTGAGGGAATTACAGGGAGAACAGAGGAAAGGAGGGAACAGAGTGAGGGGGGGAACAGAGTGTGGAGCAGTGCAATTTTCTTTCCATTCAGATTGCAAACTGCTGCCTGGCCTATATCTATAAGGAGGAGTCTGGAAGGTCTTTCTATGGACAACCTAATTAGCCCTAAAATCAAGCCTGAAGATATTTCCTGCCATTAGCAGCTCAAATAGTAGCCTAGCCAGGTGACGCTGAGAAGGCCAAAGACCAGCTCAGAACATCCAGGAAGCCGTTTAGTGCTCCAACCAGGGGTTACAAAGATTATGAATGCATCCAAAAAACAAGAAGACGACATCAGCTAAAAAGGATTACTGTCAGAACAATAAGAAGTGCTGTTAGAAATTAAAAATACGATAGTTAAAGAAAATGAAACAGCAAATAAAAAGATGGGAAGACGACGACATGATCTTTCAGAAAGTAGAACAAAAGACAGAAAATAGGAGCAAAATAGTAAAATTGGACTTTGAGCTCAGGATGTCCAACATCGAAATAGGGGAGCTAAGGAGAAAATAAAGAAAACGGAGAGAAAGAGAGCATCAGCCAAACAGGGAACCTCGTGGTTCCCAAACTCTCATTCCCCGGACTCAGGAAGTCAACAGATAATGAAAATAAATTTTGAGGCACTACTCTGTGGAGGTAAGAGTACTCCTGGATCCTAGCATATGTCCCTATCTGATTGATTGCTTGCTATCTGAACTCAGTAAATGAATCAATTTGGATAACAAGACATTTCTGTTATTTGAAAAAAACTATTCCCTAAAACAAGGATTTAAGTTGACAGAATGATAGGACCAGCTAAGTGCCCTGCAAAACTTGAGGAAAGCAGACCACACAAAGGCACATCAATGAGAAATCCAGAACATTTGGAACAAGAAGACATTTCTACAAGATTTCAGAGAGAGAACACACGCGAGTTGGGAGAGAAAAGGGCATTAACAAAAGCACTGGGAATCCTAATGGCATTCCAAACGGAAGCTAGAGTGGATGAACACTTCAAAATCCTAGAGGGAAATTACTTGTAATCCTGACTTCCAGACTCAACTACACTATCAATTAAACATATAGGTAAAGATATTTCTAAACATGCTAGATGTCAAAAAATTTACCACGCCTACAACCTAAAAGGAGGATATGCATAGCAAAGAATGGAGTAAACAAAAAAGCAGAAGCCATGGGGTAAGGAGACAGAGGGTATGGTACGAGAGAGAGGAAAGGACAGCGGTAGGGCCTCAGGACAAGAGCTGTGCACAAGGCAGAGCAGGCTGAAGGTCCCCAGAGAAAAGACTTAACAGAACACCTCATGAATGTGAATGCCCAGAGAGGAGAATTAGACAACTGGGCGACAGAAGCAGTGATAAAAATGCTCAAAACCTAGCAAACCAACCAAAAAAATCAGACAATAAAATTTACAAGAAAGAAAAGTAAACACTGCACAGCGCAGTTCTGAGTAGCATCTCCATTGGTGTAATTATATAAACGCTTAATATTGATTTAACCACAGTTGACAAAACTTCATTGGAAAGACAGGAAAGTTGCCTGTTTGGTCCAGGGCATGAGGAAAAATCTTCATTTTACACATTGGGAAGTCCAGAGACAGGAGACAACACAAAAGGAAATAAAAAGAAAAAAGAATAAGCAATGTATACAAGTTATGTAGAGATACAAAGTTTAAAACTCAGAAGAACCAGGTAAAACAGTAAAGCGTAGTTCCTCAGAGGATAAAAAAACAGGGAAGAAAATAAGGACAGAATTGCTGCTTTTTCTTAACAAGCTCTGTTGGTCGATTTGACTGTTAAAGCTAAGTGCGTACAAAATTTTGATCAACATCAAAACTAAAAAACAAAATGAGGAGGATTTCTGACAGAAGCAGGAGGGCATTCCACGTGGAGTAACGCACAGTGTGGAGACCTAATATGTATCGGGGTCACAGGGAGATGTCAGGGCCAAGACTAAAAACACACTGTGAGACCAACCACACTGTGGTGGGGGGATTTACTTTCTCTCATAGACAATGTGAAGTCATTAGAGATTTTGAGCAGAGAACCCATGTGACAATTTTAGGAGGATGAATGTGGCAGTGCTGAGATAGGGGGGTTGGGGAGTGACAGGTAGAGATGAGAGGCAGAGGTTCCAGTTAGAATGGTATTTCAACAACTCAAGTAAGAGTTAATGGCGATCTGAATTTCCATAAAGCCAAAGGATACCATAATGAGTGGGAGAAATGTTAAAACTCGCCGGAAATTACAGAAATACACATCAAAATAGAAACATATTACTTTATACCTATCACAATGATGAAAATTAAAAAAAAGAATAATACCAAGTTTTGGCAGTGATTTGGGAAAAAGGGAAAATTTTACACACAGCTCGTGGATGTTTAAACTAGTACAGCCATCCAGAAAAAATAAAAATATGGTAGTAATTAGTGAAATTAAGGATGTTTATGCCCTCCGTGATCAGGCAACTCCACCCTTCTAAAGAACAAGTTTGGAAATGTTCAAGGCAACACTGTAGTAATGGGAGTTGAAGGCATTTGAGACATAGACTAGGGAATAGAAAAGTAAACCACGGTAGGTGAATGCTACAGAATATTACAGAGAAGTGACAACTACTAAGTTTTCTGACACTCCACGGAAAGGAAATAACAATGGGTCCATTTATCAAAGGTGAGGATCAAGTTAATAGCCAAGGAAGCAGACAGTCTACCCTGCTCAATGTCACACTCTACCATCTTGGCCAGATCGCAGCACACATGAGTCAAAGGGAGAATTCTTCCCCTGAAGCAAGTTTCCATTCCAGTTACCCAAGTTTTAAAGTCAATACCATTTGGACATGACAGCCATGAGTAAAGAATCAGGAAGAATCAAACATAATCACCTCTAGACAAGGTCACCCCTATTGGTGTCTTTCCTTTTCTCCCATCACCAAGCTGAGATGAAAAGTTGGAGGGCAAGTGGCTTCCTCTCCCTTGCATATAAGCTGCTCATAAACTACAAAACACTCAACTTCCTTGCTGCTAGGCCTTTCTTCATCATCTCTAGCAATCAATAGTCTTGCTTTCCCTGTAAAACCTTTGGTTTCTTCCCTGGCTGCCGTATACACTACATCCACAATAGCCATACCAACAATCATTAAGAAAGCACACGTAACTTACATCTAAACAGGAGAAAGCCATTGTATCAGAAAACTCTATCATCTATTTTTTTTTTGCCATATATGTTTATAATGAGCATCATCAGATACCTGCTATAATAAACTGAAATGCCTAAAATAATTAATGATTCTGTATCAAAGTATACTTATTATATAAGCTAATTATACTGAAAATATAATATTAGAGAGAAAAAATTTCATTTGCCATATATGGGGAAAAACTGACTGTATTCTAAACATATTTTATTTATACTTAATACACATTCCTTGTAACAGATAGATCTCTCAGCTTTCCATTAAACTATAAAAACCATGATGGCAAGAAATACTGTCTACCACTATAAATACTACTACTGCTAATAATAATGATGATGATATTAATAATAACCAATAAGGATTATCATGTGTCAGGTATTGGAATAAGTCCTTTCCATGTATTAATTCATTTACTGCTCACAACAACTCTATGACATAGAGTTAACACCTGTATTTCATAGATGAGAAACTTAAAAATAGAGAAGTTAAAAGACTACCCAAAGTCACACATTCAGTAAGCAGTGGAGCAGGATGAAACCCAAGCAGTCAGAGACTAGTGCTGTTAACCATTCAACATACTGCCTCCACCAGCTTCAAGAACAGCCAGAACAATGCTTTACAAAAGGTGGAGTTTAGGGGCTAGCCCAGTGGTGCAGCGGTTAAGTTTACACGTTCCACTTCGGCAGCCTGGGGTTTGTCACTTCAGATCCCAAGTGTGGACCTATGCACGGCTTGTTGGGCAATACTGTGGCAGATGTCCCACGTATAAAATAGAGGAAGGTGGGCACAGATGTTGGCTCTGGGCCAGTCTTCCTCAGCAAAAAGAGGAGGATTGGCAGCAGATGTTATCTCAGGGCTAATTTTCCTCAAAAGAAAAAAAAAAGTGGTGTTTACATACCTGGACACTGGACTTGGCACAGAGCAGCTGTTCAATTAGTGTGGAACGAATGGTTGCAAGCTTAGATTATCACATGAATCTCTTTGGACTAGAAATGTGTTAAAAATATTGCTCAAAACTGTTATCAGTACACTGTTGATAGGGAGGATAAGGTGGAGGAAAAGCAGAAAACCTTTCAGCATGTCTGCATTTTGCTCACAATGAAGGGTAAAATAGGACCTAAAGACTTATATTCATCGAAAAACTGGAGCAACATTACTTTGTGGGACTACTGAGTACAGAATATTCCTATGAACGTTTAAAGGCATATTTATTAGTTATAAGTAAGAAAAGTAATTTGACTCATATTTTTTTAATAAAATTCCAATCCCAGTAAACTTTTCCACATATTCCATCATATAAAATATGATTAAAGGGGCTGGCCCCGTGGTCGAGTGGTTAAGTTTGTGTGCTCCGCTGCAGGCGGCCCAGTGTTTCGTTGGTTCGAATCCTGGGCATGGACATGGCATTGCTCATCAAACCACGCTGAGGCAGCATCCAACATGCCACAACCAGAAGGACCCACAACGAAGAATATACAACTATGTACCGGGGGGCTTTGGGGAGAAAAAGGAAAAAAAATAAATAAAATCTTAAAAAAAATAAATATGATTAAAGTATGCTCAATTCGAAACTGCTCCTGAATATCTTCAGCAGGTATTTCAGACTACCCACAGAATCAAAGGTGGTTAAAAACAAAACACATAAAGTCCACTCCTAACTCTAAAGGATGACAACCACAAGGCCAGTGCAAACAGCAAGGACAATTCATAAAGAGAAGTCAAAGCAACAGACTCAGACTGATCATTTAAACTTCTAAGTGCTTTGGCCAAAAATAATTTATATACGATACAGAATGGGAAAAGATCACTAAGGGGCCTGTTGTCAGGAGCCGAAGTTTCCCATCAGCAAGTGAAGTGCCACGGAGAGTCAGCTCACTGAGGTCTGCACCCGCTCCCTTGCAGCAGCCAAGCCCAAGACCTGACACTGACAGGAGACGCTGCCACGGAAGGGCAGGGGAGTGGATACTTGTTTTTAAAATGACAGAACACAAGGGAACTGTGGGATTAGCAAGTTCAAACGACTCATTTTACAAATGAGAAAACAGCTCATGACTGAGCCAGGAGCGCACAGCTCACAAGAGACAGCTTCAGGATCAGACCAGGTACCCTTGCTGGGACCATTCTTACGCGGTGCTGCCTTCCTGTTCATGTAATTTTTGGTGTTTTAAATACATTAGTGTGTCTATATATTTTAGTGACTCCATTAATATCAGGGGCTTTCAACTCACTGGACAATATATTTTCCATTCTTGATAGAACTGCTTATTCCTCATTTTCCAAAATAAAAACAAAAGGAATATATTTATGATATTAAGAAAAATGACTTGCACTTAAACATCTTCAATGCACATCTATCCTAATTTAAAATCAGCGAGCAAACGTTTGACACTGAAGAAAATAAAGTTCCATAATTACATTGTACTTTGTATTTTACACATGATAGTTATTCCACAACATCATAGCAGAGCATCATGACATCCCTATGAAGAAAGTAGGAACAATTACAATAATAAACATCGTATAGACAGAGAAATTCAGATAATGAGAAGTTAAATTTCTTGCTCAAGAGCACCTAGCAGGATGTGCAACAGTGAATAAAACTTCTCAAGTCACAGGATACCAGCCATTGACAACATTACTAAATATTTAAAAAGCATCAGAAAACTCTTGTTAAGAAAAACCACCAAAGGAAGTTTTAGTAAGCCAAATTCTGCCCTTTACTCTCACCAAAATGGTTTGTAGTCTTAGCATCAAGTAAGTTGGCAATTTAGACTTCTATTTCTCAAATCCATTCCATTCACTTAAATTTCTTTAAAACATAAAACCCTGGCTGCAAAGCAATTTATTAGAAGAAAAAAAATGATGCCTGTGCTGATGAGCCACAATAACAAATCAATGCAAGGCATTTACTTTGCAATCAAAGTATCTGAGGATACTTCTAAATTGTATTTTCTTGGTTCTTTATAAGATGCAACAGAAAGCAGCAAAGCTTGCCCCAGTAGGTCTCATCTCTCTATCACTGTGCACATAGGATGCTCATCACCAGAGTATGGAGACTAATGGGAGGCACAATCAACTCCCTTTAACCTACTTCCCACAGCGATATTACAAGGCCCTCTGCCTTTGGATGGTCTGAGCTTCTGTGCAGGCAGAGCTCACCGTGGCTCAGCGCATGCAACAGTCAAGATGTGTCCGCAGAAGATTTTTCATTTAACACCGGAGGGTATGGATAAGCAATGGTGACAGAAGAAAAACAAGAGCATCAATTTACCCTAAACACAGTTGTTGCAGGTAGCAGGCGGCCAGTAAGCAATGGATACAAAGCACCAAGCTTAGAGCTAGGAATAAACGGATGCACGGTAAGGCCCAGAAATGAGTCTGAGGTGCAGTTGGCAGAGCTGGGTAACCCAGCTGAAAAAACCCCTTGAGCAACAGTGGATGGTACAGATGGGCAAGAAAGGCAGAGGAAACAGGCACAAGCAGCACAGAGCAGGAACGGTGCCAACCACCTTCAAAAGCTATTCTCAACCCAGTCCAGGGAAGATGGGTGTGCTTGGGACCACAGATACACACAAACGCCACATCTGCCTGAAGAGTGGAAAGGAAGAGATAAGAGTCAAGTGGTTCCCAAACAGAAAAGATGTTTTTAATAGGATTTAAGAGGCATGGGAGGTTTAGGGGAGGAAGGAAGGGGGAGAGAGAGTGGGGAGAGAGACGGAGAAAAGAATGGAGCCCACATTATGACTTGAAGTGAAAACCAAGGACCATATTGAGCATACACAGCAGCACATCAGTTATGCAACATACATGTAACCCAAATTTCACTGACTGTCACTTCTTTCTGAAGCATCTGTTAGGGGATTTTTTTTCCTGTATGTTTGTTGGTAGTTTTTTAAGGCCTGCTTTTATTGCTCACTTGTCATTCTACTTACAGTAAAGATTAATAACACTGCATATGGTGTGTGATGAATAAGAAATTCAACTTATATGGCACTAGGTGTAAAATTATGCAATATATCCCTTTGTGTGTATAAGAATCCTATTTAACATAAAGAGTTTCCTACATAGAGGACAGAAGTGAAACTTATTCAAGTATTTCCCATGCTTTGGTCTACAAATAGGCTCAGAAAAGTAATCTGTGAAAATGAAAATTGTGCTACTCAACTATCTTGTCAAACTAAAAAAATGTTATTTCAGAGTTACAGCAAATTCCAACTCAACTAAAACCTACTCAACCAAAAAGCCAAGATTACCATAATTTGTTTTGGCTTTAATTCTACATTTAAAAGAGGAGTGGAAAAATATTTAGAAGCCATCTCTGCCTTCTTTGGGAACGAAGGGGGGTGAAATTCAACTCAGTGGAAAAATAAATCTGCAGACTTCCCCCTCCATTGTGGGGCCTAGTAAAGAAGGGGAAAGGAGAAGACCCGGAGTTAGAAAATACTAATGAGTCTTCAGATGAGCAAAAGGAGGTAGAGAACTGGGTCTGGGCATGAGGGCAGAGAAGGGTGGAGTGCTCTGCATAACTTAAGAGCTCACAATGACGAATTTTTCAAGTTGCTGGCAGCTGTTAATGAGAGAGAAAGAGGGTCAAGGACCACATTGGGCTGCCAGGCACAAATTGTTGGATCCTAATGAGGGAATTTTAACAACATAGTCTAGTATTCCATTTCAAGCTTTTTTGCTTCTGAACTTCTAACTTTTCAGTTTCCCTTACCTTCATAAAGTCGACTCTACATGGGCTTTGTAATTTTTTTTTTTTTTTAAAGCAAGGGAAACGGGTAGCGTGCATGTGTAGGCTGGTAAAAAGGGTAGCACGGACAGCCAGTTCCAGACGGTGAGACAGAAGCAGGGCTGAGGGGCCAGCTCCCCACAACCTCCGGCCCATCTCCAGAGACCATGAGGGAACTCTGGCCTCCTATCACGACTTCTGAAAGGGGTCTCATTCATTTCACTGAACTCCGAAAGAACAGGTTACAGTAGGTTTTGTAGTCTGAGAAGACAGAGTGAAAGCAAGCAAAATGGTGGCTACTACGATCCCTTTTAAAACCAGAGAACTCAGTGAGTGTACGTTGAAATAATTTTCAAGATATATATCAATGAGTCACCTCCATGTCCTAATAAGCAAGAGTAACAAATTACTTTTTTCTATAGCTAGTCATGGACACACAGGGGAGGTGAATCAAATCACTGGGCAGAAATTACATCTTAATTCAACACTTTTAAAAGAAAACCATATTATCTCCTTTAAAAATTTCTCTAAAAGTTCAAAAATTATTAGACAGCAATTTTGTAAAAGTTATCTTTGCTATGCACAAGAGAAATGAGGAAAAATAAAACAGGAGAATGGTCATACGCAAAGGGAGAAGAGAAAGACGAAGGGTGTAAAAGGAAGGAGGCCAAGAACATAGAGTGAGGGGAAGAATCAGATGAAAGAGAGATGGAGGTACAGGGGGAGAGAAAAACAAAAACTGAAACAGAGTTCATTCAAACACTTTGTAACTATGTAATTTTTGATAAGTTTCTCAGAGCCTCAGTTTCCTCGCCTGAAAAACTGGTATAAAGAAATTATCTCATGATTTTATCATCATTTAAATAATATATGCAAAAGAAACATAAAAATGCATACCCATACACAGTTAAGAATAAGAAACAGAAGAAGGAAAGAAGAGAACTTAACATATAAAATAACTGTGAATGAAACACGCTACTGTGAACTTTGGATAGTTGTTCCTATTACCTACTCTCTGTCCACTGACTGCTATTCACAGGTTTTAAACTTCTTGAACTTTATTCCTAATAGAGCATTTATTTCAGCCCACCAGAAGGAAAATTACTTTCCAGTAGAGAGGGGTGAGGGCAGTGAGCTAAATCTGGACCTTAGCCCCTGGATAAAGTGTGTGGTCCAACACTGAAACAAATGAAAACGGATCTTTCAAATGAGGGCTTGGAAATATGGTACAACAAAATGACATTATTAGTCACCAGAACAACAGTCCACATTTATTTTGCTCTTTCTAAATACCAGGCACCACACCAGGCATTTCAGATCTATTCTTTCAAAACATCACAACAATCCTTTTAGGTAGATTCAATTATTAAATTCATCTTACAAATGAGGAAACTAAGGCCCAAATATGTTAAATCACTTACCCAAGGTCCCACAGCAATAAGCGGGGAGTTAGATTTCAAGACCAGCTTTTTAAAAAAACACCTCAAATACCTTCTAAGTATCAGAGGAAGACTCACTTATGTCCAGGAAAGCTTTAGCATAAGCATATTTCAGTTTTTCATAATTTCCCCCTCAAAATGGAAAGTCTATTATTGGACATACAGTAACTCTCATCGACACTCATGCATCTAACTCCCATGACACTTTCTAGATTGTGAGATTTCAGGTAAAAAAGACGCTTTCGGGCAGTTTCTTCATCTGCAATTGAAAATGTTCCAAATCACCCCCCCAAATTCTATCAAATAATAAAAAATTACTCTGCAACCCCTTCCCCATCTTCTCTGTAATCCCAAAGCAACTGTGATCTTTTTCCTGCTGAAATATAGTGGAAATCTCAATAAATGTCTTCTGGAGTAGTCTGAAGGATGTACCCATCTAAACAAAGGTTATATTGCTTTGAATTTGTAAAGTATTGTAGAAATCAAGGCCATGCACTCTTTCATACCTTGACTTTATATAAAGAGCTTTGTTAAACTTTTAACCATTACTGAATAATAAATGTAAGGGTCGTGGTTTTTTAATCAAAAATTTTAAGAAGTAAACAAGAGCTCTGTAAGCTTTAGTAATAGATAAATACATATAGCAAATCCTTCGACTTTTTTTTTTTTTTTTTTGCACTAGGTCTTGCTATTCAGAAAGAAAGTGCCAGCAGAATCTTCCTCAGTTGTCTGAGACTGTGGTTACCCTACTTCTAATAAACAAGGCAGCTTCCTGTCTCTGGCTTCCCATTGCTCAACCCGGGTTGAATCATGGCAGCTTTCACAGTCATGACCCCTGAGTGCACTCATGCTAGAGTGTCCGCTTTGATTCACTCCCCATTGTAGGAAACTACTTATCACAGAACACCTCCTGCTTTCTGAATTTACAAGACTCGCATCAGTGAAGCTGAAAAAGAGTTAATTTCTTAAATGTTCGAAACTTAGTATCTCATTATCTCTAAATTTATCTCCATTTGGTTGATGTATCTGGACTTTTTCTAAGTCTCTGAAGGGATGAAGCTCTGTATACACTTTTAGATGGTTTCAGAAGTGGCGAAAACAGCATCCGGTAGATGATTCTCTAATCAAATATTCATTTACACTTTTATGAAGGATCTCTAGTGACAGAGTCCATAAGGCAGAGTTCATAATCAGAAAATTAAAACGCATTTCAGGTTACAAAAAAATTTTTATAAATGACAGATCTTTTTTTCTTAAGGGTTTAAAAAAAGGCAATTTCACAGTATTTTCTCCTTCTTTGAGGCTGTTCGGAGGTAATTCCTGTCCAGCACGGTATTCAGCTTGTTTTCAATATGTTGATAAATTATATATGATGTATGTCCCACTTTCTTTACTTTGCTCACAACCTCCTGTGGGATTGTGTCAGCAAAAGGGCAGCTTTTGCATTTCTGACCTTTTTGAGTAAAAAACGAAAAGAAAAAGAATCCACCTTGTAGTATAAACAAAACATTGCAGCTCCAGCTTTCCTCTATCACTATTTTCCTTACCCATGGCAACCTATTCTGTTGGATAGTCTTGGTATCTTGATATTGAGACATCGCTTCAGACAACCTATAAAGGCTAGAAATCCTCCTCACCCTCCTTCTGCCTGGGCCATTACACAAGCCCTCATGCTTCCTGAAGATGTCAGAGTCCCAGCCGGTGTGAAATGGTGATGCTGTCAGTCAGCAGGGACATTTTCTGCTTCTAAAAACCTCTCTCTCGGAGCTTCCTCTGTGCAGCACCTCCAGCTGCCTTGGAGGCACGGTGTCAGTGTATTAAAATAGCTCTGGCCTGATGACTTCACTAGTTCTCACAAACAGGCCAGTTGGCAGAACTCTCATGCAGTCTGCTCCTGAGGGGAAGACATGTTTTCTTTCCCCACCATCCCCTAATATGAATATTTAGTTTCATTTTGACTCTGGAAGAAGACTACTTTCTGAGGTTAGATTCAGCACAAACCTAATGCAAAACATTTCAAAATGCTGTAAGGTGGCCAGAACTAAAGGAGCTAACCTATAGGTAATAACAAGCATCAGAGCCTGTGTTAGTGTTTTTTATGCTAAACTTCAAGGATATGGAAACTGCTAGGTAAACCAACCTTATATAATATATATTCTTACTTCATTCACTTTAGGGCCAAATATCTTCCTGAAGATTATTTGTGATAACTGACAATCAGCCAAATTTTTAAAGTCATATTTCTCATGTTTACTCCTTTTCCACAAGAAGGCTGACATAAGGTATCAACGTAAGAATTAATACCACTACACCTATCAGCCTAAGATGACAGAGGGGGCATTTTTTGCCATCACAGCAAAGCTTTGGTGATTAATGCTCAAATGGATTTTCAAATTAAAAAAAAAGTGTGAGGCATTCATGCAATGGAAAAGGTGTTCTTCTGTATTAGATTACCAAATTTTCTTTCAATGTTTATAATTTTCTCTTATAGAGTTTTTCACTTCCTTTTATAGTTATCACATGCTAATAAGAAAATATTCTATGAGAAAAGTAGGATCCTCTGACGTTCCGGTATTATAACTCAGTGCTATGTCCACACTGCACTTTGATTCCAAAAGAGAGCATTTAGATTAACTGCTTCAGTGCCCTATGGACACAAGATTTATGCCCAGAGAAAAGGCTCCCATATGATTCTATGGACATAGAGCTAATGAAATAATTTGGTTCACTGGTTTAAGATGGTTCCTCTAAAAGGGGTGCAATCACTGTTCCCAAAAGAGAAAAAAGCACTAACATTTACTCCCACCACCTACTCAGCTCCTCTCGCTATCTGCCACACTTACAAACAGCATCTAAACAGCACTGCCATCTTGCAACCATGATGGTGGGAAACCACCTCTCTCCACCAGTCTCAAGCAAAACTTCACAAAGGAATCTTCAGAGAAGATACGGACACACACATGACAGTGCATCTTTAAAATGCATTTTGTCATACAATAATTGGTTCATTCCATAAATATTTGCTGAGTATCTAGCATGTGGCAAGTACTATCCATATACTGCCTACAAAGATGAATCCCGCCTTCAAGCATTTCACTAAATCATTTTTAGTTAGGTATTATATAGCCATGTTGCCTTAAGATGAAACATAAATTGCTGCAATTTTTTACGTTAATCCAATGATTTAGAAAATTTGGTTTTGATAGTATATCCATGGAAGTATTGGATTCTCTTAATTATAAAAAGCAGGGCCATTTGTGGCATAGTTCACAGAAATAGTCATGAAATTAGAGTTATCATGTCTCTCTCCTGCAGAGGCTAATAAACAAAGATACAATGGAGATTCTGAATGCTGAAAGGTCAGTCATAAATGTCATTACAGATATAATAATTCACACAGTGATGGAATAGGCTAACTAGCTGTGATAGTAATGGCGCTAACAATCAAATTTCAGAACCATAAAGGACCTTAGTTAGACCTAGTAAAAATCTCACATTTCACTAGTGGTACCTAGAAAGCTGTATTATTTGCGTGGTCACATAGGTATTATCATTTCAGAATCAACATAAGTTTATTTATTTTGTGTTTTTCCAATTATACAACTCTGATTCACACACACACACGTATATATATTATACTACTATGCATCTGAATCAGACACAAGCAGACACATGCACACATACACATCATCCCTGCCCACCTGATTCACACACAGACGCACACACACATACACATTACAGTACTGTGTCTGATTCATACACACACACATTATACTACTTGGTGTTTGATTTCATATGCATACATACACACATATATACACATATGTACATCATACTACTGTTTGATTCATACACACAACTTATATATATACCATACTACTTTACATCATCTATATATATATACACACTCAACACTTTATACCACTGTATATCTAATTTATATGCACATACTTACCTACTGGCATATGTATACATACACACTCAAATGTATAATAGTAAAACATTTGGACTTGAAATGGATTTGAAAGGAAAGGAGACATATCTAGGTATATATGATGACGTGGAAATTCAGTGAGCCCATAAATATCTATTTGCATGAAGACTTTCGTTTCTTGGCTCGAGGAAGAGGATATCAGTATTGTTTATGTTGTACTGTTTTCCTTAAATGAGGTAAGGGAGTGGAGATGCACAGCAACCAGGGACAGAGAACAGTTTTATGTATCCTTGCTTCAAGACAAATTCCCAGTTTCTGAGCCTCTAAGACAGAGGAGTGATGTAGAAAAAGTGCATGAGCAATATGGCTTGTGACCCCAGCCAGAGAGAGTGACTTGAAGGGACATTCTTCCTTCTGCTCAAGAGCTGACAATATAGAGAGTTCTGAATGATCTCTTTAGATACACAAAATTAGGAGTTACAATTAGCAATGATGAGGCCCTCTTAGAGGTGTTAGGAAGAGGGGATATGAGCATGCAAGAGACTGAAATGGAGAAGATGCTTCAGAGTAACTAGCTGATGGAATGATACATCAGTCCATATAAGATGTCCCTGGGGACCCAGACATAAAGGACTAGGGTAGACTTCAATGGGGTTGGAAGTTCTGCAGGATGCAGGTAGGTACATAAACAGAAATGTGAGTGGTGTGGACAATATGACCTATCCACATCCACAGTCTAGAAAGGGCTGTGGACCTAGAGGCGATACTGAGAAGATGAGATTACAAAGAGGAAATGCAGATGCCTGTGTGTGTGGGTTTCAGACCGTACTATGTTATTCTCAAAAAGTCTACTGAAGCAGATGGTGAATATTTTGAACACTTGCTTTCTTAAGCTACTTGCTCTAATAGTCTCGTATGCTTTTCTTTATCCATAAATAATTTCTCTTTATTATAAGATACAGTCATTACCAACTCATATACGTTATATTCAAAGAGCCTAGTCAAACTATGAGGTATGGCTTTAGGTAACAGTTTCATAATTTTAATTAAGATAATGAAAAGAAAACACCAAGAATAATGGTAATACAATATGAGTATATACCTTTGGGTGTCAGGTAGGAGAGTTTCACCCAACATTGAAAAATCAAAGACAGCTGCCCACTGGGAAAGAGTGCAGACAAACCAGAGAGCACCATCACTCCAGCCCTGGAAGACAGCTACAACAGGACACTAGTCAACTCTTAAAAATGGGGCATTGTTGCTTAAAAGGAAACAAGCAGCTGTAAAAAGAATAAACCATAGGTACTTTTTTTTTTTTAGATTTTTTTTTTTTATTTTTTCTCCCCAAAGCCCCCCAGTACATAGTTGTATATTCTTCGTTGTGGGTCCTACTAGTTGTGGTATGTGGGACGCCGCCTCAGCCTGGTTTGATGAGCAGTGCCATGTCCACGCCCAGGATTCGAACCAACGAAACACTGGGCCGCCTGCAGCGGAGCGCGCGAACTTAACCACTCGGCCACGGGGCCAGCCCCATAGGTACTTTTGAAGACCATTTTAAAGAACTTATCCATAGCCCAAGATAAACATCTGCCAAGGATCAAAATGGTTAGGCCCTGGGTCAAGGTGCAGGGGACAGGGATAGGGTCAAAATGGACATAAATAGCTAACTGCTTTTCAAAAACTGGAATGAGAACCCTATCAAGGAATACAGGGAAACCCTCAAAGATTAGCAGGTCAAGGACAAACTAATAATTAGGCCTGCCAAGAAAAAATCTGAGAGTAACCTTGGAAAGTGCTCCAAAGCTAATAAAAAACGTTGCTTAAAAAGATAAAACCTCTAGAAATAAAGTAAGATTTTCTGTAAAGCATGCACTTAACATGAGAGAGAGAGAGAGCCTGAATAACTGTTTCTTTGGTCTTTATTAGGAAAAGTATTAAGAATATTACAAAGACCAACTTATCTTTTGAAACAGCTAAGTTGCAGGAACTAAATCAAAGAGTGATTAATTTAAGGGAGAGTCTAAACCTAATTATTAAAGTATGTGTAACACAAACCTGACTGGCATTATCACAGAGTGAAAGACTCAAGGTGGAATTTGTAAACTCTTGGCTCAAATGTAAACTTCTAATTATAACCAGCCGCTACACAGAAGGATGCAGATGCTAACAGGGTGCCCAACCACAAAATTTTCAAAATGAAGGCCTTTCAAATATTGCAGAAAACAACACAGTGAGGGACAAAACAAACAGGAATTAATGGTAGAATATGGCTGAGCACTCATTCTACTTGACAGGAACCAACAGACTGGAACAAACCAAAGACCAGTTTTAAAAATTACATTTTGCCATGGTTAAAGCAGTAGATGCCAGCCCTGGTGGTCTAGTGGTTAAGATTCAGTGCCCTCACCACCACGGCCCGAGTTCATTTCCCGGTCAGGGAACCACACCACCCTCTATTGATTCTCATACTGTGGCAGTTGTGTGTTGCAGTGATGCTGAAAGCTATGCCACCAAGATTTCAAATATCAGTAGAGTCACCCATAGTGGGCAAGTTTCAGTGAAGCTTCCAGATTAAGACAGACTAGGAAGAAGGACCTGGCCACCCACTTCCAAAAAAACTGGCCATGAAAACCCTTTGAATAGCAGCAGAGCATTGTCTGATACAGCACCAGAAGGTGAGAGGATGGCACAAAAAGACCAGGCAGGGTTTCATTCTGTTGTACACAGGGTCACTAGGAGTGGGAATCCACTCAACGGCACTAACGACAGCAAAGCAACAGACAAATGACAGAGAAACAAACGTATACGCACGAAGACATCCAGGAGACAGGTGCTCAAAGTGGTCTTATTCAACATTTTTATAAATGATGTGGAGGAGAGAGTACACAGGAAAGCAAGCAAGTTTGTATGAAGCTCTTTTAGTTACCAAAATGCCAAGTAATGGAGATAACCATCCTTTCAGCATCAATCTGACAAACACGGTAGAATGCTTTCAACCAATTTCCACTTAAACCAACTGTCCAGATTAACCAACGATCTCCATTCACTTTGTAAATCACACTGACAGATACACCTGGAGTCTTCCCAACCAGGAGACTCCTTTCTGAGCAGACTGAG
Source organism: Equus asinus (assembly GCF_041296235.1). NCBI lineage: Eukaryota > Metazoa > Chordata > Mammalia > Perissodactyla > Equidae > Equus > Equus asinus. The sequence continues at coordinate 51,432,932 of NC_091800.1, forward strand.
TGCCTCTGCTGCCATCAGCTGAGCCATATTTGCACTGAGTAGTTTTGATCCAAAACTTGTTTATGCAGTTACATTTTACTATAATAATGATTTTATTAAATAATATATTACTTAAAGAAGTGAAATAGAAGTATGAAAAGAAGCACAATATCTGTTTCTATGAAAAATAAGTTGAATGCTTTGAAAATTTTTAAAGATTAGTCTGTAATAAAATAATTTTTTAAAACTGCCATTGAATTAGGTATGGGGGGGCATCATAGTTGTACACCAATGGAAAAAATAAATCACAAGTATCTTGAAATGTATTTCTAAGTTTTTACTTCACTTTAAAGAAACAAATCAGAAATAAGAGACAATTCACTATGAGTATGATTTTGGTAAGAAAGATAATACTGAATCCCATCTGTGGAGCCACACTGGAAGAAAAAGTCTTGGCCTTATATCAAAGGTTTGCCAAAAAATATATATTTATAAGTTTTATGCTTCAATAAAATATTTAAGATATGTATACATCATTTTTATGCTCCTCTACTTTAAGAACTTTTTTGACTGACCAACTATTGATGATTCTTCTTTTTTTCTGCTTTTTTTCCCCAAATTCCCCCTGTACATAGCTGCATTTTTTTTTTTTTAGTTGTGGGTCCTTCTAGCTGTGGCATGTGAGACGCCACTGCCCAGGATTCGAACCGGTGAAACCCTGGGCCACCAAAGCAGAGCACATGAACTTAACCACTCGGCCATGGGGCCAGCCCCTTGATTCTTATTCCTTTTGTCGAGAAGGTTCCACTGTATTTACTAGTATGCCTACTACATGCCTGGCACTATGATAGGCACTGTGAACACAAAGGAAAAGGTTTGCAGCCAACCAAAAGTCAAAATATAATGGGATAGATGGATAAGCTAACAAATAATAGCCATCTGTTATAATAAGCACCATAAGTAAATGTTAAATATTACAAAGAAAATAACTAACTTGGCCTGGAAAGCAGTAGGGTGAGTTGATATTGTCAGTGAGACTTTAGAGGAGGCCTTAAGAGTGAAGTTCAGGTGATGTGCATTAGGTAGGATAGGAAGGCACATTCTGACAGCACATGTGCAAAAGCAGGGCAGTACTAAGAAGTGCCATGGCTCCCAGATGCGAAAGTTCCCAAAGTGTGAGGAGGCTGGAAAGGTAGGGTGAGAGCTGCCTAACGAGGGACAAAGTTACTTGACTTTTAGACCACAAATTACGGGGAATCATTATATCTTAAACAAAAGAATGACACAATCACACCTATATTTTAAAGTATCTTTCCCAACAGTTGGAAAATGAATGGAGGTAATATAGGAAGGAGAGACCAGTTATGAGAACAGGAAAATGGTCTACTAAAATATAGAATAATAGAAGAACAATATTGAGGAGGTAAAAATCAGCCTGACTGGTAAGAGATATAAGTGGTCAGGGATAATGATGAATCAAGGATGATTCCCAGGTTGGAGCATGGTCAAAGATTCATTAATAAAAATAGGAAATGAAGGTATTTTGAAGAAATAGATAAGGAACACAGTTGTGGATATGATGAGTTTGAAATGCTATTATATATCCAGAAGGAGATATTTAATAGGAAGTTGCCTATCTAGATCTAGTAATCAAGAGAAGGTGGAATTGTCTATTTAGGATTCATGACTATACTGGCAGAATTTGAAGATGCAGAAATAAACGGGCCCCCCAACAGAGGGCGAATAAAGAACGGAGGGAGAAGATACAACTCTTCCAAATATCAACTGTAGGGTCAAGATAGAAAGGAGACATCCATACAGGAGACTAAGAAATAATGGAAAAGCAGCAGGAGCACAGGAATGATATGAGAGCCAAGAGAAGTAAACTGAAGAAGTAATCAACCATGTCAAATACAAAAGCAAGGTGAATAAAATCACTTATGAAACCATTAGTATTTAGCAGTTAAGAGACTATTAACAAAAGAAGTTGCTGCGTGGAAGCAGGTGCACAAGCTCCAATGCCTTGAGTTGGAGTGTGAATTGGAAGATGAAGAAGTGGAAACGAGCTCTTTTACAGAAGCTCTCCTTCAACTGAAGGGAAAGAGAGAGTGAGGGTACTTCCTAGAGAATGGAACAAAGTAAAGGAAGAAGGTTTTTTAAGACTATATAACTTTAGAGATTTTCATAAGCTGAGGAGGAGTCCGTGGAGATGAAAATGGGCATGGGAGACACGGTGAGAGCACTAACCTCAGAAAAGCCAGGAAGGAACCAGATTCTAAGAGGATCAATGTCAGGAGAGCCCCAATCCAAAGAAACTCACAGAATGAGAAGGCAGGAGGGGGACAGAACCAGGCAGTAACAGGCCCATAAACTGGTGAAGTGAGAAGCTGAGGAAGTTCTTGACTGACAGATACCTACTGTCTGGATGACAGAAACATCAATCTCTGAGAGTGAGAATAGCACTGCTCAGGTAGAAGGAATAAGGAAGGCAATTAAGTTTTAAAACACCCCTCTGTGGGCAATGTAGTGGACCTCCTGAGACTCTGGGAGTGGGTCTGTAACATTTCTCTTACGGATAAGTAAAGATAATTCATTTCATGAAGGAAAAATATCAGCTTCTATGTTTACAGAATCGTGGGTGGCAAGTTAATAATAAACTTAGGAAACGGGTCCAAAAGTCACTAAGAACAACTCATAAAAGATATCTCTCTAATACACTCTTAACACACATAAAAATATAAACAAAATATAAACATTACCCAAATAGAACTGTAAAAACAGCATACATTACCTTTACAGAGTGATACTCTTCATAGTGTTAACCACCAAACCTTATTAAATAATGTATGCTAAAGATAATACCTACTTACAGTTTAATGATCATGAGAACGTAGGAGGGCTATGTAAAAATAATATGGAGTTTTGGTCTAGAAACATAAACCAAATAATCTATGGAATCAAAATTGCCATGGATTTTATCCCACAACTTTTCCATCTAACCCCGACAACAGTACCCTCAGGAGTATCTCATTAAAACCTAAGAGCAATATAGGTAAGATATAAAGGAAAAATCATTTTTTTATACCAGAGTTAGAAAACCCACATAAAATAATTCCTTAATCTGTGAGACTAAATTTTCTTAAAGTTCCAAAAGTTTTAAAAAATTAATGGATGGCAAACTAAAATGGATCCAACAGAAACAAGTAGTAGTTTAAAGATATTAAGATGTTAGTGGACTATTTTAGGGGGTAACCAGGTCACGGTGTTATCAGAGACAAGCCTTTCCTTGTTTGGCCACGAATCTGATCCTGTATGGTGATTTTTATTATTTTAAATCGATGCCAGTGGAAAAGAATGAGCAATTCTATGTGTACTAACAGAAGTGTAAAACACAATGTAATCTAATAAACAGCATCTCCTAAATTCTCCTTCCCCCTCGAACAACTGGGCAATTGAACAATTGAGCAAACTACCATAGAAACTTAGATTACAAGAATACAGAATGAGAGATAGTGTTCAAACCTCCTTATGAACCCTCAAGTTCTCTCTACAAAAGAAATTTTACCTGAAAATATAAATTTACCTGGAAATAAAACAGATGAAAGCGAGGGCCAGCCCCGTGGCCGAGTGGTTAAGTTCGCGTGCTCCACTTCCGTGGCCCAGGGTTTCACCAGTTCGAATCCTGGGCATGGACATGGCACCGCTCATCAGGCCATGCTGAGGTGGCGTCCCACATGCCAGAACTAGAAGGACCCACAACTAAAAATACACAACTATGTACCGGGGGGCTTTGGGGAGAAAAAGAAAAAATTAAAAAATAAACAGATGAAAGCAGATCTATGCCACGTACCTTCTCCCTAAATTATATTCCATCTTTATTTTTACTTAACTGTTTGCATATTATGCATTTCTTTTGTACCTTTTAGCACTTAACAGAGTGTCTGGTATATGGTAAACATTCATTAGAAGAAAAACTAAAGCATGGTTATGATAAAAAAAACAATGAAAGCATGATTTTTAAAAAATGTATGAATGAATTCTTGCCAATTCCTGATCCCTACCATTTCTAAGATCTTTACAGAAGAAATACAAATTTATATAAAGATTACTTCCCTTAACTATCTACAAGAAACAAAATAACATCATACATAAAAATAGCACACAATCACTACACGTAAGCTACAATTTTTGAAACTTTCTTGTTCTTAAATTAACCAGCATTTGTTGTTATCTCACTCTTCTGACATGACTAACAATTATCTAGGAATAGCTGATATGACCATCACGTACTTAACTGGTTAATTCTTGTGTTTTTTTTTTCTTACAGATTCTGAGCTTTTTTGTTTCATACGGTATTTTTTAAAGGGGACAATTTCCACGGATTAGGCGTAGTGGAGGAATCCTGAGCAGTCCTGTTGACCTTTGCACTTCCGTAAACCTTTCTAAGACTTTATTTGAGGCATAGGAAGTTTCAAATCCTGCTCAACACTGCTTAAGGAAATGCTTTGTTCAGGCTGTTTTTAGAGAAAACAGTCAATAACTATGCTTGTTCCTTTGAATTCAGCTGCACCAGCTGCTTAGTTAATGACACTGAAAATACGAAGCTTTGTTCCAATGGTGACCACCAGAAGCTCCTTTGGTATACTTCTAGTTCCCAAACAAACAAAATTTTTTAAAAGGCACCAATCCACACATGTCCAGAGAATAAATTATTTGCAAAATGAAATAAGTCAGATGTCCCAACTAAAAAGTGTAAGAACTGCGGGGGGAGATGCAGTGGGAGGAATAAGCTCAACGACTGAACTTCAGTTACTTCATTTACAAAGTAAAAGCAGAATACATTTCTTAAAATATTTCCTTAAAAACATGGGGCATGCTATGGCTCTGGATAATATAATCCACTATGCATATATAAACTTAATAATGCCAACAGTGGCATCAAAGATTCAACCAGAAGGAATGCCTTGTTAAACCTTGCAATCCTTCCTCCTTCTCCCATTTTATATTTCCATTAGGAGTACCACAGCAAGATACAAAAGCCAGCAACACATATCCATTTACTCTTATTCAGAAGGTATTTTCTATATGCTGAAAGACTGGAAAAGCGAGAAATAACCAAGCAAAAAATAAAAAGCCACGGATTAAAAAACAAACTATTGCCCGTTCTACTACTGCTTGCTCACTCAAACATGTGCCGGCAAGCACTCACATGCACACACATGCACATTTTGCTACTTAGTTCTAAGCACTCCTTTTTTCCAATAAATCAACTCTAACATATTCAAGCAACTGTCGGGGAGCACAGGAGAGATGACCAAACCCATGTCAATTTATGAACTGCTACAGGATCACACCATGCCTCCTCCTTCCCTGCTCCCAGAGAAGAAAATGCGCCATGGGGCGGAATGGAAGGCTGAGTTCTAAGACCTGTGCGGCAGGCTGTACAAGTCCTTCTAGGACAGCCTTCTCAGCCAGAGTGCCCCTTCCTTGTCTCTGTCATCGAACTTGACTCTGAGCTTACTCAAAATCCAGCTGTTGGTGGGACCCAGGTGAGTTTATGATACATGGAGAAGTCGGACCTAAATTACCAGTCCTAGCTAACTATATCCTAATGGCTTCAGTCTGGCTAGATTTGGGGTGTCCCTGAATATAAACGGAAGGAGGCAGACAAATGAGGAAGTGACAGACAATGCTTGGAATGTTCCTGGATATCAAAAAGGCAGAATTTCTACAAAGGATTTGAGGCATAGCATAGCAGTATGCCAAGAGGGCTCAGCTGTGATTCTATTCAATTCAACAAATATTTATTATGCATCTTTTGCCAATTCAAATGTAAGAAGGACTCCAAATTGTATTTATATCCTCAGGGTATAAAGCAGTGCTGGAACAGGCAGTAGGCACTCAATAAATGTCGAAGGAAGGAAAGAAAGAAAGAAAAGGAAAGAAGGCAGAGGAACAAACTTGCACAGAGCAGACATTTGCTAAGTACCCAGAATACAAAGATGAACAATATGGGGAAATGAGCTGAAGAGGTGCTGGCTAGTGATTTAATCAGGGTTCCCTCCCCCTCAATTTCGAATCTAGCCTCGATTAAATCAGTCTTTTTTCCTGAGGCATCAGATATACAAAAGGTAAACTAGTTTTTAAAAAATTTTTGACAGCAAGAATCTAAAACAGGCTTCTAATTCTGGCCATACATGAGAATCATGTAGAAAAATTTGCCACCTACTGGCACCTGGGTCCCATACTGGATTAAATTATCAATTAAATGACAATCTCTGAGGAAAAGGTAAAGGTACTAGTATTTTTAAATACTCACGTGATTCTAATCTGCATCAACTATGGAGAACTACTGCCCAATAAATAATGCTACATAAGGTTTTCTGCCCAGGATTTAGTGTGAACTGTATAATCTCAAACAGAAATCTAACCTACATTTAATAACCACGTGTATATTTATAGCTCCTACAGTAATATATGAAACTCATTTGTTTAAGGAAACATCATCCATTTCACATCCCTGAACAAAAACTTATAAAAACAGGAATGGAGAAACATGAAGACATTGCTATAACAAAAAAAAAAAAAAGCTTTACATATAGTAAAGTTTTCCAGCTCAGCACAGTGGCACAAAATGTCTCTAAATAGCTAAGAAATAATTACAATATAATTAAAGGTTTCAAACACATGATTCTGACACTAACTTGAGGATTAATTATTTTGTTATAATTACCTATACTTTTTTTAAAGCAGCTCTATTCATAACAGTCAAAAACTGAAAACAACCTGGATGTCTCTGAATACTTCTACTTTTAGAAGTAGGTTTTCTTATATTCTAAAATTGACTGTGGTGATTCTTACACAGCTCCGTGAATATACTAAAAACTGAACTATACACTTTAAATAGGTGAATTATATGGTATATGAATTGTATCTTAATAAAGCTGTTATATATCTAAAAAGGAAATTTTTTAAAGTAGATTTATTTTCTTAACTATTTTAAAATGAGTTTTTTCATAATTGTACATGGAATATGGGTATTCTACAAAATATTAACATAAATCATTTTTTAATGTTAAATCTCATCTTCTTTTTCATGTTATTCTAAAATCAAAGGTGGATTCCATACTGAAATAATTTTAGCGTCAACAGCTTTAAAAAATCACAGCCTACAGCAAAAATTTGAAACTATAAAAAATAACATTAAAATACTGAAATTAATGATATCATAATTGGGGAGCGGGGGATGAAATGTGATTAAGTTATTAGTGAATCACTAAGTATGATGTGGTAGAAATTTCTAAATGGGCCTAAGAATCAGAAGTCCTGAATCCTAGTTCTGACCCCATCATTTGTAAATGAGTATTCTTGGACAAATTACTCAAAATTGATGTAAAAATTATAAATCAGAAATTCATTGTAAGACTAAGCTGAAGCAATGTTTGAGAAACCATTTGAAAATTGTTCGGTGCTTGAAAAAACAGTGTTGAAATTATTTTGGCTTTGTTTCAAAGAGAGAGAGGAAAGAGTTCAGAGAGAGACTATGACTTTCTCCAAGAATCTCTAATATTTTGTTCTCCACCCACTTTTCCCTGTAGCATCACTTACACTGCTTAAATTTTTCTTGTCTATGTATTTTCTCATCTATAAAAGAGAGACATAATGTCTTTTAAGATGTTATTGAACTATAAATTAACTGGGAAATAAGCACAGCTGATGAAACAAACTGGTGTCTGGCTTCCTTCATCCGCCTTTTGGACCTAGGAAGACACACTGTGTTTTTATAATATTGCAATTATAGGCTGCAAGTGGGGTTTGTTTGTCAGTTTGTTTTGCGGTTTTCTGACAAGAGTCCCAAGCAGCCAGGGGAAAGGGAACGAGCCAGGAGGAGCGTTACTGAGGGGCATGGGAGTTCTGATAACTAGAAGAGCAGATTGACACAGTGGTTCTCATCAGAAAGAGTCCATATTCACAGGAAAGGCACAAACCCAAAATTCCATGCACAGAATTGTAACTTTCTGAGGGTAATTAGTCTTCTCTTTTGGAAATCCCATCACAGTGAAGCTCTGCAAATTAATCGATCCCATTTCAAAATATAGCTAACTCTTTTCTCCAAAGCATGTAACTGTTACCCCCAAAAGATAAAAACCATATTATTAAAAATGCTTTCCCTTTAGAAACAGAAGGCATATGGAATGTTTCTCCAAAATTTTTCAAGCATTACTTAAAACCGTTATAAGGCATAATTATAAATGGTTGTGAATTTAATACTATTATTTAACTGAATCTTCACCTCTTTTGTAAGGATTAATTATTTCTTATATTAAATTTCCCTCATTGTGTGATGATTTGGAAATATATATACGCACACATGTGTGAGCTGCTCAACTATAATTAATGATGCACTTTTATTCTCTATTATTGTGTGGAAAACATTCTGACACAAAATAAATGAAGCATAATCATTCAGAGTAATGATTCCAATGTACTGATTAATGATACCAAATAGCTCTTCTGTTCTTTAGTTAAATTAAAACATTTACAGTCTGGGACTCCTAAGGGCATCCATAAATGAACATTTTCTACGTAATCATTTTCCCTTACAGAAATCACCTACCCTACCATCACTGAAAATAAGGTCCCATCAATTGTAAAATGCACCATTTTTTATCTGCAAGAAATAAAAATTCTATCAATTAAACTATTATACAATGCTAAATTGCCTTCAGAGATGTTAAAAAGAGTGTGAGAGGGAAGATGTGGAGAGGATGTGCATTCGAGACTCGATGATATATGGTATTCTATTCCCAGAGCACTCAGTAAGTGTTAATTAAATAACATTCGTAAAATGTTGCAGAAAATATTTTCAAATTTTATTTAAAATAAGCCTGTCACAAAAAATTGTATGACTTCACTTGTATGATACACAGATACTGAATGATTTCACTTATATGAGATACCTAGAGTCACCAAATTTACAGGAAGAAAGTGGAATAGTAGTTGCCTGAGGCTGGGAGGAGTAGGAAATAGAGAATTACTGTTTAACGGGTACAAAGTTTCAGTTTTGCAAAATGGAAAAAAGTTCTTGAGATGGATGGTGGCGATGTTGGCACAAAATCTGAATGTACTTAATGCTGCTGAACTGTACATTAAAAACTGGTTATGATTGGAAATTTTATGTTATGTGTATTTTATTACAATGCAAAAAGTAATAAAAAAAATTTCCACAGGAAAAAAGCAGTGTGCAAAACAGAATCACAAAACTATAAAAATCCTGAGATAGAACCTAAATTCAACCCAACCAATTAGCTGACTTGACAAGGTAACTTGCCCCTGGAAACCTCTCTCTTTGAAGAAACACTGAGTCCTCTTCTCAATGGATTAGAGAGAAAGTTCTACATTCTTTTACTGATTCCTGAAGTTGGCACTGTTGCAGTCTCTGAAGCACAAAGATTGGCTGAGAGACTGGTTTACACACCTGGCCCACCATCAGAGTCACCAGTGGGCTTTTAAAAGATTTCCTGACACCTTACACCCATTGTTTTGGCGAGGATGTGGGGAAACTGGGACCCTTGTACACTGTTAGCAGGAATGTAAAACGGTGGAACTGCTATGGAAAACAGAATGGCATTTCCTCAAAATATTAAAAACATAATGACCATATGATCCAGCAATCCTACTTCTGGGTATATACCTAAAAGAACTGAAAGCAGGGTCTTGAATAGATATTTGTATAACCACGTTCACAGCAGCACTATTCACAATATTCACAGTAGCCAAGAGGTGGAAGCAACCCAAATGTCCACTGATGGATGAATAAATATACAAAATGTGGTCTATACATCCAGTGCAATATTATTAAAAAGAAAAGAAATCCTGGGGCCAGCCAGATGGCATAGCGGTTAAGTTCATGCACTCCACATCGGCAGCCTGGGGTGCACAGGTTTGGATCCTGGGCACGGACCTAGCACTGCTTGTCAAGCCATGGTGTGGCGGCATCCCACATGAAGTAGAGGAAGATTGGCATAGATGTTAGCTCAGCAACAATCTTCCTTAAGCAAAAAGAAAACTGGCAACAGATGTTAGCTCAGGGCCAATCTTCCTCACACACACACACACACAAAAGGAAATCCTATCATATACTACAACATGGATGAAACTTGAAGACATTATGCTAAGTGAAATAAGCCAATGGTAAAAAGATAAACACTCTATGATTTCACTTATAAAAAGTACCTAAAAGAGGCAAACTCACAGAAAGAGAAAAGAGAATGCTTGTTACCAGGGGGCAGGAGGAGGGAGAAATGAGGAGTTGTTTAGTGAGTATAGATTTTCAGTTTTGCAAGATGAAAAGGTTCTGTGTATCTACTGCACAAGAGCATGAATATACACTACTGAACTGTACGCTTATCAATGGTTAGGTGGTAAAAAAAAAAAAAGCAATACATGTATGTGTAAATCAATAAATACATAAATATGAAAATAAAAAGATTTCCTGAATCCCAATGCAAACCTACTGACTTAGAATTTCTGGGATTGGGCTAAGGTAGCGGTATTTGTAAAAAGCTCTTGAGGTGCTGGACCTAGAACCAAAAGACAGAGATCTATCAATTATGTCAGTTTCCAAAGTGAAGCAATTCAACGCAATGGCAGCCATGTGTAACACTTCAATTTGTTTTTAACTATTTATAGATGTATGTAAAATATTCCCTACAATGGAAATTTATCATCTTAAAAATATCACTAGGGGCCGGCCCAGTGGTGCAGCGGTTAAGTTCGCACGTTCCGTTTCAGCAGCCCAGGGATCACCGGTTCGGATCCCGGGTGCGGACATGGCACCACTTGGCAAGCCATGCTGTGGCAGGCATCCCACATATAAAGTAGAGGAAGATGGGCACGGATATTAGCTCAGGGCCAATCTTCCTTAAAAAAAAACCACTAAAAAATGAGTGGATTTTAACACTGATACTGATGAGGGCACAGACAAAGGAAGCACCTTAAAGTCTCTCTACAATATTTCCTCTTCCCATCACCGAACCGATACCAATGAGTGGAGCCCAGGTCCACTGACAACAGTATCTGCATTACGTTTCTGGTTTAAGAAGAGCTCCAAGTCTTCTATTGGGTCTGTAGGTGTCTAGAGAGCCTCTGGTACCCAACTACCATCCTGAGCCAATCCTGGTCCAGACAGCTCTAGAAAACTAGAAAAGCAATTACACAGCAAAGCAGTAAAAAAAGGCCAACAGATTAGGTCTTACAACCTAGCTCTTCCACTTAGTTGCTAGGTGATCTTGAGAAAGACACTGAACCTTGTTTATCTCATGGAGAAATAACAGAGGTAATAATCAAAGATTTGTCATGAAGATTTACTGAAATAATATATGTAAAACTCTTAGCACAATAAATGGTGCAAAGTTGGTATTCAATAATTAGAAAATGACTATCATTATTGCTGCCTCTTTTATCTATGTCTTGTTTTATTAACAAATTACTTTATGGGGCCGGCCCAGTGGTGTAGTGGTTAAGTTCATGTGCTCCACTTTGGCAGGCCGGGTCGCAGGTTTGGATCCCAGGCATGGACCTACATACCACTTATCCAGCCACGCTGTGGTGGTGTCTCACATACAAAATAGAGGAAGACTGGCACAGAGGTCAGCTCAGGAACAATCTTCCTCAAGCGAAAAGAGGAAGATTGGCAACAGACATTAGCTCTGGGCCAATCTTCCTCACAGAAAAAAAGAAGAAGAAAAAATTACTTTCAATACTACAGATTTCAGTACTAATCATTCTATTAATATGCACTGATTTTTATCTCTATTTCTAATTTACAACCTCAAGGACTATGTTTAATATTACATTTTTTTCTATGTTCCTCAGAGCTCACCACATGGTATTAGGCAACTAGTAGTTTATTTATCAACTCAACCATTCACTCAACTCATAATAATTATGGATTTGTCATGTGCGAGGTACAGTCCTACGCACAAGGGATACACTGATCTCTACTCCTGAGTTTATAATACATGCTCCATAAGATCTAGTCTGTTTTACTGAATAATTCACTGGAACAGAGAAAGACACATATATCATTACAGGCACGGAAAGCCTCCTTCCATACGTTTACAATAACCTGCTCCCCTACTCCACTCCTGCCAGAAACTGTCAGAAAAGAAGCACATCATTTAATTATTAAAACTACCAATTTCAACTGTATAGACTAGAGAGCTTCAAGTTCCAGCACCTTCAACCAATGGGCTCAAAAAATGAAAAATATCTACACAAGCCTCATGGCCTGCAAAAGAGCCAAGCAGAATTTTTACCTACTTAAAAGTATTCTATTGCAAAATCGTTGATTCAACAACAAAAGAAATTCACAAAAATAAAAACATTTATATATCATGCTGCAAAATATTTCAATATATTCAGACTGACCTTTCTGTGCAATTCCAAAATCTCCTTTTCTCATGTAAAATTTCTTAAGAGTTAGGAAGAAAGTGTAAGTGAGCTGGAAAAAACATGGCTTGAGGAAATTATACTGTATTGTAAGTAGCTAGGAAAGACATTATGTGGTATTAAACTAAAGAATCTGCCAATAAAGAAAGAGCACAGTTTTCTCCATTCTTTCAGCACCATACCTTGTAACCCCCTCCAATCCTACCTCATCCCCCCCACGCCCCAGGTTCCACACTATGAACTGACTTAGACTTCTACTCCTCTAAGAATGACCAAATACAAGATGATTTTAGTGAGGATGAACATGCACATATTTTTGTACAAGATGAGTATCTGGTTTGCTATTTCTGGCAAAGGACAGGGAATGTCCAAGGTTGTCAGTACAACTTTCATCTCCTGTGATTTAACCGGACCTTTAGCAAGCACAGAATTTAACTTCAAAAGAGGAAAGCATTTTTTTTTTCCTTGATTAAACCAAGCATGCGAGGCAGCATTTTCCGGGGTGGAGGGGACACTGACAGACCTTTAGCCAAGAGTTAGGCTGGTAAAACATTTTGAGAGAGTAAAGCTAGAAAATAAAAGAATTATTACTTTTGCATTAAGCAAAGCAAAATAAGAGAAGTACAGGAAAAACAAAGACAAATGTTTCAAAAAAGGGAATACAGTATAGAACTAAAATATAAGGAACAGTGACTTTGAGATGAGAAGTTTAACTTTAGGTATCTGACAACGCTGAAATGCGTGGACAAAATACACCAAATTATACAGTAGACTCAACTATCCTGGTTTTAAAAAGGTGTGGCCCACAGAACAGGCATCGTTCCTAGATCATCAATTATTAGCTGTCTTACAAAGGGTAATGGTAATTTAGACAATCCAATTGATCTCATTTCAACAAACAATTCTTGAATACATTTGTCACGTACAAAACTCTGTAATTGCTCTAAGATGGAGAGATACATAAATCCAAGTGCAAAATTGTTTTAACTAACTCAGACCCTAGTTTATTTTCAAAAGTTTCTGCAGTTAATATTGAAATAACTATTAGGTTCAACCGTATGAACTGGACATGCTTTGAAGCTCAAAAATAGTTGCATAATGGTAATTTCATATGGTTCAACTTGATAAAGGATAACCTATCACTGAAAGCTAACGAAATAACTATGAAATGGAAGTCTAGGCAAAATGTCTCTAAAAGTACAGAAATTAAAATGCAAAAACACAAATTCATTCATTGTGACTTTGGAAAGCAGGACAGCTTCTTGGAGCAGATGGCATATGAACTAGGAATCAGGTTTTGAGAGCTGGAATAGTTAGAAAAGGGGAGGAAGCGGCAGATGGGAATTTTAGACTGAGGAAAAGCAAGAACATAAGTACAGGATCATAAAAGTGTAACAGAATAATTCAAATGGCAAAATCACCTATTTTAATGTCAGAGAAAAAGTATGTGAGGATCATTATTAAAAAATCATTTAGGGGCTGGCCCCGTGGCCAAGTGGTTAAGTCTGTGCGCTCCGCTGCAGGTGGCCCAGTGTTTCGTTGGTTCGATTCCTGGGCACGGACATGGCACTGCTCATCAAACCATGCTGAGGCAGCGTCCCACATGCTACAACTAGAAGGACCCACAACGAAGAATATACAACTATGTACTGGGGGGCTTTGGGGAGAAAAAGGAAAAAATAAAATCTTTAAAAAAAAAATCATTTAAATTCAATTCACTTGGTGAATTTGATGTTATGTCTCATAATCCAATAAAAATCTAGGGTAATGAAACACATAACGCTTTCTGATAAACAATAAAAGGAAAATGAAATAAGAGCAAGTCAACCATTCCCTAAAAAAGGGCTACAAACATTCTCACAGAAGTTCACAGAAGTCTCAATATAAAATAATACCCTAAAATCTGCTTACTCTGCTATACATGCATGGAAACTATGCATTAGATACTGTTCTGCTTGGTAATGAGCAATAGATTTCTCCCTGACTATTGTCCTTATGGATGCTTCTGTCACTCCCCAAACATCAGGGTTTTAGGAAGTTCCAGTTGGATTTAAAGGTCAAGTTCTTCCTACCACTCCATGTACAAATCACTGTAAGTAACCACTAAATATGTATCATGGTACTGGCAAAATTTAATAATCACTAGAACTTAATGAGTGCTCTGTGGGAACTTTTGCTGGCTTTTGCATGGTTACGAAGATGGTAATGAAGTCAAATCTACTGCTCCATTACACATATTATTCTTAGCCACAATAACAGTGTTCCGTTTAAGCTTTGGGACTGTATTTAAATAGATGGTTTAGGAAACAATAAAGCCTAAAAGAATATTGTAGGTGTATTCCAAATTTAGAGTGAGTAGGAAACATCAGGGGAATTTTATCTACTCCATCGAACAATAAAACACTCTGAGCCAGCAACCCAAAGAGGCCAAGAAAACGGTATGGGAACTTTTTTTTACTTCTTATTGGAAAGTCCGTGAGCTAATAAAAATATTAATCAAAGGGCACATAAAAAGACTTTTAATTATTGTTCGGTAGGAAGTTTGGTTTTTTTTAAGAGAAATGTTAAACGCTGTGCTAGTTATACTGCATAAACATTGGTCCCAAGGGATGCACTACATAACGTGGACCAGTTAAAGGAGCAAGACAAGGGGAAGAATTAAGAGGGCCAAGTGGAGGAGGAATGAGACACACATGCAGAGAAAGACACAAGACACCAAAGAAAAAAGAAATACACAGAGAAAAGCACCTACAATCAAACCCACATGAACACAGGAGAGCATTCTAATCGCGCAATCTCTCAAAACATTTTCACCGAAGACAGTAAGATGTCTACTGCAGTTTCACGAACATATGCAAAAATGGGGATACTTCATCAGTAACAATCATCACTGGGGATACCTTCCCCCCCAAGGGCCATATAAAATTACATTAAGAGCTGAATATAAAACCCAGTCTAGAGGTTCTTTCCCAAATAAAGTCTATGACAATGTTAGAGCCTACTGCAACAAGGACATAACCAATATTTTTGGGAAAATGAGATATTCCTATTCAAAGTGTTGGAAAATAACAAAACATTATAAATTGCTGCTTTTATGCTTGAGCTTGACACAAAGTTTGTTTACGGAAGTTCTAGGAGATGACCTTAATTTGTGAAATGTTTCAACAATCATATCTCCATTTGGAGTTTTAGGTTTAGAGAATTTGATTGTGATTGTTTATAAGATCCTTCTACAATCTTATGTCAATTTCGTTGTTTTCTGGTCTGATAGTTGGGTTTGGTCTTGGTTTTTATTTTAGAAGCGGTAGCAGATGAATGATAACATGTTCTAGAATTCAATGTGAATTCGAACTTGGCAGTAAGGAAGCCCACTAGGGCATAAGACTGTGTTTAGTCTACACATTCTCTATATACTATTTCTCTTTCCCATGTTACTATTTGCGGGAACTCTAACACCTGAGTCCTGAGAGCCTCCAAAGTATTCACCCAGCTGGCTTTCCGGATGTGAAAATCATACAGGACCCTGTCACTGATTTTTAGGGAGAGTGAGAAGGCAGTGACAGAAAGGCACAATGAAGGGCTGGGCCTTCTTAAAGACCTGAAGCAGCAGGTGTGGTAGGAGCACCAGAGCCCGGAGCAGGAAAACTGGCCACTGTTGCCAGCACTCTTCTGTTGCCAACACCTGACTGCCTCTGTACCGTGGACTGACATGGAGGAAGCTTTCACCAAAAATTCACACTAGTACAGAGCAGGAGCCAGAAAAGTGTTTCTGTTGAGGGCCAGAAAGTAAATATTTTTGGCTTTATGGGTCAGAGTCCAAAGCAGCCATCCACAATACTTAAACAAATGGGGTGGGCTATGTGCCAATAAAACTTTATTTATAAAAATATGCTGTGGGCTGTAGTTTGTCGACATCTGTCACTGACGTTATAGCTCTTGGAAGTTATTTTTCTGGTAACACTCTCATCCTTGTTTTGAGGGGATTATGAGTCTGAGAGGCTATTCTGTTACTTGGATGCAATGATAATAGTAACAATAAGAATCACTGTGACTGCCCCTATTACCAAGAGCATTTCTTGAGCACTTGCTACCTACCAGATGCTGCACTAATTATGTAGTTTACATGTAATTCACTGAATCTTCACTTCTCCTTGACTTAGTTACTGTTATCATCATCCCTATTTCCAGACAGGAATATCGAAGCAGCCTTCAGTGGTAGAGGGACTAAATCCAAGATCTCCGTGACCCTGATCCTTAGCAGCTATCTACTAGCCCTTGGGCATCTAACTTTAGAGTTGCCACAGTCAATGGGAGCTTCCTGAAATGCCAATTCTTGGGCCCCACCTTCTAAGGTTCTGATTTAGTCATCAAGGGTTAGACCCAGGACTCTGCACTTTAACACATACTTCTGGTAAATCTGGCACAAACTATCAGTGGAACAAACACTGAGAAATACTACAATACCATGCAGCATCCAAGCAAAAAGCCAAGTATCTGTACTGGAATAGAGATTGCTGATGCCTGATAAAACCATAATGTGACCAAATGATTATCCTCAATGAGGAAAAGCTGCAAGAGATTTTAAGATAAATTTTACTTTCAGCCTGCTTTATATTTTTGTGCATTAAAAATTATGAAAGCTATACTGAGTTTTTAATATATAAATACAAAAATGGTTTAAATTTTTAAAACCAATTTTGTAAAAAAAAAAAAGTATTAGCTGAAGAAATCACTGATATTTTAAGCATGGGGAGAAGTTGATGATCACCTGCTAGCATTTTTGTTTTAAATATTTAAATCTAGGGGCCAGTTCCGTGGCCAAGCAGTTAAGTTCGCACACTCCGCTGCGGCAGCCCAGGGTTCGGATCCTGGGCGCAGACAGGGTACCGCTCGTCGGTCCAAGTTGAGGCGGCATCCCACATCCCACAACTAGAAGGACCTGCAACTAAGATACACAACTGTGTACGGGCGGGGGTTAGAGAGATAAAGTAGGAAAAAAAAAAAAACGGTATTGTTAAATATTTAAATCTATTATATCTCTCTCCTTGTATCTTCCAAAATATATACTGTCTAGAACATTCTACGTATGCATCACTGAGGATGCTGGAGAAGAACTATGACATTGTTTGGCAATAATTTCATTTGGAGTTACTGCTAACAACACAACTTGCTGAACAGGGAGTAGAAAGTGTGGCCCAAGACATGAGTTCAGATATGAAGCAGCAGCTACATAAATTCTGCCATCAGAAGCACACAGGACCAGAAGCTCAGTCACCAGCAAGTGCATATGATGTGAATGTTGACACAGGTCCTCTGACAGAAGTTATGTAGGTCAGAGACAAGACAGCAGAATGGTTTAAAAGAAAATCTTGGGAGGATTTTCTCATCTCTCAAAGTAGCTGATGTCCCTGAGCCCTAAGAAGAAAGCCTCAGGTCCCTTGTAAGAGTCTAGAATCTTCTGCATAAGCAACCTCACAATAGCAGAGTTGGGGTCAGCCACATGGAATGGTACAGGGGCTCAACATTTATTCAACATGTGCCTGGGCTCCAACTATGGGCTAAGCTACGTGCTAAGTGCTGGGCTAAACCAGTGATTAAAATGTACTCCCTATTCTCAAGGAGCTTCTAATCTGATAGAAGTGAGGTTTCTGGCATCAGTGTGTGCCAGCTTCTGGTCATGTCATTCAAGTTCCTGAGCCTTGAGGGGTTTTTATTTGTAAATTAGAGATAAATTCTTCAGTTGTTAGCAACAAATGAGAATTTCTGTAAAGGGTAAGGTACTAACATATAATTAATTGCAGTTTCTCAGTGCATTGTGGAGAGGAAGCCAGAAATGGGCTATCAAGGAAGCCCCACCGAATGCACAAATCATTAGTGAACAGAAAAGAAGGAACTGCCAGTTACCACACCCAGGTGTGTTCTTAATGAGGAGAGCACTAACGACGGTATGATCCAGGGTAGTTTGACCAATATACTCTGATTCTTAGAAACTTCACAGGGATGAGTGATTGGAGGAGGGAGTGGTATCCTACGGACTGGGGACAAAAGCATTGTCCTGCTCTCTCTCAACATCGTGGAACCATAAGAGGTAAGAGTCTGCTATAAACTCCCTGAAAGATGGTGAGCTCAGGCCCAGACACCAAACAACTCCTTCCACTGAGCAAACCTTCTGTTTGGAAACTCCACTAAAGATAAATACCATCCTTCAGAGGAATTTAATAGAAACTACTGCACTATGAAAATGTTGCCTGCTGCTATCTTTCTACTCTAAAATATCAAAGGACAAAAGAAAAAGACCAGGGCCATTCAGAAATCAGAATACAGTCATTAGGTGGTACTTTTATGGACAAAATTTGACTTATAAGATGGAGCATACAGCTGGGATTCTGAACCTCTAGGTTACTATCTTTCTAGTGCCACTATACTATAGATCTACAAACCGAAGGTCTTTCAATGATGGAATTTGTCTAACAAATTAAGATTATAATATTAACTCTACCATTTTTTCAAGGCTTTGATGATGATCAGATTGGATAACAAATGTGAAAGCACTTGGAAGTGTTAGAATCACTCACAAGAAATTATGTTTAAAAATACAAACTTCAATTGCATGCATCTGGGGATGTTTCAAGACAACAGGCTGTAACTTTTTGGATTGTACCATGAACAACTGTATTGTGTTCCGAGCTCTTAAAAAAAATAAGGAACTTTTGCAATAAATTACTCTACCACCTCTAGTGGAACTGTGCAATTATCATTTGTAAAATTCTCACGTTCTAATCATCCAAAAAAGTAATAAAACTCTAAATACAAATCCAAGCTTAATCTCCATAAAATTCATTTACTTTATTCACACTGTACCATACTCATTGCTTTTGGGGTAAATGAGTCCTATAAACACAAACACACAAAGTCAGGAAACACTTCTACACACACACAAACAGTCAGGAAATACTTCCACGAAAATAAAAAAGGTGGAGAGCAGAAAATACACCAGGTTCATGAATAAATAGATTCTGTCCATTGTAAAAACAGTTGTTACTGTGTTCTCTTTCCAATCCCAAAAAAAGAAGAAAAATTCAAAATGGAAGAGAATGTTAATTTCCTATGCCATTTTATTTAATAAGTGTGTACTCAGATAAGCCCATAAAGAAATATTACATTACTCATCAATAACATGTTGAAAATTCCACAATCTAAAGATCTAGGCATTTAAAAATGAATTATTTCCAATAAAGACATCACAGGAAAGCTACAGACCATTATCTCTTATAAATATACACGAAAACCCTCAACAAAATATGAGTGAACCAAATCCAGCAACATATAAAAAGAATTACATACCACGACCAAGTGAGATTTACCTCAGGTATGCCAGGTTGGTTTAACATCAAAATCAAATAACGTAATACACCATATCAACAAATTAAAAAACAAAAACCACATGATCATATAATAGACGCAATAAAAGCATTTGACAAAATCCAACCCCCTTTCATGATTAAAAACACTTAATAAACTAGAATAGAAGGGAACTTCTTCAACATGATAAACATCATGTACCAAAAAAACCCAGATTGCATCATGCTTACTGGTGAAAGACTAGAAGCTTCCCCCCTGAGATCAAGAAGACAAAAATATCTGCTCTCACCACTTTTATTTAACATTGTACTGAAAGTTCTAACCAGGGCAATTAGGCAAGAAAAAGAAATAAAGTCATTCAGATTGGAAAGAAAGAAATAAAACTCTATTCACAGATGACATGATCCTGCATATAGAAATTCCTACGAAATTCATTTAAAAAATTAGAATAAATGAGTTCAGATCAATATACAAGATCAATATACAAAAATCAATTATGTTTCTGTACACTTGCATGAACTATCCAAAAATGAAATTAAGAAAATTCTATTTACAATAGCACTGAAAATAATAAAATACTTAAGAATACCTTTAACAAAAGATATACAAAACTTACACTCTCAAAACTATAAAACATTGTTGAGAGAAATTAAAGATCTCAATGAATGAAAAAATATCCCATGGTCATGGTGAATTACGGCATCTTAGTCACTAGAGGCACCTGAGAAAGAACCTTCCTCGCCTTCTGAGAGAGCTGCCAACAGCCAACTTCTTCTCATTCTACAAATGAAAAACCAGATAACTTCCTTCTCACTCCCGCACAATGAGGAGGAGCCAGACTGCGGTTAAAGCTGACAAAGAGAGAGAGAAAGAAACTGGAGCCAGCCTTGATGATACTGTTGAGATGTTAAACCAAACTAATCCTGAAGACCTACCTATCGCTGGACTTTCTATTATCAGGTAACCAAAGTCCCCTTTATTATTAAAGCTAGTTTGAGTTCATGTCTTTACTCATAATCGAACACATATTAATTACTGAATCACATAGCTAGGAAATGCTGGTGGATAAGTGGAGGAAATATCATCTTGGAGGCAAGGGTTGAAATAGCTATTTTTGAAGAAAGACAAGCTACCTTTCTCCTTAGTGTACTGTATCATGTCTCAAAGCTTCACCCAGAACTTTATGCTCAAATCTTTTTCCAGCTCAAAGTTCCTACCTGAGTTCCAGTTCCATAATTTTAACGATGTGAGCACACATCCACTCAGAATCCTACTATCAGCTCATACATAACATGACCAATATTGAGCTCAGAATCTAACCCAAATCAATTCTCCTGCAATGTTCCTATGTGAATAGCATCACCATTCTCCCAGTCACCCAGCACAGAGACTTCAGAATCCACTTTGTCTCTTTCTCTATGTTTATATTCTCAAGTGTCAAACTCTCTTCATGAAATGCTCCTAAATCTACCTATTTCTTGGATTCCAACACCTTCTTATTTTAGGCTTAGACCAGAATTTTGGCTTTCTACCTAGCGTCCTTAACTCTAGTTTCTCCCCATTAAATCTAATCTGTAAACTGCTCAGATTTTTTCATATTAATATTCTCCCCACATTCGTTGCTGTCATACTCAAAAAGTTCCATTACATCCCTCATTGACTACAAAATAGTGCTCCATAATCCACCACCAACTGCCAGAGTCAAATGCCTGGTAAAGACTGCACTGGATAGTGGTAGCAGTGGTCGTGATGGCTTCATTGGCTCTAGTGAGATACTAAAATGTCACCATGGGCATCTCTGGGGGGTTACATCTCCTACTTTAACACAAAACATGCAGGTTTTGTGCTCACTTTTTCCATGTTTGTGCTCCTCCCTAATCAAAAATAAGTCTTTCCTCTTCCCTCCACCACCTATGTGAAGAAATCATACCCAGTGTCTCAGTTCTTACAACTACTTCCCGTTGACTAATTGCTATATTTGACATGGAGACTTACAAGAATCTAAAAAAGTCTTCCAGTTCCCATAAAGATTCCACTGCTCCTTTTTTAGTTGCCTTTGCTGACATTAATGTCCAAAATAATACAACACAAGGAATAAAGAAATTAAAACACAGAGGCCATAGATTTGGGCAAAGCTGGAGTTCCATTTAATGAAAACGAACTTTGTAAACTACAAATAACCACACTATACACCATAACAAAGTATAAATAACCATAATATAGTCATTATCATTTGCATGTAAATAACTTGAAGGAGTTAGACTTTTTTTTTTTTTGAGGAAGATTAGCCCTGAGCTAATCTCCACCACTAATCCTCCTCTTTTTGCTGAGGAAGACTGGCCCTCAGCTAACCTCCACCACTAATCCTCCTCTTTTTGCTGAGGAAGACTGGCCCTGAGCCATGCCCATTTTCCTCTACTTTATATGTGCAACACCTGCCACAGCATGATTTGACAAGCAGTGCATTAGGTCCACATCCGGGATCAGAACGGGTGAACCCCGGGCTGCCAAAGCAGAGCGCACAAACCTAACTACTACACCACTGGGCTGGCCCCTAGACAACATTCTTAAAGAACATTCCAGCTATGAAGTTCTAATTCTAAGGCTCTCCAAAATATATCATCAAATGCAAAATAAATATATGCAGTCAAAAATTGACTCTAAAAATTATATATCGTGAGAGGGCCTACAATCAACACATTATATAAATCTCAGGTCAATTTCTCTATCTAAGTGAAATTTTAAAAAATACAAAATAATGTAAATGAGCATTACTTTGGCTTAAATAGCAATCCACTATTTATACCACTCTGATTTCAACAGAAGTTACTAACTAAACACATATGAAAGTAATTTCTTAAGAAGGAACAGGTTTTCCCAAATATTTCAGAGCTCAGTAGGTGTATTAGTGAAAAACAAACAAAAAAATATCTAAGAGATATTTTATATTTAGACTACATAAATATGTATTCAAGACTATAAATCAGTATATTTTTATAGATTCTGGTGTATATCATTTTATACATCTTAAATAATCTTTTATATATGTCTACTATATTCATAAGTATTTGTCATGTACACACACAAATACTGATGGTCCCCAACTTAGGATGGCTCTACGTAATGATTTTCTTACTTTACAACGGTGCAAAAGCAATACACATTCAGTAGAAACCATACTTCGAATTTTGATCTTTTCCCAGGCCGGCGATACGCAGTACAATCCTCTCTCGTGATGCTGGGTGGTGGCAGCAAGCCGCAGCTCCAGTCAGCTACACAGTCTCGAGGGCGACAACTGATACGCTACAACTACTCTGTACCCACACAACCATTCTGTTTTTCACTTTCAGTATAGTATTCAATAAATTACATGAGATACTCAACACTTTATTATAAAATAGGCTTTGTGTTGGTGATTTTGCCCAAGCGTAGGCTAATGTTAGTGTTCTGAGCAAGCTTAAGGTAGGCTACATTAAGCTATGATGCTCAGTAGGCTAGGTGCATTAAACGCATTTTCGACTTACAAAGAGTTTATTGGGACTTTAACCCCATGGTAAGTTGAGGAAGATCTGTAGATGCATATACAGCAGAAAAAACTTAAAATGTTGCTCATTCAAATTATCTATACTTTAATCCCTTGGCAGCTGAGAAAGCAAAAGATAGTGTTTTTATTATTAATAACTATAAAATATACTTTTCCACAGGTATTTAGAAAATTATAGCTCCTGGCTAAAAAGCATATGCACATGCCTTCATGAAAGGCAAGAAATGATCCAAAGCAAAATGGGCTCCTACTGCACTGTGCACTTTCCTTTACACATCTCATATGTATCACATACATATCATTCGTTGTCTTCTCTCACCAGCTTGTGTGTTTCTAAGGAGAAAGAATGGGGCCAGTAATCCCCAGAACGATGCACAAGGCCTGGCACATTAGGAAAGACTCAGTAAATGTTTTTTCCAAAACTAGAAAAGCTTTTAGAGCTCTTCTTCTATTGCTTTAGCTATTATTTTTAAAACATTTCTGAAGCTATGTAGTTTTAGGATAAAACACCTCATGGAAGTAATATATTCTATAATTTTTCTACTTACTGTATACAATATTATTTCCTTTCACTTGTTTTATACTTAATATCTTTCAGATTTCACAGGTAAACTCAGTTCTAATACAGATTTCTGAGATTTGATCAATAAAGTCTGCATTTTATAGACTCTGATCATATACCCTCCAGCCTGAAAAGTTCACATTTTTCAAATCTCTAAACAGAACAAAGATCAGTTCATTTCCCTTTTTTCAGATCCATGTGAAAAAAGGGAAATGATCACATCTTGAGATGTGATTGAAAACCCCACATGGGATTTCAGATTAGAAATGTCAGGGGTTTATACAATAAAATTGTATTCAGTGAAACCTCAATTATCTAGAATCCTCAAGGAATAAGTCCTTTGAGATGGCTGAATTTTTGCTACAGTGAATACTTTCAGTGCCATATTTTTTATTGCAATTTTTAAAGGAAATGTTTATAAATTGCATTACATATTTCCAATTCCTTTCAAAGAATATACTGAAAAGAACTTAAACTATTCTATTTTTTTTTTGAGGAAGATTAGCCCTGAGCTAACATCTGCTGCCAATCTTCCTTTTTTTGCTGAGGAAAACTGGCCCTGAGCTAACACCCGTGCCCATCTTCCTCTACTTTATATGTGGGATGCCTACGACAGCACAGCTTGCCAAGCAGTGCCATGTCCGCACCCGGGATCAGAACCAGCAAACCCCGGGCTGCCGAGAAGCGGAACGTGCACACTTAACCGCTGCGCCACCAGGCCAGCCCCGAGCTTAAAACTATTCTTAGTGACTTGGGGTTACCATTTTGAACATTGATTACATTGACAGTGAGTTCTGCCAAGCCACATATCTAATTCCAGAATAGCCCTGGGTGTGTTGGGCTGTCCTCAGCATGGTGTTGTGCTACCATCAAGGACACACAGTTCCACAGACACACAAACACACCCTGTATGTCTTACATCTTCATAGAATTTTCTGATGAACGTAATAGTTTCCCCATCCAGATTCCTACCATCTTCCACCATGTCATGAGCTAGCTTTTGGTCTGAAAAGGCTCAACTTTTACACACATCCTCAGCAGTTCCTTTCAGTTATGTTAACTTGGTGACAAGGGCTCAGAGGCTGTTTCTGGAGGTTCTCTTCTTCCCCTTTTAGTTATAAAACTCAGAAAGCTTCCATCTAAATTGGTGATACTGAAAGGTACCAAGTTCAAACAGCTCCAAAAGTATCCCATAAAATGGACAAGAGCTCATCATTCTAACTCTAAGCTGCATCTTAAAGTCTGTTTACCTTCCTTTGTACCCACTGCCCCTTTCCCTGCCATACAGCACAGCGCTCCGGAAAATCAAAAAGTGACTGACTAAACTACACCCACCTACAGGATAAAAAAGTTCCCCCTTTCTCCAGTAAAAACAAATGAGAGACAGGCACCAAATATTACAATCATAATGAATCTCAACCCAAATTTCACAGAATCACCTAATTTGCAAGATGTATACTAATAAAATGTGATCATTCAAGATTCAATTATTTAACTTGATCTCTTCAGAGAAACTATTTTAAAGGCAGAAACAATGGCCTAGGATTTCCTTCAAGCTTTTTCAAATCAATATTTGTAAATCATGTCTCTGTTTCCTAGGAAACTAAGTAGGTTATACCTACGGCAAGAAAACTCCACCAGTGTCATTTTTCCTTTTATCCTTGGCTCACATGTGTGGTTACTGCTTATTAGATGAAAAAAGTTACCTCCCAGTATCATTGAAAATCACAATGAAATGAGAAGGGAGTGAGAATGACACTTTCTCAGCCTGCTGCTTCTTCTGAGGTGTGATGGAAAAGTAAACGGAATAAAGGCCAGCCCAGAGAGCTCCAAAAAGCTGGAAAGTGGTTTATGATCTAGTGCAGTACGTGCCCAACAGTTTGGGCTATTCAGCTTAATTCATTACGGGAAAGGTGAGACAAAAAGAGTTTAAAAACCCGGATTTATTAGAAACATCAGGTCAGACATTCCCGAGTTCAAATTCTGAATCTCTTTCTTTGGGTAAGTTACTTCACTTCTCTGAACCACGGTTTCTAACTCTTTAAAAAGGGAAAACACCTAGCCTCATACCGTGATAATATGAATTCAGTTAAAAAGTGAATATAAAATACTGAGTTCAGAAACAATTTTGTCTCTATTTTTATTTATTTATTTTTTTGGTGAGGAAAATTAGCCCTGAGCTAACATCTGTGGCAATCTTCCTCTATTTTGTACATGGGACACCACCACAGCACAGCTTGATGAGCAGCATATGTGGGTCCTCGCCTGGAATCTGAACCGGCGCACCTGTGGCCCTGAAGCAGAGCGCGCAAACTTAACCACCATGTCACCAGGCCAGCCTCATAATTTTCTCTCTTAAGACTCTCCAAGAGCATGTTCAAAGATGGCAAAACTGGTAGTTTCTCAAGGACTTTACAACTAGTGTAAAATAAGGTTTTGGGGGTGCGGGGTTTGAGCTCTCATCTTAGAGGGTTTACATGAAGACATGGCATTTTCTGAAGTACAATGGAGCATCACTTCTATAAACACGTGAGAATGAACTTTTAACTCCAAGAAGGTGATGAGTACATATTTACATCTTTGCTGGGTCCAGAGTACCAAAGCTTGCTCTACCTTTTTTTTTAATCAACAACCAATTACAGGAGGAAAACTGAGACACAAATCCCAATATGCACTGTAAGCAGGACTGTAGAGTTTGTTCAATCAGTCTCAAATTTCTAAAAACCATTATTAAATCATGGTTAACTTGTAAGGCATCACATCTCTGGCCCGAAGATCCAAAAGCTACATATGCTGCGGAGATTTGCTGTTTAACAAGACTCAGACACTACATCCCAACATTTTTAACACATTTCTAAGTTTTAAGTATTTTCCCAAACATTTACATTTAACCACACAGCGTACTTTAAAATGTTATACATATATTCATGTGCTTTTATGATTTAAATGTCTGCAATTGCAAAGCAACTTTTTTCTAAAGCAGCAACTCAGTTTTCCATACTACAGGCCCCAACTCTACAAACTGCTCCTCTGAATACTTTTTCTGAAATATTCCTTTCACTTATCGGTGCATCTATTGGCCCACCACACAGATATTCAGAACCCAACTTTCTATTCTCCCCCCTTTATAATACATGTAAATCCAAAACACAAAGAAACTAAGAAATCGAAACAGCCAACTAGCTAAACTAACTTTTATAGACAACTAGCCTCTATCATCAAATGCTGTTTAGAAACTGCAGCTTTAAATCTCCCTGTGGACAATTCACCTCCTCAGAGGATCCCAGAAATCCTGATCCCAGTAATGTAACCATTTCAGCCATAATACTAAAGTTAATTCAGATTTTCAGTTTATCATCCACAGCTCAGAATCTTGAAATTACCTACTGACAAGAGGACACTGTGTCTATTTCAATTAAGTGCTAAAACAGTCAAGGTAATTACTAACCATCAGTATTGCTTAGCTCTGGCAAAAGCTTGGTGTGACAAACCTCTAAGCTATTCAAATAATAATAATTAAATAGTAAATAATTAATAAAAATAAAATAATTAAATAACAATATAATTATTATTATTACTACCACCACCACCATCACCAAATCCAGGAGCACTGACCTCGGATATGGATTTTGACTTAGAGCCCTGCGAGCTAACTTCCTGTCTGGGCCCCGGGCTCTACTGCATTCAAGCTCTATAATCTAGTACAAGTCACTTTACCTTTATCTACAGAAGAAAGAGGATTTCTAAAGCTCCTTCAAGCTTCCATTGACTCTTAAGGCCTAATGCACTAGAACGCTATGCACTGAATAACGAGCAGCTGTATCAAACCTCAATGGGTTTTGCCCCAAGGCAGGAATGCAAACTTCCCACATAGTTAGTCAATACCCTAGGAAAGAGCCATTATTTATATCAGACCTTGGAAACCTTTGTTTTCGAAATTTTTAGGCAGGAATCTTCACTATAGGCTTAACATTGTTTAGAAAATATTTTGCTAGGTAGTTTATGTAGCATTGAGCTATTATTAAACAATTATGTTCAAAACGTAAAAAGGTTTACATTTAAGCAAACAATACATAAGTTCACATGGAACACTTCGCATTTTCAAATCCTTAAAGTTATATGCCATATGCCTTATGTTATATGCCATAGGCCTTGTTTCATAACACCCATGAGTGGATTTTTATTAACATGTGTTTACTCTCTGAAGGTTAGAAAAGCCTAGTTTCAAGACTCGTTTTTTGCTCTTGGACTTATAATTCTAATTATCATTCTATAAACGGTTTTAGAGAAATCTCTTTGCCCCACATCAACCCCCATGAGCACAGAAACCCCTGACAACACAAATCTTACCCTGCCCAGAAACATGAGTTAGTACCCTGTGACCAAGAGAGGAAGACTACATGAGATCATCAGATCAAAGTTCTGGTCTTTATACTCAGATCCTGCAACTCTCCACTCCGTTAGCCTGGCCACTTATGTACACCCACACCACAAATACCAAATAATTCATTCAGGAAATCTTAGAGGACAAAGACGACACAGTATAGCATACTAGGGAAGCACTTCCAACGTACTTCCATAACATTCGTTCTTCCCTTTTTATAAAATTCATTCTGTGTAATCTAGCTGTTTCACCTCCTGGGCGTGGTTCCATATGGGTGGAGACTGTGTCTATCTTCTTCACTTCAGCAGTATATCCAGCATGATGTCTCACACAAAGAAAGCACTTATTGGGGGGGGAAAAAATGGGGACTTAAACTGAAAGTAGAACATACACACACATTCTAACAACAGTGCTAAAGGCATAAAAAGGTACAAACTCGACCATAAAATATTATTGTATTTTGTGCAGAGAAGCACCAGAGGACATGGAGTGCCTTGGGGAGAAGGAGGATGGCACATGCAGGTAAGCATGCCCACTGGTATCAAGCACCTAGAGTGCCAAGGGGGAGAAGGGAGCAGCTCAGAGGCACGTGGACATTTATAAAACACATATGTTTTAAACATATATGTATATATACATAGATATAGGCATAGATGTGGTGTAAATACTACTATAGATGTAGTATTTATGGGTGTCTGTATGTGTATAAAATATGTGTGCATACAAACATATACATACACATATTTCCTAGTGTCTGCTGAGCAGGCTCAGATGTTAGTTGCTAAATACCATTCTCCACTAAAAAAAAAAACAAGGTTACCCAAAGAGATACAGCTTATTGCAAGGACGGGGCAAGGAAAGTACGAGGTGAGCCTGGAACTGCTTATTGTGCCATGAAATAAGGAAGTACTCAAAGATTGATGATGATGTGTCAAAAGACACATGAGCTACTTTGAAGAGGCTCCCATTTGCCAAATTTGGGACAACAGTAGCATCAAAATAAGACAGTAACATATTATAACCTGTTGAATAAACTAGAAATTGGTGATAAACAAAAAAATAAATAAATGAAGGAGAAGGGAAAGCTCTTCTATAAAGTAGATTATGAGGAGAAGAAACAACAGAAAATGAAAATCACCATTTGGCAACTATCACCGTGGTGGCTGATTCAGGAAGAGTAGTCAATGGAGAATAAGACTTGTAGATGGAGCATTGATGAGGGAAAGGATACGTGGTGTAATCTTAGCTCCTCTGACAGCACTAGTCAATTACAGAGGGTGAAATGGTGCCTTTATGGAAGGGAAATCTGTCAGACATTAACATGATCAGAAGATCAAAATTAACATCATCACCGGCTCAGCATCATCCTACAGAATGTAAGGGTTGTACTCTGTAAAACTGTGGAGGACATGAGCGACAGGGAATGACTGGGGAAGTGTTCCCAACTGGAGGAGTGTGAGGAGACATGTCCACCGACCACAATGTATATTCTTGGATGGGTTTCTGACTAGAAGGGAAAAAGAGACAGCAGTGGGACAGCTGGTGAAATCTGAATGAGGTCTGTGGATTGGATGGCTGTGTTATATCAATGTGGACTTCCTGATTTGGAACTCACCGGATGGTGGTTATGTACGAGCATTCTTTTTTGGGCAAACATCAACTAAAGAATTTAGGGATGATGGAGAATCATGTCTAAAGCTTGCTCTCAAATGTTTCACTAAAAGACCAATGATAATGGGAGAGAGAGGCATATAATGGAGCAAAAATAGAAAATTATTTCCAAGTAAATAATTTTAAAAAGTATTATTTCCAAAAATTCTGTTGGAAAATTCATTCTAGGACACGGTACAATTTCATCCCAGGTGTTGAAAAATTTTTTAGTTAAAATGTTTAAATATCCTTTTAGCTGGTCATTTGAGGGTTTCTTCATGACGCCAAATTAAAACAATGATTTGACCTAAAAAATTTATATAATTTTAAAGATTGTTAGTCTAGGTCCTAAGAAGTATCAACACTGCCACATGGAAAATCCCTGTTCAGAGGTACTCTAGATTTAAAACAGCAGAGTGACAAAGGAGCAGGGACACACGGGCCATCAGCAGTCACTAACACAATCTTCTAAGTGGCCTAAGGACACCCCACAGAGAATTCTGAAGAACAAAGTCCCCATCTTCCATGAGATGTATCTGGCTAAATTATAATATGCTACGGTATCTGGCTTTACAGATCTTTACGAGGGAAAATCACAAACAAGCAAAATTAAGAAAATGTTTCCTCTTCCTTGAAATGATCCAAAATGAAAAAAGCACCTCAAAATCACTATGAATATGTATTGATGAGCCATAATTCAATTCTGCCTAATTTCAAAAGGCTTGATCTACTATGATACTATCAAACAACAATGATGACACAAACGACATCACAACATGAGACCTACTTTATCACAGCATCACAGTTTACATAACGATTTAAGAGATAAAAGATAGAAGTTTTGTTAGGAGTACATGGAGTTAGCTAAAACATGACTTTGTAATAGATCCGAAAGCGAATTTAATACAAGAAAGGTGAGAATAATTTTCCCAGTGGAATAATTACCTTTCAAAACTGGGTTATAAAATTTATTTTATCCTGTTATTAAAAAACACACACACCCATACAAAAAGAGAGAAGCATTTACAGATAAGGAAATTTCTCAGATGAGGTGTTCTTTGGGCTTGTGAGTCATCACAGATGAATATATTTTTAGTACATTATTTCAATGATTTGTACATTTCGTTTCTAGACAGTTTTGTGTACTGCATCATTATTCCTCTGTGGACAGGTAGAGACATTTAGTGAATGATTAAACTCATGCTCTTTGTTATCCGACATTTATTCAACCATAACTTTACAGTCTGACATTTCTGCACATTCACATAAATTGAGATTCATAAAGATGAATAAGTACCAAAATTTCTTGACTTGCGTGTCCTCTGAATCATTAAACATGAAATGCTATTCAATATCATATGGTATCTGTGAATCAATGTACCCAAAGTTCTGAACGACCAGGACCCCGCTTTCTCAGTCAAGTCAGATATGGTTTTTACTGTATTTGTCTCCAGCTCCCCTACATTTCTCTCAGCTTTCTTATTTCTGTTCATGGCACCACCATTTTCCCAGTCTCACAGACTGAAAATCTAATATAGCTAAGAGTTAGTATACAAGTTCAGGAGTCAATAATGTTCTATCAAGAAAATATTTTCCTAGTTTAGTATATAATTTCATGAACATATACAGTATTCCTAATTAAATTAACAACTTCTAAATTCATTAGATTTTAAGAAGCAACAGACTAGCAGTATAAAATAGAACAGCCAAAGGAAACCAATAGATAGTGGTGGCTGTGAGACAAAATATGGAGAAGATAGGATCTTATATTTTAAACTTGACAAGTAAACATTACTGAAGTAGGTTAGGTCCCCCTTGATGCTCTGTAGAGGTTCTGTATGGGTTCCACAGTAGCATGGTGTATTTTCCTTCTACAGTTCTTTACCCACTTCTATTAATTTAATTAATTTCTGAAATTGTTGGATGTCTGTCTCTTCTTTTAGACCAAAAGCAGCACAGTTCACAGTAGGTTAGGTCACCATTATATTTGGTACATCCTCAGGGCCAAACACAACATAAGTCAATAATTTCAGTGCTGGTAAGAGATCTGTTCTTTTACTAAATAAATACAAGTTTTACGGGATGACTGTACTTATAAATCTCTTAAGAAAGTTGCAGACACAATTATGCAGTTCTGATGATCTGTAGGACAGGTCAGGAGATAGACTGTCAAATGAAACAGTGACGTATTTAGCCATTTCAGAATTCTTAAAATCCAAGTATTTTCTAGAAATACAACATGAGTTTTATATGCCTAAAAAAGAATTGAGTTTTGTCCCTAATTATCTCTAACATTATCACAGATTATTTTTTTAAATTTATAAAAAATATCAATCTGATTAATGAAGGGAAGATGGGAAAGAAAGCTAAAAACAATAAAATCACATCATCATCATATTTAAAATGGTCTAATTAGAAGCATCATAGTACATACTAAAATAATTTGGCATTTATTGCAGGTTTATCTACGAAGCAAAAAAAATTACTGAGAAGCCAAGCAAGTGAAAGGAAAGGTAGAGAAGAGTGGTAAAAGAGTAAATTCATAAATTAATACGGAATGGAAGGCACAGGCCGAATTCTTGGCTTCTGTGACCAAGTGTACAAGTGGAGGAGACAGCGTTACTTGGCTTCCAACTTAAACATGTCAACAGAAACAGAGTTTCTGAAGGAGAATCTTTTCTATGAAAGGATGAAGTGCTTGTTCAAATAATTCAGTACTCAAGCACTGAAAATAAAAGGATAAAAACTAATACACACTGTGCCTAATTATCTCAAAAGGGAAAGGAAAGAAGCCTTTTACAAAGTGAGAGGGAAAAAAACGTTTTTCATACTATGTATAAGGAGACAGTGTGCAGAGGGGGGAAAAAAGAGAACCTCAAGCCCAAAAACTGATGCTCTCAACATCACCTCTTATAAAATTAAGGTAGTTACAAGATGGCAATTTCTTATCAGCCTTAAAAGAAATGGTGTAATTGAATTTCACACACTTGACTGAGCCCCTACTCTATATAGCTTGTACCACGGTAACTGGGAATTCAAGGCTATTTATAAAGCATTGTCCCTGTCCTCAAAGCACTCATAGTCAACTATATTTCATAATTACATGTGGTGCTTACTAGCTATTAAAGGCTTCATCTATGCTTTACCTGTAGACAGGAAATGCCCACAGAGCCTTAAGTATCTATGTCAACAGATATTTGAGACTGTACTTCAACAGCTGTCTGTATCAATTTTTTTAACTGGATATCTTAGACATTAAAATTGAGTTCAAATATTTAACATAAAATTTTCATTGAATTATCGGGAAAGTTTACTTTAAATACTGGTGAAATCATGATGAATATACTTCACCACAAGAGGAAACTAATGGTTTCTAACAGAATAAAAGTGAGACTAATTTAGAGCACTTTATAACTGAATTCTCATTTCTTTTACTCAACAACTACATTTCAAGACATAAATTGTTTAATTTTCAAACGTTCAAAAATTTTCAAAACGTTCATCTTATCAATAAGCAATAATGACATTTTCTGGAGATAAAGTCAACGCACACTTACAAAGCTGTTCATAGGAATTCTCCATTTTTCACTGGGTTATCAAGACCATAAATTAAACCATATTCAACAAAATATAACTGCCTAGAAAATAGATGATTACATTATGCTAAACAGATGATTATCAGGCAGCTGCTCCAAGACTAGTATTGTCAGGCATTTTTCTCTATCTGTAAAGACAGTAAGGAGTTTAGCATCTCCAATCCATCTCTTCACTGACCATATAATACAGACAAGCCAAACAATTCAAGAAAGACTTCCTTATTCTTCCTCTGTATTGTAACAGTAAAGGGAGTTACTTCCAATTCAAAACAGCTTAAAGGAAAAAAGAACAAAGATGCCTCTAGGGGACACACGTGTATTCAGGATTCAATTTCTAAGAGCAAATATTGTGGGTAGAGTCCCTGTGCAATTTTTCTCCAAACTTTCCAATCAAAATTTGTAATCGCAATATCTCTAAGCTAAAATAAAGAAATAAGTTGAATTTCAAGATAATAATATCTCTATAGAAATAAGAAAAAGGAATGCTAACTCATCACTTAGATCACTTTATGTCCCACTTGTAGTCTGAGGTCTCTAGGTACACATATCAATTTAAAGAATAAAAAGCAGCTTAGAGAAATAAACCACGTATCAGATACTAGAAATTGGGGAAAGCCAAGCAAAACCATTAAGACCTGCCGCCCTGAACTCAAAGAATGGTGCACTTAAATTTAGTCAGAGCACGAGCTGATGAGGAGCAGAGGAGGACCCAAAGAGGAAATGTCCACACAGGAGCCTTTAGATTCTAGAGGCAACAAATGGTGGAGACAAATGCACTTTACAAAGTTTCAGGAGAGAGAAGCAACTGTTAAGACAAAAAATATTTAGTCATGAGGTACATTTAACAATTTGTCTTTGTAACAAAGTTTAGGCTTATACATTGTCCATATGGCCCTTTAACTTCCATTCCATAAAAATGCTGGCGAAATCTTCAGTGTACTATTAGGTCACTTTTTTTCTTTTAATGCTTTACTTCTTCACTTGCAGCAGTATTCACCTCAGAAACTAAATGTATCATAAACAATTAACGCTCAATAGAAATGGGATACAAGGGTTAACACTCAACAGAGATCATAAAAAGGCTCTTCCAAAATTAACGTTATGTCCCCCATCTCCTTGAATATAAGCTTATGCTCTCTGCAACAGCAATAATAATAATTTATCCATGTCTAACTCACTCTGCTTTTCTCAGAATCTCTTTGGACGAACTTTTCAAAACTCTTAGGAAATGAGATGGTCAGTGCATTCCTACTGACTCCAATTGCTCGACAACTCTGAAAAATTCTAAATGTTCATTTACATATTATTTTTCTTCGAGAAGAAATTTTGTCTTTAAGAGCAAAACATGAAAGTAACACATTTATATCAAATTTTATACTAAGAGTAAATACAGTGTTTTTAAATATACATGGAAGTTTTATCTAAATTTGACAAAGAATTTTCAATAAATTCCAAAATGCAAAAATTGTATCAGGTTTTCCAACTAAAAATGAATAACTAAACGTAAAATCCAATCACTTTAAAAAAAAATTTTTTTAAAGATTTTATTGTTCCTTTTTCTTCCCCAAGTCCCCAGGTACATAGTTGTACATTTTAGTTGTGGGTCCTTCCAGTTGTGGCATGTGGGACACCACCTCTACGTGGCCCGATGAGTGGCACCATGTCCCCACCCAGGATCTGAACCCACAAAGCCCTGGGACGCCACAGTGGAGCGCACGAACTTAACCACTCAGCCACCAGGCTGGCCCCCTAAAATCCAATCACTCTGAAATAACCAATAAAAAATGCAACAGAAAAAAGTACTTAAATATTTTTTTAAATAATAAATCATAAACCAG
Organism: Equus asinus; assembly: GCF_041296235.1. Classification (NCBI taxonomy): domain Eukaryota; kingdom Metazoa; phylum Chordata; class Mammalia; order Perissodactyla; family Equidae; genus Equus; species Equus asinus. Next base: position 51,468,300 of record NC_091800.1, read on the forward strand.
TTTTGCTCTGTTTTGTTGTGAGGAAGATTGGCCCTGAGCTAACATTTGTTGCCAATCTTTCTCTTTTTGCTTGAAGACAACCGTCACTGAGCTAAATCTGTTGCCAATCTTCCTCTATTTTATGTGAGATGCCACCACAGTGTGGCTTGACGAGCAGTGCTAGGTCTGTGCATGGGATCCGAACCTGTGAACCCCGGGCTGCCAAAGTGGAACCTGTGAACTTAACCACTATGCCACTGGGCCGTCCCCAACTGAGTTTATTTTTAGAGAGATGAAATACAAAAATCATGAAATTAAGACTTGCTTGTAACTACCAAATGGAAATCTTTTAAAAATGTTTAAATTTATGCTACTAAATTGGAAAAGAGCCACAAAATTATTTTGAAAGTAACAATGAATGTGAATCAATATTGATTTAAAATAAGTAGGAAATCTGACTGGACTGATCACTACAGAACAGATTTGGCAGGGTGCAAAGGGAAAAATAATGCAAATAATTAATTATAAAAAAAAGACAGATACAAAGAAGTTTCCCAACATTTAAAGAATAGATAATATATTTTACAATAACTTTTAAAAGAACAGATTATTCTGATTCTATTGCAGAGAACAGAAAAACAAGGGAAACTTACTAATTCATTATCAAAAAGCCACATAACTACGACCCAACATATCAATATGTCAAAAAGGGAAAATCATAATTTAAGATGCCCAAAAGCATTAGATAAAATTCAAAATCTATTCTTGATTACGATTCTTAGTGAAAAAAGAAAAGGATGTTTCCTTAACATAAAAATATCAATCCGCCACAACTAGAAGGACCCACAACTAAGAATATACAACTATGTACTGGGGGGCTTTGGGGAGAAAAAGGAAAAAGTAAAATCTTTAAAAAAAAGAAATATCAATCCAAGCCAATGGAGATTTCCTACAAGAAGATACCAATAATGACTAGTTAGAAAATACAAAGGGTTAAGGGAGATATTCACAATAGCAACTACAAATATAAAATATCTATAGAACTCAAATCATGAAAGCTGCTAAATTTTACTGAAAAACAACATAAAATAAGGTTTGAATAAACTGTAAATATACATCATATTTCCAGGAAAATAAAATTATTATAAAAGTCATATGGGAGAATAAAGTAGCAATAATAGCCAAGACATTTTTGGGAAAAAAAATAGTGGAAGATTTTAATTATACTATATCAAAATGTCTAAACTACAGTAATTAAAATAACGTGAGGCTAAAGAATGGCGGTACACTTCAACCAATGGTTGGCTGTAAGATCTTCAAATTTTTCAGAAGAAACTGGAAATCTAGATTTTTTTTAAATGACGTCTCTCATGTTTCTCTGAAGGCTTAAATCTATGAAAGCATAGTATATTCCCAAAGAAAGCATTTCTGTGGGCTAAAGGGGCCACAGTGGACCTCAGCCCTACACACACCCAGCACTTCCTGCCTCACCCTGAGCTCAAGCTGCTTCCTGTGTCTGGACAGCCCTTTCCTCTCCCTCCACCCATTCAAAAGCAACCCACCCATCAAGGTGTGGCTCACAGGCCATCTCTCTACAAAGCATTCTTAGAACCTCCAGGAGGAATTGACGTTACTTTCCCCTCTACTACAAGGATTACAGTTGTTATCATAGCTTAACTTTAGAAGTTATCCCATGTGTTCTGTCTCTTCCTCTAGATTGGAGAGAAGGAACAGTGTCTAATAATACTACTACACTCTTGGCTGTACTCTGTGCCAAGCACTGTGATGAAGTTTTGAACACAGTTCTGTAATCCTCTCAAGAAACGTAAAACAGATACTATCCCCATTTTACAGATGATGTAGTGGGGTCAAATAACTAAACAGGCCCTGGAAGAAACAAGTCTAACTCCTTTTGCCAGACTTCACCAACCATTTCACAGCTGGTCTGAATTGAATTGAACTGATTTGGGATTTTCCTCTGAAAGGAGGTCATTAGGGTGAGAGGTACGGCTAAAAGGAGGAGGAAGCTGAGGGTAAGGACTTGGGGGGACTTGTAATCTAGAAATAGGATTATGAGTACCACATGAAGCACAAGAGACTAACTACTAAATATTCTAATTATGTATTTGAGATTGACTTCTAAAATATAATTTGTATCCAAAATTACCTTTTGCCTTAGCAAATTTTATTGATTCACTTGAACTCTATGTACTCAGGAGGAAAAAAGAACAGATGGGAACTGTCCTATAGTCTGAAAGAAAATCTCAGTTGTAAGACATCTTTTGAAATATCCTTAATATTCTTTTCATTTTAAGCTCAGTATAAAATCTCTGTAATATCTAATTTGTAACTGTTTTGTTGGAACTAAAAATAAGTCACCTTTGAGATACCTATACTAGCTTACTTTAAAAGAATTTAAAATAATCCTAAAATAATTTCATAGTTTCCTAAGCTAAAAGTACTTTGTTTGGGATGTTTCAGGAGCCGTGAGTGAAAAAAGAGAAGATAATCTAATAACAAAGCTCTTTCACGAGATGATCTGAAATGCCCAGTCATTCACCCTAAAGAACACAATTTTGTTGAAGTGTCTTGAAATATACAGCACATCTCACATCTGTGCCAATGAAAAAGAAACGGTCTTTTAAAAGCGTTGTTAGTTACCAAACTAGAAGAGTAGTCTTTTAAGGTGGTATTATTAGAGAATAGTCAAGATGGCATGCTTCCTCTTTCTTTTTGGATCTTTGAAATACATGTTCTTTAAGTTCCATTTATTAAAAAGGCAAAGATAGTAAACAAAACTTAAGCACTTCTCTGGCTATTTTTAAACTTGTTCAATATTTGTTTAAGGTTAGAAAGCCATAAATTTCAATCCATCATACCTTGGCTCTGATTTTAAGTTGTTCGTATTTAATAATCTGTTCATTACAGCAGAAATACTTGAGTCTCCTTTCAAAAGCAAAAGGGACCCCTAATTCAATATATTATCATAGAACAGGGGTCAGCACTACAGCCTATAGGCCAAAGAGAGTCCTGCTCTCCAAGAATACTTTTTACGTTTTTAAAGGGTTGTAAGACACATATATTTTGCAGGGTTAAAAACATATACAAATATATATATATATTTACACACACACACACACCCCCTAGAGACATGAAGTGGCCAGCAAAGTCTAAAATATTTACTGTCTGGCCCTTTACGCAAAAGTTTGCTGAGCTCCCCACCATCACAGAGTATAAAGAGTTCTTTATAATTGTGGCCTCATGTGTAGGCCACTGACTTCACACTACACTCTAAAGCTGCCAAAGGGACTGAGCCAGAAGAATAACTGACGAAGCATGGATGGAGGGTGATTTTTTAAATATCTTTTATATTTACCACAGAGACAGACTACTATGGCAGCTTCAAGTTGACAATGTGACTTCAAGAAACTGCTCTACTCTCAATATGTGAAAATACTGAGATTTTAGATGGTGTGCTCATCTCACAGGTGGGAGTTAAAGGAAGAGGACATGCTATTTCATACACAATTCCCCACTCCACCCCTTCTAATCCCCTTTCTTCAGGCACACTCTTACTCCTCATTCAAACCCAGATCAAAAGTGCCTTCCTCAATGAATCCTCAAAACCCTCCCAATCAAAGTGAGTTGCTTCAGTGCAAAGCTAGTTCCTTTCAATGCTTTCAGAACACTCTGTAAAACTTTTATCACACAATTTACTGTAATACTTATGTTTGTTTACTTTTCAAAAAACTTTCAAATTTCTGTTAGCAAGGACTTTGTCTTGCTCAACTCTGCACCCTTAGCATTTAGCAGAATGACTTCCCCATAACGGGTGGGGATTAGTTTCCTGTGGCTGACCTAACAAATTACTACAAACTTGGTGACTAACAACAGAAATTATTCTCTTGCTTTCTGGAGGCCAAAAGTCCAAAATCAAGGTGATGGCAGGGCCAAACTCCCTCAGAAGGCACTAGGAGAGAATCCATGTCTTGCCTCTTCCAGCTTCTAGTAGCTTCTGGCATTCCTTAGCGTTCCTCGGCTTGCAGCAACATCACTCCAATCTCTCCCCCTATCTTCCTATAGCCTTCTCCTCTTCTAACTCTTAGAAGGACACTTGTCACTGGATTTAGAGCTCACCCAGGTAATCCAGAATGATCTCATCTCAAGGCACTTAATTACATCTGCAAAGACCTGTTCCCAATTAAAGTAACATTCTCATATTCCAGGGACTCAGACATGCACATATCTTTTTGAGAGCCACCATTCAACCCACTACATTGTGCACTCAGTAAATATGTGTTCATTTTTCTTGCCTTAAATCCAAATAGGATAAACTTATCCTCAAGATAAACTCCAAAAAAGAGGAAAAATTGAAAAAGAAAAGCCTTTATTTCCTTCCCTTCTTTGCTAACGTCCCGTATGAAAAGCAACCGCTGAGGCATAGCCAGAAGCTTAACTAGCCTTTTCTTGCTGAACCCTAAGAATTGGTCTACACAGTGCCCAACAACATTATCTTTGGAGAACATTTCTTTACTCCTAGGGAAAAAAGCCCAGAGTTATATATCCTTGCTCACAAACCATGGGTCACATTTACACGGTTCCCAGTTCCCAGTGTAAGATTTCATAGCAAAACTTCTAAGAAAATACTTTAACCATATGGAGATCAAAGATTGCTATGATTTCCAAAATAGGGTTAGAAACTGGGATAACAATTTCTTAATTATGATGTTTTAGTCATTTCTTCTTCATACTTTTACTTTTGTGAATTTTAGCAAATTGATATTTATTTCCTGTCTGACCCCCATCAATTTGGAAGATACACTGCACTATTTCATTTGACTAATGGTCAGTATTCTTTCCTTAGCCTTATGTTTATAGCTGCCCTTAGGTCGTACTGTATTGATGTGTGAGAAAGCAAATGCACCATGTTCTTAAGACAACTCTGATGGATAAAAACTTGTAATAGACTGCCATCACTGGAACATTTTGGTAACAGATAAACAAGTCTCTGATGTCTGCCATGCAGAGGGCTCCCTCTCAGATATGATGCCCTTGGTTGAATATAGCTTGCTGTGATAATAGTAGGGAAAACAGATTTTTCACTACATCCTATAGTGATGTAGGGGCTGCCATTTTTCTTACATTCTCTTCTGTGTGAGTTTTCCTCATCTTGGTGATCTGGTACTTGGAGGTACTAGGGATATTCTAAGAATGAGTGTATGGATATATTGTACTGCTAGCACTATTTCATAATTTGCAAAGCTATCAGAAATTTAATGAAGACATAAAACAATGAAACTTTCAAAAGAAAACATAGGAGAAAAGCTTCAACATAAGGGATTTGGCAATTATTTCCTGGATATGACCCCAAAATCACAGGCAACAAAAGAAAAAATAGATAAACTGGATAAAGCAAAATTAAAAGCTTTCGTTCAAAGGATACTATCAACAGAGTGAAAAGGTAACCCAGGAATGGAAGAAAAATATTTGCAAATCATATATCTGATAAGGCGTTAATATCCAGAATATACAAAGAACTCCAACAACTCAACAACAAAATCCAACTAAGAAATGGGCAAAGGACTTGAATAGACATTTCTCCAAAGATATACAAATGCCCCATAAGCACATGAAAAGATGCTCAAAATTAGTAATTATTAGGGAAATGCAAATCAAAACCACAATGAGATGCCACTTCACACTCATGTGAACAACTTAGAGCAATAAAAAAAAAAATCCAAAAAGTAAGTATTAGAAAGGATGTAGAGAAATTGGAACCCTTATGCAATGCTGGTGGCAACGCAAAATGGTGCAAGTGCTATGGCAAACCGTATAGCAAGTCCTCAAAACTTAAACACAGACTTTCTACAATATACCAACTTCTGGTTATATACCCAAAAGAATTTAAAGCTGGGACTTAAAAGATATTTGTACACCCATGTTCTTGTGGTATATAGATACAATGCAACATTATTCAGCCTTAAAAAAGAAGGGAATCTTGATACATGCTACAACATGGATGAACTTTGAAGACACTATGCTACTTGAAATAAGCCAGACACAAAAAGACAATCAATACATGATTCTGCTTATGTGAGGTATCTAAAATAGTCAAACTCATGGTAACAGAAAGTAGCATGGTGGCTGCCAGATGCTGGGGGGAGAGGAACAGGAAGTAATTCAATAGGTGTAGCGTTTCAGTTTTGCAAGGAAAAAAAAGTTCAGGAGATCAATGGCACAAAACGTGACTATACTTAACAGTACTGAACCATACATTTAAAAATGGTTACAATGGGTCCAGCCTGTGGCCGAGTGTTTAAAGTCCCACATGCTCCACTTCGGCAGTCTGGGTCCGCAAGTTCAGATCCCGAGCATGGACTTACTCCACTCATCAGCCCTGCTGTGGAGGCATCCAACATAGAAAACAGAGGAAGAATGGCACGGATGTTAGCTCAAGGCTAGTATTCCTCAAGCAAAAAAACAAGAAAATTGGCAACGGATGTTAGCTCAGGGCAAATCTTCCTCACCAAAAACAAAAAAAGGGGGTTAAGACAGTAAATTCTGTTACTTATATTTTACAATTAAAAATAATGAAAAATAAATTTTAAAACTTTAATAAAGATATAAAAATATGATTAGAATGTAGAACTCAATACATCACTTTCTGAATTAATCAAACTTTGAGAAAATAAGTTAGAACACAAAATAATTCAAAAAAGTCATCAGGGCTGGCCCCATGGCCGAGTGGTTAAGTTCACATGCTCCACTTCGGTGGCCCAGGGTTTCACCAGTTCAGATCCTGGACACAGACATGGAACTACTCATCAGGCCATGCTGAGGTGGCGTCCCACACAACACAACCAGAGGCACTCACAACTAGAATATACAACTACGTACCAGGGTGCTATGGGGAGAAGAAAGAGGAAAAGAAAAACGGAAGACTGGCAACAGATGTTAGCTCAGGTGTCAATCTTTAAAAAAGAAAAAGTCAATAAACTCAATTTAAGAGATGAAAAACGGATAATGATGTTCCTCAATAGAGAAGATACCTTTATTCAAATCTCTATAGAACATTTAAAAACTACATTATATACTTAAATATAAAGAAAATTATAGTGATTTTAAAATGAGAATATTTTACAAGTTACAATCTGTGTGTATAAATCACAATTTACATGTAAATACAAAACTGAAGACCTAAAAATAGTGAATACTCAGAAATCTAGAAACATATTCCTAGAAATCCTTGACCCAAAGAAGAAATAAAATTATAAACTAAATTACAATAATAAAATTACAAAAATCAGAAACAATGAAAAGGAGAATAATTCCTCCACAAAAACATATAGAATATACCAAAGGATATATTCAGAACAACTTCAAAGCCTTTGGAGTTAAAGGAGTTTAAAAAAAAAAAAAACTAAGCAAATGGGCCAGCCCAGCGGCATACTGTTTAAGTTTGCATGCTCCATTGCAGTGGCCCAGGGTTCCCAGGTTTGGAGCCCAGGGGCAGACCTACATACCACTCATCAAGCCATGCTGTGACAACGTCCCACATACAAAACAGAAGAAGACTGGCACAGATGTTAGCTCAGCGATAATCTTCCTCAAGCAAAAAGAGGAAGATTGGCAACAGGTGTTAGCTCAGGGCCAATCTTCCTCACCAAAATAAAACTAAGTAAAAAAAAAAAAGGAAAGAGAATTGAGAAAATATAAGCTAAGTCATGAACGAGAAAACAAGGAAAAAACAGTAGAAATGATGAAAAAATTCAAAAACTTTATAAAAAATAATAAAACAGTAAAGCAACTAGTGGAACATTTAAGGAAAAAAACAGTAAAAAAACAGACAACGTAAACAAAAAGAAAGAAGTTATATATGTGTTACAGTAGAAATGTAATTACATATTAAGGAATACTACATGTTCTCCTGAGGCGACAAACTTAAAAGCCTATAAAGCAAATACAGAGATCGTAGCAGATCGCTGCTTGTCAGAGGTGGAATGAGGGGGGTAGGCGAAATGGGTGAAGGTGAACAAAAGGCACAAACTTCCAGTTGTAAGATAAAACCTTGGGATGTAATGTACAGCATGATGACTACTGTTAACAATAATGTACTGTGCATTTGAAAGTTGCTAAGAGAGTAAATCTTAAAAGTTCTCAGCACAGGAAAAAGAAACAATTGTAACTATAAGTGGCGGTGATGTTAACTAAACTTACTGTGGTAATCATTTTGTAATACATACATATAACAAATCATTATGTTGTGTACCTAAAACTAACACAATGTTGTATGTTGACTATATCTCAGTAGAAAAATAAGTAATTTTTTTTAAAACAGCAAATGGGCAATTTCTTAGCCAAAACATGATCCAAAAAGAAGCTGAAAACTTTAACGGACAAATACACAGAAGAAATTGGAACAAAGAGCACATATCTACCACTGGATAAAAAGGAAGCAAAACCATTATCCAATGGTTCACACCTGAGCATCACCCTTTAAGGGACAGTTCCAATTACAGCTCATAGAAAGACATGAATATTTTCTAAATTAATTTATGTATCCCCCAAAATGTTTACACAAAAACCTGACTCAGCACCAAGAAAAATACAATAGACCAATCCCATTTGTGAATACAGACGTATATATTCTAAATATCATTCCAATTTATCAAATAGAATCAAGCAAAGTTATACAAACATAACAAATTATGAAAAAGAAAGGTTTGTTCCCTGACGCAAGGATACTTCAATTTTAACAAATCCTCCAACACAACACTTTATAACAGTCAACTAAAGGTGAAAAACAGATGATTTATCAGTAGATGATAAAAAAAAAAAAACCTACAAAAAATTCAACAGGTATTCCAAAAAAAGAAAAAGGAAAAGAAATCTAAGCACATTTAAGCTAAACGGGTATAGAAAGAAAAGACTTAGGTAAAGTGAATACACTACAAAATCATGTTTTTGAGACCAAAGAGTTGAAGTCACAAGGCAACCAGGTGAACTAGGTAGGTTCCAGTGGGTAACAAGCCCCTTCACAGAGGAACAGGACATTGCCTATGGCCATGATAATGGAAAAAGAGTGAACAGTCCTAAAAGCAGATAAGAAACAGAAAGTAGAATGGTGGCTGCCAGGGGCCCAGGGGAGGGGTAAATGGAAACTTGTTCAATGGATATAGAGTTTCAGTTTTGCAAGATGAAAAAGTTCAAGATCGGTTGCACAACAATGTGAATGTAGTTGACATTACTGAACTGCAGGTTTAAAAATAGTTAAGACGGTGAATTCCTTTTTAGGTGTTTTTTACTGCAATAATTTTTTTTTTAATTTTTCAGCAGATAAAAAAACCACTAAAATTCTAACAAATTCTTAAAAGCTGAATGTGGGCTAGCACAGTTAGTGAGTATCCCAGCAAACCCCTGATGCAAGGACACTGCACAGCCACTCACCTGCTCTTTTGCACAAGCCTTCAACAGGTGCTAAGACAAAAGACTAGGAAAAGAACAGGAGACCAGAGAGCCCCCTTGGAAGTGCTGGTATGCAGGTAGGGATCAACAACCACTGGAGCACAAGCATAAAAACTGGCTTCTTCCCAGACTCTACTACCAAAAAAAGCAAATGCCATCTGCCACAGGGACAAGGACAGTAAATACTCCTGTTCCCTCCAGGCAGAGGTGAACTGCTGCTAGAGGAGGAGAAGAAAATACCTGTGCTAGGAGAGAAAGACCCTCTGCCGATCCCTCTCCCCAGGTTCAAAGAAGAGCAGCCACTGAGTAAGAGACAGAAATCACACACCCCTGACCCTGGACTCAACACTAAGTAAAACTCATCTGCTCCTGCAGTAAGGCAGGAAACTCACTCAGGCCCAGAATTCCTCAGTGATACAAAAAAGGTCAACCACATTGATGGAGGAATTAGAAACTCACTGGCACAAAAGTCTGCCATTGTTATGAGGCCTAGCTTAGCTACCACGAGAAGGTACAGGCATGCCAACCAAGTCGCAACTCAGGCTTAGGTATGCCAGGCCTGCCTAAGACTGCAGCTGGTGTAGGGGAACTGAGATCCCACTCACTCACCCAACCACAACTCCACCCAGACTACTACTGGGATAGAGGCAAAAGCACAGAAAGAGGCCCCTTGTGATACTAGAGGTGGGGGCTGGCTGAAAGTTGAGGGTATAGCAGGAACACTGAGAAGAAACACTATGTGGCGCTCCAGTTCTCACAGAAGTCTCAAGGTAAAAGCAAGGCATTCCTGAGAGAACTTGAAGTCTCTGGTGATGTGACAGTTCAGCAGCAACAACAAAGCAACAACTCAGCACATCCACAGACCAAACTGATTCATCTCCCCCCTCCACAGACACTAATATCTTGCAGAATAATTATTTACCTCAATTTCTACTGTTCTCTTACATATAACATCATGCAGTCAATCAAAAATTACAAGACACAAAAACAAAGCAAGAAAAGTTTCCCATTGTCAAGGGATAAAGCTATCAACATAATCAGACCTCAAGACGACCGAGATGTTGAAATTATCAAATAGAGACATTAGAATAACTGTGATTAAAATGTAAAGAAATCTAAAGAAAAAGACAACACGCATAAACAGAGAAATTAAGCAGAGATGGAATTTTTTAACGTGATATGAAAATGCTACAAATAACTTTAGATCAAAGATGAATTTTTTCACTGAGCTTACAAAAGACTAGACACAATAGAAAGAATTTGTAAACTTGAAGATCTAGCAATAAAAATTATTCAGACTGAAAACTGAATATGACAAGAGGAGATGCAAAGGATCCAAGACTTCTGGGACAATATAAGGCAGACTAATGTACTTGTGAAAATAGTTTGGAAGGAGAAGAGAGAGTAAAGGGAGAAGAAATATTCAAAAAGCTAATGGATGAAAAATTAGGAAGGACAAACTACAAAGAAATTTAGAGAACTCCAAGCAGGATAATTAGAAATGATAAGTATGCACACTTATGCACATCATAGCCAAATTACTGAAAACCAAAGTTAAAGAAAAAATTTTGAAGGCAGTCAGAGGAAACAAGAACCATTACATACAGAGGAAGAAAGATCAAAATCACAAAGACTCCTCTTCAAAAACCATGCAAGCTAAAGGATAATATAGAAAAATGGTTAAAGTAATAGGGAGAAAACTGTCAAACTAGAATTCAAAATCCAACTAAAATATTTCAGAAACAAGGACAAATAGACTTTTTCAGACAAGCAAGAGCGAAGAACAGTCACTGCCAGCAGACCTGCACTGCAAGATATATTAAGAAATTTCATTAGGCAAAAGTAATATACTAGATAGAAATTTAGAACAAAGAAAGAATGAAGCTGGACTTAGGAAAAAAAAATCAATAAATACAAAAAAGACATTTTTTCTGATTTGTAATCCCTATTAAAGATAACTGACTCTTTCAAGCAAAAACAGAACTAGGAAATGTATGGTTTATAACATATATAAGTAAAATTTATTAAGAAAGTAACACAAACAATGGGAGCGAAAAAATGGGAGTATACTGTTGTAAGATTCGGACTTCACAGAAGTGGTATGACATCATTTGAAGATAGACTGTGATAAGTTAATGATGTACATTGTAAACTCTAGAGTAACCACTAAAAATATAAAAGAGATGTAGTTAATAAGCCAATAGTGAAGATAAAACAGAATTTTAAAACACAACCAAGCCCAAAGAAGGCAAGAAACAGGGAAAACAAGAGCAAAGATCAAGTGAGACAAATAGAACACAAATACCAAGTCAGTAGATAGAAACTGTCTTACAAAAATGTTTAATGTAAATGATCAAACCATTTCAAATAAAAGTTGGAGACAGTAAGATTGAATTACAAACAGTATCATCCAATTATATGTTCTCTACAAGGGAAAAAGAGGGATATTACACGATGATAAAGGTGTCAATTCACCAAGAAAACATAACAATCCCAAACATGTATGCATCTAATAAGAGAGCTTCAAAATACATAAAGCAAAACCTGATAAAACTGAAAAGAGAATTAGACTAGTTCATAACTGTATTTAAACACTTAAACCCTCCTCTCCCAATAACAGTCAGAACAAGGAGACAAAAAAATCAGTTAACAATAGAGAAGACTTGAAGAACATTAATTAGCTTGCCAAACTGACATTTATAGAATATAGACCGAACTGATATTCATAGAATGCGCCAATGAAGACACATTATTTTCGATTGTGCATGCAACATTCACCAACATAGACCATACTGTGAGCCACAAAGCAAATCTCAGCAAATTATTAAAGAATCAAAAACACAAACTAATTTGGTTATTTAGAGGAAGGAACATCATTGTTTTGTTCTGGAGGGAAATTCTTGATGGTGTCTCTTTCCCAAAAAATTGACTTAGATATTAAAATTTGATGCTTATAAGCAAGAGTTAAAAAATGAATAGCAATGCTTTGATTAAAATTATAAATGAGGAAAATAACACAAACTAAGTCTGTACAACATTCAAAGATTAGGCAATGCAATTAATTCACTATATCAACAGAAAAAAAAAGAATATCTCCGTAGATATAAAATAGCCAAAAATACACAAAGTACTTAGAACTAAATTTAATCAAAGAGAAAACCACTACAAATAAAATATTAAACTCTATTTGAAATATAAAAAATAAGATATGAATAAAGAGAAGGACATCCACATTCTTGAATCAGGATAAAATAATGCACTAGAAATAACATTAAAATGTTAATTGTCTCGATTACATGTAATTTAATGCAATTCCAATTAGAACGACAACAGGACTTCTGTGTATTTTTTGCCTGGGGGAGTTGGGACAATAGATAAAATATTCCTTAGATGTGAACATTAGTTATATGTCTGAGAATATCTAAGAAAGTTATGTTAAAAAGAAAAGAATCTGCTATCATAGGATATATGGAAACATAAAATATGACAAATTATGTTAAAAAGAAAAAATCTGCTATCATAGGATATATGGAAACATAAAATATGACAAATTTTATTTACTGGGGAAAGGATACATTACCTTAAAAATGGTGCTGATACAATGGACTGGATATGAATCTGAAAGTAAGTAAAGGTGGACTCTCCTCCCCTCTCTTATAGCATATACAACTAAAAATTCCAGTGGCGCAGCGGTTAAGTTCACACGTTTTGCTTCTCGGCGGCCCGGGGTTCGCTGGTTCAGATCCCAGGTGCAGACATGGCACCGCTTGGCACGCCATGCTGAGGTAGGCATCCCACATATAAAGTAGAGGAAGATGGGCACAGATGTTAGCTCAGGGCCAGGCTTCCTCAGCAAAAAGAGGAGGACTGGCAGTAGTTAGCTGAGGGCTAATCTTCCTCAAAAAAAAATTCCAAAGGGACTAAAGTCAAGACCAAATGGAAAGAAAAATTAAATCTAAGTGTAGGAGATTACATGTCTACTTTATCAATGGAGAAATCCTTTAAAAAAAAAAAAAAGAAGAAAACAGGGAACCAGACAAAGAGAGAGAAAGAATCAATTACATAAAAACTTTGTTATATATCAAAAGATATTTCTTGAACAAAGAGACAAAAAATTAGTTTTTGAAAAAATTATTTGCAATGCAGACGTTGGACAAATGGTCTCATAAAAGGACAACAACCAAACAGAAAAATGGACAAAGAATAGGAAAGGGTAATTCTTAGAGCAATTCAAATTTATCTACAAACATAGGAAAAGATGTTCAAGGTCACTAGCAGTCAGGAAATCCTAATTTAAAGCAACAATGAGGGGCCAGCCCAGTGGTATAGTGGTTAAGTTCGGGCACTCCGCTTCGGCAGCCTGGGGTTCACAGGTTCAGATTCCGGGCGCAGACATAGCACCACTCATCAAGCCACGCTGTGGTGGCAGCCCACACAAAATAAGAGGAAGACTGACACAGATGTTAGCTCAGTGACAATCTTCCTCAAGCAAAAACTGGAAGACAGGCAACTGATGTTAGCTCAGGGCCACTCTTCCTCACAAAATAAATAAACCTGTGTGCATGTGTGTGTATAACACTTATGGATATGGGAAAAAATATACAAGGACACATAATAGTTCTGATGGCATGGCTTATGGAGGAATGGAATGCTACTGCTGACTAGAGGATGAAGAGGAGCTAAGTGAGAGAGAGAGAAAGGAGTTCACTAAGAAAAGAAGTTTACAAGTCTCCACACACGTGTACCTGGTTTTATCAGAGAGAGAGATTTGTAAACACGACCCAGGAAGCGAGGTTCTGCAAAACAAAGCTTATTTCCTGCAAAGCTGAAGTTGTGTTCCTTTGAAAAACTAAGTCATAAAAGTAATAGCAAATTCACATTTAAATACCATAAATACCCAGCAGAGAGTTAGCTATAAACATTAAATGAAATAATGCCTTTAAAATGTATCATACACATTCCATGTACACTAAATGCATGATGTACTGTTTTTGAAAGAGAAAAAAACTTAGAAAATCACATGCGTATATGGAAAAAGATTTTCTGATAAGATTAAAAGTACTTCTTTACTAAAGCATCAATCTAAATATATCTAGGGTATTTTTTCAGGCACATTAAAGATCTAACTGAGGAAAACAAAATAAACCAGAACACACTAGCATGGTCCTTCCTTTGCGCTCAGCCGTGCTGCTGCTTCTGCAGTCTGCCTAGAAATTAGGATAAAGCCCATGTTTCATTTGCCTTCACATTCTCAGCGCCTAGCACAAGCCTTGGGACATTTTAAGTGTTGAACCATATCCCTAATTTTCTTCAAAGAGTACAGATGCCTGTAATTGCAGCCTCTTCTAGAACTGATCAGGGTGGTCTCTCTGGGCTGGTATACATGAGGTTTTTTATGCCCTTTTAAGTGCAAAAGTTTTGAAAAGAGGTGAGAATTCACCCAATAACATTCAATGAACATCCCCTATGAGGTAAACACTAGACAGTGGTACCTCTTTTGTACAACATGGACTTTCAGAATTTTGGTTTATTAAGACTCAATGAAAGTTAGGAAAACAGTAGTGGAATGAAAGAGAAAAAATTATCTTGCTGGTGTTGGAAATCGAGGTTCTAGTTTTGACTTGGCCACCTTCTAGTTACTTTACCTTCGCTTGACTTTAATATCCGCATCAATAAAATGGTAACATGTCCAATCTATCTTATAGGATGGTCAGATGAAATGAAAACCACTCTGTAAACCACCAAGAACTAAGCTATTTTTTGCTAGCCCATACTTCTCAAGTATTCTAAACTGTCTTAATTACCAGGCTATGTATAAATAAAACACAACTGCTTTAGCCTAGAGCCTTGGTATAGTCCCAATATACTCAACAGAGGGCTCAGTGCACAATAAGAATTCCATCAATGCTCTTTGTAGACTCCTCAAGAGATCATTTCTTTCCTGTTATACAATCTCTCAAAACGAAATATTCTGTGTTTGCTTAAGTGTCCCATATTTATACCTAAAGCAGAAAAGCTAATGCACATTTCAAAGGATGCCACTCTTTAAATATCCAACCACACTAATGTAAAGTTTCTTTCTAAATATCGCTTCAAGTAACACCTCTGATAAATTACAATCAACTCTGATCTTCTGTAAAATTGATCAGTTTTCAAGTTTTTCCTTCCATGGTTCTTATGTAAAAGAACTCTCATTCCTATATTCGAAGGTTTTTGCTGAAGGCAAATATTCCCACCATTTACAAATATCATACACCAAACCTCTTCAGCAATATGAAATAAATTTCAGTAGACAGCTTCACATAAAGTGTATTTTTAAAGTGTGATTAACCAATCAACACTATTATTTTGGTCTTGCCCAAATAAATCTACTCTAAACTCATTATAACACTGTATGCCCTACCGGCCAAGTACATCCAGCATCTGTTTCTAGAAAAGAAAATTTTCTGGTGACATGGCAAATGATAGAAGTTTGCCAAAATACCATAAAGCCATCAGCTCTAAAAAATAACAGAAAAGGAGGTGTGAGATCACCACAGTTGTCCAAATACCTGGAGTTTTTTGGTGAGGAAGACTGGCCCTGATCTAACATCTGTTGCCAATCTTTCTCTTTTTTTCTTCTTCTTCTCCCCAAAGCCCCAGTACATAGCTGTACATCGTAGTTATAAGTCATTCTAGTTTTTCTGTTTGGGACACCACCACAGCACGGCCTGATGAGTGGTGCGTAGGTCCGCACCCAAGATCCAAACCAGCAAACCCCAGGCCACCAAAGTAGAACACGTGAACTTAACCACTCAGCCACAGGGCAGGCCCCCTCAAAATACCTGTTTTTAATTTACTTTCATCTCCTCGCAGGTTTGCTTTCTCTTTTCCACAAAAAGTAAACTTTTTCCATTATGTTTTGTATTTGCTTGTCTGTTTTCACCACATATTCAATAAAACACTGAAACTTTTGATTTCCAAGACAGAAGCAATTTTTTCCCCCAAGCATTTTGTTTAAGCAACTTATAGCATGCACTTGGTCGATTTATCACAAATTACTTTGTATTATAATTTTCTACATGTCTTTCCTCCGCTACTTGATTTTCAGCTCATTAATGATAACGCCCTAACCTTTTCCTATATGATTCCAGATAGGTGTTAGGAGCTAAATAAGTATAGGTCAAACGGATAAGGTATTTTTTTTACATAGATAACATCTTTTTTATTACTTTTATTATGCTTCTGACTTTAACAGCTTTATCAAACAGCAAAACGCATATTGGCCAGAATTTATTGGTCTACTATTACTACTATGGAACATCCTGTAGCAGCTGCCTTCTAAAATAACTTTTGGATTAGGTCTCATAACTTGTTTTAGTACCTGTATCAGCAAACACAGAACTGGCTTCTGAATTGAAGTAAATATTTTAGTAAATACATTCTAGTAAATGTAGTATGTCAATATAATCTACAAATAAAATACAGCTTCTAAATACAGTATTTATTTGTATAATATTCTCATTTTTTGCTCTACTCTACAATCAGATTAACTCTAGAATATCATATTTAATGCTGAAGAGAGGTAACAGTCACACAGGGGAAAGTTCAAAGGCTTTCCAGCGTTCAACTCTCTGCTTTAAAACTGGCTATGGGGATTGGCCTGGTGGTGCAGCAGTTAAGTTCACATATTCCGCTTTAGCGGCCCAGGGTTCGCCGGTTCAGATCCCTGATGCAGACCTAGCACTGCTTGTCAAGCCGTGCTGTGGCAGGCATCCCACATATAAAGTAGAGGAAGATGGGCACGAATGTTAGCTCGGGGCCAGTCTTCCTCAGCAAAAAGAGGAAGACTGGCAGCAGATGTTAGCTCAGGGCTGATCTTCCTCAAAAAAAAAAAATTGGCTATGGATCATGATGTCCTTTCTTTGGTGAAAATCAGTTTCCACATCTATAAAATAAAAACCTTAATATCATACACATGGACTCAATGAATATTTATTTAATAAATAAAAGAAGGACTCTCATGTTTTTTATATATAACGCACTCCCGAAAACTTGTAAAAAGTCAAATATGTCTATGTCAAGGGACCAGACCAAGGTTTTAAAGGAGAGTCATTCCCAGAGACAAAAGAAAACTTGCAAAATCTGTAATTACACACACTCTATTAGACAGTGTCATTTAAAATAGATGTATAGCATTTTGTACGTTCTATAATCTTATTATTTTTCACACTTTATCAGCTTAACTCCATTAAGCACTATCAATAAAGATTCACCACTTTTCAGTACACCTAATGATTTCTTTGTCTCAATTGTACATCAAGATAATAAACCCTGTTTCTCATAGAACTACAAGTAGCACTTTCATTTTCCCCTTTTTTCTATTCATTTTGTTAATGAAAGGCAAAAAGCAGTAAAATTTTCAAATAGTTTCTGAAATTACTGTCAAAAGTGGCAAAGTCAATGGGGCGGGGGTAGTACTGTTACTTGGCAGACAGCACCATCACACAATAGCTACAAAAATGCACTCATGAACTGGTATTCCTAAATCAAAATCCAGTGAATAAAAGATACTTTAGGGGTCTCCACAAAGAGGACGCAGAGTGTCAATTATTTGAAAGTCAACTATACATACCTGTTTTCTAAAGAGTACATATTAAATAACATATGAAAAGCCCCGTGCCTAACTTCTGTATTATAGTGGCTACACAATAAAGAGCAGCTGTTTTATTTTCTTGCTACTATTTACTCTGAATGGCTGCTTTTAAGAGAGGCATCAATACACTGGAGCAGACTAATATTTATCAAGTGCTAAATATGTACAAGGTTCTATATACTGGATGCTTTAAGGACATTACCACAATTTTAATCCTCAAAAACACTCTGCAGTGTTGACATTATTTGTTCTTTTCTTTTTATTTACCAACGAGTAAACTGAGAATTAACTTGCCCAGTTAGACAGCTAAAAACTGGATAGCTTGAGGTGTCAAACCCAGAACTATCTGACTCCACAACAAGGCTTCATTTTGCAAGAAAAAGAAATTCCAGGAAAATGTAGTGAATTGTGGAACGGCTGATAGAGTTGAATATATTTAGCTAGACACGAAAAGACTTGGGTAGGAAATGACCATCATATTGGCATTTAGCTACTGAAAGGACAGTCATATGGACTGTCCTCCTCGATTTGCTCTTTCGATAAGTATTTCAGCACTATGTGATCAATCACTATGTTAGGTACTGTGTTAGAAGTCAGTAAAGTAACTGCGAAGAAGATTCATTTCCTGCTCTCAAGGGACTTATTGGGTGGAGACAAGGCAAAACAACAAGCAATTACACCAGCAGGAATATCACTAGCTATGAGGCCATAGAACACAGACTGGAACCCAGCGTATTCCTAAAGCAAAGGATGATAAATAAGAGTCCCACAGAAAGGGATGTTTACAGTCATAGTTGTAACACGAACAGGAGTTACGCAAGGTGGAAGTGCGACACAGAAAGACTCTAAAATGAGTTATATTGATGAGCTACTTTAAATCTGGTTCTTTGCTCTTGCAAGAATAGAGTGATTAGGCAGAGTGTGAAAAAAAGTCTTTTTTGTTTCTTAACTGGAAAAAATGTAGCTGGGAAGAAATTAAGTAATTAATTTTCTCAAATTGTGTGTGTAAAGAAAAGTACATGGCAGAAAAATGTGTGATAAAAGTGAAATACGTGTTCAATAAATTTTCAAATACCCATTTAAGATCTCCATCATCTACCTCTCCTTACTGAGCACGTTGTGTTGCAACAATGTTTGAGTCTAATAACCAAGAGACTTTAAGCCATAAATCAGACAGAGCTTAATCAACAGAATCTTGGCTTAACTAGGGATTTGCAGTTCAACAGACTGTTCTAAATTATAGCACAACAGCACAAATTTAATGATTCTATAAAAAAAAATTAAGGGCATTTCTAATGACCAGTTGATAGAAGTTTCAGTTGATTCATTAAAGAAGTAGCCTGGAGGGTTATAATCTCTAAATAATCATTGTTCATCTTTATTTTCTATTTTCCGTAAACGATCATGGGAACTGTAGCTTCATGTATTTCTTTCCTCTGAAAAGCTGAGATACTTCACCTGCATTATATAAACGTTAATAGTCAGTAACTTTTATACCAGCTACATAGAAACTTTGTAAAAGTGACTTTCTCAAGGTCATAGAGCAAATCTCTGGTGAGACAGGAATGGAATTCATGACCTTTGACTGCCAGAAGTTTTCTACCCACACTTGGAAATTCCTTCTCCATAAGTGTAATTTATAGGCTCACTTTGAGAGGCTGGAAAGTTCATCCCTTTTAGGGCAGGGGGTGGAGAATGGGGAGGGAGTGATTTTTCTGTCAATCAGTTGCCACACCAGTACTTCACAGTTTACAATGTGATTTTTACCGACCTTACCTCATTTTACCCTCCACAGCCCCGGAAACTACATATTATTTTTCCCATTTTGCAGACTCACTTAATCGTGTAAATCAGTCCTGATTCCAGGAGGTATAATCTTAGCAGACACTTGATTATGAAATGAATGAAGGTTTTCTTTGCAGTTTATTTCATTTTTTACAATAATTCATCTTGATTGTCATTTAGGTTTGTTGGTTTGTTTTCTTTGGGGCAGGGCTGTTTTCATGTTTTGTTATGAGTTTGCTTGTTAATCTCAAAAATAAAGTGAGAATAGTATTACTAAACATACAATTTGAAAAGACAGACTTTACGTGTATTTCTTCTTTTTTATACAAGAGGGGGGCTTTTTTACTATAATTCTTGGCCATAACATATATGGTGTAGGGAGTATATGCCAATATAGATAAAGAATATAAAAACGCATTCATAAATATATTTTATATATATACACATACATATATAAATATATAAAATAGTGAACATATGTATATATAGTATATACATACACACCATGCCAGGAATTATTGTGAAAGGTCATACATACTGATAAGCAAGGAAAATGTAGCACTCTGAACACAATTCCTGACTGTCCAGGCCAGCAAGCAGTAATAGTGGCAGCTTCTACAGCTTCTGATCGAGGCAGGAAAACTATCTCAAAGCTCTCCCATTTTTCCCTTCTCACCTTCCATGCAGCAATATGAGCAAGGGCTTTCTGCTACTCCATCTGTACCTAAACAATAGTACTGTTTGAGCCAGTCCAATTATTACACTAATAAATATTTTAAAATATAGACCATGAAATTAGCAACAAAATAAAAGTATAACTTTAAGTTGGAAAAAAGACAGGAGAAAGACCATACCACAGCAGCATTCTTTGGGTGAAGATCCTGTAATCTACTGCCAGACCAAAACAAATTTTTATAGAGCAATACGACTACTCAAGTAGCCACTTTTATGACAATAAACACCCAAAACCGAAAAATCCTTTTGTAACATAATTACTGAGAATATATAGAGAAAGTAACCATTTAATCCACAGCATGTGTTCTCCACCACAAGAACTCAAAAGCTGACATCAGATGGGGTGTGGCTGGTCCAGGCCCTAAAAATGAATTCTGGTCGGTTGAAGTCAGACAGTTCTCTGGAAGGGCTTGGAATCTAGCAACCAAGGTCTCACAGAGCATAAGGCTGTTGACCTCCTGGGCACAGGGCAAGGCCCATCTGTTTACTTGCATTTTGATTTTGGGAGGGGTGACTGTGGCAGATGAGTTAAGGCTGTGGTTACAGGGTGTTGCCAGTGATTTAATTTTAATATTTTTACCCTTACATTTTGTACATACCTAAGACCAAAAGCTGCATGACTTATAAGCTGAAAAATACGTATTAATATACAGACGGAAAATAAACGAACATTGGGCAAAAATACAGATATTTCTACTATCATATGGTAGTTTCAAAATGTAAATGATAAAGGTAAGCAACTGCAACCTATTTTCAGAATTATTTACAAAACTGAAAGTTTTGTTTTCGAAAAGAAAAAGATAATCATGGTGTGAATGCTGAAAGACTGTTTTGGGATTTTTAGCTCTTGCTCATTAATCAACATGGAAGCACAAGTGGGGAAACTTATTCAAAAAAAAGAATAACTTTGCAAATGAGTTTGTGCCATTTCTAGCTTTGGAGAATTCAACTATTCTGTAATACACAAATCACCTACAGCTAAATTTATGACGCTGACACTCTAAGAAGATCGTTTCTCTCACATTATAAAGAAAACAAACCATTTGACACCTCCCATTTAAGCTGATCAATCTAATTCCCATAAATATGAAATACCACACTTCTCATTTTGTACAATGGAGAAAACGTCCAGTGCAACTATTTACAATATCACCTCTCTGATAAGGTTACTCAATTTTCTAGATTAACCAACACTGGCTTGAGTTCAAAATGTCCTCAGCATAGGCCTAGAGGCCTAAGCATTTATGTCGATTTTGTGGAGATAAGAAACACACCTATATGTAAGACCAAATTATTTCATTAAGTTGATAACAGCCTGCTTCATGATATAACATCTAAAACTCACTCTGAAGCTGTTAAAGTGCATGTTTACCTTTTACAGGAGGCCAGGAAGTAATCCTGGAGAAACATACATATTTTTAAAGGACCAAAACACTATCGTTATTATATGCCTAATGCATGTTCCTCGGAATGACCGTCAAGCATCCCGATTTGTTTTCCTTTGGCCTGGGGAGGGTGAGCACCCCTGTGTTTGCAGTCCCTCCCTTTCTGTACACACATAGGCTGCAGCTGGAGTAAACAACCACCAGCCAAGAGTTGCTAAGGTCAAGGTCTCAAACGCTATACCCGCTCCAGTTTTCTCCCCAAATGACATTCATTTCTTGCAAAGGAACTTTCTGGAGAAAAAGTATTAAAGGATCATTAGCACAACAATTTTCATTCAATAAACAGTTAATACAGAGCATTCCAAAACAAAGTTTAGCTGGCTGAAGTTTCTTTTAAATATGCATTACTAAGTAACAGATAAATAACTGAAGCACTTCAAAAATAAACAGAAACCCCCCAAGAATGTTTTGTTGATCTGACACAGCTATATTAGTTACGTGAGTGTCACAGCTTTAGTTCACAAATTAGGAAATTTTATGTGAACACATTCCAAACTTTACCAGCTTAAGTACATGTCATTATAGTTATGAATTAGAAGGTAGAATAATAAACCTCTTTCCTAAACGTATTACAAACTTCTGCCAATTCCTGTATGCTCAAATTGTTCTCTCTCCAACTCAAACCTAGTCTCCAGACTCACCAGGCTGCAATGATAAAGATATAAATTATGCAACGAAAATGTTGTCCTTCAACATCCTATTTCTACTACTCTTCTACAGTTTAACATTTTCTAGGCTAAAAGTATATACCCCTTTAGCATAACCAATTTCTATGTGGTTTTAAAAAATGTAAACAAAATGTGAATGAGGTCTGCAAATAGCACAACCAGGCTTGGGGGGCGGGGGGGGGGGGAACTGTTTATATTAAATGCTAATTCCAAAGAGCATTTCTTAGAAGATGGTATATACCCACTCTTCAAAGTGACCATTCCTACTGCCATCACAAGCTGCTGCCTGCAAAAAGCCACCCAATTTATTTGAAAGCATTTACGTATCTGAACAACTCTATCCTCCAGTAAGAAAAGGGCATGGAGGCGTCTAGGTGGATTTGCAGAATGACGTGTATTTGATTGGCAGATGTCTACCGAAGCCACGAGATGCACATGCACTAAATGTAAATAAAGCTGCTCGTCTCCGTGGTGTTACAGGGAAACTGAGAGAATGTTAAACCTGATTTAAAATAAAACATCCCAGTGCTCGGCCGAGAATTCTATTAGCCAGTGGAATTGCTTAAAACAATCCATATAGAACGATACTTAAACCATCTGTACAGTTAAATCAGAGAGCTGACAATATTAACCACACAAACTGTTTATCCAGATTACAAATTCCGTTGTACTAATACTCTTTAACTCAACACAGTCAGCTTTTATCAGCTAAATTAAAGCTATTACTATTAAAGTATGCAAAACTCGAAGCGCAGGGTGAAGGGGGCTGGGAAGCTGCAGGGCATATAACAAAGGAATCGGTACTTTTTCCAAGCATTTGCCTCAAATGCACTTCGAAACAGAACTGTTGAGTGCACCCCACCCTTTTCCCCAAAGATAAAAGTTTTCAAAGTTCTAATAGGCAGTTCTCTATCCAACAAAAGCAGGATTGATTCTCCCCGTAGGAGAGCATCTAACACGAACACCAACTAATGTCGCGGAGGTCAAGTACGAGTCCTCGGAGCGAGCTTCTAAGGCAAGAAGTGGCTCCCAGGCCGGCTCGGCGGGCTTCCTGGCCCGGGTGGACGTGCAAAGTTGCCCCTTGTCAACTCCGGCCGGGTCCCCCGTAATTGAAAACAACAGTCACGGACCACCCCCTGGCTACTTCCATGGACCAGGCACTGTAGCAAGTGACAGTTACACATCATTACGACCAGAGACAATAATGAATGTAGCACCAGGACCACTATTCATGCCAGCAGTGTCATCTCCGCCTTAACCCCTTCTCGTCCACTCTCTCCAGCGCACACCCACAGCCCACACAGCCCCGGGGCGGCAGCTATTCAACGAACTGGCTCTATTCCTGGGGGCAAACAACTTCCACAGCCCCCCCCTCACCCCCACCCCTCCAATTCAGCTCTGGTGTTTTATTTCTCATCCTTGGCAACTGTCAGGCAAACACTAAAACCAACAATCCACTAGGGGTAGAAAAACATTTGCTTAATTCACGTTACTTGATAAGTTCTTTTTTAAAAAAATTTGGGTGGGGGGGGGAACCTCCTTCTTTCTTCTCCACGAATCCGACCGACGCTCCTTGCTTTGCAATAGCATCGTCCTCCCTCGGCCCCCTCCCGCTTCCCAACACTTTCCCCCTTTAAGAACACAGACCAACCAAAATGATTTAACTTGAGCAGATGACAGAAGAAAAATAAAACATGTTAAGAGAATACGGTCTGATTTGGGATGGCAAAAAAAAAAAAGAGGAGGGGGTTGTTTATTTTGATAAGAAACGGAATCGGCACAGACCTGAACAGAAGCTGCAGAGCAGGAGAAATTGTTTTCTTTCCCTCACACAGAGTCCCCCTCTCTCTCTCTCCCTTTCTCTCTCTCTCACACACACACACGCGCGCACACACACTCTCGCACACACACGGCGTCACCCGCGCACACTCACACGCACACTCGCACACGCACAGGCAGAGTCTCTCAGCTGCTCTCTGCAGTTCTCAGGAAATGAATGGGGGGCAACCCAGGGAACTGTTGTACTTGCAAATGACTTACCCGGATCACATGATGCGCTAAATGTAGGGTGGGCCGGTGGGTGGAGGCTGCCGAGACGCGAGCCCCGGTCTAGCGTGGGGAGCCTCGCCAGGCCCGCATCGAATTACCCCGGGGCCCAGCCGAGGGGGTTGCAAGACGCCGCTTCTCCTCCCTTGCAGCCCGCAGCTCAGGAAACCGGAGAGGCACGGGGGGTGGGGTGGGGTGGGGTAGGGTGAGGTAGGGGGGTGAAAACACCAAACCCCCAAACAAAAGAGCTCCGGGTCCTCCTCCCCAGAAACAAAGCCCCGCCGCTGCGGGCGAGCCCCGGGGTGGGGCCGAGGGCGGGGGCGGCGGCAGGGAGGGGCTCGCTCAGCAGGCGCTAAGTCGCTTTATTGCCATAAAATGGGGCCCTCGAGCCGCTCCGCCCGAGGATTAGGAGGCGGGCTCTGAGTGTGATGGTTGAAATCCCCTGTGGGAAACTAACCCCTCCCCGCTCGCAGAGGTAGAAGGCAACACCCACTGCCCAGCCCTCGCCTCGCCGCCCGGGCCGCCGGGCTGGGGGGTGGGTCCGCGGAGCCTCCACCCCGCCCCACCCCGCCCCACCCCTGCCCCCGCCCCCCGGCCTCCGGCCTCGGCCGCGCTTTCCTTTCACCTGCACCACCTTGGTGCGACACCCAAAATAACCTACACATGGCCCACGGAGCTCTGGGAGCCGCCGGCCGAGGGGCCCGCGGGGCCTCGCGGAAGGAGGAACCCCCCGGTTTCAACTCGCCAGGCGAGGACTCGCGCTCAGCCGCGAGAAAGTCCCCTCTTTTGTGTCAGAGCGCGCAAGGCAGCCTTAGGAAGAGAATTCGGAGACACAGAAAGCGCGGCGCCCGCTCGGCCTCCCGCCCCCTCCCCGGCCGGGTGGGGGCGCGCAGGGAGGGGGTCGGGCACCCGAGCAGTCCCCGCGGCTCTCCCGCCGGCTAAGTTGGAAAGGTGTGGGCGGAGCCGGCTCCGGCGGCCGGCAGGGGCTGGGAGGCTGGCGGCGCGGCCGCTCGCGGGGACCGCCCCCGGGCCTCGGGCATCGCCCGCGCCGGGCAACAATGGGGTCCGGGCAGGGGCAGCCCGGGCGTGCGATGACCTGGGCGCGGGGGTGGGGCAGCGGAGGGCTGGGCGAGTAAGGAAGGGCCATCATTGTTTGGGGTGGGGAGCGACGCCCTTCGCGGGCGCGGCGCGGCGCGGCGCGGGCGCCCTCCCTCCCCGCGCTTCACCTTGGCCGGATGAATGGGGGCGAGGCGGAGACGCGCGCCTCGCCTCGGAGCCCCGGGAGAAGGGGCGCCCGCCCGCGCTAGTTCTGTAGGAAAGCAGGCGAACTTGCAGGAGAGGAAGGAAGCGGGAGCGGCAGACCCCTGCCGAGGCCCCGGGGCCGGGGGAGCGGCGGCAGCGGAGAGCCCAGCCCCCCGCCCTGCGCCCCCGAAGGGAGCCCCGAGACGCGGGCTGCCCGCAGCCGAGTCCTTGACGCCTTCCCCGGGGCCCCTCCCGCCCCGCCTCCCCGCCCGGGGGAGCCGAGCCGCGGGATTCTGGGGCGGGGGGGAGCAGAGGCAGCCTGCGCGGCCCTGCCGTTCCCGCGGCGGCCGGGAGGGCGCTGGGTCAGCGCCGCGCCGGAGGGTGGCGGGGGCGGGCGCGCGGGCTGGGGTGGGGCGGCGGTCGCGGCGGTCGCCGGGGGAGAGGGCGTGCGACACCTTCGTGCCAGCCTAGGGGGGCGCGCTGGGGCTCGCGGGTTGCTGGACGCCCCTGCGCGGTGCCCCTGAGCCCGGCCGCGTGGGAAACCGGCCCGGCGATTGGAAGGCCGCGGAGGGGAAGTTTATGTTAGGAGAGGGAGATTCGCAGTAATGTGGCATGAAGTGGAGTGGGAAGAGAAACAAGGGAGAGGCCGAGAAACAGGAAATGAGAGCGAAGGAACGAATGCTAGCCAGGAAAAGCCATGTTCTGCGTTTTGTGAGGCATTCTCCAAACACTTCTCAAGGCCCGGTGTGCGTTAGTAATGAAAACAAAGGCAGCGCGCTGCCCGGTGCGTTCTCTGCCTCTTGCCACATTCTGCAAGTGAGAAAGATGGTAAAGGTGGTCCAGCCTGGAGGAGGATTCCACAGCCCACTTCTAGTCCACACAGGATGGCTCAGTGGGCCTGCGTATTAGCAAAAAAAAAACAGAATTGAGGGGAGGGGTCAGAAATGAGGTAAGTGTGAAAGTGTCTGAAAATTGTGGACCGCTCCTTTAGCGAAGTATCCTTAGAGAAAGAAAGCAGCGGGAGCGAGAAGGCGATGGAAGCCCACATCTGGAGACGGACGTGGGTGCGGCAAGGGACTCAGGAACTCCGAAGGAAAATGGAACCTAGAGGCTGAGGGGTCCGTCGCTCGGGTGAGGTCTCGCTTCCGGAGAAAGCAGCCCCGGACCCCACCCCCTGGTCTGATCCTGGACACAAGACTAAATAGCCGTCTACACTCCGCTACATCTGGATAGATAGAACATGAAAAGACAAGTTTGGAAAAGGGTAGAATATCAACAAATGAACAGCATTTAAACGAAAAACTTGCCTCTACTAGAAACACTGTAAAGTTTCCCTCTAGGTGGGGCAGGGAGTGAAGGAAGTGAGTTTAACTGTAAGCGTGGAAGGATACTGTAAGAAATTATGTCATCGTGGCAGTTCTTGGACTAACAGCTCTTTCTCAGAGACAGCTGAGTGGCGGACTGGCCATAAATATATTCTATAGCAAGTGCTTCTGCACGTGGAAAAGTATTGCAAATTGCACTCCCTTCCTATGGCAGCAGCCACCGGCATGTAAACAGAATGATGAAAGGTAGAAAATAAAGTACAAGAGTCCATTCCAGAGGGATAAGGAAATTAGGGGTAGGTCAAGGTTAATATCTAGAATCTGGATAGTGTGGTTAAGAGAAGGAAATACACCAAGTACAGTATTAGAAAAGATGCTTGCAGATTAAAAAATTGTTAACATAAAAAAGAACAGAAATGTTAAATTAAGGCAACTCCCCAGATATAAAGAGGAAAAGGAGAAAGAACAAAGATGCAGGTTGAAAAGGGAGAATCACTTCATTGTGTGAACTGGGGATGGGTGGGGAAGAGCAAAAACAATGAAAGAATAAAGAAGCATGGATATTATTAGGAGTTAGGATACTGGGGGAAATGTGTGTGTGTGTGTGTGTGTGCAGGCATACATTTCCAATTCACCTCATAATAATTCTGTCTCCCTATAGAACTTAGATTTAAACAAACTAAGGTGTGAACAGAAGGGGAGAAGATAAGAAAAAAGTACACCTAGTCTGGTAAAAATATGTGCAAGTCTTTATGTTGTCCTTTCTCCTCTACTGTCTGTGCTGGGATGTGGAAAAGCCAGAAAAAGGTTAAGATGGCAAAATTATTTTATCAAGAGAATTCTGACGACGTAAGAGAACGTGTTGACATTACAGAATCATAAAATTTCAGTGTTGAAAGTATCTGTCAAGTCTAATTATGTGTCATACTTCAATTCTGTTTAAAACCAAGATGATCTGGGTCAAAGATGATGACCCATTTCCCTAACTTTGTATACGTCATTTGCTTAGTCTTTATTATTGCAAACACCAGAAGAATGAATTAACAAAGAGCATAAAAGTTGGTATTCTGAATTTCTTATTTTGGGGGAATGGGGGGGAGATTAGCCCTGAGCTAACATCTGCTGCCAATCCTCCTCTTTTTGCTGAGGAATACTGGCCCTGAGCTAACATCCGTGCCCATCTTCCTCTACTTTATATGTGGAGGCCTGTCACAGCTTGGCTTGCCAAGTGGTGCCATGTCCACACCCAGGATCCAGAGCAGCGAACCCTGGGGCCACCTAAGCAAAACATGCGAACTTAACCACTGCGCCCCCAGGGGCCCTGCTGAATTTCTTGTACATACATACATTGGATTTCTTTTACCTAACAAATTGTCCAGAAAAGAAAAGTGCGTACAGAAGCACCCCCAAAGCAGATAATATATCTCCTTAAATGTAAGTGATGCAACAAAATTTACAACTAGAGATTTTAAGTTGTTAATGTGAAAGTAAATGTTACCTATT
This sequence comes from Equus asinus, assembly GCF_041296235.1. Classification (NCBI taxonomy): domain Eukaryota; kingdom Metazoa; phylum Chordata; class Mammalia; order Perissodactyla; family Equidae; genus Equus; species Equus asinus. Next base: position 51,497,128 of record NC_091800.1, read on the forward strand.
CAAAAACTTTTTACCAGCTCATATACTTGCCCAGTGGTGATACCCTTTTTGAAAAATTAGTGTCAGTGGTAGAAAAATCTTCTATAATATTAAAAGTATTACCTGTACCACGCTCTAATTTCTCTACGTTAAAGACTCTCTTCAATATCTATGTACATTTAAAGTTCTTAAGCCCTTGGATTACTGATGCCAAAGATCAAATGGATGATTTAACACTAATAGAATTCTGGGTGGGGGTGGAAGGAAATGGAGTCCATTTTCAGAAGAAAAAGCTGTGTTGAAAGATTAGAACTGACTAGAAGTGAAAATAAAAGTGATTCCCAGAGTTTTGGATAAATTAAAAAATATAATCCTGACTTTTCATGGACCCACAAGTGAATATGTTCTATTGGGTTTTCAATGGCTATTTTTCTCATCTGTCATATTTTGGCAATAATGTGTAGCAAAGGGGAATTTTCCGATTTAAGTATGAGAAAGGCATGTAAAAGCCTTACTACAAATTCAAACAGCTGGTGATGTTATGTGATTACGTGCTAAACAACATGTTTTGATTTGAGAGAGGAGCTGTCTCAGAATTAGAGAAAATGACATTTTATAACTTTGTTTTGTTGCAATCAATACAGTTTTTGGTCCTTCTAGCTTAAATATCTTCATTACATTCTCTGATGTGTCTCTTCTTTTCCAAGGCCCTGCATAGTCACTTTCATTCCAGTCTCCTCCTGCCTCCACTACCACAGCCCCTCCCCATCCCCCAGCTCTGAGCCTCTGGCCCCTCCTCTCAGATCCGTTCCACCTCTCCTACAGCAAAACCTTAATTACAGCATACCTATGTGTAAGTACCTGAAGTGGCACAAATTAGTTTCAATACAATACTGTGACATTTAAGGGCTCCACTTACATTTTCGTATCTCACTTCCCTTTCCAGCCCATGTGGTCACCTTGCCATACCTCATCCCTCCTGGATGCCTTTACTTGATGGTCCACGTCCCCCTCCTTCTGAGGAATCTTCCCCAAATGATCCCATGACACCCCACACACGTATACATATCCTATCCCCTCCCCAAAAAATCATCTTTGCCTTCTTGGCGCTTCTTTTGGTATCATGGAAAGAGTGCCTCAGCCACTGACCAGCTGGTTTTTCATCTTTTTTCTGATTCTCAATTTTTTCCACCTACTTAAATAATATTTCCCTCACATTGAAAGATTAACATTTATTGGATGCTTACATGGGCCAATGTGAGATATATTGGCCCAAGTAGGCATCCAGCAAATGTTAATTCCCTCACTTATTATTAAGGTACTTACACCTTTTTGCTTTCATTAAATATTGTTGGCTCCCCCTCATAGGTAACCCTTTGAGAGCAAGAGCTACTCCTTAACCATTTATTTAGCCTTCCTTTTACCCCCACACTATTTTGTACATAGTAGGTGATTAATGAATGCTTGTTGACTCAAACAATTATATAAAATTAGAATAACATACATTAAAACACAATCTAGCAGAAAACAAGTTTCCACTTGAGTGCATATATTGAAAACAACAAGCAAAACTGGACTGTGTCGATAAATCCCTTTTGAACATTAATTCTGGTAATTTTCCTCAAGCAACTTTCTTTGAAATTTGAAGTTTTTACATACAGGAATATATCAGATTTGGAGCATTTTTATTTAATTTCATTATCCCTATCATATTTAATCATTTAAAAATTATTCAGTTATACTACTTCTAATTCTTTTTAAAATTAGAATTAGAATTATATTGTATTAAATTAAAATTCAATTTTTCAATACCAGAGGGGAAATTCATCACAAATTTGTTTTTAAAAATACCACTTTGCAAGTTTTTAGATTGCAAGCGTTGGAGTTATAATGTAATAAATAGAATCTGCATTTGTAATTACAACAAGTCGAGGCATATCAGATTTTAGCTATAGTTATCCTTGCCTTTTTTAATTTTGCAAATGAAAACCATACCTCCATGGAAATAATTTAATTTGGCTTAAGTATATATATTTTACAGAATATCAGTTTAATTTCATGCTATAAACAAGGCACTAACCTTGGCATTCTAAGCATGTGAAGAAGATAAGCTTAGATAAAACTAATGAATAGCTATAATATGAAGTACAATTAAAGTACTCTGGATGAAATTATATCTGTTTGGAAATATTAAGAAAGGCTTTGTGGAGAAGGTTGTACTTAAGACCTTCAAAAGATGGATGGGATTTTTATTTTTTAATAATATGAACTGTCATGCATGTAAAATAACATATATATCATGTGTATGTTAAGGTATTCTCCTGTGGCCTCTCGCTAGTTTAAGAAATAGAATTTTTCTGATACTCTCTAAACCCCCAAACTGCGGTCATCCCATTAGCATCACTCTCCTGTCCCTTCAGGGATAACTACTTTCTGACTTGGGGTTTATCATTTCATTGCAATTTTTTGTAAATATTTTTGATCTTTACATAAAGTCTTCATAATCATTATTTTTCCTAATAGCAAACTGCCATTATTTATTTAACTTATCCTCATCACATTAGAATTTTCCCCAATTTTTGTAATTGTACTTAGAGTGAACATCTTAGCTTCTTTCTTTTAAAAAATATTTCTTGTAGATAGTTTCCCCTAAGTTGTGTTACTGAAATAAAGATTATCAATTCATTTTTACTGTTCTAGAAACATACTGCCAGATGATTTTTCAAAAGTATTTTACCAGTTTACCATGATACCATCATATATGACAGTGCAGCTTTCTGTGTGTTCTTGCTAAGGTTGGGTGGTGCTTTGCAATAAAAAGCTTTAAATTGGTAGACAAGAATGGCTTGAATTGTAATTCTTTGCTTAGTGGAGATCAAACCCTACTCTAGGAATATAAATATGACATTGGTGGGCAGGTGCTTGGGCTGAGCCTGGCTGAGAGGATGAGCGTGGCTACAATGGGAAATGAACATTGGAACCGCTGTGAAAGACGTTACAAATACAGCCTCTAAAATTCAACAAACTTGTTACTTTGGGGAAGAGGAACAAGGGAAAGAAAATGGGAAGCTCTGTCTCATATTTCAAGCCTTGGAAATAAGAGAAGAGGGTCTTAAAAGTAGGGAATTCGGGAACAGCAGCTTGTTTTTACTTTAACTTTGGAAGTTATCTAAATGGATAATTAGTTCTGCCGTATTGGAAGCTAAGATAACAAAATAGCTGATAAAGAAGAATAGAGAGGAAAAATTAAAACTTAGAAACTTGGGAATAAAATAACATGAAATAAAAGTAGGGGGACCCTTGTTGTTTTGTCCCCAGGAAAAAAAAAAAGAAGAAAGTAGGGGGAGAGATGAAAGGGAGGGAGAAAGGTCACTGCATTGATTAATATTGCTCTACATTCATCTGCAAACAACAGAAAATCTGACTAATGCTTGCTTAAGATACATATTTTTTGTACACACCCCCTTCCCCATGCAATGAAACAAGAAGTCCCAAGGCAGACAGCCACAGTTCACGACTGCGGCTGCTCTCTGGTGCCCCAAGACCCCATGCTCATTTTCTTTTTCTGCCCTCTCTCTTAAAGGGTAACTTTTTTCCTCAACAGTAGGATGAAGGGAAAAAGGCTAAAGATCAAGGTCAAGCCAATTCCTTTTAGAAAGGTTGTCAGAAGCCTGGCCCCGTCATCTGCTTATATCTCTGGCCAGAATTGGGTCACATGGCTTCCTGGAGACCAATTACAGGAAAGTGGATATGGACAAGGACATCTTAGATGGAACTTGGGACAGCCAACGGACAGTGTCTCCCTGTGTATATAATTTTGCATGATATTTTAGTCTTAAATTGCAAACCATTAGATTATTGAGGCTCTCTATTGAATTTTTGCTGGCAGACTGGTAAAAAAAGAAAAACATACCATAGGCTTCGAAGTTATTGACACCATTATTATAAAGACATCAGTTCATAAACCACACACACAAAAAAAGATTTTGTGATGTTTCTTAAGATGTACTTTTCCACACAATGTGGTAAAATAAAAATCGTTAAAGTATACAAACCATAATGTAGTCAATTTTAGATTAATCCATGCGTGATTTACCTAAGGCAAAATAAGAATCCTGGTTTAGCTTCACTCAGTCACGTAGCCTGGTTTTGGCACATCTTTCCACTCCATCAGTTTCCATGTCTTTGAGAAATGAACGCTAATTTTTAAAAGTTGCATGCGCAAGTCACAATCAGAAAGGTAAATGTAAACTGCACTTGTATGTCATATTCAAATATTAGTGAGTCAGCAGTGTAAGAGCTTGCACCTGTGAACTGAAAAGTCCCAAATTGATTCCGGATTTCATCCCTTGATTCAGTGATGTCTGACAGCTTGCTTAATTTTTCTTTATTTCAGTTTTCTTCCCTGTATGACTGAGATGGCACCTTCTTTTCAGGAATGTGAAGAACTAATGAGACCTTAGATACTTTGCCCTACAAGGCTGTAAGCTCTGTGAGACTTGGCAAGAACTGTATCTAAGCACTTCTCAGGTATCCCAGCCAGTGCCTAACTCAGTGCCCAACGCCCAACACCCAACGAGTCCTCAGAACTTTTTGATGGAAAGATGAAGGTTACTTCCAAATTGCCTAGCACATTTTGAGTACCCTATAATTATTTCTTTTCCTTTGGTGTTAGCTAAAACTGTTAGCTCTTTTGTTTGTTTGTTTGGGTGAGGAAGATTGTCACTGAGGTAAGATCTGTTGCCAATCTTCCTCTTTTTGCTTGAGGAAGATTATCTCCAGGCTAACATCTATGCCAGTCTTCCTCTATTTTGTATGTGGGATGCCATCTCAGCATGGCTTGATGAGTGGTGCATAGATCCACAGCCAGGATCTGAACCCATGAACCCTGGGCCTCCTGAAGCAGAGAGCACAAATTTAACTACTACGCCAGCAGGCCGGCCCCCAGTTAGCTTTTTTAATACAAATAATTTATTGTTTGTTTACTATTAAAATATACCTAAATATAGGCACCTACTAGAATAATAGAACAGTTTGTCATAGAAAATAATCTAAAGGAATATATGATTTCTATAGGTTAGTTCAATAAAATGTTGAGACCCAGTTAGTTCAATTAGTAAAGATTAGTATTTTCCTAGATTTGACATACATCTGTTTTAACTGACCCATCTTCCAAGTTAGAATACATATAAAGTTAAAATAACTTAAATTATATCTATGACTTAAAACAATTTTATACTTAAAATAGTCTCTTCAGGAGAAGAGCCAAGGTGGCGCCGTGAGTAGTCCTCTTTGTCTCTCGCCCTTCGAGTCTACAATTATTTGGACACTTATCGCTTGACAAAGGATATCCAGACAGCATCTCAGGACGTCTGAGACACCCACGCGACTATACATCGGAAGGCGGATGGACTTTCCTCCGGGAGGATGTGGAAATAGGTGAAAACTCTCCGACCCCGACGGGCAGCCTAGTACCCGCAAGCGGCTTTCTTCCAACGGACGCCCCCAGAGGATCCACACACATCTAGGGCAGGAGCGAGAACACAACAGAGGAGTGACGGTGGAAACAGGTGACCAGAACCCTACCTAAACCCCCTGCAATTACTCCTAAACGCAGAGGGAAACTTTGGAGTTGCACACCTGAGCCCGCGGGGAGAGTCTCTCCCCGCCATTGGCGGGGAGACCCAGCCTGGTGCTCGGGGCGCCCGGAGGGTCCCAGAGAGAGACACGGAGGGCACGGAGATCTCCCAGCTGCCGTTGCCCGCCCCGTGGGACTAGGGATTGCCGGAGATCTCGGAGAGGACCGGGGCCGGGGGAATTTTCAAAGGCCGGTTCTGCGACCCGGAGGGGACGCGCCGGAGCTCCGCTCGGGCAGCAGACAAAACTCTCTGTCTGCCGTTAGCAGAGGGGCCACGCTGAGCATTCACGGCTCTGGGAGAGGCCCGGAGAGAATCCCAGAGGGCGGGGCGACCCCCAGCTGCCATTGCCCGCCCCGTGGGGCTAGGGATTGCCAGAGATCTCGGAGAGGACCGGGGCGGGGGGAACTTTCAAAGGCCGGTCCTGCGACCCGGAGGGGAAGCGCCGGAGCTCCGCCAGGCAGCAGACAAAACTCTCTGTCTGCCATTAGCAGAGGGGCCACGCTGAGCATTCACAGCTCCGGGAGAGGCCCGGAGAGAATCCCAGAGGGCGGGGCGACCCCCAGCTGCCGTTGCCCACCCCGTGAGGCTAGGGATTGCCAGAGATCTCAGAGAGGACTGGGGCTGGAGAGAGTTCCAGAGACCCAGCTTAGTAGCCTAGGGGGAAACCCTACAGGCTCACAGCAGCCTTAGGGAAAGCCTCTGCACAGCACCAGTAGAAGGCACCCAGCCGCCAGCCACAAGGCTGGAAGACCCCAGGGCAAAAGCAGCATAGCTAGGTGTACTAACCACAGACTGTAGAAGATGCCAATAGCTCTCCTGCGACCCATAGAGGACAAGTGAGATTTGGTGGGTGCCGACAGCAACGGAGCGACAAATATAAGTGATCCCACCCCTGGCCGCTGGAAAAGCCCATAACACCGTTGCAGACCCCAAGGAGAGAGCACATCTAGGTGGGCTCCAACAGTAGGCACCTGCAGCCTGAAGCCCCCCTGTGATGGCCCCCACGGCAGAGGAGGGAATCCAAAGGGCCACTGTGGCTACGAAGAGGGGCCCAGGCCCAGTTAGCAACTACAGACAGGGTTCCTGGTTGGTGAAATATAAACAGCTGCTCCTCCCACCGCAGCAGCTGAAACAAGTGAAAGGAGCAACTAAACTCTATCTCCATGCGGAGGCACAAATCAACAACATCAAGCAATATGAAAAAATACATTAAATCTCCAGAACAGAAAGAAAGCAACAAATACACAGAAAACAATCCCAAAGAAAATGAGATATATAACCTAAATGACGATGACTTCAAAACAGCCATCATTAAGATTCTCAATGAGTTAAGAGAGAATTCTGACCGACAACTCAACGAGTTCAGGAGCTATGTCACAAAAGAGTTTGATACGATAAAGAAGAACCAAACAGAAATATTGGAAATGAAGAACACAATAGAGGAGATTAAGAAAAATCTGGATGCTCTGAACAGTAGGGCCGATAATATGGAGGAAAGAATTAGCAATTTGGAAGATGGCAATATAGAATTGTTGCAGGCAGAGGAGGAGAGAGAAGCAAGACTTAAAAGAAATGAAGAAACTCTCCGAGAATTATCAGACACAATTAGGAGATGCAACGTAAGGATTATAGGTATACCAGAGGGAGAAGAGAAGGAGAAAGGGGCAGAAAACCTATTCAAAGAAATAATGGCTGAGAACTTCCCAAATCTGGTGAGGGAGATGGATCTTCAGGTGACAGAAGCCAATAGATCTCCAAACTTTATCAATGCAAGAAGACCAACTCCACGGCATATAGTAGTGAAGCTAGCAAAAGTCAACGACAAGGAGAAAATATTAAGGACAGCCAGGCAAAAGAAACTAACCTACAAAGGAACCCCCATCAGGCTATCAGCAGATTTCTCAGCAGAAACTTTACAGGCTAGAAGAGAGTGGAATGATATATTCAAAAATCTGAAGGACAAAAATCTACAGCCGAGAATTCTCTACCCAGCGAAAATATCCTTCAAATACGATGGAGAAATAAAAACTTTCCCAGATAAACAAAAATTAAGGGAGTTCATTGCCACAAAACCTCCTCTTCAGGAAATCCTCAGGAAAACCCTCATTCCTGAAAAATCCAAAAAAGGAAAGGGGCTACAAAACCAAGAGCAGAGGAGATAAGTAGAAGGACAACAACAGAGAGTAGCAGCTCTACATCAGAACAGATTAAACCATGGGACGAGAAACAAAGGAAACTGAAGAAAACCGGAAAACAAGACACAAAATGGGAGTGGTAGGCCCCCACGTCTCAATAATCACTCTAAATGTAAATGGATTGAACTCCCCAATCAAAAGACACAGAGTGGCAGGATGGATCAAAGAACAAGATCCAACAATATGCTGCCTCCAGGAAACACACCTCAGCCCCAAAGACAAACACAGACTCAGAGTGAAGGGATGGAGAACAATACTCCAAGCTAATAATGAACAAAAGAAAGCAGGTGTCACTATACTAATATCAGACAAGGTAGATTTCAAAGCAAAACAGATAAAGAAAGATAAAGAGGGACAGTATATAATGATAAAAGGGACTCTCCACCAAGAAGACATAACACTTATAAATATATACGCACCCAACACAGGAGCACCAAAATTTGTAAAGCAACTCTTAATAGAACTAAAAGAAGACATCAACAACAATACAATAATAGTAGGGGACCTCAACACACCATTAACACCAATGGACAGAACATCCAGACAGAAAATCAACAAGGAAATAATAGAATTAAATGAAAAATTAGACCAGATGGACTTAATAGATATATATAGAACACTTCATCCAAAAACAGCAGGTTACACATTCTTCTCAAGTGCACATGGAACATTCTCAAGGATTGACCATATTTTGGGAACCAAAGCAAACATCAATAAATACAAGAGAGTTGAAATAATATCAAGCATCTTTTCTGATCATAATGCTATTAAACTAGAAATCAACTACAAGAAAAAAGCAGAGAAAGGTGCAAAAATGTGGAGACTAAACAACACGCTTCTCAACAAACAATGGATCATTGAAGAAATTAAAGAAGAAATCAAATATTATCTGGAGACAAATGAAAATGAGAACACGACATACCAAATCATTTGGGATGCAGCAAAAGCAGTCCTAAGAGGGAAATTCATCGCAATACAGGCTCACCTCACTAAACAAGAAAAAGCTCACGTAAGCAACCTCAAACGACACCTAACGGAACTAGAAAAAGAAGAACAAACCAAGCCCAGAGTCAGTAGAAGGAGGGAAATAATAAAAATAAGAGCAGAAATAAACGATATTGAAACAAAAAAGACAATAGAAAGGATCAATGAAACAAAGAGTTGGTTCTTCGAAAGAATTAACAAAATTGACAAACCCCTAGCCAGACTCACCAAGAAAAGAAGAGAGAAAGCGCAAATTAATAAAATCAGGAATGACAGAGGAGAAATCACAACAGATACCAATGAAATACAAGAGATCATAAGAGAATACTATGAAAAACTATATGCCAACAAATTGAACAACTTGGAAGAAATGGACAAATTCCTACAATCTCCCCAAACTGAATCAGGAAGAAATGGAGAATCTGAATAGACCAATCACAAGTAAGGAAATAGAAACGGTAATCAAAAACCTCCCCAAAAACAAGAGTCCAGGACCAGACGGCTTCTCTGGAGAATTCTACCAAACATTCAAAGAAGACTTAATACCTATTCTCCTCAAAGTGTTCCAGAAAATTGAGAAAGATGGAGAACTCCCTAACACATTCTATGAAGCCAACATCACTCTGATCCCCAAACCTGACAAGGACAACACAAAGAAGGAGAACTACAGGCCGATATCACTGATGAACATAGATGCAAAAATCCTCAACAAAATTTTGGCAAACCAATTACAGCAATACATCAAAAAGATTATACACCATGATCAAGTGGGATTTATACTAGGGACACAGGGATGGTTCAACATCCGCAAGTCAATCAACGTGATACACTACATCAACAAAATGAAAAACAAAAACCACATGATCATCTCAATAGACGCAGAGAAAGCATTCGACAAGATCCAACACCCATTTATGATAAAAACCCTCAGTAAAATGGGTATAGAAGGAAAGTACCTCAACATAATAAAGGCCATATATGATAGACCCACAGCCAACATCATACTCAATGGACAAAAGCTGAAAGCCATCCCTCTGAGGACAGGAACAAGACAAGGGTGCCCACTTTCACCACTCCTATTCAACATAGTACTGGAGGTGCTGGCCAGAGCAATTCGGCAGGAAAAAAAAATAAAAGGAATCCAAATAGGTAACGAAGAAGTAAAACTCGCGTTGTTTGCAGACGACATGATCTTATACATAGAAAACCCCAAAGAATCCACAGAAAAACTATTAGAAATAATCAACAACTACAGCAAAGTAGCAGGGTATAAAATTAACGTGCATAAATCAGTAGCATTTCTATACACTAACAATAAACTAACAGAAAAAGAACTCAAGAACTCTATCCCATTCACAATCGCAACGAAAAGAATAAAATACCTTGGGATAAACTTAACCAAGGAAGTGAAGGATCTATACAATGAAAACTACAAGACTTTCTTGAAAGAAATAGGCGATGACATAAAGAGATGGAAAAACATTCCTTGCACATGGATTGGAAGAATAAACATAGTTAAAATGTCCATACTACCTAAAGCAATATACAGATTCAATGCTATCCCAATCAGAATCCCAAGAACATTCTTCACAGAAATTGAACAAACAATCCTAAAATTCATATGGGGGAACAAAAGACCACGAATTGCTAAAGCAATCCTGAGCAAGAAAAACAAAGCCGGCGGAATCACAATCCCCGATTTCAAAACATACTACAAAGCTACAGTGATCAAAACAGCATGGTACTGGTACAAAAACAGGTCCACAGATCAATGGAACAGAATTGAAAGCCCAGAGATAAAACCACACATCTATGGACAGCTAATCTTTGACAAAGGAGCAGAGGGCCTACAATGGAGAAAAGAAAGTCTCTTCAACAAATGGTGCTGGGAAAACTGGACAGCCACATGCAAAAGATTGAAAATCGACCATTCTTTTTCACCACACACCAAAATAAACTCAAAATGGATCAAAGACCTAAAGATTAGGCCTGAGACATTAAGTCTTTTGGAAGAGAATATAGGCAGTACACTCTTTGACATCAGTTTCAAAAGAATCTTTTCGGACACTGTAACTCCTCAGTTGAGGGAAACAATAGAAAGAATAAACAAATGGGACTTCATCAGACTAAAGAGCTTCTTCAAGGCAAGGGAAAACAGAATTGAAACAAAAAAACAGCTCACTAATTGGGAAAAAATATTTACAAGCCACTTATCCGACAAAGGGTTAATCTCCATAATATACAAAGAACTCACACTGCTTAACAACAAAAAAACAAACAACCCGATCAAAAAATGGGCAGAGGACATGAACAGACATTTCTCAAAAGAAGATATGAATATGGCCAATAGACACATGAAAAGATGTTCATCATCGCTAATCATCAGGGAAATGCAAATCAAAACTACACTAAGATATCACCTTACCCCCGTTAGATTGGCAAAAACATCCAAAACCAAGAACGACAAATGTTGGAGAGGTTGTGGAGAAAGAGGAACCCTCATACACTGTTGGTGGGAATGCAAACTGGTACAGCCACTATGGAAAACAGTATGGAGATTTCTCAAAAAGTTAAAAATAGAAATACCCTATGACCCAGCCATCCCATTACTGGGTATCTATCCTAAGAACCTGATATCAGATATCTCAAGAGTCCGTTGCACCCCTATGTTCATCGCAGCATTATTTACAATAGCCAAGACGTGGAACCAGCCTACATGCCCAGAAACTGATGATTGGATAAAGAAGATGTGGTATATATACACAATGGAATACTACTCAGCCATAAAAAAAGACGAAATTGGCCCATTCACAACAATGTGGATGGACCTCGAGGGCATTATGTTAAGCGAAATAAGTCAGTCAGAGAAAGACGAACTCTATATGACTCCACTCATAGGTGGAAATTAGTATATTGAGAAGGAGATCTGATCGGTGGTTACCAGGGAAAAGGGGGGGTGGGGGGAGGGTACGGAGGGGGAAGTGGTGTACCCACAACATGACTAACAAAAATGTACAACTGAAATTTCACAAGCTTGTAATCCATCATAACATTAATAAAAAAAACAAACAAACAAACAAAAAAAATAGTCTCTTCATAAACAACTTTTCCTTCCTTCCTTCCTTCTCCCTTCCCCCCCATCTCATTTTAAGACAGGGACAAATTGTGGATAATTTATCCATGATGACTTAGGTCTCCCAGTTCTTTGTTTTTATCCAGTTCACAAATTAGATTTTTGAACCTTTTATGTGAAATTCAAATACAATTCCAAATAAAAGTGGCCATGGCTAGTAAAGGAAAGTTGTGGCAGAACAAACAAAAGACCTTTCTCAAAACAACCTTAATGTCACACCCTCTTTTATAAACTGGCATTTATTAACCCTTTACTTTGTGCCACACACTGTTCAAAGCATTCTGCATACAATTCATTTCATCTTCACAAGAATCCTGTGAATCTATACTATTGTTTTCACCTCCTCAGGATGATTCTTGCCAAACTGTAGCAAGTTGTAAGTCCCATGAGTGCTCCTTGTGCTCCTTCCCTTTAATCTTTCTCTGTACAGTACTTACCACCATCTAATATGCTGTACATGTTGCTTTTTGTTGTTGCTTATTGTCTATCTACCCCTTTGCAGCCTACCTCCACTAGAGTAGAATTTCCACAAGGATAGGATTTTTCTCTCATTTCACTGCTGCAGCCCATTGTGCAGAAAAGTACTGAGCATGTAGTAGGCACTCAGTAAATATTTGGGAATGAGCACAATTCCCATGGCATAGCTGAGGACACTGAGGCATCTGATGCTTTACTGTCACTTTATCTTCAAAACTACAGTTATAAGGATTTTGTACAATGTGTCATTAATTGTTATGATATAAATCATTTCCATATAGCTCTTATTGGCAAGAAAGCTATTGATAACCTCAACAGACCCATCAGATGAGTAGGAGACTCGGGAACTAAACTGGGAATCACAAGATCATGACTAGGGAGACAGTTTCTTTGCAAATGAGAATGAAATCAGGACAAGAAAAATCAAAGACATGGCCATTAGCTAGCGCTACAATATCTGCATATTTGTATATTTTTTGTATTTAAATAAACTACTGACTCCTTTTTGAATTAAAATACAGTGTCACACCTTCCTGTTTCTTTCCTTCCATAAGGCATTCTTTAGTCTCAGAAACTAAGCAGTGTAACATAGGGGAATAAATGTATGGCTGAACACTGTCTATATTTTAAGTCACTGAGAAAGAAAAATTAGATGGAATCATCATATTTTCATCCTCACATTATGCCTGGTACTTTTATGCCTGAGTATTAAGATGATAGGTGCTATAGGAAGGGTAAATAAATACAACAGAGGAAGTCTATTTAGTTATTTTAGAGCTGTTGTATTGAAATACTGTCTTGTTTACAATTTTCAACTCCAGAAATCCTCATCAATTATTAAATATTTTTCTCATTGAATTAAGCAGGGTGACTGTATTTTCTCAGGAGAAAACATCAGGTGAAATGTGCCTTACTTTTAACATGTAAAAATTTTCATATATGAATGAAGTTCTTTAGCTTTATTACACACCCATCCCACCCCCACACTAAGGAGAAAGTAAACATTCCATTTATTACATAAAAGGAAAAAATTTAAATATCAGTATTTCTTTGAAGCTGGAAGCAGTTCTTTCCTATTGCAATGACAAAATAAAAATATTTCATAGAATTTAACCACTGTTTATCAGACATCGTACTGGTACTGTCCTGGCTGACTCTAGAGAGGTTACAATGAAAATAAGTGTAGACAAAAGTCTACAGGATGTAGAGAGGATGTGCCTGTCACATCTTACAATGCAAAATGCCACGGGATCCTTCACTGTCAAACAGTTATTTTTTTCAATGAGATTATGATATTAATGTATCATTTATTCATTATTAAAGTTACTCATTAAAAATGTTTGGTTAAGTAGTGTTCTATAGTGATACAATTTGCTATTAGCATGCCTCTTTGTTTCATTATGAGTTATGCTCATTGTTTATATGGCTCCTTGCCCGCTAGAGCTGTTATCCACATGCACGAGTTTGCTGGGCAGCCGCCTAGACAAGAAACATATGGCTGGGTCTGCTGTGAAAATCTAGACACACACCATGTGTAATTCTATCTCTTTTTGTGGGTGTGTATTGACTTGTGTCCATTCATGCACATCTACATTTGGGATCTATATCTCTTACAATCATGTACTAATAAAAATATTTGTATAATTCAACCCCAAAAATACTTATAAATATCACTTTTATTTAGTAACATATAATCAAGCAGCAAAGAAATATTTTGCCATTTTATCTAGAAGCATCAAAGTTAGAAAGGAGATATGTAATTCTTTATGGATTTGGCAATAAACCCTAGACTTCATGTTTTTAGCTCCTACTTCTGAGCCTGGTCTTGGACCAGGTTCCAAGGTTAATAGCAGACGTATTCAAATACATTTTAAACCTATATGCAAAATGTAGTGTATTTCTTATCCTCGGCATCAGGAAGACTAGGAATCATCTTCTCACAACAAGCAAGCAAACTTAATTCTTTGAAATTTCAAATCTAAAAGAAGATATTATTTTTAACTTGAACATGTTTTTTAAAAACAATTGCTGTAATTATCCTGGAATTTTGTCAAAGTAGAACTCTGAAAATTGGTAGGTCCAGATCTTAAAGTGAGCATAAAGCAAATACTTAAAGGACATTAATAGCTTGCAAAACACATCAGCGTTAAAGCAGGAAAGGTTTAAATGGTCAGAGACCTTTGAATAAAAAAGAACATTAAACGAACATCTTAACCATAGTGTTATAAATATGTCAGAAATACAGACTTTCTCGCTGCTCTATGAGCAGAATGACCGTGACATGTTGTTGACCTTAACTAACTGAGTTAACCCTTCTATAACCTTTATTTTCCCATCAGGAGCAATACCTGCTTGTAAAGAAAATGGTAGACCACAGATCTAAAATAATGTTATATTATTAGTAGTATTATCCTCAACAGAAAATCCATTCCTTTCTGCAATAATGCAATACAAGCTTGATAAATTTCTGATGTAGACTGTGGTCAAAATAATGGAGAGAAAACAGGTTAGGAATATTGGTGATAGGTTAGCTTCATAGCTTTAAGAACCAGACCTATCTGTATTATATGTTTTCTTTTAAAAAATTTTCTTAAGGGGTTGGCCCCATGGCCAAGTGGTTAAGTTTCCACACTCCGCTGCAGGTGGCCCAGAGTTTCGTTGGTTTGAATCCTGGGCGCGGACATGGCACTGCTCATCAAACCACACTGAGGCAGCGTCCCACATGCCACAACTAGAAGGACCCACAATGAAGAATATACAAATATGTACCGGGGGGGCTTTGGGGAGAAAAAGGAAAAAAATAAAATAAAAAAATCTTTAAAAAAAAAACTTTCTTAATTTAATTTCCTTTGCCACACTGTTAATAAAGAACTAATGCTGCTTTACAATTTCATAGGACTTTTAATTTAGAAAAGCGCTACTTATCAGTTATTGCATTCTCGTGTTACAATGTACGTGTAAAAATCAATGTGCTAAGGGTTTGACGTGTTTTTTCTCATTTAATCCTCACAATAGCCAGTGAGGTAGGTGATATCTTCTTAATTTTACAAAAAAGAAAACTGAGATCCATGGACGTTAACTTGTTTCCAAGGTGACATGGCTAGTAAGAGACAGAGCTGAGATTTGCTACTAGGTTGACAGACTTCAGTTGAGTACTCTTAATCACTAAGTATTCTGTACCCACAACTGGTGGAGGGAACTTAGTGCACATTTGGATACTTAAGTGCTGAAGACTTGCCAAGATCGTCCAGCCTGTGCATTGTCAGTTGTGAATTCCTGGGTCCCAGCGTATTGTTCTTGTCATTAGACTGAATTGTCATTGAAGGCTTTTTACTCCCATTATTGTTCATGAATGAGGAACTCAGAAGAAGATTAGTAGCTCTTCCCTAATTGTTTACCTAGAGTCTCTCAAGTTTTGCATCTAGTTCAGATGTTGCCCTTAGTAGATGGAATGGTG
This sequence comes from Equus asinus, assembly GCF_041296235.1. NCBI lineage: Eukaryota > Metazoa > Chordata > Mammalia > Perissodactyla > Equidae > Equus > Equus asinus. The sequence continues at coordinate 51,512,992 of NC_091800.1, forward strand.
GTGATTGCAGAGCCTCTCTTGAGGAACTGGTGAACACCTTTGATGATGCTGTCTTGTGGCAGCTCATTGGGAAAAAAGTTGCTTACACATTGTTAAACATCTTTTTTGGAAGAGTATGCTGTAGTAGCTGATAACCTATTAATTGACGTTTTGACTCTGAAAGACAGGGCCAACATATTATGTAGTAGTTCCACAAAGTATTTAATCACCCAATTTTTCAAAGACACTTTTTAATACTCTAGGAATATTTTCCCAAGAAATCTGAATTCCAAAATGCTCCTTTGGGATGTAAATACTGCCAGACAATCCTAGGACATTTCCTGACCCATTGACTGTTTTACACCTCCTCTCTCACCTCAAACTTCCAACACTTCATTTTCCATCCTCACTCTCCTGACAGGCTTGCTTCCTATTTGCCTGAGAAAATAGAAGCTCTAAAGAGTGAATTTTCACATGTATGTTCTCACACCCCAACTCCCCATCTTTTGACAGCTCCGCCTGCCCTCCTGATAGCACGGATAGAAAACCAACTCCTCCGCCTCCAGCATTAAATTCTTTATCTTCTCACCCGTTGTGTTTACTCCTCCAGTAATTGTTTCCTCACTTCTTCATTACTGGTTTTTCCTTCTCCACTGAATCATTCCCTTCCTGTGAACTAGCATGCCATAATTTACCCAGTCTTGGAAAATAATAAATTTTAAAACCATTGTCCTGACCACACAGTCTCCTCCAGCTCCTACCTCATTTCTCTATTCTTTGTTTAACCGAAGTCTGCCTGGAAATGCTCTATTTTTTTTCTGTACTCAATTTCTTTCTCTCATCCTCTCTTGAAACCAATTCAATAAGTCTTTTATCTCCACTACTTTACTCAAACTGTGTTTGTTAAGGTCAACAACAATTAAATGTAGTGTTTAAATCTGTTGGTAAATGCTCAGTCTTCATCATCTTGACCCATCAGCAGTACTTGGCACATATAGGTCAAGAAGCTGAAGTTTAACACTAACACTGCCCAATAGTTAAAGAGAGAGTTTAACACCCTCTCCTCCGTGACACATTTTCTTGCCTTGCCTTCCACAACACCACTTTCTCTTATTCTCTTTTTTTCCCTGATTTTTCCAATGTTGGAGTGCCCATGTTCACTGTTGGATCTCTTATCTATGTTGGCCCACTCATTTAGTGACCTCACCTGGTCTTGATGGCTCTTCATGCCATTTGTATGCAGATAACTCTCAAATATGTACCTTAAGGCACCCTTAACTCCCGATTTAGGTATTCTACTGCCTACTCTATAGCTACACTCGTAGGTGTAATGGGCACCTAAAATTAACTTGTCTAAAATTCAACTCCAGATCTTACCCACTCTCACCCTGACCCCATGTCTCTTCCTTGTAGTCTTCTTTATCTCAGTAAATAGCAATTTCTTCTTTTCCCCCATTGTTTGAGTAAGAACCTGAGTATCATCCTTGACCCATTCTCTCATAGTTCCCAAATAGTCAGTCAGCAAGTCCTATCGACTCTACTTTCAAATTATATCCGGAATCTGATAATTCTTTCACCACCTGCGTTGCTACTACTCTTCATCTTTCACCTGGATTTTTGCAGAAGCCTCTTAAATTGAATCCTTGCTTCCATCCTTTCCTCCTTGCACATGCTTCTCAGGATACCGTACTATCCAGATGGAACCTCTTCAAACATAAATCAGATCTAATCTAGTCACTCCTTAGCTCGAAGCCCTCACAGTAGTCTCTCTTCTCACTCTTACACCCAGTCCTCACAAAGACTTCCACAGCAGTTTTGTCAGGGCTACCTTCTACCTCTCCAAATCTCATCTCCCACTTTTCTCCCCCACAGCTTTCCACCCACTCAGGCCTCCTTGTTCCTGAACACACCAGGCCATCCTGCCCCAGGGTGTGCACCTGCCCTCCCTCTGCCAGGTACACGCTGTCCTTAGATCTGTGCCTGCTGCAATCCCTCACCTTCTAGTGTCAGCTCACCCCATCAGCGAGGCCTTCCCACACAAGCTTTTGAAAAATAGTGACCTCTTCCCCACCTCATCCCATCTCCCTTCCCTGCTTTATTTCTCTCTATATATCAACATCAGCAGTAAACATAATTTGTCTACATTTAATTTCGTAAGTCCCCCTACAATGTTATAATCACAGTAAGGATAGATATTTGTGTCTATTTTGGTCACTAATGTATTCACATCGCCTAGAGAGACTGGAATACAGTTGGTACTCACTAACTATGTACTGAATTAATTATTGAATGAAGTAATGAATACCTCTCTAATACATGTTGAAGGAATTCTTCCCACCCAAATATCATCATACATGAAATGGCTAACACTTATACATGGAGCATTAGTATTGTAAATAAGAGGGTTTTGTTGCCATGAATTAAAAAACAAAACTCCTGTTATCACTGTTAATCAATTATAATATAATAAAACAGTAGTGCTCCATCCCTGATTACTAATTTTAAAACTTAAAACAGCTGCTGAGTTTATTTACAATTAGTCATATAAATACAAACTCATTTAGGTAGTTACAAGTGTGGATAAAGAATTTGTTTTAGGGTCTGATAGAAGACTGACGGCTAAAGATTAATAGTTCTAAAGGATAGGTCTTGAGAAAGCATGAAAAAAAGCCATTTTGGGGAGCATTTTCATGTCACTATTCACATTTAAAATTGTAATTTGAACTGGATAAAAATAAAATGCAATTAGCCACTTACAGTCAATAGACAAAGCTGTACATGCCCCAAACTAAGAAGAATCCCCAAATCTAGGAGAAAGTCAAAGGAACTAGTAAGAAATTCTGACTACGAAATGATTGAAGCTTAGAATACATGAATCAGGAAGTAGACTTGACAGAAGTCACCTACCTCCAATGTGATTTGGAGTTACTGCAGTAATTACGTGAAGAATCAAGATAACTCCGTATATGCTGATAAAGGTAACCAGCCAAAAATATTAGGAATAAAAAAATAATCTGTCATTACTGTGCAATGTGTTAAAAATGCATGCTGAAAGGAAAAGGATGAGGTGCACCATACAAACTAAAGAGTGGTGGCACTCCTAGAGAATAAAAAGAGGCAATTAATAATGGAAGAATGTTTCATTTTTGGCAGTATTTTCCAAGAAATAGGGTGGCCTGACTTTGGAATATAAATAGATACTCTGGTCCAGTCCTTTAATGGAGAGAAAAGCAGTCCACTGGGCTCCTACAATGTGATGAAAATAGCCTGCAAGACCACCCAACACATTCACTCTGACCCCAAATTTACCAAGCCATTTCCAAAAATTTGGTTTCTCAGTATGGACTGGTTGGCAGGGATGTTAAGCTAAGTTTCTCATTATTAATTATTTAAATGTCATCCTGGTACAAATAATTTGTGTGTGACTTGAAGGCCAGATGAGCTTATTTTCCTTTCCAGGCAAAATTAGCAACTAGATAAGTTTGTCTAGAATGCTCCCCTCTCAAATGTTAGTCTTTACCTTCAGTCTTTTTTTTTTTTTTTTAAGATTGGCACCTGAGCTAACAACTGTTGCCAATCTTCCTTTTTTTTTTTTTTTTCTGCTTTATCTCCCAAACCCCCCCAATACATAGTTGTATATCTTAGTTGCAGGTCCTTCTAGTTGTGGGATGTGGGAGGCCGCCTCAATGTGGCCTGACGAGCAGTGCCATGTCCGCGCCCAGGATCCGAACCCTGGGCCACCACAGCAGAGTGCGCAGACTTAACCACTCAGCCACGGAGCCAGCCCCTACCTTCAGCCTTTTACTCCACCACATTCCCATAATCATATTACTTCCCTAAGATTTCCAAAGATTTTATTTGCCAGTAGTTTTGTGCTGCCTGGTAAACTAACAGGATGTTTTAAAGATGTTGCTTTTATGGAGGGTTCTTAAGACCTAAAATTTGATGGAACCAAAGCATAAAGTTCAGATAAAAGTGTAAAGATATAATAATACAATATAGCAATCATTTATGAAATGTTTGCTATGTACCTATCACTCAACTTATATATAGAGTTTAATTTTCACATAGTCACAAAATCTGGATGTTAAAAATGAAAATTCTCCCCCCCCCCAATTATAACATAAACTGCTTAAACTTAAGAATTTGCAGTCTCTCTGATGGTGGAAATTTTTTATTGCCAATTCAAGTTTATTCTGTCATTTCCTAAGTTCAGTGAAATCAATTTAAGGTTTCAAATCAGTCAGTTCATGATTCTCCCTCAATATCTTTGAAGCCAGAGATTGAACTCAGACCTTGGTCAGAAAGGGGTTGAGGAAGGGACTGAGAGCAATGTTGTCCTGGCCTAGGGATGGATCATCTGATTCAGGTGTTATTCTCTGTGCTTATTTGGTCCACTAAGTTTCAGCTAATCCTGCCTGGACTTGAACATCTGGGGCATCCACTGTTAAGTCCATACCCTTCCAATGGCCTCCAATTGTCGGACCATGCTTTCTTCATCTTCCTTGTTCCAAACATGAGGTCTCCTTTGGTCCACCTGTTCTCTCAGTACAAGCCCCCAGTGGCTTTCCCCACACCACACTGAGGAAAGGGACCTCAAAAGTCCCAGAGCCCAGAGATTTATTCAGCCGCTATTAGTTAACAGCGTTTGGTTTAGTGTTGGATTTAAACTTTCTGTACAACATTCGCAGTGCTGTGGGCTTTACCTGGGGAAGCCAAGCAATTCCTCTTCTGCTCTTGGCTCCCCTTGAACCTGTTGCCCACCACCCTGCCCCTTGTGAATTGCCCTCCTGCTTGCTTGCTCTGGATTTTTAAACTTCTACTTTCAAACTCAAAATGAAATGGTGACTTTTTGTTCTAAATTTGATCCGGCCCCCTCCTGAGGCAGTGAATACTATTTATTCAGTAAATAGTGTCTTGAAACCATTAAGAACTTAAGAATGACCGCAAACATAAATTGCGTTAGTTAAGTTTTCAAAACTATTTTCTTTCTTTTGTCCCTCTAATAAATATTTGCATCCCTAGGAGGAAAAATATTTTGGCAAGAGTATCATAGCTAGGTCCCTGTTCAAGTTTTGTTTATCATAATTTACTTCCCAGAGTCTCTGAGATTATGGAGTTACACATGGATTGTGGGTAAAGTTGTCACTTGTTTCCACTGTAGGATCATCACTGCTTTCCTAAGAATTTCTCTTTGCTGGTTTTACTCTTTTAGGTAGTCCATACTACAGAAGAGGCTTCCCTGAAGCTGGGATAACTAAGGGTAGGCAGGTGTCTTTTCTTAGGGTTGTAGGAAATGGTGTATAGGACCCCAATCTAAATCTCCTGGGATGTCCATTGGTTCCCAGGAGTAGTAACAGTCCCAGTCTGGCTAAGGAGCTGATATATTCTGACCAATCCTTGGCATCATCACAGTGTCTTTACTCTTCAGAGTCTCAAACCCCCTCTAGTCTATTTGGCTTCTAAATCACTAGCTGTGGGTTCTCCTCACAGCTTGAACATGGGAACTTGTTTCTTCTTCCAAAGCCAAACTCTTCACGCATACTGCCATCACCACGTTTATGGGCTAGCCTGGAACTCCTAGAATCAGCTTTCTCTCTATGAGTAGGAAATTTACTTCCATGGCATTTCACAGTCAGAGCTGATGGCCTTAAATATAACTCTCTATGCCTCTCTAATTCTTTCTTCTGCTGACTGTCAATATGAAATTAATGCTGCTTAATGAAATTAATATCAAAGTTTGGGCTTCCAGTCTTTGGCTTTCTGCATACAGTTCTCTCACAGCATCCTGGTTTTGACTTGTTCCAATTCTTATCTAAGGTTTGAATTAGTTCATGGTGCAAGTATGCCTTGCATGAATGTTCCTGGGAATTTCAGGCAAGCCCCCATATGTAGCAGATTTTAATTTTACAGTCACTAACCTACATGTGTAAACTTCTAAAACTGTTTATTTCTCTACAAGTGAAATTAGCTCAGTTCCATAGCTCCCATTTTGAAGATGCCAGAAAGATAATCTGAGCAATTCAAGATGACTCAGTCATTTACAACTTACGTGTGGTGAAATCAAGTTAAATATTCAGTTGGTTAAATATTCCATTCCTCTCCTTCCTTCTCTTCTGGGATAATCTGTGTTGGGAGAAACACTGTTGCTTTTGCATCACCCTGGCGTTGGGGAGGAGTATTTGGTCCAAGTGATGTCTTCTGAACTTGATGGCCTCCAAGGAGGTGTAGCTCATCTGACTGATTCATGTTTTAGTGCTCTGGCATCTGTTACTGACGCCTATGGTTCCTCCATAGCCTGTGGTCTCAGAGTCTACACATTCTTGCTTCTCTCTTGGTTGTAACACTTCTATGTCAATGAGTACGTTTTGCATGGACAACTTCCTTAGCTCCTCTTTCCTATTCTTCACATGCTATGTTGGAGACTTGCTCCAAAACACATCTTCCCAAGTTATATCTTAGGAAGCTAAGCCATAGTCCTTTCTGTTCTGAGAATCTCCCCCAAATATGGGGCTTGTACTGCTATCCCTATTCATAATTTAGATTCTAAATTGGGACAGAGTTATGGGCACTTCTCAATGGCCTCTGTATGATCTAGTCATGTTTCCTCCAAGTCAATTCATTCCAGCCATCTGATTCTTCTCTTATCTCCTTTGGTTTGAGGGAAACTGCTCTGTAATGATCATATAGGATTTTCAATGGTACATTTTATAGTGTAAAATCTATGCTCTGAGTGAACCCAGCTCTGTATCTCTGGCACCCACAAATCCTTTCCTTTCTCATTAATTCCAGTTCTTGCAATCCAAAAGTGTTTTGAAATATTTGACATGAAAAGGGTTGCATAAGTCAGCTTTTTTCCCCTTCCTTTAGGAAAAAGGCAAGAGCTTAATGAAGAAAAAATAGACCTTGAAAACTTTATTTTTCTTGAAATTATATGTGTAATATACTATAATCCACTGTCTTCAAATCATATAAGAATGACCAGAAGCCACAGGAGGAGATGGAGAGAAGCCCGGAGAATGCCAGAGCTCAGATTGAGCCACCTCCCTAAGATAAAGGGCTCTCCTACCTCACTTAGTTACAAGAATACGTCAGGAACTGGGGTGAGCGGGGCTGTAGCAGAGGCCCTCTAGATCCATTTGTTTCAGATAAGCGGGAGAGGGAGGGCTAAACAGAGAGTCATGCAGATGAGCCATAACTGCAGAAAATTGTCTACCTCTGTGCTAGACAGGAGGAGAAATATTCTTTTTGGAAGGATGCCCCAGGTTAGCCTTCCAGACTTGATGACCTGCAACCAAAAGCCCAACTGCTAGAGCATCATGAAAAGATCCTCTAAGAATGAAAATTATGTAAAAGAACAGCACATTTTCCCAGCAGATAAAGAGCATGCACCGAACTGTCAATATTTTGAACACTTGTACAATACTCCTGGAGGGAAGTGTGAGCCACAGATTAAATATCCAGAGAAACTATCCTTCAAATATAGACTAAAGTCTGCCCAGGCTGTTTTGAACATGCAGGAACACAGGGACTATTGTCCCAATTAACTCTTTTTGATGAAATTCCTGGAGATGACTTCGGAAACTTTGGCTGATGTGGGAAGCACTGAATCTGTTTAAGTGTAGGCAAAGATGAAACCATATGTGAGGGAATGTGGCGACAGAACAGATATGCATGTTATATGTCCTAACCATTTAGAAAGTATATAGCCAATTAAAGTTTGGAGAGGAAGAGACAAAATGGGAATTAGAGTAAGTTTGCTGATTGCTTCATCTATAATAATTGAGAGTGAGAAGATATTCTTTAAAGTTGACAGATCAAGTAATAGATATATTAGCATATGTAACCATACTATTAAACATTAAAAAAGACAAGATGAGCAGAGAGGGGGGGAAAGAAGAAACAGGAAACATGCTGATTTTATCATTGCTCATAATAGAAAGTTAATAGGTATTGTCTAAAGAAATGGAAAACTAAGGATATTATATTATTATAATTATATAGGTTCCACTAGTATGGAATACAAAATTTCTAGATAGAGATAGCCACCTCCTTCACTCACATTTCTGGTGCCTGGAATGGTGCTTCTATCTGTGTGTCTATCTGTGTATCTATCTATCCATCTATCTATCATCTATGTATCCATGTATCTATCTATCTACCTATCTTTCTATCTATCTATCACTTCTGTATTTATAGCTCTTATAATGTCTGGAGTAGAAGACACTCAATAAATATGAACTGACTGAATAAATGATAGAACTAAGACATGGCTCACTGATGGATATAAATAGGTTTCACTCTTTAGGAAAGGAGAAAGATTTCAGACTCATCTCAAAGAGAATCCAAAGCTATGCTACATATGAGACATACCTAAAACATTCTGATTTTAAAAGTTTGTAAATAAAAGGACAGGCAACCTTACAACAAACAAGCAAAAATTAAAGAAAGCAGGGGTCATGATCTTAGTATCAGATATAGTGTGTTTCAGGCCAAAAAGCAGTATATAAAACTAAGAATGTTTGTAATTCACAGTGGAGATATAGGTATGGATATTTGTGCTCCTTCCAAAACAAGAGCAAAATGGTAATAAAGCAGAAAATTTAAAAATTATGAAAGAAATAATCAGAAACATACTAGCAGTACAAGCCCTAAATTCACCCTTCTCACAGATCAAAACTAAGTGCGTAGAAGACTTGAATATTATAATTAGCAGGGAAGATCTGATATATACATATAGATGTATATATCAAATATTGTATCTTGAAAATAGCAAATATACTTTTTTTTTTTTGATTGGCTCTGAGCTAACATGCGTTGCCAATCTTTTCTTCTCCCTTATTCTCCCCAAAGGCCCCCAGTACATAGTTATATATTCTCATTATAGGTCCTTCTAGTTCTGCTATGTGGGGTGCTACCTCAGCATGGCTTGATGAGCTGTGCTACGTCCATGCCCAGGATCCGAACTGATGAAACCCTGGAGTGCCAAAGTGGATGGCGTGAACTTAACCTCTCAACCACAGGGCCAGCCCTGCAAATACACTTACAAGTGCTCAAGTCGCATGCACAAAAATTGACTCATCTATTATGCTACACAGAAAAACTGAATGAATTTTGAAAAGTAGAAATAATACAAGCATTCTCTTATTCTCATGCAATGAAATCAGAAACTAATATCAAAATCTAAAAAATATTGTACTTAATTTTTCAATAGTTTTTTTTTTTTTGAGGAAGATTAGCCCTGAGCTAACTGCTGCCAATCCTCCTCTTTTTGCTGAGGAAGACTGGCCCTGAGCTAACATCTGTGCCATCTTCCTCTACTTTATATGTGGGACGATTACCACAGCATGGCGTGCCAAGCAGTGCCATGTCAGCACCTGGGGGATCCCAACCGGCGAACCCCAGGGCCACCAAAGTAGAATGTGTGCAGCTAACTGCTGTGCCACTGGGCCGACCCCTTTTTTCAATAATTTTTAAAATAAAATTTTATTGTTTTGTTTTACTTATTTTTGGGCACTGAGAAAATGATATTATACAGTAAGAACTTTTCTGGGACTTGTTCTTTGTTTTTACCCAAGGTCATTGTTCTGGTCATCTCTCCTTGTGTTATGCGTCACTCCAAAACTCAATGGCTTAAACAACAGCCATCATTTATAGATGATGGACATAATGGATAGCTCATGGCAATTGTGGAATCTGGAATTCAAGAGAATCATGGCTGGCTGGTTCTGGTTCAGTCTTTCAGGTGTTTGGAGTCACATCATGTCCAGAGCTGGAGTCACATCTGAGTCATCTTCACTCACATTTCTGGTGCTTGGGCTAAGACTAGAGCTCCTGGGGACTGGAGCAAGCAGAGTTTCTTAGGGCATCTCTTTCTGTCTCTACATGTTCTTTCCATGGAGTCTCTCCAGTTTGGTGGCTTTAGGATCACCAGACTCTTTATAAGGCAGCTCAGGACTCCAAAGGCCAGGCAGAAACTATATTGCCTTTTATGACCAGCCCTCGGAAGTCAGAGAGCTTCAGTCCTGTATGGGTTGAGGCAGTCACAAGGACCCACCCAAATCCAAAGGGAGGAAGTAAAGACTCCACCGCTTGGTATGGGAGGTTGTGGGGAGGGTGGTGATAAGGTTCTGGGAGAGCATTTGGGACTGGAAATTTCTGGCCATTTTTGGAAAATACCACCTGCCACAATGATCTTTCAAAGATTTATCCATAATATTGCATGCAGTGTAGTTTATTTGTTTTCATCGTTGTCTGAAAACACTTCATTTTATTAATCCATTCTTCTGTTCATGGACATTTGGGGTGTTTTCAGCTTTTTGTTCTTGTGAACATCTTTGTTGCACACATTCTTGTACAAGTCTTCTGATACACGTGTGCGAGTTATGTCTCTTGGGAATGTACCTAGGAGTGGAGTTGCTGTGCCTTAGAGTACCCAGGTATTCAACTTTGCAGCATAATATGAAATCGTCTTCCATATGAGCTGAATCAATTTAGAATCAGTCACAAGCAATACGTTAGTTCCAGTTACTTCACATGCTCTCCACTCTACGCCTCCCCGTCTATGAATGTATGTATCATAAAAATATATCGCTGATTTTAAGAAGTACATTTTAAAAATTAAGTAAAAATGTTTGTTTGTTTTTCTCACTGCTACGTTCCCAGTGCCTAGAAAAATGCCCAGAAAAAAATATTTGTTGAATGAATGAATGAAGTGTTGTGTCCTGTGACAAGTAATTGAACTTGGTTTATTTGGAAATTTGTCTGGAAGTTTGAGGTTCAACTATTCCCTTTTAAAATTAAAAATATGTTGTTTTAAGAGTAATACTTATAATATGGAAACATAAAGCATTAAAGGTAATTTTTTAAACAGCGCATTGGTTTTCAAGTCTCGTCTCTTCTAAAAATTTCAATAATTTACTTTAGAATTCAAAGACAAAAATGTAACTGCTGATTCCACTGTATTTTTCTCACTGTTTTCTTCTTTTTATTTTCTTTTGAGGAAGATTAGCCCTGACCTAACATCTGCTGCCAATCCTCCTCTTTTTGCTGAGGAAGACTGGCCCTGAGCTAACATCTGTGCCCATCTTCCTCTACTTTATATGTGGGACATCTGCCACAGCATGGCTTGCCAAGTGGTGCCATGTCCCCACCCGGGATCCGAACCGATGAACCCCTGGCTCCCGAAGCGGAATTGCAAACTTAACTGCCGCGCCACCAGGCCGGCCCCTCACTGTTTTCCTCTATGTCCTTTTCCTGAGACTATAAGCCTCAGCTTTCCTCATCTAGTTTTAGTGGTGGAAGGGCTCTAGCTTAAAAAAGGTGGTAAAGGAAAGATACATTGGATAATATTTCAAAACATTTTGCCCCTGCTCTCTCATGTTATCCTGAAGCACTCCTTGTGGTAGGTGAAGAATAACCATATAGATGACGTGCTTGAGGCTCAGCATAGTTAAGTGACAAGACAAGGGTCATATAACTAGGAAGAGAAGATTTGAACCCACTTCTGTCCATTTCTAAAGCCCGTACACTTTTCCTTTTCCTAGCCTCAAAATAAAGATAGCTAATTAAGTTTTTTCCCCAATCCTAAAAAACTATTTGTTTTACTGTAGAATTTTCAAAGAATACAGAAAAATAGAAATAAAACATTGGAAGTCACCTGAAATTCCACTCTGGGGATTTGACAGGGAGTGTTCCATGTTTTGATTGACATCTCTCTGTGTCCACGTGTGTGGGAGTAGGCCAGTATAAACTTACCATAAATGGGATCATACATGTTTTTTGACTTTCTTTTTGCGTTTAACAGTGAGTCATAGGGGACTCTCTTTCTCAACGATTAAGATATATAATTTTAATGACTGAGGGTCCTATTACATGTAGGCACAATATTTTATCAATCCATTGATATTTGGTTTATTCATCAAATTTTGCAAATATATGAAATGCTGTAATAAACACTCTTGTATATGTATCTTTATGTTTTCCCCCAATTATCTCTTTATGACAAATTTCTAAATTTGCAGAGCTCATACGGCTAACACTGGTTTACCTGATGCTACAGCCAATAGCCCCATAGCAGGACTGAAGGCCTCTGTGAAATAAAAATATTGCACTGATCAGGAGCTGATTACATAAACAATTGTCCTCTTTTTAAAAACATGTTTTCCTGTAGCTGTGATTTAACTTTTGGGGCAGGGGGCGATGGAGCTTGGCTGTGCTCGCCCACCCTGAGATAGAGCAGCAGCTCGTGACACAGTGGACACAAATACTGGTGCAGAGCAAAAAAGAGGAGCTCAAAGTGGTCACTGGAGACAGTTGACTTAGGGCCATATTTTGCCTGATCTCTTATGCTTCCTGTGAATTCATTAAAAAATCCTGAACTGTACCCCATGCTTGTCATTAATCCTCATCCTGCTCCTAAAATGTTGGACAGAGAATGTCAACATGCTGGGATAGGCCAACTGTTTGGATCAGAGAAAACTGTTAAGCACAGGAATTTAGTGCTCTGGGATTTTGGTTTTCTTCGGTCCCTGGTTGTGACCAGGGAAGATACTTACTGATTCTGTAGACATTCTACTGCCTAAGGTGGCACTCAGCAGGTAGACTCATAGCCAACACCTCCCTGCAATGGTTACAGCCCCCTTTTACTTTCCGGTGCCTCTCCCCTCTTCCTTCTTGTATTCGTTACTGTGTGAGTTGCTGCTGCTTCTCCTGCACTTTGTTGGTTTGTTCTTATTCAAATTTAAATGTTATGACGCTGGAAATCATGTGTCTCTTTCAAATCTCCCTCATAACGACATTGGCGGAAATAAGTGGAGCTCGGATTGTGCATGTTCGGGCATGACTGAGAGATGAGAGAGCAAGGGAGGCCTGTTCAGGACTTGGGGGGGGGGGAGGGCCCTGTGGGTGGTCCGGGGAGGTCTGCGTAAGGGCAGCGACCTGTAAAGGCTGCGGGGGCTGGAGTATGAGTGAAGACACATGTGTGGCTGCAGGATATTTGGCTGGATTCCTTCCCAGCCACCCTGTGGGGGGCTTGCAAGGAGGTGTAAGATGGAAGGGATCTGGAAGTTGCTCTGAGTTCCTGGAGCAATCTACCACTAGGAAAAAGAAGCCAGAGCAACCTTGCAGTGTTGCAGATGTGAGCAATTCACAGTCCAGGATTAGGTAAGTGGAAGGCCACTGGGATCCCTCACTCAGACTCCTGCTTTTCCCTTAGCATCTGCTTTTCCTGAACTTCTGAACTTGGATTACAAAGCAGTATTCAGGCTTCTTGACAAAAAGAGTTCAAAACAAGTGAGTTCCAGAGAGAAGTAAATCTTGGGACAATCAGGGGAAAGGGAAACACGTAGGGAAGGATTTGGTTGTAAAGAGAGGGTTTTAGATTATTAGAATAAAAAGAAGGTCATTTGTGGAGCATGGGGGAAAGAAAGTATAGAATATGAGGAAAAAACTTGAAAGTATGAATTTCAATAAGCTCTTCATGGTCAGGGACCTTACCTGACACATAGGCAGTTTGCAATGCTTGTTCACTGAATGAATAAATAGAAATCTACTATTAGAGAACAAATGAATTTGTAAAAAGTGTTTCACCAATCTGGATTTTAATTCACCAAGATTTTGTAGAAATTTTTAGAGTTAAGAGAGTTATTAGAGATGATTCGTTGATTCAACAAGCATGAGTACCTACTACGTGCTAGCTAGTCAGAGGGATTGGGAAATGAGCTACCTCAGTTCTCTTTCTAAATATGAAGAAACAGGCATGAGTTTTCTTCACCTCAGGTACCTCGAGGCAGAGCTGAGACCAGAACCCAGATATCCTGAATTTTAGTCCTTTGCCTGTCTCATTCAGCCGTGTTACTTCTCGGAATTAAGTACACTGGAGACCACTGTCTTCATGTGTCCTTGAGACCTTATGTGGTAAATACACAGGACCACATATTCCAAAAATGGTACACCCTTCAGTCTGACCAATATAACAACAATTCACACAAATGACTGAGCGTAGCCTTTTGGAAAGGATATTTTTCCAAAAAGTGTAACTTCACCCCAAGATGAGTCATATGAGCGTGTCACAGGTAAGATAATAATACCTTCCTAAATTCCCATCAGGAAAACCCGAATCAAAAAATCTACTAAAATCAAGGAGGGAGGTATGCAATAATGTCGAAAATTCTGACACTAAGTACAATTTTAGTCACAGAAACTTTTGTATAATAATAAAGAACATTGAAAATTGAGAGCAGGATAATGCGCATATTTCGTTATTGCTTTAGCCCTCTCTGGAGCAACTGAGAAATATTTTGATCTGCGTGGCACATGTAACCCCAAGGTAGAGAGAGAAGTTTCTGTATGCCTTAAGGTCATTCACTTTCTTTTATTCCCATTCAATAATCACAAAATATCCTCTAATTTTGATTTTATTTCTCAAGAAGACATTTCTATTAAGAAGGTACCATTCCAAATAGTCAAAGTGAGCATAGTCCGCCTGGCAGTTATACTTTTCAGTGTAAATTAATATATTGGCATTTTGGTTCCTTGGTACTTTGCAGTTTGGTTTATGTAAATTAGCTCCCCAGAGAGAATGAAAATCCGATTTCAGAATTTAAAAATGTAAGGAATATAATGTCTTCTTTAGTCTAGGACTATGGCATGATGGCATGTGTTCCCACACTCTTTGCATGCGTGATATTTCCCTTTCCAGGTACTGATGGTGAAATTCTGGACCCGTGGAGACCTCACTGATACACTAACACCTAATGGAACTCCATCTAAACTAGCCAGCTAGCAGGTCTCTCATACCCGTCTTATTTACACCACCTTGTAACTAGGTGCTCCCTGAATATAAAAAGTGGGATATGTTCCTGTATGTTCTTTGTTGCAGAGAGAAGAGAACTAGGAAACTTATCTACAGTGAAGTTTCTGTGTCTTTATGGAAGCTCTCAGCCTAATCTGTGTACATATCCAGGCATTTCTAGAGTGCAGAGAGCATAGAACAAATAAAATGTCTTTTTGTAAGTGCCAAACGAGCCTGAGGGAGATAAAAATGATGAGGGGACACTTAGGGTTTCGACTCCTTCTCTGTAGCCCCACGTTCAGAAATCAAGGTACAGGGTTCACTCCTAAGGGTCTTCGAAGCATATGTGCTGGAAAGGGAAGAAACTTAACGAGGTGGGGGAGACAGAGTGGGGACACACTGAATGAGATCAGTGGGGAAGAATAATTCTGAGTAGTTGACTCAAGAGAACTTTTGACCCAGAAGGCTTGAATTTGTGTCAGGTTTTTGTCTGCTCTAATTAACTTAAAGAGCAAGTGCACAAGGCTCGCTGTTTTGTGGAAATGTAAAAAAGTTCTGATACGCATGAGGAAGGAATAGCTCCTTCTAACACTCTTCAGCAAGGCTTCCATTAGATCAAAGGAGTAGCCATGATGGAACCATGGGTGATGTTATAACCAGGAGTCCATGCCGTTCATGTGGGCGATGTCTGTAGGACAGATCATGGGTGTCAGTTTGGGACATTCAGGAGTGTTTGGATATATCCTGGTAACACTTCATTAAACTGAACTAGCAGGATTTGGGAAAGGTGATTGAATGAGAGTTTTTGCCAATTTGTTAGTCTATGCTGAGCCATATTTTTAAAATTGTTGTTATAGCCTGTAGGGGTTTATATAGTGTCCCTTCAAATTCACGTACATCCAGAACCTCAGAATGTGGCCTTATTTGGAAAAAGGATTTTTGCAGATATAATTAGTTAAGCTTCTAAGGTAAAATCATCCTGGATTTAGCGTGAACCCTAACTCAAATAACTGGTGTATTTTATTTATTTATTTATTTAATTTGTTTATTTGCAGAGGAAGATTGGCCCTGTGCTAACATCAGTGCCCATCTTCCTGTACTTTATATATGGGACACCTACCACAGCACGGCTTGATAAGTGGTGTGTAGCTCCACCCCCGGGATTCCAGCTGGCAAACCCTGGGCCACTGAAGCAAAGCAGGTGAATTTACCCACTGTGCCACTGGGCCAGCCCCAACTGCTGTCTTTTTAAGAGAAAAGAGAGGGAGATTTAGATGCACATAGAGAAGCAGGGAAAGAAAGCTGTGTGAAGATGGAGAAAGAGATTGGAATGAAGCAGCTACAAGGCAAAAAATGCCAGTAGTTGCCAGGAGCCACCAGAAGCTGGAAGAGAAGCAAGGAACAGATTCTCCCTCAGAGACTCCAGAAAGAAAGAACCCTGCCAACACCTTGAGTTTAGACTTCTGGACTCCGGAAGAAACATCCCTAGGAAGCTAACACATAACCATATTCCTCAATTTCATATCCAGTCAGGGGTGGCCCATGGAAAAATGTGCTGCATATTTATTTATTTAGCTGTTGAATAGAGATGAATTTTCATTCCTCCTCATCTCTTCTCTCCTCAAGCAGACCATATACGTAAGCAAACCACACACCAAACGTACTCACAGATAAACCCTCAAGCATCAAGAGTCACAAGAAATATTCAAAATAGTTCTTTTTATTCCCTGATTAATCTAGAGACAGGATATTTAAATTACTGTATTACGAACCACTATTTTTTAGTCTCTATTATTTTAGTAACTTCTTTTATAAGAAAATATTTTGGCTATCAGGTAGTGTTGCTCTTAATAAAGTATACAAATTCCATGGTGGGGTGGAACACTAGATACGTGGCAGCAACAGACGTTGCTTCCATTTCCAAAAGACAGAGGTTTCTACTACAGAATCACAAACCAACAAAACCTGTCATCGCAAGAAAGTTAGGACAATTGGACGTTTCTTGTAAAGGATGTTAAATTATGTGCTCAGATCAGCTGTTAATCCCACAAAAATAATATCCTCCTCCCTGTTGTTTGTGCAATGCCCTCCTCCTCCTCAAACAGAGTGGATGAATGACCACAAAAGAACTCTCTTGTTTGGCGACACAAGTTGATCAAACACTGAAGAGACTTTGACCAATGTCTCTTTTATCTTTAACTTTTAACTCAGGTTCTTTCGGCCCTAGCACTGGCTCTTCAGATCTGGGTCTTCAATTATGCCAGGTGCTTTTAATTGGGGGTTCCCTGTGCCTTCCTCCAGTAGTCAATCCTAACAACCCGGAAGCTCGCCCATTGTCTTCTGTCTGCATGTGTGAAATAATATGGTTCTGAAATAGGATACAATGCTGTTTTTTTTCTCTCTTTTCTTTTATTTCTCTCCTTCACTGCTCTCTTACATCCTTGGATCCTGCTTGCTTGTGCTTACCCCACTCCTCAGCATTTGCACGGTCTATTTTCCACCCTGGCAGAAGTCTGCAGGTCAACTGTGGAATGCAGTGGCTTTGGCAAAAGTGCCAGGCCTAGGTCCTTATGATTATCACTGCTCCACTAACATCGGAAAATGGCAGGATGTATTGAATAATACAATAAATACAAAGCTAAAGTATGTTTTGAAAAAAGCATGTATAAGGGAAGGGATTAGAAATGAAAATAGACTACATCAAAGAAAACACAGGCAAAAAATAAATAAATAAAAAGGACCAGTGACAGTAAACGCGTTGCTAAAGTCCTACGAGTTTATATTCAGAAGAGAAAATGGTTGACTTGAAGCTAGGATTTGGTGGAAGGATAGAGATAAGAGTAAGAAGTAAGCAAAACAAGAATGGGAAATCAGAAGAAGATGGAAGGGAAAGTTTAGGTAAGCAGAATAGAGGAACAAATGAAATGGTGAGAAAATAAGAAAGAAAAATGAAAAAAGAAATCTCAGTACAAGACATAAGGAAAAGAACAAGAAATAACAAGGGAAGAGGCCAGCCCGGTGGCTCAGCGGTTAAGTTCTCACATTCCGCTTCAGCGGCCAGGGGTTCGCCAGTTCGGATCCCGGGTGCGGACACGGCACTGCTTGGCAAACCATGCTGTGGCCAGCGTCCCACATATAAAGTAGAGGACGATGGGCACGGATGTTAGCTTAGGGCCAGTCTTCCTCAGCAAAAAGAGGAGGATTGGCAGCAGTTAGCCCAGGGCTAATCTTCCTCAAAAAAAAAAAAAAGAAATAACAAGGGAAGAATTGAAGGTAATAAAGAGGTGCATTTCAGGAAAAGCCTCATCTGGCCACTGCTTTCTAGTGGGCAGATTTCAATAATTATGACAGTGTTTCTCCGTCTCCTTTTGGAAGGCAGTATGATGGAGCAGAAAAGCTTTGGCCTTAAAGATGGATTATACTCTAGTCCTGCTTGTTACTATCTCGTTGAATGCTCACTGATAGGTGACAACCTCTCTCTTTTGTTCCCTAGGTAAAATGAAAGTATGTTTATGGTCTTTTTGCCCTCGAAGGAGCCATGACTTTATGTATTCTTGAATAAATTTTAATCAGAATGATTAATCAGGAGTCAACATGGGAATGTTATTTTTAAATATCTGTATTTATTTATATACTTAGGTTTTTATGGCAATTTGCTCATATTTTAATTTTCTTGTATATCCCTTTTTATAACCCCAGTGGAAGGTGAGAACACATGAAAATAGGTACAACAACTTGTCATGCTTAAGCTATCTGGATCTGTGACAACAAGAGAATGTGCTAAATTATTTTTAAAGATGTTAGGTTGAGGTGGCTCATTTAAATAGTTCCTGGAACTACCGAACAAATGTTTTCTTTTAAGGCCTAAAAATCACAGTGAAAGTTATAGGTTGATTGCCCTGTCCAGATTGAGAGACTAAATGCTTTTGGGTTCAAGCAACAGAAAATCCAGTTAAATAGTGGCTTACACATGTAACACATCTGGTAGTTGGCAATTGCTGAAATACCCTCAGCTAAAAAATGAGATCATCCAGATCATCTTCAGCTTTGCCATCCTTTTGTACTTGTTGCCTCATGGTTGCAAGATGGCTGCCACATCTCCAGGCATTGTCTTTACATCAGTACCACAAGTAAGGGATAAGCTCCTGCATGCAACTTTTGACACTAGAAGGGAAATGCCTGATTTCCCTTGATGTCTCATGACCAGAACTTGTTCACATGCCACTTCTGGACCAAACCACTAAAGGAAGGGAATGAGATTATTATGAATGACCTAGACCAATCATGACTCATTCGCTGGGACTAAGTCAAGATCCTACATTGCCTGAAGTCAGATCTCTGTCCACTGCAAAATCATGTTTCTCTTAGCAGGGAGGAAAGGGATAATGACCAGTGGGTAGGCAACTAACTGACAGACTTGTGCTAGCTAAGAGACCCATATGGGCAAAATCTAGAGAAGCTGTTTAATTGGTAGTTGGTAGTTCAAGATGCATCAATTGGATAGGATTTTGCACTAACATATACACACTTTCTTTTCAAAAACTAAAAGACACCCTAAAAGAACAAATTGAATGCTCCATCTGAGAATGATTATGAGACTAAAAGCCCCCAGTAAATTCTCATGTAAGACTGCAACTAACAGATAATTGATAGAAAGAGATTCTGAAGGGAGGATGATCAGTCCTGCTTAAGTAGCTCACTCCTGTTAGAAAACAATAAAGTCCTCCTCATACCACTTTATATCCATTTTCCTCTCTCTACATTTATTTCCATTATTTGTTTCATCTTTAATTCTATTTCTGCACTGATTCCCCCCCATTTTCTTTGTCTACTAATTACCTTTCAGTTTTGTTTCTTTCTTTCGACTCTGACTCACTGTCTCCTTTGTTCTAATATTGAATACGCAGCACTGCACATTGGGTGCCTATAACAGCTCACTGGTTTTCTTCCACACCTTCCTTCCCCTCTTTCAGATATATGCTCAGACTCTTCTCCCACCAAAGCCGGGTTATCTCGCTGATTTATATCACCAGGCATCTTTGCCCAACACACGCTTTGATTCTCTCCATTCTTTCTCTTCGTAGATATTTGTGGCTGACATTGTGCCCTTGTAATTATGCAGAAGCAAGTGTAGGCAAACAAAACCATATTTTTTTCAAAACCATATTTTTTCTTTCACCAAACTAGAGCTATGTATCGATCCTTCTCTCTTCTCACCTTGAACCTTTTCATTCTAATAAATTCCAGTCTCTTCTTCCACATTTACACACTCTAATCCTGTGTCTTGTTTATTCTTTTCTCTTTATTCTTTGCCTCTTCCTCTGGCCAGCTATCAGATAGAGGTGCTCAAGCAAAGAATGCATTAGAGCGTAAATGAATTGGCTCCCTCGCCCACAGCATGTCCTGTGGGGAGAGGCAAGCCTTGCAACATCTGGTGTACCTCCCTCCTTTGCTTACAGAGGCCAGAAGGGAAAGGACAGAAGACCAGAGGTTTAGTATTAGGCACAATGGAACCAGTATAGGGTCAAGTGGAAATACCTGCTTTACCCAGAGGCTGTTTCTAACTGCAGTTGGGGAAATAAATAAAATAAACTGGAACCTCACAGATTCTAAAGAAAATTATTGCGGCCGGCCGGTGGCGCAGTGGTTAAGTGTGCGCGTTCCGCTTCTTGGAGGCCTAGGGGTTCGCCGGTTCGGATCCCGGGTGCAGACATGGCACCGCTTGGCAGAAAGCCATGCTGTGGTAGGCGTCCCACATATAAAGTAGAGGAAGACAGGCATGGATGTTAGCTCAGGGCCAGTCTTCCTCAGCAAAAAGAGGAGGATTGGCAGTAGTTAGCTCAGGGCTAATCTTCCTCAAGAAAAGAAAAAAAAAAAAGAAAATTATTTCTTTATCTACTCTCTCACTTCTCCACATCATAAAAACAAGATTGGTAGGATTCAACATGAAATGAAAAGTTAGCAAAAATCTGGTGAGTCTGAGGTGGATGAAATATCAATCAAGTCAATTTGGTAATGAAAATGAATTTCTCATTTCTCTAAAAGGAACTAGTATTAACCAAGTACCTAACATATGCCAGGTACTTTGACTTTATACCTAATCTCATGTTTACTTTAATCCTCCATTGTACTTCATTGTGCCTGATGTCTACATAATAAAATCATAACAGATCTTTTCTTTATGAGCATCAAAACAGCAGCGCCTCATTAAAAGGGAGCAAACACAGGGTATTTGTTAATTTACTTAATCACTTTATATAGTTTGTAAAAGTATTTATTAAAGAATGCAGGACACTCACAAAAGATGCATTTAGTGAATCATCTATAAAGTTATCATGGGCATGTTTTAAAAATATGAAATTAAAGTGAAAGAATGCTTAGACAGATTGGCTAAACATCCTTAAATGGTTCAAAACTACTAAATTGTTACTGGAAATCAGAATTCAAAATTTTCCAAAATTGGTTGGAATGGCTATATCAAAAATGAAATGCATATTTCATTTCATATACAAATAGGTGACTTTATTATTCAATGAACTGGCCTTAAGCCAATGTGTTTTACATGTATTTACCCGATAACATAACAAGGCTTTGAAAGGGTAGGTGTTCAAATGCTTTGCATCCTGAGTCATCTCTGCTGTAAGTGGCGTCTGTGAGACACTGTATGGCCCTGTATGTGATACGCTCTACTTGCAGGTGGTTCAACACCAACAGCTTCAGCAAGGGGATGACAGTTTTAGCTGCTCTGCAGCCTGTTCCTGTCCTCTGACCCCTGGCTGGACTCTGGCTCTGGATCTTATCTTGCTCCCTGCATTACAACTTTCTTTTGGCACAGACGCGCTTGGCTCTCAGTGTTTACTTGTGTACACCTATCCCTGACTCTGAGTTTTAACTCCTGCCCAGTCTTCATGCCAACCTGAGTACAACAACTTGTGAAATAGTGCCACTGGTGATATTTGACACAGAGACCATGTGGCTCTCAGTGAAAAGATCAAAGCACTCTCCAACTCTGACCTAGTGCTGGCTGAAAGGCTGGGCTACATCAGCAAACATAGTGACCACAGTCTGTGCACATTCTCAAGGCCGTGGCTGGCAATTTAAAATGAGGCGTGCTATTAGAAATGGAAATAACTAGCGACAAAGACTCACCACATTAGGAGGCTGCTGAAAACGTTGGTGGCTTGTTTGCAGATAAATCACCTTTAAACAATTTACTGACCTGAAGAAGCTGGGCTATTTTGGCAATTCTAATCCCAAACGATAATCCGATGCCTCCAGGATGAATCAAATAAGAAAAGGTTTTGCACACTAATGGTCAAGGTTCCCATAATATGAAAATATTAGATTAAAATTCGTAGTCCTGGAATATTGTAGCCGCCTTGCATTGACTGAGTACAGAGCACAAACCAACCATGGCTAGAGACAGAAATGCTTCTCACTGACTTAATCACCTCTTGATAGCTTCATAGAAAGAGTCCTAGAAGATTTTATGGTTTATTCTGGAGAAATAGGTTTGTGTTTGAGGACTCTTTTTTTTAAACCAATGTTATCCACTAATTCAAATTATGGATCAAAATATTATTAAGAAAATAATATTACCTGAGAAAAGATTTTAATAGAACATAACTGTGACTTACAATGATATTGTAACATTTTAATATGCAATTTGTAATTTTTTTGTGGCTGCAAGAGTTCTGTTCAGGTTACATCATCATCATCATCATCAAGTACCTACTCTATGTCTGACACTCTGAAGGCACTTCACAGGTATTAACACATTCAGACTTTACCACAACCCCAAAATGTAGGTATGTCATTCCTTGTTTTTTTTTGGTGAGAAAGATTGTCCCTGAGCTAACATCTGTGCCAATCTTCCTCTATTTCGTATGTGGGATGCTGCCACAGCACGGCTTGGTGAGTGGTGTGTACGTCCACACCTGGGATCTGAACCAGCGAACCCCAGGTTGCTGAAGTGGAGTGTGCAAACTTAATCACTGCCCCACTGGGCCGGCCTCTCATTCCTGTTTAATAGGTAAGAATGTTGATTCACAAAAATATTAAATAGTTTGCCTGAAATTCCATCACTAATAAGGAGCAGAGGCAGGATTCACATCTAGATATATCCTAGTCTATCTGCAAAATGCAGAAAATCTTAACTAATATGCAGAGTAATTGTGAGGATCAAATGACACTATGGTGAAGGAAGTATTCTGTGAGTTTTTAAGCTGGTATGTAACTGTTAGGTGTTGTTAATATTATTGACAAGCTTCAGAATCAACTAGACCCTTTGCCATTGGACAACTTCTTAAAGTATTGTGGCACGGTTTTTCTACATACTGCATCCCCAAACTGAGTCAATGACTAAAGAGGAACTCTAAGGCGACAGAAGACACCCCTGGACCATTGAGTTGTGGTGCAGAAACAAAGAATAGTGCTTTGAATGGTGTTGAGGAGGAAAAGATGCAGTCGCCGTGAAGTTTATCCAAGGGGTGAGGAAATCACTAGGGACAAGGCTATTTGCTTCAACTTCAGGTTCACGAATTCGTTTTAGAGAAAAGCAGCTGTGTTGCATTGCCCAAGGGTCAACAGCTGCACATTTTTCACTCCACCTTTAGGAAAGTTAAATTGTTTAAAAACAAACAAATATTGGTGATTTTTTTTCCTAGAAAGCAAGTGTCGGACCCACTGGTGTGGTCCTTTCCATTCATCCCTATATGCCTCATAGTATTTTTCACATCTACATTTACAGCTATAGATATTGCAAACTACAACCATTAACGTTAACAATGATGAAGTGTCAAATCCCTTCTAAAAGTAATATTATGCCCTGTGTGATCTGCTTAAGAAGACAAGAAGGCATAGAGTATATTCTGGAAATGCTTTCCACTGAAAATAATTAAAATGTTAAAACTCTGCTCTCTGCTTTCAACTTCAGTCTCTAGAAATATGTCTAATTAATATTTATATATTAATTAGTGTTAAATAATAGTTTGCAATTTATAAAAGCTTTTATATATACTGAATACACTTAACAACACTTATAAGCTTTCAATTGCTTTGAGAATACAGTGCCAGGAAAATGCTATGTGTCCTCAGAGGAACTGATATTCACTCTCCTTAGTGAAAACCCAATATATGTAACCTCATTTTTCCCTTCATGCCCTGGCTTCTAGGAACCTCAGATTCTAATGTGATGAATATTTATGGCTATCGTATCAACCTCTATAGTTAGCATGCTTTCTCTCTTTTCTTTGTTCTTTCTATTTTTTTCATCAGCCTCAAGTGATTACTGCATACATAATTTTTCATAATCTGCTTCAAATGTTTTGAAAGAAGGTACATATGAGAAAATAAAGAAATGAATGGATGAATAATTTGGCTATTGTTTTCTTAATCTTAGAGCTAGGCAAAGCTACCTGAGCAAAGCTATAAAGCTTGTAAGTGGCAGAGCTGGGCTTCACCCCAAGTCCCTTGATTCCAAACCCCATGTTGTTTCCAGAATGACCATCCCTGGAGAATAAGGTGAGCTAAGATTTTACTCATCGCCTTGCCTCAAGAAGTAAAACTATTACATTTTCTGCCCAAGGTTGTGCAAATCTATACTGTTGCCTCTACTGTCTTCTTGAGAATCTTTAAACTCTTGAGAAAGAAGGAAAAAGAAAGGAAGACTGCTCTTGGCATTCCTAGATGTTCCGCACATTCAGTTTGGATATTTTCCATGTTGCAAAATGGGGATGGGTTGGATTTTGGAGCATCAATATGGCTGCTCCACATATTCCCTGCCATCTCATCCTAAATAGGAGGAAAAACTGCTTCTTTCTAAATGGTCCACACATCTTTGTCTATTGAGATATTGCAGCAGCTGCCACCACTTCTCCCTGCAGCTCAGCATGAATTTTTCTCTTTGTTGGAAAGAAGATATAAAAAGTCAATGTATTATTTATAGTAGCTGTTTTCCTCATTACATATTCACAATAATTGAAAGGTAGAAGAAGAATATAGTATAATAGAATGGGAAAAAAATGGTCTGCAGTAACTTCAGAAACATTCATAGGAAATGTTCAGCTGCTAAAAAAACCCCAAAAAACAAATACTGGATCTTAAAATACCATGTAAGCCACCCATATCTACAAAGCTTTATTTCTCCTACTTATTTGTCCAAAGCAATGCAATTAGTGTAAAATAGAACCTGAAGGATAACCTTTAGTTCCCTCCATGTTAGAAGGCCTGTAATGAAGGTATTTACTCTCAGAATGAGCACAGCTTCTGACGGTTAGCCCATCACCCTAATGAGGCCAAGACAGTGTATTCTACTCTGACGTAATTTTAGTCCATTTCGTAACCAAGCAGTACATCATTGACCCCAGCCAACTGGCTATCAAATACATGTTCTCAGTTACAAGGAAAACTGGTTGAGAAAATGTAGATGGATCAATCTAAATTTATCACCCTCATGAAATACATACCCCGCTCCACATACACATTCTTTGCTGACATGTGTTCCCAGTGCTACCTTAATCTATACAGGATAGTGTATACTCATCTGATGTAAACAACGTATTTTCTGCTACAAGACACTAAACCTTAAGTTCCCCATGTGTGATATGAAAAGTTTGGACTGGATAGTACAATGGATCTTTCTCATTTAGAAGGGTTTCAGCTAAAACTAACAGAAACTTTGACTCAGAGTGTCATAAACCCTAGTAAAAACGTATTATCTTACATAATAAGAAGTCTGGAGGGTCTTACTGGGTGGCTCCAAGGCCAGTAAGTTTAGTGGCTTAATGACATGCTTGTAGCTGAGGTTCTTTCCATCTTTGGCTCTGTTATGCTCCTGTTGACTTAGCCTCTGTCCATCTCCCTTCGTGGTCACACATGTTGGCACAGTTCCAGATATTGTACACATACATAACAAGGTCAAATGGAAAAAAGAGGTTCTTTTTCCTTCACAAGTCTTTTTTTTATTAGTAATGAAATCTTTTTCTGAAGCCCTCCAGCAGACTTCCCCAAATGTTTCATTGTCCAGAATTGCATCACATACCCTTCCCTATACCACAGGCAAAGGGAATGAGATGACCATAGCTGACTCAATGACATTAAGAAGAGAATGGGCTACCTGAACAGAATTTTAGTTCTGTTAAAATGGAGGAAGCGGGGGAACTGATGTTGGGCTAGCAATCAAAAATGTCTCCTCAAGTCCACACTTTACCCTACCAACATGTAAATATATACCCTTTGCCCCATTCATACTTGGTAAAAAATGCTCACATATACATAAATTATGCCTACCACCTCCCTAAAGGGAGACAGCCCAAAGCCTCATCAGTCATTACACCCAAGTCTATATCCAGGATTTCTCAGATTTATTTTTAACTTCTTCCATCATGGTCTGTGGACATATGGCTAAAGACAAATTTTCATCACTAGCATATCTAATATAAAATAGAATAAATTCTCTCCTTGTCCTCCCAAAAAATCAACTCTGATTCTGAAAACGGGACAATAGGAAGTGGCTGACAACAGTCATTGGTCCATAGCACTTACATTCTGTGGGATGAGAGTAGTAAGGACTTCCTATCCCAGCAGAGATACTTGGTCACCCAATTGCACAGCCCCAGTTCTACTTTCAGGAATGGTCTTTCTTTTCTTTGTCGTGGCAGAGAGGGTTAGCTGCTCTCCAAAACCTGTTTTGTCTTCCTCCTGGGCACACAGCCAGGCCACCTTTCTCGGTCTTCCTTGCACTTACTTGTAGCCACGTACACTGAGATCTACTCCACAGAATATTAATGGGAGTGCCATGTGTCACTTCCAGGCTGGGCTTAAAAAACTACCAGTACATATGCCTATATATTCTTTTTTCCCTCCTTCCAGCTCACTGAAGTAGACACCTAATAAGATTATCTTAAAAGATTTTGTTTAATATGGTGGAACCTCTTTCAGTGTGGATCCTTGAATAAATGCGTGGATAAAGACTGTGCTAGTTACCTCTTCACTTGCTCAGTCTTGTTATGCAAATAAGAAATAAAATTTCTGTTGTGTTTGAAACATTTAAATATTGGGTTTATTTGTTATGTCAGTCACCCTACCCGGACTAATATAAATCTCCTTTATGGCAACATTGGAGATGAACATTGAGGAAAATGTTCTTCCTGGGAGCCGCACAGCTTTAGTATTCGATATCCTGTTGGTGGGAGTTTAGGAACTCAGGGAATTGCCTTAGTGACTGAGTAGTTACAGGCCATTGTTTATTAACCTTGGACTTTCTTTGGTAATACAATTCCTGTAAGAACTCAGTCAGCTTCAGGTGCTTCCAGTCAACTCCATGGGCTAATAACACAGCCAACGATCTTTTCTAGAAATAGACTGTGAGCCTGAGAATTCCTGACGCTATGCCATGGACTTCTACATGATGCCGGTCCTCCTAGACCTCAGATTAATGACCTCTGCCCTGAGGCAATTTAAAACAATAACCTTGGGTGGGAAGACAATACCTATAATCCAATCTTGGCCATCTGGGTTTTTCCCTGTGTCAGACAGAAACAACTTTATAAAAATTCTTTAAGACAGGCCTGGAAGATTAGGCTTGTCTTTTGCCTCAAATTTATCTGCTACTGCTAAATCTCCTGCTTCTCGCTTTAAGATGGTCCATCCTTAGTCTTCTCTTGTTTCTTTCCCATGGAATCTCACTGAAAGGCATCCATTGATGTTCCTACCATTTCCCCTAATACCAAAGCCTCCCTAGGGCCATGATCTCTGTTCAAGAACAACAGATAGTTTAACCTATTGCTTCACAACTACATAAAAAAGAGTCACTAACTTCCCAGTCAGTTTCTTCACCACTAAGTATAGCACCTTCTCCATTTACCCAATTCCTCATTTTAGGTTCTGTTGTTTTCAGCATCCCACTTCTGAATCAAATATCTGTATCAGTAGGTTGTTTAGTTGCCAGAATAAAAAGCAAAATCTACCTGATTTAAGGAGGAATTGAATTTACTGAAAGGATATTGGATAGGAATTATGTGGGGATGAAAAACTGGACCAGAGGATGTATAGTCAGGAACAATGGCCCAAATCATGTGCAGAACTGGCTTGGTGAGAACACAACTCTTACTGTCACAGAGCCCAGCATCCTGCAGCTCACACTGCTGATGTCACCAGCATGCAGCACTGGGTGCTGCCACTGATACTGCTCTGGGAAATTAATCTTGCCGCCATAGCCCTACCACAGAAATATTTCTTTGCCATTCCACATTCTAGATCCCAGCGTAAAGCCTGGATATTGCATCTCGTTGGCTGAGCTTAAGTCTCGTGCATGCTCTTGACCTGCAAGGGAGGCTGGAAAAATGAGGAGCTGGCACTAGTTTCTACTCCCAACTCATAAAATGGGAACGCCTCCAAGTACAGAAGTGCCTCAGATATGGGGTAGCCAGAAAGAATGACAAGTATTTCCTATAGTCCTTTTACGAAATTTGAAAATGTGCTATTAAAGCTTCTATTTTCTAACAAAGTTAAAACTTACAATTCATATTAATTCATTCAATAAATACTTTGTTGTGCTTCCCTTGTGTTGGGCACAACAATTAGTTGTTTTTCTGACCTTTTTATGTCTCTGAGAGTGAGAGTCTCCTTTTCCTGGAACTCACCTCTCATTGATGCTGCCAGTGGCATCCCCAAGATAAGACCTAGTTTGGCCACAACATATTCCTTCAAAAGCTAAAGTCATCCTTCCTGTTGGGAGGTTTCCACCAGGAGGTTAGTATCTGGAGACTGTGTGATTTTAGTGCCAATCCACTTGGGTTAGAATTTCTTTAGAGACACTTCTCAATAATGTTCTCATATGAACCCAGAACAAAGGCCACCAAAGGCTTACCCTACGTGTCCTAGAACATTCTTGAAGCTCAGCCTGAGCCAGCTGCAGAACACTTGTCCCCAGCATTTCCTTAAAATCTTGATGCCAGCTGATTCACTGTGCCTTACAACCCATCATCTTTGT
Source organism: Equus asinus (assembly GCF_041296235.1). Taxonomy (NCBI): domain Eukaryota; kingdom Metazoa; phylum Chordata; class Mammalia; order Perissodactyla; family Equidae; genus Equus; species Equus asinus. The sequence continues at coordinate 51,541,758 of NC_091800.1, forward strand.
GAACAAGGAAACTCCTCGGGCTGTCTATTCTCTTCATATTTTTTATACTCATGATTTTCTGTTTCCTCTCCCCTAGCCAGCCTCCTACTATTCAACTCTTTTGCAATATTTGCTGTCTTCAAGAAATCCCATTTCATGATGAAGAAGAATTCCATCATCTTAATCATCTTCATAGAATTATTATGCCTTCTTAATTGGCTTTAAATCTGATTTTCTCTCAAGAATACATTCTCCCTTAGCCTTTTCAACTAAAACTAATCCTTCCTCCTCTTTTTCAGCATTAGGCTTGGGGAAATGTGTGTGAGTGACACGGAGTGGGAAGGAATCCCCAGTACTGCTCCGAAGCATTGTTCTCTCATCGTTGTGTAAATACCCCTTGTCCTAAGAGGGCTAACTATTCAGCTCGCATGCTCTCTACGCTTCCCTGTGGATGACCTTCTACAAATACATAGAATCTTTCATCTGACTTACGTTCTTCATCTTCACCCCTCATCCAGCCACTATTTTAGATGACTTGTCTGTTGTTGAGGACAAGCCCAATATTCTGGCCTCATGTGCCTTGTCCTCCTCATCTCAATGACTGGCAATCTCATTCTACTTCATACCCATGACTGCTCAGGGACTGGTCTCATCCCCAGAGACTGCCTTCACACTGAACCCTTCAACTCAGATTTCCCAATGGCTAATCGAGGTCTCCTCTTCTTTAAGCATTTTTACCTATTACACCCACTGATTCTTTGCTTGCATTGAGATATGCAGCTGCTTAATCTCTTGATTTTTCTCCCAATTTTGTCAATCTCTTTGAGTTCTCATTTTCTTCCATATCTAATCTAAACTCAGGGACGTGATAACTTTTTCTCTTATCTATACTCTCCGTTCTCTTCCCTCATAGTCTTACAACTTTTCCTCGCTCCCAACTCCCCAGGAAAACTCCTGCTTTATGTCAAACTGTCTACTTTGTCAGCAACTCCACCTAGGTCCACACATTAGGTGCTTAATAAAGGTTGAATTAAATTAGTTGCACTTTCTACATTAGATGTTACCGTTGCCTCAGATCATTGTAGAGCTGAATATTTTAGCTGGCTTTGGGTCACCAGGAATCTGTTACAATCAACTTCCCAGTATATAGCCAGTTCTAAAGAATCTTCCTTGATCTCTCTGTAACAGTGCGTTAATACCAAAGGTCAGCTACTAGAAACCTAACTGATTCAAAGTGAATTAAGAGCACTTGTGAGTAATTCTTTTCAACACTTGTAGCGACTTTTCTGTTCTAGGATGTGGAAGGAAGTCATGAAGCATAACAATTGATTCTCCCCCTCACCAGGGACACCTAAAGCTGACACTATTGAAGCTGAATGTTGATCTCTGAATAGAAGGTCTTCTGGGAGGGAATGTGAACAAGAAATTTTAGGCAAAATTATATGCAAACTCAAAAGGTGCGAAACTGTATGGTGTGTTTGAGGAAGGGCAGAGGAAAGAAAGCCACATTTTCTAAGTGCCTATTTTTGCCAGCCTTGCATAAGGCACTTTAAATACATTACCTAGCAAGCAGTTCAGTGAACTTGAAAATAGGGACCTGGGAAAAAACAGTGATGAAAGGTGGCAAGATGAGGTTGGAAAGTTAGCATATTGCAGGGTTCTGAAAGCCCTTAAATGAAATTTAAATTTTTTAGTTTTACCTATAGGTTATGGGAAGTCATTTTAGGCTCTTAAATAAGGAATATCATGATCATGTATACATTTTTGGAGGATCACTGATGACACTAAATAGGAAGAATCCAAGATGTTTAATGACATGAGCCACACCTATCTACTTCACTACTCTTTCTCCAGCATCTACCATTGCTCTTGACATTCAATAAAGAGTTGCTGCATGCATAAACGAATGAATGAGACAGAAAGTAAGGAGAATAATCAGGAGGGCTTTGCATAGTTTAGGTGAGGAAAATCTCATCTAAGGTCATGGTGGTGCAGGTGGAAAAGAGAGACCAGAAAGACTTGGGGAAATTGGATTTGTGATTTAAGAGAGAGAGAAAAATTCAAAGTAACTAAAAGATTTGTTGATAGGTAATTCACATTAGTCTTGTAATAATAATTCTTACCCCAGAGGATTTTACATCATCAAATGTGAATGACTATGCAATACATTATATTAATGAGTGAAATACACTTGAGGATTGTGTTTGGCTGCGAGCAAGAGAACCCTCTAAAACCTAGGTTTAAATAATTAGGGCTTTTATTTTCTCATATAAAAAAGTTAGAGTCAGGTGGTCCAGGACTGGTATAGCATTCTACAATGCCACCGGAGAGTTAGTTCCTTCTAGCTTTCAGCTCTGTCATATTTCTTAATGTATGTGCTGTAGACTGAATGTTTGTGTCTCCCCAGAATTCATATGTTGAAACCTAATGCCCAACGTGATGATATTAGTAGGTGGGACCTTTGGGAGGTGATTAGGTCCTGAGGGCAGAGCATTCATGAATGGGATTAGTGCCCTTATAAAAGAGGCCTTAGAGAGCCCCTTCCCCACTCCCACCGTGTGATGATATAACAAATTGGGAGTCTACAACTTGGTAGAGGGATCTCAGAAGAATTCGACCATGCTGGCACCCAGATCTTGGACCTCCAGTCTCCAGAACTTCTGCTCATAAGCCACTCAGTCTATGGTATTTTTTATGGCAGCCTGAAAGTACCAAGACCATTTTTACCTCACGGCCATCAACCAGTGTTGGATGCATATTCCATGAAGAACAAAGGAGGGGAGCAAAGGGCAAAGGATGTGTGCTTGCTGATTCTGTTCCCTTGAGTGGCATTCCCTAACGTTCCATCCAGTGGGTGGCTGCTTCATCACATTGTTCCCTGGTGCAAGTATGGCTTGGAAAATAGCTTTTTCATTACACACATTGCAAGCCAGAAAAAAATCAGAGTTCTCTTAAAAAGAAAAAGTGCGAAACAAATATGAGTAGGCAACTATTAGTAGTGTCTGCTATCACATATGAAAAAAGGAGATTGTATTATACCTTGATTGTTTCGACCATCTCTTTCTTATGAAGACCAGGGGTTTTCCTTGTGCTGCTTTGTGGTATTTACAAGAGCAGAGAATTCAACTTGATATTAAATTTCAAGAAATTGAATAAGGATGTCACAGAAGAACGATAATATCTCTATAAAAGTATTTCTTGCATTTACGAATACCGGCTGGCTCGTCTCCTTACTTCTTGAAGACGCAATTTTCCTATTCCTATACTTACTCCAATCCGTAGGCTGGAACTGAGCCTAGGACATCCCCTCTGTCAGATGTTCTTCTAGTTGGCCCTCTTGAGTCCCAGAGTGTTCTTGTAATACCTTGTTTCCTACTAACGCAGTGGAAGTACTGGTATCCCATTTTTGCCCCACCTCCAGTTTCACTAACATTTTATAATCTGTTGCTCTTTAGTTATCTAGATTCTTTTTGCTTTTAAAAATATAACTTCTGCCTTATCCTTAAAAAATGAGATTCTAGATTCTATATGCAGTCAGCTGCTGGTCACTAAGTATTTGTTGAGTGTCTACTGTGTTCCATGTGCTCTAAACTTCTCTAGTCCTTTGAACCTTCCTTCCTTTGGGCAAACCTAGGCTGCCTGGACCATCAGACCTACCGCTTAGTTCCCTCTTGCCAGGGCTTTAGATTCCATGACCCACAAGCATTTGGTTATGAAAAAGAGAGAGAGAGAAAGCCTCATGTGCGTGATAAGAGCCCCTTTGGACACAAGCCATCACAGCCTCAGAGGTTGAGAGATATGCCTATTAGCAAGAGATGGGTAAAACCATGAGGTGTCTCATGTATACATTCAACATGATTGGTTATATCTGTCCTACAGGAGAGATGGTTGCTTCTCTGAAAATAGTATTGTGTCAAGGAGGGTACTCTTACTTATATATAACTGTCCTTTTCAAGCACCAATGTCACATCTTACCCATCTTCCTTTTAGTATGAAGCAAAATGTAGAAATAAAATTATGTAAATAAATGTATCCACACAATCTTGCTTGGAGATGTACTGAAAAATTAGGCTATACATCAGAGGAAACATTTTTACCCATTTGGTCAGTAATTTAACTTTTCCCTGACCTCCATTGAAAGACATATAGATGCCATGATTCTTCTGCCAGCCTGTTAAATTCTAGTGTTTTAGTGGTTTATGAAACTGAGGTTGCTTTATCAAGATCAACACTGGAGAATAGCATATTCCATGTGGCTAGAAAACTGACAGCTTTATCCCTCCTGTTGGTTTCAGTAAGTGCGTGGAGTTTTTAACTCATAATTCCTTTATTATGTCCCAAGAAATGAGACTCCAGGTATACAAATTCTCTTTTCCAAAAGTCCTCCAAATCAGCATCTAGTAATGATGAATGATTACATAATTAACTTACATTTAAAAGGAGGGGAAAGTTTCTTACCTGTGTTAGAAGAAAATGGCTTACAGGAGAGCTATTCTATTAAAGTTCAAAGGAAGAAGGAGTATCATAGTTGTAATAAATCAGGGAGAAAATTTAAAGATATCTTTACAAATCATTTGTATGCCTACTTAAGACTTTCTGGAACATTCTTTGGCTGTTATAAGAGTTTTGATTAACTGGGTTGTGAAGTTATCATGCAATGTGTAGATTTCTCTGTGGAAAATAATTCCAACCTACAAATCACACCTAAACTAATAATCAGTGTTTGGTGTTCTTGACTGGGCCAAAGCCTTAACAAATTGCAAAGAGTATGTCAAAAGACAGATTGAGGTGGCTTGTGGAATTTAGGGAAATGCTTGGTCTGACAGTTAATCAATTGAAATACCTGCAATTGAAAGATTGTGTTACTAATTCTCTTCACAATTTATCTTTCTTTCCTCATCTCTTCTAAATAAAGGCTCAGAAATTACCACCTTTCCTAGAAAGTGACCCACTGAGCTTGTAGCTTTCCTGAAACAGGGATGGCTAACTGGAAAACTCTTAAAAAGGCTGAATCCTGTTTCTGAAAAATCATCAGATTTTGTTTTGTAAGGTTTTTCCCAATCATGGCAAAAAAAAGGACGAAACATATATGAATTATATAACTCTAATAATTTCAAATAAATTAAGAAACCTAGATGGATATAGGCAAACTTTTTGAGAAGAACACAAGGTTTTGACTCATTTCATCGCGAATGGGCATTCTTACACCCAGGAATCAGTAGATTTGGGTCATTGTCCTGCCTTACCTACAAGAATGATTAATTACAAATTATAAAATATAACTGTTACTCAGAAACTGTGCTTCCTGAGCATATTGCTTGTTTTTTTTTTCCCCACAAAGAAATAGCTGAGGACAAATAAGTGATATTCACAACATAAAGGATAAAATATAAGGTCTATTTAATTTTGTATGTACTCTGCCCAAATTTTAAAAGATGATCTACTTATTTGATTTTTCATGTCCTTTGATTACATTAAACCTATAAGTTTTGAAAAAATATCTAAAAGTGCATCTAGCAAAAATGAAAAACATAAAGTAGAAAATAATGACAAAAAGGAAAAGGGGACTAAAGACTGAGAATGAGACGTAAGAAATAACAACTGAATATATCAGAGCTTTGTTTGGATCTTGATTTGATTTGATTATACACACTGTATAAATATATCTTTGACGTAATCTTGGAATCATGAATATGAAGTATGTATCAGACGATATTAAGAAACTACTATTAATTCTGCTAGATTTGATAATAGCATGGTATTTATATGGCGTGTTTTATATATATATAATATATGCCTTACCAGTTAGAGATGGATAGAAAAGAATTTACAATGGAAATGGAATAATGTCTGGAGTTTGCTTTAAAATAGTTTAGAAAACAAACAAAAAAGGTAGGAGGGCATAAGTGAAAAGAGATTGATGAATATCATAATTGTTCAGTCTGAGTGAGGAGTACAAAGATTTTTTTTATACTATCCTTCCTGCTTCTATTTATGTTTGAAAATTTTCCACAATAAAAATTATAATCTCAATTCATTGCCTTAGAAATGAGTAAATACCCTGGAAACTTCCTTTTTTTGTATTAGTTATTAGTTTAGGCATTTTTAACAAGAGATGTCTTTCGTAGCTACACACATAAGGCTAGAGTCACTTTTGTCCATGGTGATTTCATTTTCTCCACACAGGGTTAGCAGAGAATTAGAGGCCAAGCTGATTGCAACATTGTTACACTAGGTTTAAATCTGTCCAAGCAGTCGACTAACACCACAGATATGATAGTCCCCTCCGGAGCTACAGTGATCTCAGGGGAGGTGCCAGGATTTACTTCACTTCCCCTTACCTCTGTGGGGATGTCGGGGGAGGAATGCCTTTCCGTTACCTCTTAAGTGGGAGAGGTGAAGGGGAGGAATGCCTGGGATCAGAAGCCGGTCCCTGTCTTTACCAGCAACTGAGGGAACCCAGGAATCCCCTCCAACTGCTATGGACAGTGCAGTGAGAAAGAAGAGCAGTCTCATTTTTGCTGCTAGGAATGCACAGGGAAAGAAATGTTCTTGGCATTCTCATACTGGAACAAGTGATACATTTCCTTATAGAAACCAAGACATTGCTTCCACAAAACATTAATAAACATTGTGTGGAGCAGCATGAGGCATGGGCTTATGTCACATAAGTTTGAGAACTGTGTGGTTAAACACACGGAACATTTCTTTTTTCATGTAATTTGTGTGTAATACTTTAATACATCTGACAAGCCTCCTTCGGAACAGGTATGGGGGACACTGAATACAGTAATTCCCAAACTGTTTGAGCACTAACTCTTTTTCTAGGAACATCATGTGAGAGTAATATTTTTTGGAATGCAATTTGAAAAATGCTGCCCTTGACCAAACCTTTTTTAACTCAAGCCACAAGTGTACAATGGGCTCTTAACTTTGGTCTCTTTTTCTTTTTGTGCCTAGCCATATAAAGTTCTTTTGTACATTAATTTATTGAATAGCACTGATTTATTGAACCGGCCCTGGTGTTCTACTGGTTAAGGTTTGGTGCTCTCACTGCTGTGGTCCAGGTTCATTTCCTGCTCAGGGAACCACATCACCTGTCTATCGGTTGTCATACTGTGGTGGCTGCATGCTGCTGTGATGCTGAAAGCTATGCCACAAGTATTTTAAATACCAGCAGGGTCACCCATTGGTGGACAGGCTTCAGCGGAGCTTCCAGACTAAGACAGACGAGGAAGAAGGACCTGGCCACCCACTTCTGAAAAAACTGCCATGAAAACCCTATGAATAGCAGCAGAGCATTGTCTGATACAGTGCCGGAAGGTGAGAGAATGGTGCAAAAAGACCGGGCAGGGCACCCCTCTGTTGTACACAGGGTCACTAGGAGTCTGTACACATGGTCGCTAGGAGTCAGAATTGACTTGACAGTGCTAACAACAACAAACTGATTTATTGAGTGTCTACTCTGTGCCTACTCTCTGCTTGGTGCTGGAAATACAAAGATGAATTAGACACATGGTCCCTGTCCTCAAAAAATTCATACTCTACCAGAGGAACCGGACACGATGCAAATGATCAGGTTAAATGTTCACAAGCCGTATGAACATGGCAATGATAGCACAAAGAAGAGGAACAATGTGTCCTGAGGGCAGGAGAACACTCTCTGAGCAAGCTGCCACTTATTAACTGCCTAACTGATATCCATTCCTCACCTCAGAACAGTCCCCTTATTTCTGCTTAGAAAATTCTTGTGTTTCCTGGGAAGCTGACTCTACCAGTGCCAATCTAGTCAGCACTTCCGTTCCTCTGTGCAAGGACAAGTTCAGGAGCAGCAAATGCCACCAGCAAGTCCAATTAGAATGAATCTCAGGAATTAGGCCTGGAATGTTGTGACCCTGCATTTTTGCCTCTTGATATACTGCAGCCTTTTCTGCTCCTCTGAGAAAAACCAGACTGGAACAAAGTACGATATAGAGGAGGGCGGAGCTGGGAGAATCACAAGGAGATGAGCCAAAGACCTTTGGATTGAGTGCATCGAAGTCTATCCTACCTTATACTTTTCAGTTCTCTGAATAATACATTTTCTTTATTGCAAAGCCAATTTGCCTTAAATTTTTTGTTTCCCATTTGAAATATCCTAAGTGATATAATCCTGTGCCCATGCCTTTGCCTTGTCATTCTCTCCAAATAAAATAGCCACCTTTCCTGACCCAGGTCCTACTCAAGTTCCACCATCACTTTGTATCCCTCCTGGGTCAGCTGAGTTTACAGTGCTCTCTCACTCCTTTACCACTTATTTGCACTATGTTCATTTATTACTTAAGTACTCCTGTGTTAACACGCGCACTCACGTATATATCTTGTCTCCTAGACTAGACTATAAATTTTTTGAAAATAGAGATAATGGACTTATTATGTCACATGGAATAAAGTACTCTATAAACATTTGTTCAATAAATATTACTCTTTCACAGCATACCCCCATTTCCTGCAGTTCTTAGCATAAGGCCTAATGTATAGCAGAATCATAATAGTCATTCACATTTTACTTCTCAGCTGTCACGCCATCTTGGCATCACTCTTGATTCCTCCCAAGTAAGATTGATCACTCCCATTCTTGTGCACGCATAGTATCCTCACAGCTATTACACTGTTGCTATCACTTATTTCTGAAGCTCTTCCCCTGCTAGATTGTAGAGACAGAGACCGTATTTGTCCATCTTGGTTCCCCAACACCTGATAAAGGTACATAGTAGATATTCAATAGATCTTATTAAATATACTAGAGAGAGAATTAGTTTATTTCTGGTTCTTACAGTGGTACTTAAAATATCTATACAATTCCAACTGATATAATAATTCTTCCATTTTGTTCAAACATATCACAGACATATAGAGCTAAGTAGTAAAATGAGCTTAAGCAGTATGTTTCTTTCATTCATTCACAGATGAAGGATATTAGTTCAAGAATAATCTTATCAGAAAAACTTCTATGTCAAAGTTCAGTGCTCAATAGTAATTATTTCTATGTCTGAGTGACAACCTATACTAACACCACTTTCCTCTCTATGATAAAATGAATTGTATTAAATCAAAGAATCTGTACATAAAGTAGAAGAGAAGCAGGTATTACAAAATTCTTTTAAAGAACCATGACCCTTTGATAAATATTGAGTGTACCCTGTGTGATAGCTGGAATATCAAATGCCTTGAGTGATTTCCTCTAGAAGATAAAATTTCATTAAAGGAACACAGTAGCAAAAAAGCCCAAGCTTCCAGCAAGCCTTTATCTTTTCTCCACTCCCATTCTTCTTGACTTGTCATAGATTTACATCTGTGTAGACCCTACTCTCCGTGCGTCTTTGTCTTTGATGTTGCCTTCACATCTCTGCCGCTTTGTTAAGATTGTATAATATATTTCTTTTCTAAATTCTGCCATTTTCACTGTCATGTTACTCCCCATCAATTTTATTTGACCATCGCTCAGAAGAGACTTCCAAGTTCTTTCCTGAATCACAAAACAGTTTTTTCTCCTTAGTAGAACACCGTCATGACTACCAAAATATGCACCAATTTCTCATTTCAGGATAACTTCAAATAAAGAAAGAAAAAATTCCATTAATAATACATTTAGAAAAACTGTCAAAGATTTTAAGAGCATTTATACTGCATTCTAACAAAGTTACAGCAGCAGATATAAATATAGGCCATATTATTATAAGGTTGTGATCCATGGACCATCAGCCTCAGCATCACCCGGGAGCTTGATACATATACAGAATCTCAGGCTCCGCCTTCACTTTCTGAATCAGAATCTACATTTAGCATGATCCCCAGGTAACTCATATGTACAATAGTGTTTGGAAAGTACTAAATATAAACATTAAAAGGCTTTTAAACATCAAAATACTTCCACTGATACCGTTGACAGACTTCTATTCTTTATGTTGTACTTTCTAAGCTTTCTGCCAAGAAAATCCTCAATAAATATTATTTAAAAGATAATTAAAATATAGTTTCAGTCAGTTTAGAGCTCACAAACTTGTAGGGATGACAAACTTCTATGAAAGCCCAGAAATGGGTGTGGCTAACTCAGTATGGTAAACCAGGAGAGGCTTTAGTTTTCCCAAACTATCAAAAAAAAAAAAAAGGAATATAATATTCCCACTTGACTACCTCCCAAGGTTGCTGCAATATTTAACACTGTTATTTATGGAACACAGTAATATGCATTGAGAAAGAACTGTGTAAGCAATATACTTGCAAATAATGTTTTGATGAGAATTTCCTCCAGCAAATATTTTCTCCATTATAAAATGTTCAAAAGTATGCAGAGATAAGTCCTAATTACTAGAGACTTTGTAATTATGCATGCAAGCTTAGTGCAACCCACAGTAGTCTAAGGGTTGCGTTCACAAAAGGCCACAACAATTCACTGGAGCTGAGAAACACAGAGCTCAGTAGCACAATAACCAATAGAATTCTGTTGACCTAACCAGAAGGGCTAACTAGAAATAAAAATATTTTTATTGGTTCTGTTTATAAACCATATTTAACTTCCCCATCAGTTTGAATGTAGGAAAAACTGCAGTATTTGTCTAAAAGTATAGAGTAATTTTTTACTTTACTAAATGCATTGCAGATTGGACATTTACTATTAAAGTACAAAGCTGGCACTCATTTTACATAGTGATTGGATGTAAACATTTCACCATCATAAAAAAATATGTATTAAGTGCTTCTTGAATGAAGTACTAGTGATGTAGATACATGTGGCTGTAGCCACTAGGAGCATATTCACTCTGTCGTGTTTGTCTTTACTATTCTAGTCCAGGTCAAGCAAGATGGAGTCAAGTTTCCCAACAGTGTCTATATGTGTGCCGATATTTTCTTTAAGGCCTGTTAAGAAACAAACTACAACAAAATAATATCTATTTTGTTATAAACTATATTAAATTAAATTAAATTTTGTTGTAAACTAGATTGAATTGTTATAAAGTGTATATTTTGTTATAAACCAAAACAGACTATAACAAAATAAATATTTGTTCCTGTTCCATCAATAATAGACTAAGAAATTCCATACTGAGGTCTTTCTCTCTCATTGCCAAATGCTCTTAAATTATCTCAGAATTTATAGCAATAAACTTTAGAAATCACAGAGGCCTCAAGAACAACAAATGAGACCAAGCACAGAGTGAGGCTGGCATATAGAGTAACTGGTTCACCAGTAAACATATCAGTCAGTCAACAGTATTTATTTCTGACTTGATCAACAACAACTTGGAGTGTAGTTTCACTTCAGTGACAGGTTATAATGCATTGTGAGTTGACAGGCTTAGTTTAGGGCCAAAGCAGTTTGGGCTGTTACACAGAACGGTGGAAGAGGCAGAAAGGGTCAAGTAACAGTCTTGGAACTTTTGGCTCAGAATGGTGCTAACACTGGCCAGACTAATGACTTTGACTCCTAAGACCTCTTAACTTCGCTGTAGGTCTTCTGGAGTTCTGTAATCAGAACAGTGATGAGCTAAGATTGTTTCCATGACTAATGATTAACCAAAGTTCTTTAAAGTAGTGAGGTTGTTATACATACTAGTTGGTATTGTATCCTTTAAATGTACAATCATATAGCAATCACCAGACTCTTCCAGAAAAAGAACATAGCAAATAACTCAGAAACACAATCCTAATGATCATCTTTTTAAAATAGTTTTTTTCTTAGGACATATATAGGAAACCACAATGCTTTAAGATTGGTAACAGCTTCCTTTGCTGATATATGGCTCATTTTAGTCTGTGGCAATTGTAATATATTTTATTTAAAACTTAGTCAGCTCAATTCTTCTTACTTAGCCACCTTCCCTTCCAAGATGTTTATACGAGGCCATGAAGACTTAACCAAAGCCCTGTTTTCAGATACGGTGAAATGGATAGGTGGGCCCTGGGCCAGGGTCCTTCCCGGGAGACCAAGCAGTAGCCCTGGATCCAGAGACATCTTGGAAATTCTCAGAAGGTGATGGTGGAGGGTGCATTTGATAGAGACCCAAAGTTGTCCTGAGGTTCAGAGACACATCCTCTAGGTGATGTTGGGAACTGAGGATATTGACTATATAACATCCCATGGTGGGGTGTGGGGCAGAGGAGTTATCTGTCTGCTTTCCTCCAATCCTTTCATTTCCCTCAATGATTTTTTAAAATGCCTTTAGTTGTTTATTTAAACTACATTTTACTGAACAAAAACAAGTAGTTAAGACAAATAGTGTTTACTATGTGCCAGCCATGGTGTAAGTGTTTTATCTATATATTTACTCATTTAACAATACTGATTCTATAAGGTGTCTATTTTTCCCTTTTACAGATAAGGAAACTGAGGCAAAGAGAGGTGAAAGAAGTTGCTCAAGGACATAGCCAGTAAGTGGCAGAGCTGGGATTTGAACCTCGAAGCTTAGCTGGCTGGTCTTGTGCTCTTAATTCCTGCTCTCTATTGCTTCATTTGCAACTTTGTTAAATTGATATTCTACAAAAAAATATAAAACACAAGACCTGTGCACAGACGATGCTCAACAAATTTTCTCTCTCCTCATGTAAAAATGTCGATGTACATGCTTACTTCTAGGGAGGGCAGAGTCCTTTATTACTCAGAGGTTAAGATTGTAGGCTCAGCAGTTAGCCAACCTGGGTTCAAAATCCTACCATTCCTTACTTGCTGTGTGGCCATGGGCGAGCTACATAACCTGTGTGTGCCTTAGCGGACTTGTTTGTAAAATATGATAACAGAGTAGTGATCTCAGAGGATTGCTGTGAGATTGAATGAGATAGCATGTAAAGTTCTTGCACAATTCTTGTTACGTAGTAACTACTCATGAAATGTTGTTGTTATTATTAGGGAGCCTACAAGCTGTGATTTAATACCCAGCATTCCATTGGGAACATAGTAGACAGTGAGTAAATATTTAATGAATGACTGAACGGACGTATGACTTACTTAATTTGCCCAAGTTTGATTAGCTCCAGGGATGACTGGGGCCAGAGAGGTTGTATAGTATTTTCCTGGTCCCTGAAGGATGCCAATATGACTCAGCAAATCCTCATTCTGGCGTTTGACAGTGATGTGCTTAGCTGCTTGGGCCCTGTCTGACTTTGACGTGATCCCAGCTCTGACACATTTCATAGTTTTAGACACTGACAAACCCAAGCCAGGTCAGTCCCCAGATGCTGAGAGTTGCTGCAGGTTGGGGCGTAGCTGGAAGAAAATATAGTTATTTAACATTGCTCACTAAATGCAATACATGTGTCTTTCTAATGACCTTACTAAATGACAATTATTCCTCTTTTTTAGATGTATATATAACAAAATTGTTTACAATGCCGTCCCTTTGAAGGAGCATAAAGTCTGGGAGTATTTTCGGAATAACAAAAATAAGGAGAGAAAAAGTGGCTTAGTATAGTTTCAGTGTTTTGTATATTTAATTCTTAGATAATTCATGTATTACCAAGCATGTTAGTTAGTGTATTCTATCCATGCTGTCATTTATTCATCTAAAAAATACTTATTAACTACCTAATATATGCTAGACACTGTTTTAGGAGTTGAGGAGATACCAGTGAATGAAATAGATCAAAATTATATCAATCAACCTGGCTGTCCAACAGAAAATTTATATTAGAATTACATTACTTCAATGTAATAATACTTTCCTGAAAATGCCAGGAAGTTGATATTCAAATTCAACAACTGGAAGTTCTATAGCTCTAAGTTCCGTAATCTTTAATAAGTTGTAAATTTAATTGAAAAATGTTATTGTTTCTTTTAAAACTATATCTATGAAATTGTGGCTCAATTATTATGCTGGGCAAAATATGATGGTAAAATCTGGAAAGTTAAGAGAGGCCAGTTCCTCTAAACCATCATTTTGAATATTATTTTCCATGGTCTGTTTATAGCTTAAAAGCAGAAGGTGACTTTCTTGCATGAATAGCTTTGGAAATACATCTGTGCTTCACGAATATTTAAGCATGAAGAATGATGCTCAAGGTTTCCCAAATGTATTTAATGGCGGAACCCCCTTTCTGGTGGATCTTCTGGTTGGTCAATTGTTTTACTGAACACATTTTGGAAAAATATTTGCTGAACCTCCTCTGTCATTTATTTTCAGGGCATAAAGGAATTATATACAATGGTACGCACATAAAAAAAATTGTAGAACCAATTTTTCATCTTGTTTTGTAAGATGAACAACAGAGCAATAAAAATGAACCCTAGATCAATAGCTTTCCTTCCTAAACAATGTCTCTACCTGGCACATCTTCTTCTCAGTATTGAGGCAGCAGAGATGCTTCACTCTTTCTATTGATGGCAAGCACAAATCTACACCTCCCTTACTTCACGTATCTGACCTTGTAGGTGGGACTGCCCCCACTCAACACCCCCCATTCAACATCCTCCATGGTCTCTCATCCTCTTTTACTAGGCCTTGTTCACACTGCAAACTATGGGAAGAAAAAGTTACTTTTGTTTTTGTTTAGGAATAGGTAATACACTCACATGGTTCAAAATTCAAGAGGGTCAAAAGAATGAAAAATCTCTCTTCCACTTCAGTTCTCCAACCACCCACTACAACCATTGTTGTTAATTTCCGGTGTATCCTTCCAGCAATAGTTTATTCACATACCAGCAACATATGCATGTATATTTTCTCTGCTTGCCAATGTATATTATACATACTTTTCACACCTATTTTTTCCCTTAACAAGTTATGAAGATTATTTTTGACCAGTCCTTGGGGAGTTTCCACATTTTTTTTTGCTTAATGTGTGCAAAGGATTCCATTAAATAGGTGTGACATACGTTAATCAATAGTGTACTCGTTAAGGGCCATAAGTTATTTAACCAGTACACTATTGATTAACATTATTATTTCCAATATTTTGCTATTCCAAAGATTTTTACAAAGGGTAACCTTGTCTCACATCTGTCAATTCACATGCTTGAGTATATTTGTAGTATGCATTCTTGAAGTACACTTTTGAGTCAAAAGTATGTGTGTCGGTAATTTCATAGATATTGTTAAATTAGCTTCCACAGGAGTTGTACCAATGTACACTCTCACCAACAATATATAAAAATGCTTCTTTTATCTATACCCATCACAACAGTACCAAACTTTTTGATCTTTGCAAATCTAATAGGTGAAAAAGATATCTTAGCATAGTTTAAATTTGGAGTTTAACGCTTGGAAAAAGCAATAGTTTTTTTTAATTGAGAAAACTTTCATAGAAATCATTCAAGAATATACTACATATTTCCCTTGCCTTCTTGTACAGCTTATATTCAAGTTAATCTTTTTAATCTTTCTTTGACATTTAGCCGTGATCATTATGGGCATCAATTCTGTGCTTTAATGATGTGGTGTCTTAAGGGGTAGTGGGACTTTTTGCCAGGAGCTGAGTTCTGAATACTCTGTCTCTATTGGTTGGTTTTGGTTACTTAATTTCTTTCAGCTGTTGCTTTTTATGTACATGAACATCCTCTTGGCTTCTAATCTGTTTCCTTAATTAATATTTTATCATCTGAAGGAGAGAATGAAAGAGGTTCTTAGTCTTCAAAATAGTACTTATAATAGCTACCATTTAATGTGTCTTTTATGTTTCAGGTAGCTGTTTATATGCGTTATCTTATTAAATCGTCATGGAGACCTTAGATAGGAGTTGCTGTTATTTGCATCCT
The DNA here is from genome assembly GCF_041296235.1 of Equus asinus. Taxonomy (NCBI): domain Eukaryota; kingdom Metazoa; phylum Chordata; class Mammalia; order Perissodactyla; family Equidae; genus Equus; species Equus asinus. The sequence continues at coordinate 51,557,464 of NC_091800.1, forward strand.
ACTGATAAATTTTACTGAGTCAGGCTATCGGCAGCTTATAAATGAGAGAGCTGGGATTCAATGTTCCAATGGTCATATCTACTCTTTCCTCCCTCTGAAGGAAGTCTGTGAGCTTTGTAACAATTGTCTTCTTCACTGTTCAAAGACCCTTTTCTCCAGTATGTTTGCATTCCCAGATATGTTCCTGGGGTCTGGGGTTACTCTACATGCGACCTCTGGAAGCACAGGGCATTACTGCACATTACTTTACACTCAATCTGCTTTTGAAGCCAGAAGCTAGGAGTATTTTAACGTGAACCAAAATAACTAAAAAGCCAGGTCAACAATCATTTTGGCAATAAATGTCTGCTTCAGTATATTGTGAACTCTCTCTCTAATGAATTCCCTTTTCAAAGGATTTTATGTGAAGCATGTGACAAGCAGTATATTCTGTTTTTGAATTAGCAAGGAGATTCAAAGAGCTTGGCATCTATGGCATACAGGTGGCTGATTTATCACTTCCTATCTGGCTAAGCCACCTCTGAAGTTCCTTTATTGTTGCTTTATCACAAGATAGAGTTTTCCTTCTTGACCACTCTTGGTGCCACAGAATATAAATGCCCAGAGCTCTGAAAACCTTTTTACTTTATGGGGTTAAATTCATTTTCTTTCTACTTATGTTAACAAACTAGCACCAAAGCATTCAGATGCAATCCTAGGAGTGACTCATTTCCCCTCTTGCTTCTCTGTCTCCAAAGCCGGTCTCAGGAAAAGCCAGATTCCTCTCAGGTTAAGGGAGTCACATGTTTAGCAGCCCAGATTCAGGAGGTCTCTTGCTATAGGGAAATAAGTGGTCTTGGAGTTTTCCTTGGATTGCTCTGAAGAAATTCTCACTGGATGTCTGCACAGCTCTGGTATACAGCTCTGTTTAGACGACAGGTTAGGAGGTACAGAGCCCCTGACTCACACAAGTGGGTCATTCCTTAACACCCTTGAGACAAAATTTCTTAGAGTGTCAGACTGGCCAATTCAGGGAGGAAATATTTGGTATATATAAGCTATAAAATGTTACCTCCCCACTCACGCTCAATAATTATTTTTACCTTTATCATTTCCACCTTGAAAACAAGAATGGTTTAAATTCCCCCTTTCAAATTTTTATGATTACAAGTTTTTTGTTATTGTTAAGGGAGATTAGCTCTGAGCTAACATCTGTGCAAATCGTCCTTTATTTTGTATGTGAGATGCTGCCACAGCATGGCTGATGGGTAGTGTATGTCTGTGCCTGGGATCTGAACCTGCGAACCTGGGCCCCTGAAGCGGAGTGCACAAAACTTAACCACTATGCCATGGTGCCGGCCCTTGATTATAATTTTTGAAAGAAATTATTAAGGATTGGGTTATTCTCCTTTCAGTTCAAATCACTTGTGTTGACTGGACATCATCGCTTTTTGGTTCATTGTCCATTTTAAAATCTCAACCAACACACTCAAGCTTAAGATAACTAAACCTTGTAAATAAAAGGCAGCAAACCGATGAGCACTAGAGGAATTTGTCCTTCCCCAAAGAGCAGAAGAACAAATTGAGGAGTACCTTGAATATTGACTCCATTTTAATCTTCTCTTTTTTAAAAAGGAAAATAGTAGAAAACTACCAATATTGGACCTACAAGAAAAGCAAACCAAACAATCTTTTAGTGAGTATCCTTTCCCCTACCCAAAATACTGCCTATACCTGGTCACTCCAGTTCAATTCCTTTTGCAAACTACATCAGGTGTTTAAAAAGCCACCTTATGTTAAACTCCTAGGAGTAGAAGAAACATTTTAAACTAGTCTAGGATCCCTGAGCTTCTCTTTCCAGTGTTACTACAGCCCCTAGTTTTGCTTTTAAAAAATCACTTTCCAGAAATCTAAAAACAGCCATTGGATTTGTTAAAAAGATATTATGAGTGTGTAAGGTGTCGAGGCTTTCTAATGTGATTTATGAATGTGTATTATGCTTTGGCTTCACACAGCGTGAGATGTGATTACAAGGTAATGATATGAATTTTTGTATGGGGCATGAGAAATCAGTTTCATTACTTCATATTTTTATAGTTTGACACACGTGAAATGGATCCAAGTTGCCAATTCAATGGCAAGGCATTCAGATCTGCACATCTCAAATCTGCATTTGGATGCCTTACACTAAAAAGGAGGCAGAGTTGAGATTATTTTCATGCCATGAGCATTTTCGGCAGCTAGTGAAATCTATGGACTCCTCCATATAATTTAAAAAATTCTTAAGATACATAGATTTTCAAAGAAAACCAGTCGTGTTGACATAGAGTTTATTCTTATTTCCCACTGCTTACTATCACCTCTCAAATTGTTTGTTACCACAGACCCTAACACAACGTAGATAGGCTTCTCGGTTAGAATCAGACTGAAAACTCTCTTTTAGAGAACTTTCCTTCTTAGAGAGCTAGGAAAGATGTGGAAGAGGCCAGGATTATAAACCTGTCTCGTTCTCCCAGCTGCAGATACTTCCTCCCTTGCTCCATATACCTCAGGATTCCTATTCTCTGTCTTTCTTCTGGTCCTTTCTGTTAGGAGGAAAATCCTGGTGACTGCTAATGCATCCTTATTAAATAATTTAAAAGGCTACTTGTATTTGTAACAGAAATGTATGTTTGTGTTCTTTAGCTTGGTTTCTTCGTCTTTTGTTATCACCTTCTGAGGATACTGGGTGCCATTAAGTGGATGGGATCTTTTGTTTGGCCGAACATTTTAATGGGTTTGGATATATATGTTTGTTGTGAGGGAATGACTTCATTTCTCTTTTTCTGGAAGGGAACATAATTTGGAGAAATGAGGGCGATCTGGGAAGGAAAGAGGAGAGAAGGGAGGACAAGGAAAGAGAAAAGAAGATGTGAGAAAGGTGCATGATATATGATGTAACTCCTTATTGTGCTTGCAAATTTCCAATTAGGTTGTGGGGTTTTTATTTGGAGGGGGGTGGTGAAAACAGGTGAAGGAGGTGATTTTTGTATGCCGAGCAGAGCAAGCATGACTTCAGGAACCAAAATAGGGTAAATAGAATAGAATTTTACATAAAATTTGGCCCATCACCTCTCGAAGAATTAAAGGAGATGACACCAAATAAATGTTGTGTTCCAAGGGCCAAAAGGGGCCTGGATGATATCTAAGTTTCTTTTAAAGATGCTCAGAAAGAGGAGAAGACAAAAGAAAGAAACTCTAACATCTTTCATTTGATGTAGCTGTCACACCCAGACGTCACTTTATTTTACTACTTACATTGAAAAATAATCTGATTCCTTTATTCCTTTTCCATAGACACAGTTGGATCAATAACAATCTCTCAATTAATAATTATTTGCTTGCTTATCTCTCTCTAAAGCACCTCTTTCAGGACTTCCGCCTTTTGAGGAGTCTGTTATTGACTCTGTAGGTGAATTAGCTAGCAGACTGGGCAGAGGCCAATGTGGGGAGCGGATTTCTGTGGTCAGCCCTTTGACCACTTATAAGCCCTTTGACCACTTATAAATTGTGTGATCTTAACTTTTCCAAGCTCCAGTTTCTTTTATCGGCAACAATATCTCAGAAGATTGCATTAAAATATTATTGAAAATATGTATCGCCCAGTTTTTTTTTCTTTTTTTGGTGAGGAAGATTGGCTCCGAGCTAACACCTGTTGCCAGTGTTCCTCAATTTGCTTGAGGAAGATTGTCCCTGAGCTAACATCCGTGCCAATCTTCCTCTATTTTTTGTATGTGGGGTGCCACCACAGCATGGCTTGATTAGTGGTGTGTAGGTCTGCACCTGGGATTCAAACCTGTGAACCCCTAGCTGCTGAAGAGGAGCACATGACCTCAACCACTATACTGCTGGGCTAGCCCTCAGATTTTTTTTTTTAAACATCTACAAACAACAGAACTTAATTTAACTAATTTTAATAGAAAATAAAGTTATTAAAGATGGTTTACAGAATCTTTTGGAGGGCTGGAAAATCAGGCAAAGTGGCTTCACAGATGAAAAAAATATTGAATTCACACCCTTGCTGGGCATGGGCACTGCTGTCTACACTGCAGGGCTGAGCAAGGGACACTTCCTGCTATGAACCCTGTCACTCTAGTCTCTGTGCCAGGAAAAGCGAGTCCTTGTGCAGTCTCCTTCCTTCATGGCTCTCTTGCAAACTCAGTCTTGTTCAGATGAGTCTGGTCAGCTTGACCCAGACCATGTGCCTGAGGTTGGGAATTCAGCCCTGGTTTCTACCCTGGGATGCAAGACTCACAAAGACAAACTTGATGTTTGAGGAGATTTTTATAGCTAGTGGCCACAAAGCATGACATACCCACTATAATCTGAAAATGTGTGGTACCTGGCAATGATGAAAACAAAATAAACCACAGAGTATTATGAAAAGAAAATAAGGCAAAGTATGTTACTCTTGATATGCATGCATATATCCTTTCATTAGCTCTTTCATATTTTTTAAGCACACATCAGGTGCAAAATATTTTAAATGGTGCACGTGCAACCACGTGTCCTCTTAGACTGTACATTACAAGGCAATACACTGAGTGGGTTAGATGCCTTGTGTTTTTCCCTTGAGCTTCACTTTCTACTCTCCTCCACGCTACTCTGGAAACTAGGACTCTGACAGTAGTGGCTTCCTAAACCTCTGATTTCTGGTTGAGTCTTCCAATGGGGAACATCGGCAGGAGATCAGAGGGAGGAGGGAGAGGAAAGACAGGGTGTTTATTCCTCAGGCTCTTTTCTTGTAGGGTATTGGGATCACTTTGTGTTGGCTGCATCCCTTGACCCAAAGTCATATAATGTTTACAATATTATCAATGAGAGGTGACAGTAAGCAGTGGGAAAGAAGAATAAACTTTATGTCATTTAATGTGCTGCTTGACTATGTAACAGGAATATATGTTTGTGTCTTTAGATTGGTTTCTTTATTTTTTGGTAGAGCCTTCTGAGGACGGTGAGTTATTAAGCTTTCTCCATCTCTGGGTTCTGCTCCACTGGCTTCTTTTTGCCTGAGGATGGTAACAATGTCCCTGGTAACCAGCCCCGTGGTATTGTACTGTCTTTTGTGGTCTCCTTACATTCAGATCACATCCTTGAAAGCAATCCCTTAATTAAATTCTCCCCAAATATACAATTTATCTGTGCCGTCTCTTTCCTACCTGGACCCTGGAAAATACCCTGAGAATGCATTGTTGAAAGATACTGTAGAGATATACAGCAATATTTGTTTAGAATTAAAAAAAAATTGTTTCCAATACCGTTTTTATTGTTAGTTTAATTTAAAATGTACACACACGTGGGGATAATGTACCCAATAGACGTTTGGAGAAGGTGAGATTTCACCCCAATAATTAATTAACTTGGTGAACATTTATTTGGTTTCTTCACTATTCCAGGCCCTGAGCAAAAAGTTCAAATTGTACAATGAATATGACCTGTGTTCAGCTCTAAGTCTTAAAAAGATAAAGTGTCAGAAAACTAGAACTTATTTTTTAAGGCAACTTTCAAGTATATAATAGCTATTGAAATAGAAATAATGACTAGAATTATTCATGTGGTAATAATAAATAATTGATAACAGGAAGAGAAAACGTACAAACACTGTCTCGATTTTCTAGGTTCTTTTGATGGTTATTTTGAATTAAAGTAATTTTCAAGCCATCTTTACAAAATTGTAACTTTTGAAATATAAAAATATTGAGAAAGAGCCATCCAATTTTCTCTGGGCAACTCAATTTTCATGAGAGTAAAGCAGAGGTTAATTCATATGTGAAGTTAAAATTCCAAGAGGGTATAAAGATCCCCCAGTTAAAAACTAATTCTCTGTCCAATTGCTTACACACACACACATACACACAAAATGCATAACTTTTACAATTTTAACTTTATTTTATTCTAGTGCTATTATTTTGGGTTTCATATGTGGAAAGATACATATCACGGGAACTCTTCATGTCTCATCGTGAGCTGAATGTATACTGAAGGAACATATAAATGCTTCCACCTAAAGCATCATTTTATGCAATTATCAAGCAAGTATAATGTAATAGTGATGAAGAGTTTTTAAATCCTTTATAATTACTCCTTTTTGTATCCCCCAGATGTGAGTGTAATAGGCGTTTTATGAAATATTTTCATATCCTCTACATTTTTTTTTTTGCCTCTGAGGTTTCCCACCCATTTTGTCAATGGCAGTTGTTCTTCCAGAAGGAGGGCGGGTACCATCTGGAACAAAGTGGGCATTGATCAGCTTTGAGTTCCAAAGCCAACTTAAAAAAAAATCCAGCAAGAGAGTTGAGCCTTTTAGAGAGTGAAAAAGAGTTTTCTAAAATGCCAAAAAAGAAAAGAGAGAGAGAGAGAAAAAAAAAGAAAGAAAAAAGAAAAAGCAAAAGGAAAAACATCCCTCCTCTTTACATATCAAAAGTAGCGATGCGAGTTTTGTTTATCAACCCCAAGTAAAGGGAAAGTGAGAGGAGAAAGAGTGGAGAGGTTCCTGGCCAGAGAGGCAGACACTGAGAGAGACCAAGGCAGAAAAACACTGCTGTTTTGGCTTAACCCCTGAGGTGAAAACCCTGGGGTGTGGCAACAGCAAATATAGTTGGGTGTGGCATTGGAAGGCTATTAGAACAAACGTAGAAGAGAAAGTGTGCAGAATTCCAGAGTAGTGGAACTTGTTCTTTCCTTCCCTGGGTAATGCCTGGGGAGGTTAAAGACCACCTCAGAGAAGCGCCCCATCCAACATGGCACATTCCAGGCCGGCACTACTCAAAGCGTGGTCCTGGGGATGCGTTGGCCTGCAATCCATACCAAGATATGTTCTGAAATGGAGAGTAAGCATTTAGGAACTTTTATAGCAATTTGATAGACTAGTGTTATAAACTGAAGATTTGTGTTTCTCCCAAATTCGTATGTTAAAACCCTCCCCCTCAATGTGATGGTATTAGGAGGTGGGGCCTTTGGGAAGTGATCAGGATTAGACCAGGTCATGAGGGTAGAGAGCTCGTGAATAAGATTAGTGACCTTGTAAAAGTCACAGAGAGTTTGCTTCCACTCTGCTTTCCCTCTTGTGAGGAGACCACGAGGAGCTGGCAGTCTGCAACCTGGAAGAGGGCTCTCACCAGACAATGACCATGCTGCCACCCTGATCTTGTACTTCCAGCCTCCAAAAACTGTGAGAAATATATTTCAGTTGTTCATAAGCCCTGCACTCTGTGGTATTTTTGTTATAGGAGCCCAAACTAAGAAAAATAATTTTATGCCTGGTGAATCAAATGATTTTTAAAACCTGTATTATGTACTTTATTATTGATTTTTCTGGTAATTAATTTTTATTGTATTTTACAAAAATATTGGTCTGCTATGGATTGAGGGGGAACTCACTATAGTTTGAGAACATTATCCTAGGGGACAAGGGAGGAGTCAAACAGAGGACTGGAAGTCAGACTCTCCACTTCTCCTCCAACTCTCTGCACATGCTTGAGCCACACGTGCCAATGGAAGGAATCCAGAAGGAAGTGTGTTTGACCGGTAGGAGACATAGAAAGTACCTGGATGGATTATCCGTGAGTCAGCTGTGGGAACAAGAGCAAAGTGACCTCACCGCACAGGCTGCAGGGGAGATGGCCTAAATTAGAGCTGGAGGAAGGACTTGGCTGATACTCACCCAGGCCCACAATGCCAGGGAGAGCCAAGATGTTCTCAAGGAATCAGTGTGAGAACAACCCATGAGTCCACCAGACACAGACTTCAGCACTGCGGGCCTCCAGGACGTTCATATAGGACATTACCATAGAGGTCAATGAGGACCCAAAGGTCATCCTTTCCTGGGGTCTCTAGGCATGACCCCGAGATGCCTTCTATCCCAGTAACCTATGGTTCTGAAAGTCCCCCATACATCCAGGAACCATCTTGGCATGGGGGTGGGGAAGAACAGAAGGACCGAGGATTTGCTCCAAAGTGACTGTCCGAAAGAGATTATATACTGTCATTTAAGAGTCATGTTTTCTCCCATTACCCAGGAGTGTGATAGCTTGAGAGCAAAATTAAATTAGATGTAAAAAACAAACAAAAAAAACTACATTTCTTTCACATCTGACTAGTAGTGCATAAATTATTGACCCTGCCATACACCCAATAAATTATGACAATAAAAATCATGCCTGGCATATAATACACTCTTAATAAAGGCTTGCTGAAATATTGAAGAGAACTCTTAAGAATGTTACATTTCAAAAATAGACACATAAGCAGAATTAGGATGTTATAGGACCTACAGAGTCACTCTCTACTTATAGGGTGGCTCAAGCACTTCACTTCCATTACCCAATATTTTAAATGATATAAATGAATTATATAAGAGAGTCATGGCCATGCCGATTGGCAACAAAATCCTGGATATGCAGTCAGATAAGAAGTTTTCCAACTCATGGGTATATGCATTGGAGGAGGGGAGTCATATTTAATTCAATTTTAAAGAATTTCTGAGCTTCTCAAAAGGATGGAATACCACAGGTGGAGGGGGTGACTTGCCCCTTCACTCTACACAGAGACTTCATTTTAGCAATTCCAGGCCCTCTTTCAGGTATTGACTGTGACTTTTGGTGACTTTCAGTAGTAATGATCACTAGGCATTCTTTCAATAAACATTACAGCATCCTAGTGACTGTGCCAGGTACTTGGGATTTAAAGATATTTAAAGATGATTTACAGATTTAAAGAGATTCTTCCCAGTCTTAAGGAGATCATATGCTAGTGGGAGAAACAGGTATATAAATGGAGACACAGCAATGTAATTACTGCCACAAGCAAGAGTGAAGGGAGCTACAGAAGAACAGAGGTAGGGAAACATCTTTTTCTAGCCTAGTCAGTCAAGAGTTCCCTAAGAAGGCAGTGAACTTTTGGGCTAAGTCTTGCTTAACTCAGAGTGCATCAAGGGTGGTTTGTAGAATCAGGCAGGCCAGGGGAAGGAAGCGATGAGGGGAGAAAAAGCTACATCTAAGTTTACCCGGGCAATAGAGCTGATACACTTGAGGACACGAGATGGTTCTGCGACTAGAGCCAAGAGGATCCGTGGGGGTGTGTGAAGAGCGAGAATGGAAAAACGTTGCACAATCATACTCAGTGTCATAGACAGGTTTGAAGGCTATAGATGAGTCAGAATAACCTGACTGGATTTTGTTTTAGAAATATTATTCTAGAATTCACATGGCAGGTAGAGTGGAGTGGGAAAAGACTGAAGACAAAAGAACGTAAGACCAGCTTTCGTAAGACGTGGTTAGAGATGATAGTCCCGATCTTCGCTTTGCCCAAATCCTACTCATTCGCTTCTCCTTAGGAAAAAGGAGATCTTATCACATGCAAACTAGACACGGAAATCATCAAGACTGGCTAATCTTATGTCTGTGATATGCATTCAATCTCATAGAGAGTTTTTGCTTCTCTCTGTTGTTATGCACGCCTCCTCTTGATGGAACAGCCTGTTTCCTCAGTTTTCTTTATTCCAATTCCTAGAAGATATTTTGTGTATTTCTCTTCCCCTTAGCAGGATGATCTTTACTAGACTGCCTGTTAATTTGGTTCTTTCAAAGTTCTGGAGCTTCAAGCATAGATAAATGAGATTTAGGGTTCATTTTATAGCACTGGAAATGTCACGCCTACTTGGGTGCTGCTCTTCCATTTAGTGCAGATATACTGCATGATCCATTTGGTTTTTTAATAGCTGTCTTCTTTCACTATCTACAAATCCTAGTCAGGAAAGCAATTTTCATTACCAAGATGGCTTCTCTTATTATATTATTTTTAATGATCAGGAGAAGAGTATGTCTTTCAGCCCAAATAGGGAACATAGTTTGGAGCAGTTGAGTAGGACACAAGGATGGAGAAGTGTTCTAATATTCCTATCCCCTGCATCATTCATAAACTTTTTCACATTGGCCATTGGTGGTCTGGCTCTTCATTGTTACTGGTTGGGTCACAGGTGATCCTAGTAAACCTTTGGAACCACAGAAGTGTGCTCAGGGTAGAGATGTGGCTGAAGATAGTCGACTTAGGAGTCATTGCATATAGATTACAGATCCCAACCTATTGTTTAGGAGTGGTTGTCCCCATGGTTCCTCAATCTTCCACAATCCTGCAACCACAATCACATTTCCTCTAAAGGTCTGTTGCCTGCAAGCCTACCCCAGCTCTCTATTTTAGTTGCATCCTTCTGGTTGCAAGGTACCATAGACCTCTGAATGTGCCTGTATAGGTGAAACCCTTTGCCTCTTCTTCTCCTTCCTTTCCAATCCCAAGCTTGGAGTGAATTGGCTGGATCTTTTCAAATTATATTTTGTGCTCCTTGGTTAAGCAAATGTAAAATTCATGTCTACATATTGTCCTGAAGCTCTTCCCCATACTCCTGAGACAACTGGTGTAATTTCTTTTTGATGGTATTCTTTTTTTTCCCATCCTCTGATTGCGCACATCACTGGATCTAATGCTGTGTTTGAATCGTTACGACTACCCTGCACCCTACTCCACTCTTGGGGGAAGCAGATGGATGCAGAGACATAATTCAAAGGGACCCAGGAGTCAGGAAATCGAGTACTCCGGCTCTTCTCAGATGGTTCCAATTGCTAGCATGACAATCTTTGCCAAGCAAGGCATTAATTTTAACCATAGAAACCTGGCAAGTCAGACAATTCAGCTTGACACTGCAATTCAGCAGTGGGAACTATTAGTTTTGGATCTGATTTTAAGTGGTCTCAGAATACTGGTTACAAACAGAAAGGGTATCCTGAAGCCAAGTCATATGGTGGCCCTGTGTTTCCTTATCTGCTTTCAGCCAGGCAACCTGGGACCAGAGCATGTGCTTCCCCACCACAGCTGTCTCATCATATGAGAGGCAATCATACAGCTCTGGTGTTCATGAATTTTATTTTCTTCTGCTTTTTTTTCCAATCTTTCCATTTTTGCTTTCTTATTTCTTTATCCCCAAACTAGTGCATGTACATTGTTTGGGAAAAAAATACAAATAATTTTAAAGATCTTAAAAGTCTCTTCTTTTTCCACCATCCAAAAGTTACTACTTTTAACAACATGGTGCCTATCTTTTTAGGAGGCGCAGTGCAGGGAGAAGGATACAGAGGGAGGGAGAATTTTACTTGCATTTCCTATTTCCTTGGAATTGTTCCAAAGCAAAATCATTAAAGCCTTGCTTTGGCCAGGACAGTATCCACTTTATCTTTGCTGCATATGGGTGGCTTGCTCTTCCATCCTGGAAGGGGTTGTCCAATCTTCCACAATTCTACAAACAAACTTGCAACTCCCTACCCCCCCAAAGGGATGTGATTGCAAGGCTACTCCTGACCCCTCTATCTGTGTTAGTGACTTCCTTCTGGTTATAAGGCTTAGAGACCAATTTTCCTAATAAAAATGAGTGTTCATTTATGTGCACTTGTGCACCAGGTTTCCAATCTTCAATCTTCAGCAACTCCAAGGACCAGCTTCTCCCTCTGTTTTTCTAGCACAAAATTCTTGGCTTCACTCTGCATGTCTGCTCTGCTCTCCTCTTTCTGTGCATAGGTCAAGCCCTCCCATATTCCACATCCAAATTATGGCAGGAACTAATCTGCTAGATGCTGCTGCCTCTTCTGAACGGAATGTTCTGAGTTAAGTGACCTCATTAATCACTGGCTAGACTCTTGGCACAGGTGTGTCTGCTCTGGTCCATTTATTGTCAACCCTTGTTCAAAAAACAGACTAATGTTTCTTTCACAAAAGCAGCAAGGTGGGAAAGGTCTAGGTGGGTGTGGCAGGCAGCATGACTAGCATGTTCAGTAATGAGGTTGCCAACAAAAGAAGTGGCAGGAGAGCTAGGAAGGAGTGTAATTGAAAGCTATTTAGGAGATGGAAATGACAGGCTAGACCTTAGTGATAGATTATTAAACTCTTAGATTTCTGTTTTACATGAATGGATTACAGGAATATAAAAGAGGACAGTTGTGCATCTCTTATTGACGGGGATACGTCCTGAGAAATGCATCGTTAGGCATTTTCCTTGTCGTGTGAACATCATAGAGTGTACTTACACAAACCTAGGTGGTATAGCCTAGTACACACCTAGGCATAGTACTAATGTTATAAGACCATTGTTGTATATGTGGTCCGTCATTGACCAGAACATCATTCGTTATGCAACACATGACTGTCATTGGTTTTGAATTTATTTCTAGGTATATTTAGTTTGAAGAATGTGGGGGCATCTAGGAGATGTTATCTCTTTGCAAACACTAATACAAATCTAGAGCTGAGGGTAGAGATCTGGCTGGAGATAACTGACTTGAGAGTAATTGAACATAGATTGCAGATTTTAATCTATTGCTTGGGAAACTCTGCTCTCTCCACCCTGGAATGAGGCCTGATGCAAAAAGATGGTGGTGGCAAATTGAGTTTCAGAGGGAACACTACTTTTTAAAGACATTTCCTCTCCTCAGATTTATAAATTAATAGTACCAGTAGTAAAAATCAAGCATTAATTCCCCAATAAAAAGTTTTTTTAAGACCAATATGATTCTTGATAGAATCTAAGACAACATGGCTATTTGGATAAAATAGTTAAAGGTAATGCTGATGAATTGCAGCTGCCATTGAGATGTATAATTATAAAAACCAGGAAAGGTCCTGATTCTAGGCAATGTGAAAATCTGTATTCAGCTTGGTGGAGTATAAGCAGGAAGTGACTCTTCTTGGCAAAGAAAGTTTAAAATGCCCTCTTCCCAGCCATGGGACACAGGAAATTAATAATTATGGCAGGGAAGCATAGCTGCTAAGGCGAAGGCAGACCCAGCATTGAAGTCACAGAGTTAGAGAGCTACAGTATCACCCAGGCACTCCCGCTGACCAATATGGGAGGCAGTTGGCAATTTGTAAAACAGCTTATCAATAATCAGTCCCCAAAGACTCTATTTTGAATAGTACATAAGTGGAGCCTCAGAAGAAGCATGGCTTGAATGACTGGATGTACAATGACCTTCAAAAGAAGACGTGGAGACTACGTAGACATCGTTCTTTCTCAAAAGCTGAAGGGAGAAACTCCAACAAAGCATGGAGATATTATAGGAAGTAAATGGAGTGTTCAAAGTGCCTCCCCCTCCTTCCACCAGCTCTACCATCATCACAGCTGTAGAAGGGGCTTAGAAATGATACAACTCTGGTTTTAAATCCTAGTTTTATTATTTACAAAGGTATGACGGGCAAGTTTTTAAACCTCCTCTGTAGAATAGGGATGTTGCTTAGCATTGTTGTAAAAACTGAGACAATGTATGCAAAGTGCCTGGCACACAGAAAGTATTGAAATGTTTGCTATTATTAGTTTAAAAAACTTCCTTAGTAAATACAAAAATACCTGTAAGAACTTTTCTAGATTCACAAAATTACTCTTCTCAATTCATTTTCCTTTAAGTTTGAAAGTCTGTCAATCACAACATCTTTCTTACTAAAAGCATTTAGATTTTTAGGAATCTCACCCTACCATTTGAGGGGAATTCACTGAGGTTTTGAGGGGGAAATTGAATGACTTTTATTTTTCTCTAAATCTTAAGCAATTTTCTGATTTAAAAACATGTTGAAGATTCTATTTGTGTATGAATCTGGCGTTTCCTTGGGTGATTCAGAACCCCAGGTTTCTGCGTGGCATCTGGAAGGACGTCAGGAATTTGTGGTTGGGTGGATGACTGCACCGCCGTTGCTGCATGTTTGGGATATTTGGGCTACTTTGAGTTGTGTAGCGTCTTGCTAGCAACTTCTTTTAAGTTTATTACCACTATTTCAAACTTCAAGAGGTCTCCCCAGCCCCTCGCCTGTTGGGCTGGTCAGAGCCAGTCTAAAATAAATCACTAGGCATATGCCGATGACAGAAAATGACTGTAGAGTTATCTCCTCATTTACCCTTTACTGTTATATTTAGAAAGTGAACTTCCTTCAACCTCGACATAGCTGCCCTATATTTTTTTGGTCCTTGGTTAAATTTTGCTGTATAAATATTCTAAAGGTTGTTTTCCTAGTGGTCATCTACACTAGCTAGAGGGTAAATTCCTAAGGGGCATAGACTGACAGCAAATTTGCTCAGTGTGGAAAGAGAAGAAATCACTAAATACATTTTTTCAAATTAGACCAACTTAATGAATTTATAATTAAAACAATCAGCAGAGTTTTATTGCATCAGAAAATGTTGTCAGATGAAGTTCTTTGTGACCGAATCAGGGGTGGAACGGAAAATAACTCATTTTCCCCAGATAATTGGAATCTTTATTCCTGAGATTTACTTGACTTCCTGGGAGCAAACATGTAGGGTGAGGTTTCTGAGAGGCCCAGCCAGGCATGTGGGCACTGAACTGTGTGACCTTCCTACCCAAGTGTATAGAGTCAAGAAAAAACGATGTTGACTGGCTTTGACTCAGCAAACATGTTTTGGGACTCACGCAAACACATAAAGATTTGGTAACCATGTATGATTAAGGATTAACTTCCTTTGGCCTGCCCATGTAACTTTCCTGACCCTTGCATAGACAGAGAGAAGGGACTTGGCACTTTCTATATATCATTTATAACAAAACTGAACAGTCAACTGAAATAAAAGCTTCTGGAGACTGAAATTCATTACTGGGTAGGGAAAGTGAGGACATGCTTAGCTGAATTTGAAGCCTATACCAAAGGTGAAGGGCCAAGGTCAGTTGTAAAAGGATGAATCTGTCCTCCAGATTGTAGAGATTTTAGGATTATGGTAGTGGGGGAGAATTGTCAAATGTGAATTCTAACACTGGTAATTAACATCTTCCAAATGTGGTGAACTGGGTTTCCAGTTGTCTCACAGGTAATGTCTGATTCTGAGATATCATGAGATGCAAGTTTCTTCATACGACATCTGAATTAAAAAGTCATACTGAAGAGATCATTTTCTCTCTTTTTTCTTTCTATTCTTGGTTGTGACCCATTTAATTAACCAGAACTTCAAATTTATACCATGGTACCCAACCATGATAAAATCTACGGATCTAGTTGTCAAGAAAGAATGTCTCCTCTGTTTTTATTACCCATTATAGGTCCCCTCCTATTTTAAAATACGTTTAAAAAATACATTGCAATAGGTGGTTTACACAACATACCTTATAATATTAACTCTAATACTTATATTTGAAGTATTTTTAGAAGGAGTTATGGCTTCTACTACTCTGGTTATCTTTGTTATAAAAACATTGACTTTTCTTAGAGGTTATGGACTTTTCAAATATTTTAAAATAGCATTAAACAATTGCCTCATTCAGTTTCAAACAATTGCCTCAGGCTTTCATTCCCTACATTCCAGGCAACCACTTTTGAGCGGCCCATTTGTCTCTGGCCACTCTGGTATTTTCCTTCCCTATTCTTCCCTCCTCCCTGTGTTCCAATTCACCCACAGGAAAGTGGGTAATCCATACAAATTATCTCTTCCCTCCATCCACTGATCCTAGGGATATGAGCTGCATTGCTAATTTTCTAACAAGGAAAATGTAAAGTGTTGATTCTAGAATAAGAACAAATGAGCCTGTGGTTTAAGCTATACTTTGTTTTTTTTTATGGAAAACAAAACAGAGTACAACACAAACCATTGGCAATTCATTTAACCCTGTGCCCTAGAACAAAACCCAGAACAGTGATGAATCTAAAGCCAATCTTCAAGAGTTTCTAAACATTTGGCATCTGCCTCTTTGCCAACAATAATATACTAATTAACACTTTTGTTCTGCTTTACAAACGTTCTGTAAGTTATCCACAGCACACAGCATGGGAGAGGGAAGTACAATAGTCCTGAGTCCTGAGGACCGGCCATGCGGCAAGTGGTAGAAAGAGGATTTCCACCCTCAAATCAAGTGACAGCCTGTTCACGACTCAAACCGTCAGAGCATAAGCTTGTAACTTTCCTTATCTTATAAGGATCTCTTGTTAATTCAGGGCAAATTACTTTACCATCTGAGTCTATGGTAAAAAATAGACAATAAAATTCTTGCTATGCTACTCTATTGCCCTAAAGTGATTAAATGAATTGCAAGTATCTTTGTAGGAAGTATTTCACAGATCCTAACTCATCATTAAACTAGACATTTCCCCCCCCAGTTTTAATGAGATATAATTGACATATAACATTGTATTAGTTTAAGGTGTACAACATAATGATTTGATAGATGTATATATTGTGAAATGATCACCACAATAAGTTCAGTTAACGTACATCACCTGCATGGTTGCAATTTTTTTCCTTGTGGTGAGAACTTTTATGATCTACTCTCTTAGCAACACTCGAATATACTATACAGTATTTTAACCGTAGTCAGCATGATGTATATTACATCCTCAGAAGTTACTTATCTTGTAACTGGAAGTTTGTGCCTTTTGACCCTTCCCTCATTTCCCCCACCCCAAAACCCCTGAATTAGACATTTTTAAAGCTAATTCCCAACGAACCAAAAACATCAAGATGAAGAATTTACAGAATGAAGAAAATGACAAAAATATGGTTATTAGTTTAAGTTCAAAGAAGTTAATTCTATATTTGCCATTATGAATGCTCACATTCAAGATCCTCATCGGCTAGGTCAAAAGGTATGAAATAGTAAAAACATACAATTTTTATGATAATAATGTGATTCAATTATTAGAATCAAACATATTAAAGAGACTGTCTTTTCTCTGTAAAATCTGTCTAACGTGTATCTTTGAAATCTTAATAGAGAAATGACTCTCAAACCTTGTAAAATAACCTTACAAACAGAGGCAATTCAGAGAGATCTCGCATTGGACTTCAAGGATTTGAACCCTTGGTGGCCAAGCTATCATCCATTGTGTGTAATTAGCAAAGAAAGAAAAACCTAGTACCACAAAATTGAATGTATACCTTAAAAAACAGATGGATTTTTTTGTCTGAGAATTTTGCTAACATTAATATTTTTGGTAGTGATATTATAATATTAAAGAGATTACACATCATTTTGTTGAAAGGCAGAGTCCCTAAATTCAAAATATAATCTTTCAAACTTCTACTTTCCTATCAAAATGGGTGGTAAGAAAATCTTTTGGATTAATAATTTTCAGTGTAATGAGGAAGTCCTGTTAGAATCCAGGAAAGGGGTCATATACAAAAGCATGCAAAACACTTCCTTGAGAAAGAGAAAAGGGGCTGAGCTTTATTTGGCATTGGGAATGAGAATTGTGGGCAAACTTTAGCTCGGTTATCTTTGCAGTGGCCTAAGTGCTGTGAAAGAAAGACAGATGAGAAATTTCCCAAGTAGTTCATGAAAAAGCACTAAATACTGATAAGAGATCCTATCTCAATTCAATTAAACACAATCTTGAGTGACACAACAGTGCACAAGGCTTTGTGGCAGTATAGAGGTGTAAAAAGAGTCTCAGCACTTAAGGAACTTACAATCTTATCACATAGACAAATATATTAAAAATATGCTCCACAGCCAAGGATAATGACACAAATCCCGTGTGTATTCAATCGATATTGGATTCTATTCTTCACAATGTTCAAGTTACTCTGTGAAGTGCAGTGAGAGCGACTTAATTTCCTTCCTGCAACATCTGAAATTCCTAGGCTAACTCTGAGGGCCAAACATCCAGTTCTCTTTATTTTTTTTTCCAATTAAAATGTTGTCATTTTAATTGGGAAATATGAAATATCTACCATAAGCTTCTGAGCACTGGGATTAATTTTAGCCATTTCTCACTCTGATTGAATACCCTGCATATTGGTGAGCACAATAAACGTTCAATACACTTCTGTAAAAGGGAAAAAAATTATGTAAAGAAATGAAGGAAAGAGAGAAGATTTTGGTATCCTACACATACACACACAGAAACACACACAACACTGTAGTACGACTTAAAAATTTGAGCACTGTGTTAAAAATCCCAGCTCTATCTCTTACTAACTGTGTAATATTGGGCAAGTTGCTTAACCTAAATGGATCTTGGTTTTTTAATTTGCATAATGGTAAATATAAGAGTGTGTACTTGAGAATACCATGAAAAGCTATATGCCAAAAAATTGGATAATCGAGAATAGATAAATTCTTAGAATCATACAACCTTCCAAAACTGAATCAAGAAGAAATAGAGAATTTGAATAGACCAATTGCCAGTAAGGAGATTGAAATAGTAAACAAAAACCTCCCAAAAAATAGAAGTCCACAACCACACACTTCCCTGGTGAATTCTACTAAACATTCAAAGGACACTTAATAGCTATCCTTGTCAAACTCTTCCAAAAATTGAAGAGAAAGAGAAGCTTCCTAACTCATTCTATGAGGCCAACATTACCCTGATACCAAAACCAGACAAGGACAACACGCAAAAAGAAAATTACAGGCCAATATCACTGATAAAGATTGATGCAAAAATCCTCAGCAAAATACTAGCTAACTGAATACAGCAATACATTAAAAAGTTCATACATCATGATTAAGTGGGATTTATTCCAGGGATGCAAGGATGTTTCAACATCTGCAAATCAATCAACATGATACACCACATTAACAAAATGAAGAACAAAAGTCACATGATCATCTCAATAGATGCATAGAGAGCATTCAACAAGATACAGCATCCGTTTATGATAAAAACTCTGAATAAAGTGG
The DNA here is from genome assembly GCF_041296235.1 of Equus asinus. Classification (NCBI taxonomy): domain Eukaryota; kingdom Metazoa; phylum Chordata; class Mammalia; order Perissodactyla; family Equidae; genus Equus; species Equus asinus. The sequence continues at coordinate 51,576,141 of NC_091800.1, forward strand.
GCATAGGAGTAAAGCACCTCAACATGATAAAGGCTGTATATGACAAACCCATAGCTAATATCATACTCAATGGAGAAAAATCGAAAGCTATCACTTTAAGAACAGGAAGCTGACAAGGATGCCCATTTTCACCACTCTTATTTAACATAATTTTGGAAATCCTAGCCAGAGCAATCAGGAAAGAAAAAGAAATAAAAGGGATCCAAATTGGAATGGAAGAAGTGAAACTGTCACTTTTTGTAGATTACATTATTTTATATATAGAAAACCCTAAAGAATCCACCAAAAAACTATTAGAAATAATAAATGGGTACAGTAAAGTTTCAGAATACAAAATCAACATACAAAAATCAGTTGCGTTTCTATACACTAACAATGAAGTAGCAGAAAGAAAAATTAAGGATATAATCCCATTTACAATCACAACAAAAAGAATAAAATTCTTAGGAACAAATTTAACCAATGAGGTGAAAAAGTTGTACACTGAAAGTTATAAAACATTGTTGAAAGAAATTGAAGGCACAAAGAAATGGAAAGTTATTCTGTGCTTTTGGATAGAAGAATGAACATAATTAAAATCTCCATACTTCCTAAAGCAATCTACAGATTCAATGCAATCCCTACTGAAGTTCCAATGACCTTCTTCACAGAAATAGAACGAAGAACCCTAAAATTTATATGCAACAACAAAAGACCCTGACTAGCCAAAGGACACCCAAGAAAAAAGAACAGAGCTGGAGGTATCACACTCCCTGATTTCAAAATGTGCTACCAAGCCATAGTAACCAAAACAGCATGGTACTGGCACAAAAACAGACACACGGATCAATGGAACAGAATCGAGAGCCCAGAAATAAACCCACCACATCTACGGACAGCTAATTTTCTACAAGGGAACCAAAAACATACAACGGAGAAAGAAAGGTCTCCTCAAAAAATGGTGCTGGGAAAATTGGGCAGCCACACGCAAAAGGATGAAAGTAGATCATTATTTTACACCATACTCAAAAATTAATTCAAAATGGACTAGAGACTTGAATGTAAGACCGGAAACCATAAAACTTCTAGAAGAAAACATGGGCAGTACACTCTTCAACATTGGTCTTAGCAGCATATTTTCAAATGCCATGTCTGACCAGGCAAGGGAAACAAAAGAAAAAATAATCAAATAGGACTATATCAAACTAAAAACCTTCTGCACAGCAAAGGAAACCATCAACAAAATGAAAAGACGTCTAACAATTGGCAGAAGATATTTGCAAACCATATATCTGATAAAGGGGTTAATATCCAAAACATATAAAGAACTCATATGTCTCAACAACAAAAAAACAAAGCCCCCAATTAAAAAATGGGCAAAACATCTGAACATTGTTTCAAAGATGATATACAGATGGCCAACAGGCACATGAAAAGATGTTCAACATCACTAATTATTAGGGAAATGCAAATCAAAACTACAGTGAGATATCACCTCATGCCAGTCAGAATGGCTATAATTAACAGGACAAGAAATAAATGTTGGAGAGGATGTGGAGAAAAGGGAACTCTCATATACTTCTAGTGGGAATGCAAATTGGTGCAGCCGCTGTGGAAAACAGTATGGAGATTCCTCAAAAAATTAAGAACAGAACTACCATATGACCCGGCTATTCCACTTCTGGGTATTTATCCAAAGAACAAGAAAACACGAAATGCATAAGATATATGCACATCTGTGTTCATTGTGGTATTATTCACAATGGCCAATACCTGGAAAAAACCTAAGTGCCTATCAAGGGACGAACGGATAAAGAAGATGTGGTGTATATACACAATAGAATACTACTCAGCTATAAAAAAAAGATGAAATCTTGCCATTTGCAACAACATGGATGGATTATTAAGGGTATTATGCTAAGTGAAATAAGGCAAGTACTGTATGATCTCACTCATAAATGGAAGATAAAAACAACAACAACAACAACAACAACCAAACACATAGATACGGAGATTAGATTGGTGGCTACCAGAGAGAAAAGGAAGAGAGAGGAGTGTGAAAGGGGTGACTGGGTATGTGTGTGAGGTGATGGGTGGTAATTACTCTTCCGGTGGTGAACATGATGCAGTCCACACAGAAATGGAAATATAATGAGGTGCACCTGAAATTTATATAGTCTTATAGACCTGTGTTACCTCAATAAAAAATAAAGATTGCATTTTTGATGGAATTTTGTGTGGATTAGATTTAATAACATAAATAAAGTATCCAGTATAAGCTCTTACGCATAATCAGTACTCAATAATTATTAATGAGTATGTTATTATTTGCCACCTGCCTATGTTTAAAAAGATTTGAGGCAACTAACACTAAAAAACAGATACAATAAAAGCAAGAATAAAAGATAAGAACCAGGTTATAGAGTTGACACCTATTTTTCCACTTTGATCAAATAAGTGAAATTGATTTGTAGCTCTTAAAAAAATGCCCCAAACCAGGTAGTATTTTATGGAAGAGAAAGATAGATTTTGCTGCACATGTGAGAATTGTGTTAAAATTTATTTTTTGCAAAATTACTTGAGGAACATGATGATATTCTAAAATACAAAATGTGAAACACTCAAAACACCAATGCAACACATTTAGGCAAACTTTCAGGTCTTTAATTATTGGCTAATCAATCTGAAGAGTGTTTAGCTTAGGTTTTTGTCAAGTCATAGGAAACTATACTCCCTGGGAATCCAGATGCATGATCCTAAAACATGCTGACTTGATAACTGACAAATTTTTCTTAATTATTATGGTGAATGAAGAAGCTTCTGGAGCAGTGCTCAGCTCAATAGAATTATGCTTTCCTCTACTCCACTGCTTACCACCAAAACTGGTTCAAAGATTCTAAAACCTGCTGTATTTTAAAATCTATTTTAGGAGACTAGCCCGTTAATCTTTATGTTAGCTATGCTACAAAATAATATCAGCCCAGTTTCTAAGTTAAAGTCTTCTTAACTGTGAGGCTGTACTATTTTCCCCATCTACATCTTTTCCGAGCTCATAATAGCTGGCTGGACTGATACCCTACATGCAAATTATGATCCAACCATTTTCTGAGCATTTTCTAATGCAGGAAGTATCTACAGCTTCAGTGCCTCCCCTTTAGTTCCCCCTTCTTCCTGGTTTAAAATGAAACACTACTCCACACATGGGGCCTGGTGATCCAGTTTGTTGCCTAGGCTCTCATGGTAAATGGTTATTTCTGTTAGTCTAGAGACCTGACATTCTGTGTTCCCTTGGGACCCCACTATCTGCCTATGTTACCTCCAAGTTCTGGCTGTCTGCCAGCTCACAGACATGTTTATCCTATTTTGATCTAGCTTTTGCATTGCTCTCTACACACCAAAGTTGGCCTGGTAACGCTGCACAACCAAGGTTGGGAGGAGAGAGGTCACACTGATTGTATGGTCCTGTAGTCTGCACCGGGTTGGAGTTCCTGTTGGGGTCTATGAGCAACTCAAGGATGATGACAACCTTCCACCCAGATTCATGGTTGTGCTCCTTAGCCTATTATTGCCTTTCCTGTGCTCTGGGCTTTTGGTAAGTCTTGGGCTGGCTCTTGTCTGAAACATGATTTAGCTATCATGCTGCCAGGAGCTGTGTCTCAGCAGCTCAGTGGCATTTCTGAACTTCTGCATTTTGTTCTGAGTCGAGTCAGTTCCCTCAGTCCAATGTTTGGGTCTTCTTCAGCCAGTCCGAAAATTTCCCACAGGAGCTGACTTATCATAGCTTGTGCTTCAATATCAAAATACGAAAATAGCCAACCACCAGGTCAGTTTGAGGGAGTCGGGAAAATCGTTTCCGAGGAGGAACACTGCACACTGAACGACTGTCTCAATGAGGGGTATGGTTGGATAGGATATTGAAATTGGACAGAGGGCATTCTGAGGGGAAGAACCACATGAGGAGAGGCAGATAAATGTATATACATATACATTTTTATTTTGAGGAAGTCAAGCAAAAGAGTTTGCCTGGGGCTTCAATTTGGATTTATGGAGTTTAATAAAAATTTTGTGGGAAATTTAGAAAGCAAAAATAAGGAATTTGACAGTATATTATTTATCCAAGGAGAATCCATTGAAAATTTTTATGAGGCAAACATTTATTAAGGGCCCACTTCATTGGTGCTGGACAACAAGGGATAATAAGATCACTATATGATATTTTCTCTCAAGGAGCTCACATTCCAGTAGGGGAGGCAGAGAAACACAAAGAAATGATTTTTATGTTCACTTTGGAGCTCTTTTATCAATGCAATTGTCCGGAAGTTGGTTTACTAAACAAATAAGAATTTGGCTATAGGAGGGAATTTAAAAATACCTTTTAATATTTTAATTTAAAACATAAAATTGTACATTCTTTCGCTGATCTTTTGATATAAGTCAAAGCATTTTCCTTGCACTATTTTTGTTACATAAACCACAAACGTAACACAAAGTGTGCGGTTTAATGTTTGTATTTTTTAAAGTAGAGTGAAAACTAAACTTGCAAAGTAATGAGGCAGATATTCCTAGAGGTATACTAGTTTTGTAAACTAGTATTTTAGTTACCTTGCCAACACTTAACTCAAAAGTGTTATTTTTTAGCAACTCAACTTTAGTCTGTTAAAAATATTCATATATTTTCATAGAAACAACTCTCTTTTCATGTAGTATTTCATTAGTTCCAATACGGAATTCAGTTATGTAATTAAAAAAGCAAAGACAACTGGTTTGGGAAGAAATGTGACCAAGCTTTCAGTAAGTATACAACTCTATAGGCAGGAACAGAAGTCCGTGGTTATACCGGAGAACAGCTGGAAGCTGGAAGATTTTAGCATGCCTTGGACGTCAGCCATTATATTTTACAGAGGGAACAGACAATATTAATCATTTAATTTGGGCATATGAATTGGAGTTCCATTAAGAAAATTTCTACAGTACTAAAACTAAGGCATGCACGAGATGCTGTGAGCTCACAGTCTAAGAGCAACTGGGTATCTATTAGATCAAGCAGGACCCAGGTCAGAGCCTGGGGAAGCATCAACTTTGGGATGAAAGACTTACAAGACTATCCGGAGAGTAAACAACAACAGACTTCCTCAGTGAAAAATCAAATCATGATAGCTTCAGCATAATTGGTCTGGCATATTTAGGATGCATGAGAAAATAGTGTGGAGTACAAGTAAACCATGGAAAACTGAAATGGGGGTAGCATCAGCAAAAAACGGAGTCAGAAAACTATTGAAAACAAATCTCTTTAAGTTCACAGTTTTTCCTGGGATCAATCTTTCTCTGAAGTGTAGAAAAATACAAAGAAGTGATGTAAAAATAAATATTTTAATTCACTTTTTTGGTAACAATTGTAAGTTATTTATAAACAAACACAGGAGGAAGAGAGAAGAAGGAGATGGGTTATGAGAATATGTTTTTCAGAAAAGTAAAAACATAAGGAAGTTTCTGTAATCAAAATGAGGGTGGTACTAATCAAAAAATATGCATGTATAAAATACAATTTTTATGTGTAGCACGTGGTAGAAAATTTAGAAAATCCTGCAATAATAGAAACATTTATATATATATCAGCAAATAAAAGCTACATTCTTCTGCCGAGAGGTAACCTATGCTAAATTTTGTTTCCTATCTCTTTGTAACATTATGTACATATTCACATATGCATACATACTCACGTATATACATAAACGGGAACATACTAAAGCTTTTTTTTCATTTAACAATATAGTCTGGCCATTTTAAAAAATGGTATTTATTTATTTATCTTCATTGAGGTAACATTGGTTTATAACATTATATAAATTTCAAGTGTACATCATTTTATTTCGCTTTCTTTGTAGATTACATCATGTTCCCCACCCAAAGACTAATTGCCATCCATCACCATACACATGTGCCCAGTCAGCCCTTTCACTCTCCTCCTGCCCCACTTCCCCTCTGGTAGCCACCAATCTAATCTCTGTATCTATGTGGTGGTGGTGGTTGTTTTTATCTTCTATGTATGAGTGAGATCATACAGTGTCTGACTTTCTCCATCTGATTTAGTTCACTTAGCATAATACCCTCAAGCTCCATCCATGTTGTCACAAATGGTAAGATTTCATCTTTTTTATGGCTAATATTCCATTGTGTATATATACCACACATTCTTTATCCATTCATCCCTTGATGGGCACTAAGGTTGTTTCCAAGTCTTGGTCATTGTGAATAATGCTCCAATGAACATAGGGGTGCATATATCTTTATGCATTTGCGTTTTTATGTTTTTTGGATAAATACCCAGCAGGGAAATAGCTGGATCATATGGTAGTTCTGTTCTTATTTTTTTGAGGAATCTCCATACTGCTTCCCATAGTGGTTGCATCAGTTTACCTTCACAACAGCAGTATATGAGAGTTCCCTTTTTTTTGCGACAACTTATTTATTTTTCTTGTCTGTGGCAATGGATATGATCATGAGTACATTGCTGAATTTTAATGTTGAGAGCAACTATTCTTGTTCTCATCTTGTTTGTCATTTTAATATCACAGTGGTTGCTGTAGGTTTCTAGAAGCTATTTTGTTATGTTCTTTCATTTATATCAGCAATGAGTACAGAATTACATCAAAATTTTTTTCAGCATCTATAGAATTGACCATACATATTATTTCCTTTAACTGGTTGATGTAATGAAAAGCTTGAATGGAAACTTCCTTCCAAGGTTAATTCATTTCTAATCTATTGGAAATATTATTTTTATTTTTCCCAAGTAATATATGTACTTATATATATAACTTAAACAATAAAATACCTTTACAAGACTAATATTGAAAAATAGCTCTCCAAGCCCCCAATTTCCTATGCCTATGTTTTCATTCACAAGCTCTCTTGGCTATTTCTTTTGCCATTTACTTTCTTTATATTTTATAGTGCTATTTCTCTCTTTTTTTTCCCTGCTTTTTTCTCCCCAAATCCCCCCAGTACATAGCTGTATATTTTAGTTGTGGGTCCTTCTAGTTGTGGCATGTGGGATGCTGTCTCAACATGGCCTAATGAGCAGTGCCATGTCCGCGCCCAGGATTCGAACCCTGGGTTGCCGAAGCGGAGCGTGTGAACTTAACTACTCGGCCACGGGGCCGGCCCCATGCAGTGCTATTTCTTAACTTGTCAATTTTAGTTGTTATATATTTTTCTTGTGAAATGAGGATTTAGCATTATCTCATCTCATGTTTCCTCTCTATCTATTGTCTCGATATAGTCTTATCAATGAGCTTTGTTGAATTCATGATGAGTACTTACCTCACTATGCCTATGTGTGTTTTTTAGAGCTGAGACAAATATTATAATTATATTTTCTATCTTGTGCAATTTTTATTTTTCCTAGAGCTAGTAATTCCTTTGTTTTTATTTTTATTTGCCTAGGTTTATATATCATAATCATGTCACATTCTCCAGTTGATCACTAAGACTCTTTGAATTCTAGTTTCCATATGATCAAACACATCTGGTGCTGTATCAATTTTTCCCTCCAGCCCTTGGAAGCCTTCCTTCTGGAGCCCTCCATCCTCCTGCTCCAATATGGACTAGTTTCTCTTTAGAGCTATTGACCTAAAATTTTCCTTTCTCCTGTTCTGGGTCCCTTATTTTGAAGATTCAGTGTCTTCCTCTATTTTAGTTTATGTTTTCATTGCCTAGTAACTTGAGATGGCGTGTGTGGGAGATAAGTTTTTTAGGACTTGTATGTCTGAAAATGTTTTAATATACCATCATTTGATTGACAGTTTGACATAGATTGCTAGTTTGTTTGAAAACAGAATTTTACGTTGAGTAAATTTTCCCTCAGAAATTTGAAGGCGTTCCTTCATCATCTTCTAGCTTCAAATATGGTTGTAGACTTGTCTGGTGATATTCTGATTTCAGACCCTTTTTTTGAAATCTATTTCTCTCTGAAAGCATTTATAATATTCTTCTTATCCCTAGTCTCTGAAATTTTATGGAGATGTGCATTAAAATGGGTATTTTTCATTTATTTTATAGAAATTCCTTTTGTAAACATATTCTTCAATTTTGGAAGAATTTTCTTGAAATAATTTTTGATAATATCCTTCTATCTTTCCCCCGCTTTATTCTCTTTCTTGCGCTCTGATTTGTTGGGCATTTTATCTCCTGAACTGATCTTTTAATTACTTTATTTTTCTGCTCCAACATTTCATATTTTTGTCTTTTTATTGTGCTTTCTGGACCTCTACTTTATCTTCTTACATGTCTGTTGACTTTTTAATTTTAGCAATCTCATTTTTATTTTCCAATAAAATTGTTCTCTGATTATTTCCCTTTTGTACCCTGTAAATATTTCATGGATGCAACATCTTCCCTCAAACCTCTGAAGATAATAATTTTAGGATTTTTAAACATTTTTAAAAAAACTCTACCGTATCTTTGTTTCCTTTGACTTATTTTTCTTCTGTTTATTTCTTTGTGTCTATCCCTTTTATGAAATTAGATGCTTTCCTCAAATTTCTGATGATTTTCAAAACTTTCTATTTAAGAGAAAGGCCCTGAACATGCGCGTGTGGTTAGACCCTGCACCTGACAGGCTCGCTCGCGGAGACTTGGCCATTCCTTTCACCCTCTCCTCCCCTCTAACGTCTCCTTCCTACTATCAAGTCCTTGTTATTCCTCTCTTTTATGTATCTGTGGATTTATACCTAAAAAATCCATTTAATCTTCTTTCAGTGGTGTTGGGTGCTAAAAAAATATGCATGTATTCCATTGGCCGTGTCTAACTGGAAGTAAAAAAATAATATAGTCAAACATACTAACCTTTTCCTTTATGGTTTCTGCCTTTGCTGTGCCTGTGTGTGATGTGACGTTTAGAAGTTCATGTATTCTGAATTACAAATTCAGAAACACCTGTGACAATTTTTATTAAGAACATTGTATATTACATTATATGGACATATTAACACTATTTTACATGTATATGTTGTGCTACAAAGAGCATACCATAGTTAAACTTGGCTTACTGTACTATACATCTATATATATTTAGAAGTTGGCTATCCAGATTTTCTCATCGAGAGAAATTCAGTCACATTCCACATGTATTTAGTGTAACGTTGTACCTCAGTTAGTGATTGTTAAATATCAGCAGAATGGAGAAACATAGTTCATGCACACGGTCTAACTTTGCACTGAAAATTAGAATAAAAAATAGCCAAATACAAACACCAGACTTTTTCATGTGACATCAGGTTCTACCAGGAATACGACATTTGAAAAGGCTTTTTTTATTTGGGAAATGAAATTAGTTAAAAACAGATAATAAACTCTGTTCATATGAGATTGTGTTGAGGATTTGGGCACAGTATCACATAAGAAAAAGAAGAAAGAGGTATAGAGTAAGAGTTAGGTAAATTCATCTAAATACATGTTTTCTCTAACAAGAGAGTTATAAGAAAAGGAGTGGAGGCCACTGTCTACACAGATTATGATGGGAATGGCATCCCTGAGAATTGTGCAACATGGTAGCTCTGGCTGAGCCTTAGCAGATGCCCCGGGTGAAGGACCAAGATAGTGCATCTGCAATCTTCATTTATCCTTACTTTCTCATAGAAGTGTACACCAAGAGACACAATGAGGAGAAAGATGTGAAAAGAAGTTATCAACCTATTAAACCTATTATCACTCTAAATGAGAGTGATCATATAATTCTTGTTTCAAACTTCTGAAAGTGAAAAGAGACGCTATCAATAGTTCAGCCAACCAAGACTCTTCTAGAAACTGGGATGTATGTTCACCCTAATTAAAATCCTCTGTAGCAAGAAGTCTTAATTAACCTTGACAAGAAGGAGAGTTTAAAAAATAAATATAATTGATTGACAATGAATTCCCCTTCTGCACTTTTTCTCTGAAGTAGTTTTCTATGGAAATATATGGTTTTATATTAATTGTCTAGCTAATGGTCAGCACATCTAAAAAAAAACTTGACAATTATTTTATTTATCACATGCATTTCTTACATATTTTCCAGAAGAAATTTCTGGAAATCCCAGAAAGGGATTTCTAAGAGGAAAACCCAAGTCATAAATGTTTTGGAACTTATGTATTTTCCTTCCTGGTTATCAGAAAACTAAATGTTAGAAAATACAATTTTTTTGCAAGGAAAAATTACCCTACAAACACTAGTGGTAATTTAACTATTATAAACGTGTAGAACGCCTTTCACAAAACAAAGACAAATGAATAATTATTAGTGATCAACATGAAGAACCAGGACATGTTGCAAAAGAAACATGGAGAATGCTGTAAGATCTCATTTCTCCTTATTACATATCCATGTGCTAGATATTCGTTCCAGTGAAAAAACCAATACCCAGAATTCTGAAATGACTTGCTTAGAATTTTACCTGGTACATCATTTACAATGATGTGCTGGAATGTATAATCCCAACTCTTCCATATATTTGATATAAACAATCCAACAAGCTGCTCAAATTCCTTCCATGATTCCGGTTATAAATTGACAGTGATATATTCCAATTGGAATGAAGCTGTAGGCTTATATGGCAGGCTCCATCTTAGACAAGTCTCCAAAAAGTTTCAGCAGACTTTACTTGTTGCAAAGTTGAGGGGTAAAACCACAGGCCTGAAAACTGTCAGGTTAGAATCCCAAAGCTGTTGGTGTTCCTCACATAACTAAAAAAGTTAGAATTCCTTTTTGAGGCAATAGATAGTGGCTAGGTCAGCCTCTGTTTCTCAAGGTCATTTGTTATGAGAATGAATATGGGAAAAAAAGAAGAAATCCTCTTAAACAGAGAAAGTGAGAGAAAGCAATAAGGCAAAGGAAAAGGAAGTGCTAAGAAATGAGAGTTTCTAGCTTAATGCAGTTTTGTTTTGATTTGATTTGTTGTAACCTGAGAAACATGGTGGCATGGAAATATCAAAGGTAGATTTTTCAAAGAGAGTAAGATATGAGTCTTTCTTTGTAGGTGAAAGTGATACTAACTGCCCCCACCCTCTGGGTTCACATGGTTTGAGTTGTTTTTTCCAGTTTCTATGCTCTGCAACATCCACGCAATGTCTCCTGCCATGAGACACAGGTACAGACTTGAAAGCCTGGCTCTTTGGGTTAATAGATATTGCACAAAAGAGTCGTTTTGTTCTCTGTGCAGAGCTAATTGACCTACACAGGAAACAAAACTTCACAGCAGACCTCATTAACACCATGGCCTACCCAAATGAGATAACAAGTCTAGGTCTAAAACATCACGATGTTAGCTGCATAAATGTAATTTTTATAGCAAAGGTCTCAATAAATATGGGATACTCCTGAAAAGCTCTTTTTTTTTCCAAATGAAAATAAGGATAGTAAAGAATGCAAATACAACAGAAAATGTGAAAATTTTCCCTCATTCCACACCCCAAGAATAATGATTATATGTATATCCTTCTCAACTTTTCTGGATATGTAAATTTATAACAAATAGAGATTTACAATTTTAAGCTATATCGAATAATATGAAACATACTGCTCCATAGCATGCTTTTTACTTGTTTTTTCTATTTATTGTAATATTGAGACTATGTTTCCACATGTGTACACAAAAATGTGTATAATGTTCTTAATGCAAATTATGGATGCATCATATTTTATTTCAATAATTCCCTATTGATGTACATTTCACTTGTTTCTAAATCTTTGATAATATAACAAAACCTGTAACAATAAAGGCCTTGTAAGTACATCTTTTCATGCTTGTCCTATTATTTCTCTGAGATAAATTCTTAGGATTGGAGTTGGAGGAATTCTAGGTGAGTAAATTTCATGTCAAAAACTTAAAAAAAATTTCTTTAATGTAGGTTTTCTCTCTGAAAATGTCTTTATTTCAGTTTTGTTCTGAATGATATTTCTGCTGTGTTTAGAATTCAGATTAGTCTGCTGAAGAAAACATTCCACAGTCTTCTGAGTAAGATTGTTGTTGTCGAGAAGTCAGCTCTCAGTGTAGCTGCTGTTCTTCGAAGGTAACCTATCTATTTTCGTTGGCTACTTTTAAGAATTCTTTGTTTGTTTCCTACAGTTGCACTCAAACATCTTCAAGTGTGGATTTCTTTTATTTTCTTTTTTAACTTGAGCCTTAAATCTAACGTGCTTCAGCAGTTCTGGAAATTTGTAAGTCATTATGTCTTCAAATACCGCATCTGCCTCAACTCTCTCCTCTTCTGGAAACTTCTCACTATCACTTTTATATCTTTTTCCAACTTTTTGTCTCTTGGTGCCTTGTTCTGATAATTTCTTTTGATGAAACTTCCAGGCTAGCAGTTCTTTCTTTAATTACGTCTCAGCTGCCATTAAACTCATGCTTTAAGTTATTAATTTTGATTATAGTATAGAAAAATGGCTTTGAGTGCTTTCCTTACTTGTCTGGAATCTCACGTTCTAAATTTTGTCTAGAAAATAAGTCATTATTCTATCTCCCCAATGCTGTTGAGAAGATTCTTTAAAATATTTTGTCTCAGGTTTTCGGTTGTTCTTATCTGTCTAGCCTGCCATCACTGAAAGCTTGTTCAACACATTTAGTCTTTTTTTTTTTTTTTTTTTAGTAAGGTTATATATTCTGTTTTTAATGCTTCCTTTGTTTTCTACTTTTTGATATTTGGTCTAATTTTTTTTTTTCCTTTTAGTTTTCCTCCCCCTTTGGATCATCTGAAAGTTCTATAGCCTTTATTTTAGTCCTATAATCTTACTTCTATAACACAAAATAATTTGCTTAAACCTAATTTCCTTGATGTAGACTCTTTGGAGGGCATCATTAATTCTCTAACATAAAAACGAGGAAATTAGCACAATTGTGCTTCCTTACTCATTTGTATTCCTCTATTTTCTGTTTCTTGTCTTGTTTTTACAATCCTATGGTTTGTAATGCTTACGTTCTATTTTGTAACACGGTGGTAGGTCCAGTTTGTATGACTTGGTTCTATATTTAAATCGAGTCAATACTAGATTTGAAAAGAGGCACAGTATCTACCAATAATATTAACTTAGGGGAGAAAGATCTTGGGAAATTGGCGCTTTCAATTTGGGTTTGTTGTCTCAGAACAATTTCTTGCCCAGGTCTACTCTGTCCGATAGCTCATTGCTCCTTAGCCTTAGGAGCTCACTTCTTGGGCTGGGCAGACCACGCTGGTCAGTAAGTTTCACTGTGCAGCCCCCTAGCTCACAGGTCATTTATTTGGTGACTTATCTCTGCTCAATAAATTCTACTTGCTGGTTCCCTTCTCTTTTCCTCACCACACCTGAGGCTATTTCTCCAGTGTTGGAATTAGTTGGGTGGGAAGAGAGAGAGAATAAATATGGGTGTCTTCACAGGTATTTCAGTTATCTTCTTACATCTCCCACCATTTGGTAGTGTAGAATTTGACTCTCACACTCTCCCTTCCCCACTCATGATCCTGATTCTTGTAGTTAAAATTTTTAAAAAGTTGGTTAGCCCCTTGGGGTACTCTAATTTTTTTATTATTTTTTTTGATAGAGATATAATTAACATATAACATTATATTAATCTCAGGTGTACAAAATAGTGATTCGATATTTATATATATTGTGAAATGTATCTATTACCACATATAGTTACAAATTTTTTCTTGTGATGAGCACTTTTAAGATCTAGTCTCTTAGCAACTTTATTATTTATTATCTACTCTCTTGGCAACAGTATTATTAACTATAATCATCATGCTTTACATTACTCCCATGATTTATTTATTTTATAACTGGAAGTTTGTACCTTTTGGCCACATTCACCTATTTCTTCCCACCCCACCCCTCCGTCTGGCAACCACCAATCTGTTTCCTGTATCTATAAGTTTAGTTTTTTGTTTGTTTAGATTCCACATATAAGTGAGATCATACAGTATTTGTCTGACTTATTTCACTTAGCATAATGCCCTCAGGGTCCATCCATGTTTTCCCAAACGGCAAGATTTCATTCTTTTTTATGGTTGAATAGTATTCCGCTGTATATATGCCACATTTTCTTTATTCGTTCATCCATTGATGGACACGTAGGTTGCTTTCATGTCTTGGCTCTTGCAAATAATGCTGCAATGAACATGGGTCTGCAGATATCTTTTTGAGTTAATGTTTTCATTTCTTTTGGATGAATACCCGGAAGTAGAATTGCTGGATCATATGGTAGTTCTATTTTTAAGTTTTGAGGAACCTTTATACTGTTTTCCATAGTGACTGCACCAATTTACATTCTGATCAACAGCGTACCAGGGTTCCCTTTACTCCACATCTTTACCAACACTTCTTATTTATTGTCTTTTTGATGATAGCCATTCTAATTGGTGTGAGGTGATATCTCAGTTAGGTTTTCGTTTGCATTTTCTTGATATTTGGTGATGTTAAGCATGTTTTCATGTACCTGTTGGCCATCTGTACGTCTTCTTTGGAAAAATGTCTGTTCAGATCCTCTGCCTATTTTTTTATGGATTGTTTTTTGCGATTGAGTAGTATGAGTTCTCTATATATTTTGGATATTAACTCCTTATCAGATATCTGATTTGCAAATATTTTCTCCCATTCAGTAGGTTGCCTTTTCATTTTGTGGGTGATTTCCTTTGCCCTGTAGAAGCTTTTTAGTTTGATGTAGTCTAATTTTCTTTCAGAGAAATTTATACTTTAACCAAGACCTGGAGGGCAGTGAGTTAACTTTTGAAATTCTCTTTGGTTTTGGAGCAAATTTCGCTGTATTTTCAGGTTTTTTTTTTTTAATAGTTTATGGTTTTGATTTTCACATGTTTTGGAAAGTTTCATGGGAAGGAACAGACTAAACATCTGAATTCCACTATCTTTTACAAAATATACCCGAGTCTGTTTCTGGAATCTTTATTCCTATATATTGACCTGGTGATCAGGGCCTGCACCACTACCACCCTCCTTTAAATACTGGAATTTTGTGTGGTATTTTGATATCTGGAGGGCAAATCTACTCCCATTATTCTCTCTTCAAAATACCTTGGTTAGTTGCCAGCACTTATGTGTCCAAAAGAGCTTTGCAATCAATTCACAATTCTGAAACAATAACATTAAAATCTTGATTATAAGTGCATTAAATTTTCAGATAAACTTGGAGAGAATTGACCTTCACTCAAATAGAAAATTGGTTGACTAAGTAAAATAATGTGTAAATTTCGTACTCATTAAAAAGAGGTAAAACTTATTTGTAACTAACTGAAAAGGAAAATATGTGATTTCGTGAGAACAGCGATCATGTTAATCTTATTCTTTCAAATATTCCCAGAACCTAACACAGTGCCTGGCACAGACTAGGAACTCAATAAAAGTATAATGAATCAACAATTGAATTTAGTAAAAGTGAATTCCTCTTGTAGAAATAGTGTTCTTGGTCTATAAGACTTTGAAAAGGAACTGCTAACCCTAGTTGATCTAACAATAAAGTACTTTGAACCAAATAATCCAAGAAAAGAAGGAAACAAGCACATTATGCTCCACCGTTTTTCCTTTTGTCAACATCTGGACCTTTTTTGTGGCGCTTTGCAAATTTTAAAATGGCTTAATTTAATTGGCTAGGATGCTCTTGGTGGAAAGGGGGAGGAAGAGTAACTTACATATGAGTGAACAAAAGTATTGTAAATAGCTCTGTTCCTTACATTATGGTTTAAACAACACAGTCACGTTCTTCTCTTGCAGAGCATGACTTTTTATGGAATTGATGGAACCATACATGCTGCAAATACTATCTGGGAGTTTACGGGTAGAACTATCAAAATCTACTGAGAACACCTACCTAATTCTATAGGCTCTTCTGACAGTTTATGTTTCCCAGCAAAGCTAATAGGCTTTTGTATTCATTTACTCTGGAGTGAGCTGGGAACTCCTCTCCAGATCTTGCCCAACACAACAGGACAGTTTCCAAACGACGGTGAGGGATACTTTGCTATGTTAAGGGCTAAATTTCACACTCTTTAAAAAGAGGTAAAGTTTCCTTGAACTGTCTTTGGGATCCAGTAAGCCTTTCTCAGGTGTATGACCTGGATGAATAGAAATGGAAGAGGGACTTCCCTATGGTCCAAAACACTCAGGGCAGTCATTCCCTGAGGCAATTAATGTTGAGCTGCATCAATGTCAAGATATTCTCATGTAGATCAGTCTTAGTCAATTTTCTTTGCTCTCCTTTCATCCTTGGAGTTTTGTCTCTTTGTTGCTGACCCTGCTGCAATGGGTCCAGCTGAGGATGATTGCTTTGCAGGCCTCCATGGCCACATGGCTTTGGCCAGCAGTCACCAATTCTGTATTATGCACACCTGCACATTTCTTTTGTTTTAATTTTCCCATGTTTGCCACCTGTGGCGTTTTAAGAAACACCGGACCTACAGTGTCTTGTTTGTTAGGCAAACCCACTCATTTACTAGAAGAGGACATTATATAACGAAGAACTGAAATGTCAGCCGCAACCCCTGTCTGCTCCTCCTACTGTGTATTTCCCCTGCGAGGCCAAATCTTCCTCACTAACCCTATCCTTTCATCTAGGATAGGCAAGCCCTGGAAGATGTGGTATCGTGTTCCCATAAATATTCTCACCCTACCTCATGCAACTCCCAATAATTCAGAATGTATATGCACTAATGAATTGATAAATAAGACAATGTAATCAACATTTTTATTGATCATCTGCAGAAACATAAGAGAATTTTGACCATTTATTCCTTCAAAAAAAAATTTACTGCAGGCCCTGGGCTACCTACTGGAAATAAAGGAAAGAACAATACAGATATGTTTCCTAGACCCTAAAATCCCTAACCCCAGGACTTCAGACCCCAGGCTAATAAGATCTATAAAAATCAGGATCTTCTAAGTTTCTATATGGCAAAAACCAACACCCTATTAGTTCAACCAGCCAGCCAAACAACAACTCGTCCCACATAATATAGTTAATTGATGCTAAATGATGGAGATAAAAAAATAGGAAATGTTCTTTCTTTTATTTCCTGAGCATTTCAGCTCTTCCCAAGTTTCATTACCTGTAGGACCCATAGTACTCCATAGCACATAACTGCTTGGAACTGGCTGTTTTAAATCTGCATTAGGTAACTGAGAACACAATGCATGAAAAGATCAACTAGAGAGGAAGTTTTTTGCCTTTTTGAGATTCTGGCTTTTTTTCTCCTAAACTATCTTATAACCAGTTATTTATAACTAGTATAATGAATAAATATTATGAGGAACATGTTGAACTTAAGATGAATATTGTTGTAATTTTACTAAGCATGCCAAGATGTCAGTTTAACTTCATCAGGAAAACTATTTCAAGAATTGGCGGGTAATTGGAATCTGTGTACATGCTCAAGTGAATGGGAAAAGAAGAGAAGGGCATAAAACAGGAAAGGCAGAGCATTTTGATATTGCCTCCAACTTTATTTTTTATTTGAACAAAATACCCAGAAAAACTGGGGCTTTTAATCAGCTGAAAGCATTCTTACTCTTAACTGGCTTTCTTCTTGATTGCATACAAATTAGAGAATATCAATCCAATAACATAACAGAATTAAGCAGGAACTAAAACATAACACTACAACCACATTCAGAAACAGAAATGTTTTGACTGTGGCATCTTCAGGAAGAATTTGAATATCCACATGGATTACATACTCTTCTCTTCCTACACCTGATCCCTTGGTATCCTCACCCTATCCCAAAGTTCCAATTACCACCTCTTAAAGAAGACACTCAGGACCAGAATGAGTATCCCTAGTTTCTCTTCCACAACCGGAATCTTGATTTCATACTACATTAAGGCTGTTAGTTGATTCTTTGCTATCAAAGCTATGTTGTTAACAAGGATATAGTTATGTTTTCTTCAAAACATTCCTTGCAGATGAATCTCTAAGTCTCCATGAGATTTATTTTCTACCACTTGTCCATGAAGTATTGTGTGTAATCCTGGTCTACATTGTGCTTATTCCTATTGGTTAATTACTTATTTGTACAGTATTCAACAGTGATAGTAATAATCAGTCATTCATTCAACAAACATTTATTGAACGTGTGCCGTTTCCCAGGCTCATTTGCGATATGGGAGACTAAAAGGCAATGAAATCCAGCCCATACCCTTGAGAATTTTGTTGTCAATTGGAAGAGCTCTGACATATAAACAGGTAAAGTTACAATAATATGGGATTAAATGTAAGAATAAAGGTAGAGACAAAGTGCTCTATGGATGTAGGGAGAAACTAACTTTGTCATGCAGTGGTAGGGAAGAAAAACTGATTTTTGATATGGTTCTTGAAGGAGGAAAAGATGTCCAGGGTTAGAAGAGAAAAAGGGGACATTTGATGCAGAGCAAACAGCGTGTGCACTGGCCATGGAAGGATAATCATCTGTTGCGGCAAGTCATCAAAGACGGTGATTAGTTCAGTGTGGCCGGGGCTTGGAGTATGTGGAATAGCTGTTGTAAGTTTGTACTCCAATCACTTTTAAAATGGCCTTTCATGCCATACTCAGAAACTTGAGTTTTGTTTCTCAGGCATGTGTAAATGTCTGAAATTTTAAGCAGTCGAATGATGGAAATAGATTTCTTTTAAAAGGAGGACACCTTTGGGAGCTGTGTGGAGGATGGCTTTGAGGAGGATACTGCAATAACGTCAGATATAAAACCAATGTAATAATCCAGGTGAGAGTTGATGGAGCTCTGAAGCAAGGAAAAGCAGAAGCTTGGCAAGGAGAGGAAGGGGGCGGTCTCAAGAGAAGTTTCTGAGCAAGAATTGGCAGGACTTGCTAACGGTTTGGATATAGAGTTCCAGAGTGAAAAAGAAATAGTGGATATCTTTGGAATTTTTGGCTTGGGAGACTGAGTGCATCATGAAAGATAGTAGGAGAAATAGGTTAGTAGAGAGGAAGGTGAGTTTGACCTTGGATGTGTCCATTTAACAAGTTTGTGGAACATCCATGTGGACATATCCATTAGGCAGTGTGAAATATGAGTCCTTGCTGGGCAGAAAGACTAGGGATGGAGTTTTATGAGTCATTAGCAAACTGATCATGATGAAAACCAGGGGCTTCAATTTAGAAAAAGTCAACTGGGGTGCCAGCCTTGTGGCCAAGTGGTTAAGTTCACGCGCTGCCCTTTGGCGGCCCAGGGTACCACCAGTTTCGATCCTGGGCGCGGACACGGCACTGCTCATCAGGCCATATTGAGCGATTGTCCCACATAGCACAACCAGAAGGACCTACAACTAGAATATACAACTATGTACTGGGAGGCTTTGGGGAGAGGAAGAAGAAGGAAAAAATGAAGGTTGGCAACAGATGTTAGCTTAGGTGCCAATCTCTAAAAAAAACCATAAAAGAAGTCAACTCATTTCTCTCCTACTAGGCTGTGGAAGGGACCCTAACTTTCATTCCTGGATGTTCTGTGTCTTAGGCTGTACTCGACACACAGAAGATTCACTTTTCTCCTGGGCTGGCAGGGATTGGGAAGTGATAAGATGCCTTTGTTTGTTACTCACAATTCCGCTGAGATAGCCCCCTAACAGATCTGCTTGCCTGCAGCCTTCCCCACTCCAAGGCTTTCCGCGTGTTGCTCTCAGACTGTTCGTCCTAATTAAGTACTGGGCTAAGCAAGTCTCACCATCATTTTACTCGAAGATCTTTTAAGCTACCTCACCATTTCATATATTAGAAATCCCTTCCTTTTCATTTGTTTTTATTGCTGTAACTTTGGTTTATAAAATTATATAAATTTCAGGTATAAATCATTATATTTTGATTTCTGTGTAGATTACAGCATATCCACCACTCAAAAACTAACTACAATCCAGCACCACACACATGGGCCTAATCACCTCTTTCTCCCTCCTCCATCCCCCTTCGCTTCTGGTAACCACCAATCCAATCTCTGTTGCTATGTGTTTGTTGTTGTTTTTATCTTCTACTTATGATGGAGATCATACAGTATTTGACTTTCTCCCTCTGACTTATTTCAAAGCCCTTCTTTTTCAATGGTACTCTTTCCTTAACTTTTTTCTTTCCCATGCATCCTACATAGCATCAACTGCCTTTCCTCAAACATGGCTCTCTTGATGGTCTGAAATGGTGCTTTTTTCCTTCTTTCTGGAATACCCTTCCCATTTGCCCATCCCTGTCACAATCATCTTGCTCTCAAGAACGGCTCAAATATCAGCAATCTGTACTCCTATAGAGTGTTGTACGTCTATCATAGCACTACATGACATTATGCCTTAAATTAGTGTGTTTGTGGTTTATATCACACAAACAGTTTGAGAAAGTTTGCCTTGTTCATTTTTGTATTACCCCGGATTGAACCATGCTGCCCCTTACAGGGTAGCTGTGCAGTAATGGTGGACATTGTCTATACTCCCCATAGTCTTGTCTCTTTAACTTTATAAAGGCGAATATGATACCTCATTTTGACCTGGTGTATTCATTTTGATTCCCAGATCAAAGTTTTTCCATTTTTAGTCAAAGTGACTCCCTGCTTAAAATTTTTTCCCCTTTATCTCCATCCACAGCCAAGGCTAACAATAGATAAGAACTCTGTGGTTATAGAATCACCAGCCCACAACCCTAGGCTTCTCTTTCTAGAGTGGAAAACATCAGGAGAAAGAGGATGACCCCAGAAATTTACAGTTTATCCTGATAATGAAATATATTTTCATATTTAGGAAAATAACTCCTTTAGAAGTTCCCAATTTCTTTGGGAAAAGGAACAAATAAAAATATAGTCCAACCAAATGAGATTTGGGTTGATATAGCAAGATAATAGAAAATCTAACCTTTACAAAAATATGTCCAATTTTTTAGTTTTCCTCTCTGGTAAAAGGAAATCTAGTCAATTTTCATGGACCTTAGACAGAATCAAAGATCAGTATGTTGAAGTTAATCAGTAACTTGAAATGCCTTTTTCGTGCATTTGGAAGAAAGAAAAGGAGACAGATTGCTGTGGAAGTGTAAGATGTTATTTCTGCAAAAATACTTGTATCTCTACCAATTTTAAATGTCAGTTTTCTTCTCTCTAAGTATATTTTACCTGTCTACTTAGATGAGATTCATAACTATCCATGTCTGAGGAATATTATCTTTCTCTTATATGTTTTGCTGTAGAGCATTTTGTCATACTTTGTGCACTGTATGTTGAAAATTCTGAAACTATATTATATACTAGAAACAATTCAAGACTTAACTTGAAAAAAGAGTCACAAATTGAACTGGAATGAAAAATAATATATTTTTGAAAAGCAAACCAGTAAGAGCTGTACCTGTTATGTTCTAAAATAATAGGTTACATTTCTTTAATCCTTGAAATAGTATTTATGTATTATTTTCCCATAAAATATAACATGTAGATACTATTTTGGAATAGGATGAGACTTTGGAGGTCACCTAGACCGATTGGAACACTCACGCATAAGGAAATCTTAAGCTTGGAAATGTTCAGTCCCCTGTCCAAGGTCGTGCAGAAATCAGTAGTAGAGTTTAAATGAGAATTTAGCTTGTGTGATTTCAGATCTGTGTCTCTTTACTCACATTATGGTGTCTGTGTTGCCTGAGGTGAAAACTAGGCTGTCTAGTATGACAATCTGATTTGACTTAAATGGAAACAATGGGGCAGAGTATTTAAAATCAAAGCTGTCCCCCCAAATCTGGACACTTGATAACTAATATGCAAGTTTATTTGTGTCTTAATTTATTTGTGCCCCATAGTTATTTTTTTCCAACGTGAAGATTATATTTTTGCACTTTATCAGTTTTCATGGTCTTTTTTAAATGAGCCAAACAGAAAAATAAAGGAAACGAAACACTGGTGCTCCACACTTAGTGAATAATTTTAATACCATCTGAATCTCCCTCATCAAATATTAAGAACCCTCAGTACATGAGGCTATTCAAAGTTCAATACAGTGGATCCTTTTGATCTGCGATCTACATGCTAAAACATGCACTAATGCAGAGCATCTTAAAAATAAAACACACAAGGAAACAATCCACTTCAGAGTTGCTAGTTGGGATGGCACTCTGTATTGAACAAAATAAATAAGATGCCATTATCCTGGCTTCTTGAATTCTTGAGCTCATCATCAAACTTATGTCATCTTTGTGTGAAATTATAAGGGGGATAGCCCTTCAGGAACAAAAGCTTTGAAGTTAGGTAAAAACATATAATAGGAAATATGTCCCTAAACATTCTGAGGAATATCTCTCTCTTTTTTCTTTTTTTGCTGAGGAAGATTCACCCTGAACTAACATCTGCTGCCAATCTTCCTCTTTTTTTTTTTTTATGTGAGCCACTGCCTCATCATGGCCACTAACAGATGAGCAGTGTGGTTCTGTGCCTGGGAACTGAACATAGGGGGCTGAAATGGAGTTTCCCAAACTTTAACCACTAGGCCATTGAGGCTGGCCCTGAAGAATACTTTTTTTCTTTTTTTGCTGAGGAAGATTCATCCTGAGCTAATATCTGTGCCAATTTTTCTCTATTTTGTATGTGGGTTGCCACCACAGTATGGTTGCCAAGGAGTGGTGTAGGTCTGTGCCTGGGAACCGAACCTGGCCTGCTGAAGAGAAGCATGCCAAACTTAACCACTAGGCCACAGGGCTGGTCCCTGAAGAATACATTTTTGAAGAGTGAAATCCTGGCCAAAAAAAGACCTCTGAGTTTGGATTCATTATTCATGGTTTTGAATAGTCAGGGTTCACAGGTCCAACCTGTACTTGACAGTAATTCTATGTTTTCCCAAGCTCCATGGTGTGCACAGCTGCTCCTAAAAGTAAGGAAGTACTGGTGGAGGTGACACATGGTAACAACACTTTTTATTCCTGTCAGGTTTGAAAGGGTGAGAATTTGGAAGAGGTAAGAATCTATGATGATAGTCTTAATTAAAGAAAATTATTCAGTCATACTAACACTTGCAAAGCCATCTGAAATAATAATTTCTTTTAGATTCAAAAACTTAGAAGGTAAGTTTTCAGTTTGCAATTTTTTCATAGGTCCCTGAGAGCAGCCTGGGAGCCACTAACAACCAACAGCTGAACCTGAGTAAGCTACAAGGATTGGTTTGGAAGGCTGAGAACCTCAGCTGACCCCCAACTCAGTTCTGTTTCTTGTACAGACTATTCTAGTCCTGTCTCCCTAGCGTTCCTGATGTTGCGTTTCTAGCTGATCCTAACTCTTCACCTTCTAAAAGGATGTGTGTCTCCATGGCCCTTCAAAGCATAATGGAAGGAGAGAGAGAGTCGCATCCTGGTTTTGTCCCTTACTGACTATGTGCAGGTAGGTAGATGAGTATGCTGTTTAATTGCTCTGAGCCACACTTTTCTCATCTTTAGAATGGGATGATAACATCTTCTAGGTTTTTCTTGTGAGACTTAAATGTGGCAGACACAGAGTAGGTGCTCAATAAATAATAGGTATAAGTGTATATATTCCACCTCTTCAACTACCAGGCAAAAACTCTATTCCAGGGCTAGGGTTCTCTTCCTCCAATTCAGACCTCTTCAGCTCTGCTGTGTTTATCTTAGTCCCTGAGCCAAATGGATAGCAGCTGGTTTTGCATGGAAGGGAGTAACAGTGAAGACAGAGATTTTCTCTCCTATCTACCTGGGATGAGTTCTGTTCTGAGGCACCATATCCCCATTGATCTAACCGTATGGACATTCCGTGTATTCATGCCTGTCGGGCCTTATCCATTGCCCCAAAAGCGAACCTTGCTAAACCTGGTGTTATTTTCCCTCTTAGTCTTCTTTCTCCTGTTGACTTCCCTCCCAAATCTTTCCCATGTGCTCTATGGAATTTTCATTGTCTTTAAGTAACCCTTTCTTGGGCCCCTTTCTTTGATTGAACTTTATCTCTGCCACAAAGATCCCAATTCTCTTTTTGTCATGCCAAATCTAAGACTCAGTCATCAGACCTCATCTCAGTTGAATTCTCACCACTTTCACCACTACTGTCTTTGTCGAAGGCACCATCATTTGTTGCCAGAAGTGACACAATGTTCTATAACTCGGTATCGGCTTCTACCTTTCCCTCCCTATCAGGCATTCTCAACATAGCAGCCAGAGTGATCCTTTTAAACCAAAGTCAGATCATGTCACTTTATTAGTGCTCCAGGGCAAGGAGTCACTTTATCTGTGACTCTCTTGTGCTTATCTTTGGAACTTAGCAGACACTCAATAAATATTTTGCTGAGCAATTAAAAACTAAGAGAAGAAAGAGGAGGAAGAAATACGCCAATCACCACCTCCTCTCTTAATCTCTTGACTATCTGTAACAATGCCTTATTTTATCTTTAACTTCTTATAATTTCATTTGATAAACAAACCACCAGCTAGAGAGGTAGGGCAGTTGTGTAAACTGAGACCCAGAATGGTTAAGGGATGTGCCGAAGGTCACAATGGCAGTGAGATTGCGAGCTTGGACCTGAACTCAACCTTTTTCTTTCTAATAGCGTGCTTTGTCTGTTATGCAATATTTCACATACAAGTTTGGGGGGTTTCCAGGCTTGTCTATCCCAAGGTGTGGTTTTACAATATATGTCATCTTTGGAAATATCTCCTGTGAAGGCCAAAGTTTGACATTATAGGAAACTGTAAGGTGGACATGGAAGCTTGGCAGCCAGCTTGGACCCTCTTAACTGAGAACCTCTTTCCTGCATACCAGCTTCAGAGTACACATCATTCAATATAGAACCTCAGAAACAGGAACAATCATTTGTTCGCAAATAGTCTCAACCCAAATTTTAAATCTGTGAATGAAAATGGTCTACTGTCTAGGAAATCTAATTTTGTTATTAGTTTTCATTATTACATTAGGTCTGTATACTCAGGAGAAAAATTGGCAGAAAACATCTAACTAATTAAAATCAGATATTCAAAAGAAATTTAATTTTTTTGTTTGAACTGATAATATGAGGCAGTGAAGCTAAACTTCTAGAAGCTGTGTTCACTAGATGAATTCATGGTGTAACAAGATCTGGGAGTAACATAAACTAATTTACTTTACCTCGTAAGTCATCATCTTCCTTCAGACCAATGCTGACGCTGGAAGAGGTTGTGGGGCAGTGTGGGAAGGGGGAGGGAGTCAGAGTTAATTTTATTACATGCTTCCTAGAGAACGGGTTATTAAACAACAAAAAACAACAGTGACAAGAGCAACAATAAAACTATACCTTTCCAAAGTGTACAGAAGATTAAGATGATATTGAAATAAATTTATGCACAGCTTTTCTTTTTCCAAATTGGCGATCACGGTCAAGTAGACTTTCACAATTCTTTGTAACCAACTCTGTTATGTGTCCACTTGGCAGTTTCAAGTTTTGCCACATAAAATTGACCTTGATAGTTTGTTCCTTCAAGTATGTTTGTCCTATTGCTTGAACTAGACTATGATGAGACTCTTGTTCATGTTATGTCTTCATACTCATTCAAACTCCCGTATCTCTAAATAATTTCCTGAATCTAAAAGATGCTCAATAAGTATTTTTGAGAAATTTATTTTGCATTCCAAAAAGAGTGTCCTGTCTAGATCTAAGGGTTTCTAGCCTCTGAAAATTGAACCCACATAAACAAAAGTGTTTTTACACGCTGCTTCAAAAAAATTTTTTTTAAGTAGTAGTAGGCATCCACTGTATGGCATCAGAACTTTTTATTTGTGCCATTCCAGGTAGGTTGACAACAATTGCAATAGAATCATGTTTTCTCTTTCCAGGAGCAGATCTAAATAACAGAATACACAGTCTCACCAAGGTCATTGTCAAAGACAATGGGGCTCCTCTGCTTAGCATTAGGGAGCTTTGATTTCCCAGTTCTTGCCTGGACCACTGTGAACCTGGCTCATAGACAAGGGATCACTCCTTAAACAAAACAAATGAACGAATCACAGACTCACAGCCTGGTGAAGCTACTTCTTTGGTATTCATAGGTTTTATGTAAATAGCTACAGCCATTGGTGGGACAAGATCTTCCTGCACAAGACACTCCCGCCTGTCCAGGGCTCCTCTGATCATTCTGATCCCATGGCCTCTCAGCCCTGACCTGCTCCATCCACTACATACCCTGAAAAGCGTTCTTGCAGCGGGCAACGGTCCCTGCAGAAGCCTATTTCACATGTCCGCAGCAAGAAGAACAGGAGAGTGCCTTGGAGAGAGTATTTTGTAAGCAATGGGAAAAGGTATTACTGTTACTAGTTCTTCTGGAAGCATATTTGCCTATGCAGATTCATCATCTGTAATAATTAAATGCAATACTTTTGTTTCTGGCTATGTATTGTAGTTTGGAAAAGCATGACAATATTCAATTAAAAATAACTTTGAAAATGTATACAGAGATCCTTCAGCTGGCTAAATATTCTATTTGAAGACAGATGAATAAAATAATTTTAATATCAAATCTGGAATATGCTTTTTAGAAGTAAAGAACAGAGAATCTTTTATAATAAGGTAGCTTGTCACCTTCTGGGCATTTTCAGATCATCAAATGATACGGGTGTATTATAGTATTGAAAAGTGTCATCCTATTAAGCGGTTATAGCAAAGTTGCAAGACACAAGGTTAACATACAAAAATCAATTGCTTTCTTATTTACTAGCAATGAACAATTGGAATTTGAAATTGAAAACACAATATCATTTATATTAGCAACAACAACAAAAGAAATACTTATGTATAAATCTAACAAAGTATGTACAAGATTTATGTGAGAAAGACTACAAAATTCTGATGAAAGTATCAATATTGGCTCGTCAATTGTAACCAATGTACCACACTCATTCAGGATGTTAATAATAGAGAACACTAGGGTGGGGGGCGGCGAAAGGCGAAAGAGTTTTATGAGAATTCTGTACTTTCCGTTCAATTTTTCAGTAGACCTAAAACTGCTTAAAAAATGAAGTCTATTAAAAATAAGTGCTATCCAAGGAATATATATTTAAAAACTGCTGGTATATTAAATATAACCCCTAGATAAAAATGCATCCCGAGAAGCAGTACAACATATTGAGATGATTCTCGGAGAAGCAGCAAAACACACTAGGTAAGATTCAGACTTTAGAAGCAGAAAGATCCGGGTTCAAATCTAAACTCTGCAAATTACAAAAGTTGTGTGAAACTAAGCAAGTGACTTTATTTTTTCCTGAGCCTTATTTTCATCATTGGTAAAGCACGCGTAAGAACAATTACCTCATTTAAATGAGAGTATGCTGGCAAACCACATAAAACGCTGTGTGGCACCCTGGAAATGTCCAACAACTAATACTGTCCGATCCTTAATTTATGCAGCTCCATTTAAAAGCTGTCCGAATTTCAAAAGCTAACAGAATCATGCCAGCAATAAGAAAGATTATTAGAGGAAAGGAAAAGTCATTAATTTGTTTGGCTATACTTATATTCTCGACCATTCAGTAGATTTGCTTACTCAAGCTTTGTGAGTTTTGTTACTCATTCGCAATTCTGAAAAATGCTTCAGAAATCTCTTTCCAAAATCTCTTTTCTCTTCTCAAGACCATAATGCACACACACACACACACACACACGTATGTGTATATATATCTCAATACCTCATGTTTTGGATTTCAATTGAAATATCTTTCTCTTTTATTTAGAGTTTGTGAAAAGATTTACATTTAACAGTATGTAATGTTGGTGACTTAGAGATAGTTCTCAAGTTCTCTTCTGAGTATTACAGAACATGTGTGTGTAAAAAAAATATATATTTAAATCATTTAAATGTGACATAAAATAGTCCAAATGCAAGAAACTAAAATGAATTCAATGACCATTCCATCCCTGAATTTTTTTTCTTTTTTTTGTGAGGAAGATTGGCCCTGAGCTAATATCTGTTGCCAACTTTCCTCGATTTTGTATGTGGGACACTGCCACAGCATGGCTTGATGAGTGGTGTGTAGGTCTCTGCCTGGGATCTGAACCCTCAAACCCCAGGCTGCTGAACGGAGCGTACAAACTTAACCGCTACACCATCAGGCCAGCCCCTCTTCCCTGAATTTTAGTGAGACATTTACTGGGGGTGTTTCCTAAATTCATGAAGGCAGATGCATCTCAGAGCTTTGAGGGCCATAGAAAATATTTTAACCTCATTGAGTAAAGCAAAAATTGGGCTTTTGTTCCTTTTGTTTTGATACTTGCTGTAAATCACTGAGGTATTAAACTATGTTACAAAGCACACGCAGCTAATTGCAGTAGGTGCTGGTAAGGAAAACCAGAAAGTATTGTTTATATTAAATGAGATAACACATGTAAAGGGTTTATCTCAGTTATTCTGCGTAGCAAGTATTCAATAAATGTTATAGTTGTTCTAATTCATTTTCTTCCTTTCCTTATGTTCATTTTAAAATGTTTACTAGTTATGACTTCGATTTATGACTTGAAGTGACATAACATCTCAGTTGCCTCAATCACAAAAGACAGAGGAGAAACAGAGGGAAATAGTCAGAAAACATCTTTGACTAAAATACACCCACCTGTTATGATGACTGTCGCTCCCTCTCTCTCCATACATGCACGTGAGGCAGTACAGAAACATGAGACGAGATCTTGATCTAGCAATAATAACTGAGTTCTATTTACATTTGCTTTTTATAACTAAAAACGTCATCCTTTCCATAGGAAGTATTTCTCTCTTTTGGAGTAGGGAAGGCACATTCACAAAAGTAGAGAAAAAAAATCAGGTAAACATCTTCATCTCCTCAAATATTATTATCCTGGCATTTTATCTTAAATAAGAATCCCTTAATAGCATATATGAAGGCATCTTAATAGAGGGTCAGCAGGGCAATTTGGAGACCCACACATCCACTTTGATTCTCAGCTACTGAATCTCTAAAGCAGGGATATTAAAATCTCGTCTGCCCACTTCACAGAATGTTATTGGAGAACTAAATTTAAAAATATAAATTGTATATTTGCATGATTATTGCTTATTTTCCCCTCAAATATAAAATGTTTTTTAATGACATTACGACTTACAGCAAATATGTATTAGTTGAACAGTTAGATTTTATAGGAGGTACATTTAATCTTACAAGATAGACATTTATTTTGAAGTGAGTTTACCTATCCTTGCATTTTCTTTTCTTTTTTTTTTTTTGAGTAAGATTAGCCCTGAGATAACTACTGCCAATCCTCCTCTTTTTGCTGAGGAAGACTGTCCCTGAGCTAACATCTGTGCCCATCTTCCTCTACTTTACATGTGGGATGCCTACCACAGCATGGCTTTTGCCAAGCGGTGCCATGTCCGTACCAGGGATCAAAATCGGCAAGCCCGGGGCTGCCGAGAAGTGGAACGTGTGAACTTAACCTCTGTGCCACTGGGCTGGCCCCAATCCTTGCATTTTCTTTGACACGTACATGTATATATGAGGTGTAACAAAGCAGGGAGGCTGGTTTCTTTCTGAGTTTTAATTCTCTAATGTGGTCATCCAATAAACTAATATGTGGAGCATGTGCCAGGCCTTGGGCAGGATGCTGGTGACACAAAGGGAAAGAAGGTGTGGCCTTACTCTCAAGCAGCTCATGGTCTAAAGGGGGAGATGAGCACTCAGAAACATAATTATATTACAGAGAGTGAGGCCACCAGGGCCACGTGTACACAGAACTTCTGGGCACATGGACATGGAGGCTCCTGACACAACTGTAGTGGGTGGCAGTGGCGTTCTTTTTTTTTCTTATGCTTTGCTTTTTGGTGAGGAAGATTGGTTCTGAGCTAACATCTGTTGCCAATCTTCCTCTTTTTTTTCTTCTTCTCCCCAAAGCCCCAATACATAGTTGTATATCCTAGTTGTAGGTCATTCTAGCTCTTCTCTGTGGGATGCTGCCACAGCATGGCCTGATGAGCAGTGCTAGGTCCGTGCCCAGGATCTGAACGGGCGAATCCCGGGCTGCCGAAGTGGAGTGTGCAAACTTAACCACTTGGCTACGGGGCCCCCCGGCAGTGCTGTTTTTTAAGGAGGCATCTTTTGACCTGGGTTTTGAAACGCAGTTAAGGGTTCCACAGTTGGAATAGAGTCTAGGGTGATAGGGCACCCTAAGCAACAGGAACAGAATGCACACGCGATGCTGTAAAGGCCTGAAACTGGTATAGAAGTGCTTTGTGATCTGTCTCATGGCTTTTAATCTATATATGTTGGAGTTAGAAAAGCTCAACGTGCTGTCACTAACATGGGTATCTGAAACATCTACTACAGGATGTTTACCAAATGAATCATTATCACGGTTCCTGTTGTGGTTGAATTTTTTGTTTTTAACCTCAAACCCCTAGTGTGAAAAGTGTCACTTTTATTCCCACCGTCAACTCTTAGTGATTGTTAAGAATTTCTTCTTTGACCTGGACTATTGTCTGGAATCTCCACTCCAGTCTTTGACCCATTCATCGTATTACCACCAGAGGTATTGTAATGTAGCTTAGAGCTTTTATTTCTAAAAAACAAATGTTCCTGTCATTCCTCTACTTAAAACATTCAGGGGCTCCCCATTGCCTACAAGATTAAGTCTTACTGTGGGAGACAATGCTCTTTACAAGCTGGCCCCAATAATTCTTCCCAACCTTTTTCCGAAATCATTTCTTTCTACTTCTGGCCAGGTCCCCTAAGCTTACACCATCGTGAATCACTCATTGTTCCTTCCTACCTTACGCCCTTGTCTAACTCATGCCTTTGTGCATGAAATGACACAGCATGTTGAGACAAAGGTAACTTGCTATGGCTGGAGCCCTGGGTGGGAGGGGAGCAGGGGAAGAAGATGAGGCTGGTGAGGTGACAGGTGTGGAGCAGATGACAGAGAATTGCAAATGCTGTGCTAAGAAGTCTTGGTTCTATTCTGCATTCACAGTACTTCTCAAACGTTTTGTCTGTTCCAAAGTGTCCTAAAGAGGAAAGAAGAACATCCTACGGCCCACAATGGGTTTTGGGTACATAGTCTAAAGTGGGCCATCACAAGTGAAAAACTTATTTGAAGTCTCCTTTCATAATTTTGTATTCTACTTTGTATTCTCCCACTAGTTTCAATACTAAAATAATATTTTAAATTTCTTACCATCAAGTAAAATTGAATTTGCAACAAGATGTTATCCTGGGTTTTTAATTCTCCCAGTATCTTGCCAGAACTGCTGGGGAATGTGTATTCCACATTAAGAAGCACACTTGTGTGATGGGGAGCTATTGGTAGATTTTAAGATGTGGTGGCTGCAGCAAACTTGAGGTTAAATGTTTAAACTTAGAAAGGGAATGAATTAATATTGTTGGAATTTGGAAAGGTCACTCTGATAGTAGTCACTCTGATAGATGGGTTGGAGGCATGAGAATGTAAGAGGAAGAATGGATCGTTTAGGGTGCAAACTGGATGGTGATACAAGCTACTGAAGAAAATTCCCTGTTTTTGATTTCTGTATTTGAGTAGATAGTATTATTATTTATCAAGATAGATACAAAAATAGAAGAAGATTTTCAATTTTTTACTTGAAAGTGTGAGATGAATTTGGGACATACAGGTGGAGACATTCAGTAGAAAGCTGAATATTAGGTTTGGAGGTAAGTCTGTCTATCTATCTATCTATCTATCTAATCATCTATCTATTTACTTTTGGGAATCATAAATCTTTAAGTGGAATTTAAAGCCATGGGAATAGATGAAAATGCCCAGGGAGGTATTATAGGGTCAGAACGACAAAGTGTTGCATAGAAGATCAAAAAAAAAGGAGAAGTCCGTAAAGAAAGCAGAAGTAGTAAGGGAGAAGAAGCCCCTATGAAGGAATGCTAACATTGTAAACAGATTTAGACACCTCCTAACATATTTTCTGATTTAATAGATTAAGAAGTCAAGGCTTAAAAAAAGCAATTGATTGCCCTAAGAACTTTGTTTTATTTTCTCATTCCTGGTTGAGCTTTCTTACCATATTTTAATGATCTTGTTTTATCAATAAAATTTTTAGCGTTTTACTAATCTCATATCCACCATGACATATAGCAAAGTGTTTCACAAAGAGTAGTCACTTAATACAGTTTTTTTAAAGAAAGAAATGAATTAACAAATGACTTCTTGGAAATAAGAGTGGATCACAACTTTATTTTGGGCAGATCAAATTAAAATGTAAGTTTAATAGTGGAATTTAAAAAATCACAGCAACTGTATATTAAAATATCGGTGGAAAAATAAATTAACTACCTAAGATCCATTGCAAAAGGAATTTTCAGTAACATTTCCCCAGACACGTCTTCTAAGTGGAAGGGTTATTTTTGGCGGTCGTTTACCTCCCTCTGGAACTTCTCTGCTTGCTCCTAGAGTTCTCTTTCCCAGGCCCTCCTCCACCTCAGTGCCCCAGACCTCCTGCTTCCACACCACCACACCCAGGCCTGCCTTCTCCAAATGCCCACACGTCAGCATCACCCCTAGAACTCCAGTCACAGATGTCAGAAGAAATAGTCAACAATTTCAGATCTCCTTCTGTTATAAGTGAGTGGATTCATCCAGCTTTAAACGCATGACAACTGTGTAGTTTTCAAGGAGGGCCCCCTGGTACTAGGGTTTGGTTACATTCTGCTGGGGAGTCCCAAGATGAAGTAGAAATAGCACATTCTTGTACTCAGAGTGTCAGAAGGTGGGTGGCTCCCCTGGAGTAGAGCCCATTTTCTACGCCACATTTCTGTCCTCTGGAAAACAGAAGTTGAAGCATTTAGAATGCTGCCCAGGCTTATTCTTTAGGCACAAAAAGCAGTGGGCTCGATTCTTTGATATCATTCTCTAAGTAACGGTTAGGTTGAATAAGGCAGC
Organism: Equus asinus; assembly: GCF_041296235.1. Taxonomy (NCBI): domain Eukaryota; kingdom Metazoa; phylum Chordata; class Mammalia; order Perissodactyla; family Equidae; genus Equus; species Equus asinus. Next base: position 51,608,961 of record NC_091800.1, read on the forward strand.
ATTTGCCTTTTTTTTAAAATACAGGGGAGCCACTCTCTCGGCATCTGAGAAAACTGAAAGTGGCCGCTTGCCAGAGATCTGTGCAGCTTACTGGCTTGGTGGGTGGAAAAAAATAGCACAGACCAACGTGAGGGAAACATCTACTCCTCCTTCCAGCATGTGCCCATCATGCCTCCCCAGAAACGCTGGACAGATGACGAAGATCACCTTGGTGGCACTTCCATCTGAAATCAGAGTCTGTGTGCAGGAAGCCTCCAGTGAGAGGGGGTCTCAGCAGTCATGCACATCGACATTTAGAAGTCAGAGTGCTGTGGCTGAGTTTTGCATCTGTGTGTGGCAAGTATGAGAAAGCACATCTGACACTATGCTAACGACAGTAGTGTCACAGTGTTAAAAAGAGGCCGGAGGGTCAGAGGAGTTAATTACCTATGTTAAAAACTCCAAATGCTCAGCGGCATTAACAGGCATTCTGTAGTTAATTTCAAAAAAGACTATTTTAGTTGAAAAATATGATCTTAATATAGACATCACTAGTTAGAATTCCATCCATAGTTATTGCATTCTGTGAAAATTATCTTATTGTACTAATAATGAGTTTGGAGACAGTAAGCTACATTCTTTTGACCAGATTTCAAGGAAAATAAATTGAGAGTGCAGAAAAGACAAAGCAGAGAAAACAATACCTTTGATATCTTGCTTATTACACTGCAGTAAAATGAATACCACATACACTCTTGGTGATGAAGATGGTTTAGTTTACTTTGAATTGAAAAGACAATATAATATAAAATAGTTTTTTGGTGTTACAGATTTTCTGGTGTACTGGGATGACATGGATTAAATAATAGCATTTCTCTGTAATGATAATCCTTTGAAAAAAATATCAGAGACATTTGGGCAATTTAGAGGAAACTTTGCTGCCATTAATTGAGTTTTCCTCTTTAATCAGTTTCTGGTGCATGTCAAGATGTACCAGCCCTGTGCACAGATGAAGAAGGGAGATGAAATGCTGTAAGTGACCTGATTTTTCTTATCTCCCAAAATAGACCTATGGTCGCACTTTCCTCTTATTTCTTCTGGAATCCTCCACTGTTGCCGTGTGGAGGCTACAGAAAGGGATTCCCTCCAGGCGTGTAAATATGTCGTATACAATTGAACCCTGAGAATTTATCTATGAAAGCAATATACAAAAACCAGCTATATCAAATTATCTTGAACAGACAGAATGTTGTTCACATAATATGAGACTTAACAGTATCCAATTTGAATGAATTAATGTTACTAAAGATTGTTTATTGTGTGGGAGGATCACAGAGGCCAATACTGATAAGTATTCATCCAAGCATGGGGGAGGGGCGTGGGGGCCAATTGATGATCAACTTCCACTCCCAGTGGCAAGGCTATCAGGTTTGTGGCACTGGATGTCCTGGGCTACCTTCAACTCATGACATTATATACTCAGTTAAGGTAACTTCTCTTCCTTTGATTATAAGCTGACCAGTCAAACTTCTGCTTATGATTTGGCTTCCTGTATGGAGGCAGAATAGTGGTTATATCAATTCTAGTACTGGCGACTTCGTGGCAGGCCTATTTGTAGTTAGATTCTGGTTTTAGACATCTGTTTGCAAGTTTAATTACCGTGAGTTTACACTAAGAGCCTGTATTTGCCCTGAAAACATTAGGCTTCTGAGCTTGAGAGGCTGAGGGTGAAAATGCTGTTGCTGTGAGGACGCTTGGAGGCAGCCGGCCAGTTTTCCTCTGCTCACACTTGTATGCGACACCTTTGGCCAAGATAAAGACTAGTCACACTTCCATGTTAATTCAGCAAAGGTGGGGACATTGGTTCTAAAAGTAAGGTTCACATGTTACCAGGAAGGACAAAGAGAGCTTAAGGAAAGTAGGAGAAATAGTCATTGTCAATTAATACAATTTCAGCTGGTGATTAATAGTCTACGTGCAAGCTAGGCATGATCTTGGGAAGCACTCGGGAAGTTATAGAACTTATTTCACTCAAGTTTATGTTCTAGCCAGTCTTTTAAACATGTTGCAACAATCATAAAAGTGCCCACTATTAAGGGCTGACCTGAAGTTTATGGCTCACCAGAGGCCAGTCCTCTTGGTTGCGTGTTTCTTTCCAGCCATGAGCAGCTGGGAGGGAGAAGACACAGAGGAGGTGGAGCGTTGGGTTTAACCAGGGTTGGGATTTTTCCAAGTGAACATGCGAAGGGAGCAAAGCACAAAGGAACTGGCGGTGTGTGCCCAGGAATGTTTATGATGATTAACCATGGATTTTAAGCTGGATAAGGAGGGGAGGAAGGACATGAGAAGAGTAGGAGAGAGTGAAATGTGATAGGATCAATGGATTGTCAGTGTTGGGGAGGCTGAAGGATTGATGGAGTATTGATACTATAAGATGAATGGAAAGTGGTGGTGGGAAAGTGGGTTGTTTGAGAAAACCCATGGGCTCTGGAGCCAGGTGAACATGAGTTAAAAAAAAAACCATTCTCTGACATTTGCTATGTGATGATGCAAGTTATTTAGCCTCTCTCTGTCTCAGTTTTTTTTTTTTTTAATTTCTAAAGTGGGAATAATAATATCTATTTTGTTAAAAAAGTTGCAAAGATTAAGTGATATAATGGATGTAAATAACCGAGCACAGTGAACAGCAAATATTTGACCTTTTAGTAAATGTCAACTCTTAGATTTCCACTACACAGTAAATGCTTTGAAAGCAGGAGCGTCTCTCTCTCTCCCTCTCTCTCTTGCGCTCTCTCCCTCCCTCTCTCTCTCTCTCTCTCTCACACACACACACCCAGTACAATAAATGTTTGCTCAAAGAGAGCATTGAGCTAGGCTCTGAGGCACTGGGAGTAGGTGAGCGAGTCTGGATCATGAGGCTTCTCAGGGACCAACCCAACAGGTTGGTCCAGGGCTGGGTTTTGATGAAGGCGCGGGTAGGTGGGAGGAGCTTGAACACAGTAGGTGAGAATTGGGAAAAACAACAAGCTTTCTTACTTTTTAATTGTGGTTTTCATCAACCATAATTATGTTTGAGGAAAATATATGGAACCTGAAAGTTCTGATGAGTAGTTTAAAAAAAAAAAACACAAGAAATACTTTGAAAAAAATTTGTTCCTCGCTGTTCTTTTGAGGAGTACTTGCTTGGGAAGTGCTTTATGGGTTCCTTGGAGAGTTTTTTCTGTATATGAGCATCACAAGGAGGAGTTATCCCCTGATGAGGCAGATGGAGTCAGTAGACATTTTCTGGAAGTTCACCATGCTTGATTGCATCACGCTGGGGGGTGGGGGGAGGAAGAATGGGGGGTGGGGAGGGTGGGATTATCCCTGAGGGAGAAGGGTGAAGGGTGGCTGTTCTGCCCTGTGCTGTAATTTCAAGTTCTCTCTTTGGTAATCAGCTCATTCAACAGTCTCCAAACTTTGTAATCACAATAGCCTTGCTGGAGACAATCGTTCTGGGGCTCAGTAATGAGACATATTTGAGACATTAATGACATATGTCTGAAGTCCCGAGGTAAGTTTGAAGAGACGTCATTATGACAAGACAGAGCAAAAGCTAGTCAATGACTATGAAACCAATAGATAAATGGATGCATCGAACGCCTAGTTACAAAATAAATAAGTCCTGGGGATGTAAGGTACATTATGGTGACTATAGTTAATAATACTATATTGTATATTGGAAAGTTGTTAAGAGAGTAGATCTCAAAAGTTCTCATCACACACACACACAATTTTTTAAGTACGTATGGTGACAGATGTTAACTAGACCCATTGTGGAGGCCATTTCACAATATATACAAATATTGAATCATTATATTGTATACCTGAAACTAACATAATTATATGTTATATGTCAATTATATCTCAGTAAAAAAATAAATAAATGGATGCATACATGGAAGAAGTCATGCTTTGAGAGAGAATGTTGACTAATTCAGGGTGGGATTAATCCATCAGGGAATGAGGGAAATGAGGACAAGGAATTCTACAAACAGAGCTCTGTGACTGGAAAAGGAGTAGATCTGTTTTTTTGTGCTTTAGGTAGTAAGAAATTTTGATTACAGAAATGTCAAATTATTCCAGAGAGATCTTGGAATCATGCACAGAGATGTTTGTGAGGTCGTGAGCAAATGGGATGCAGACAAGAATCATGAAGTAAGAGGAGGAAAGTGTGTAAAAACGGAACCCTGGACAGGGCTGGCCCTGTGGTGTAGTGGTTAAGTTCAGCACACTCCACTTCAGTGGCCCAGGTTCATGGGTTCAGTTCTATACCACTCATTGTCATCCCAGCTGTGGTGGCGACCCACAAACAAAATAGAGGAAGACTGGCACAGATGTTAGCTCAGGGCAAATCTTCCTCAGCAAAAAAAAAAAAAAAAAAAAGGAAACCCTGGAGGATTTAGGAAGAATGGGAAGGTGAAGAAGAGGGGTATAGAAAACTAAAAAGGTTAGAACTATAAGAGACTGCTAAAAGAAGTACTGAAGGATGTGTTAGGGAAGAGGTGGGGCAAAGCAGGGCAGAGTTGGCTTCTTGGTGAAGGAGCTTTACCCCCTTTCTGGGAACTGGACTCTGGTATTTCAGTTATTGTGCTACATCTGTCAGGCACTCATTACGTCTAACACACCGGTGACTGCTGGACTCATTACATCAAACTTCAAAAAATATCAAGGCTGCAATAAGAACTAATCCAGCATTGCATAGTTTTATGTTTTTCTTCTAAACATTAGATGCATTAGTCACCACACGGAAAAAGCAGTGAGAAGACAGATGTGCCAAAAGTAGTAGAGAAAACATGTCAACATTCAAAGAATAATTAATGAAAAGTGTTGCTGTTTTAACGCCATAAATGAAAGTCAGTTTCAGTCTTCCCTAGTTCTTCTCAAGAGTACCCAGGATCTCCACCCCCTGGATACAGCCACACCTGCTTTCTAATCTAACCCTGCCCTAGGTACAAGTTTAATGAAAGCTTCTTCACTATAGACCTGAACTTGGCATATGACAAATCTGGATAAATCACTCAGGCATCCAAGTCCTCACTAAACTGAGGCATTCCCGGCAATCTTCATCGTTGATTTCTAATTTTCACTTTTTGTGGTTTGGGTTTTTACTTTCCAGATCTTCACTGTGACTGGGCCCATGCCTGAAACCACAGTCAGCTTGGCTAAGTTCCCAACGCATTGCTTCCCTCTTCCTGCCTCCTTCTCCTTGGGGATTAAAATTCTCCTCTCCTCCCCCATCTTCCTACTCTCCCCTGCCAGGTGAGAAAGCTCCAGCTCCTGAGTTGGCTGAGTGTGTTCAGGATCAGGTTCCCGATTCCCCTTCTTGAGGAAGACAGTCTCAAGAGAAACCAAGCGCTGCAAACTCAAACTGAAGGGTTGGTTAGACAGGCTGGCTGTGACAGTGAGGGTTAGTTAGGGAACCTGAAATGGAATATTCTTCCTGGCACGGAGGAGTCTGTTGACCTCCAGACTCTGTGACTTAAGACAGCTATGGATAGTTTCCAGACCCCACTTGCAAGTGGGCAGGGGCGAAGCTTCTAATTCTGCCGGGCTGAGTCAGTCATGGGTGCCCAGATGGGTGTGGCTGAGAACACAGATGGCAGGTAATCACTAGGGGAAGTGGGGCTGGGGCTGGGATGGCCTGAAATTGACAGCTGTGGTTCTGGTTCCCTTAGGCAGGCACCCCTTCCCCTAAGGACCGTGCAAGCCATACCATCATGTGCTATGTTTTGTGTGTTTGTTTCCCTTTTGTTATCCCTTAGTTATTAATAAACAATATTGGAAAATAGAATTACTGATGCTATTTTCCAGAGGCTTACAGATATTAACGCAGACCTTCTTCATCCTTGGATGATTCTTGTTGCTAGGCTCCCCACTCCAAAGGACCCCTTGGGTGGGGCTGGGAGCAGAGTCAGCTGACTTCATCTGTCCTTAGATAGGAGGACTTGGGCTGTTGCTCACTCCTGCAGGGCCTGCCACAGAAACCTTGTTAACCCCTCACCCCAGGCTCTGTTTTAGACATACCTCCCCTCCTCACTGTGCTTAGGCTCAGCCAGAACACAACCAGCACAATAAAAACTGATCACATCACTGCCACTAACTGCCTCTGTGACCTTCAGCAAATCACAGCGCCGACATTCCATGTTCCTCATTTGGAAAAGGAAGAGGGAGGGGTCGGCTACGAAGGACAATGAAACTAAGCCGCCGCGATTCTATGAGATTTTAATTATTACTTCTTGTTGGCTTTGGTTTCAGTGGCTTTAAATCAAATTATTTATAATAATTAACCATGATTATATAAGGTTAATTCTTCCTTTTAAACCGTCTTAGTAAAATCAGAAACATTTAACTACTGCTACCAGCTCTGTTCTCTCTCTTCCCACCCTCCCTTTCTTCCCCTCCTCTGTCTTCCTCCTTTTCTTCCTTCCCTTCTCCCTTTCCTTTATCTACCTTTGAAACAAAGAAGTCAGAAGTTTGAGTCATCTCCTTGCTGGGACAGATCATTCCAGCATAGAATTAGAAACCCCCAGTTTAGCTGTATTTCATCTGGAGGTAAACTAATTAAGTATAGGAGGAGAGTGAATAAAAGCAGAGACTTCATGGAAACTGTCTTACTTTTGTTCCCCAAAGACGCAGTTTTGGAACTTAGTACGTGTAGGGAGAGCAGCCGTGACGGTGTCGTAGAGATCGGACAACAGAGGCAATGGATGAAATAAATTATTCTTCCAAATTTAATAAAAAGAAATTCCTAGTTTAGGTGATCCCTATTCATAATTTATGTTTTTAAACCTCTTGGGATCTATCTATCTATCTAATTATCTGTCTATCCATCTATGTATCTATCATAGTCTATCTATCTAGAGAAATATCTATGTTTTCAGAGTGTGATGAGAGGTCAAAGGTTGTGATTATATATCTTTTCTAAATGACATTAAGCCAAAGCAACATTTAAAAAGTGTAGTCTTACGTTACCCGCACGAAGTCACCTGAGATTCTTGCTAAAAGTGCAGAAATCTGTGTGCGGGCTGAGCATCAGTATTGCTGGCAAGACTGCCCCCCTCCCCCCATCATTCTTAAGTACCTTGTACTTCCAGAACCCTGGAGTGGAGACTGTAAACCACAATGCATCACATAGTGGAAAGGACCGTTCTGAAGTGGTAGCTAAATGGTTGTGAGGGGTAAACTGACGTCTGGGAGCCACTGCAAATCCCTTGGGGATATTAAAATTATGAGGGAATAAAAATGGAAGGATATAAATGAATATGTAGAAAATATCTTTAAGTACTACATATCAGTTTATTTATTTTTCCTCTTAATAGGCATTGAAGACTTTGTCCTGTCCGTTCTTCAAAGAGATTAAATCTCTTTCCCATTAAAACTTGCCAGCCTGTTAGAGCCCGTAGAGCTATCTGTCTTCTAGAATAATAATACTTTTTTTTGAATTTATCTCAATGTTCCATAGACCACTAATTTATGAACTATCTCTACCACCATAAAAAAAATTGTGACATATTTACAAAAGTCCAGCATACATAAATTAGGGACATACTACAAATTATATTCTTACTATTTAAGCTCCACAGTGCTCATTAGCTTATTACAGATTATGAGAATTCTTGCAGCAACAAATTTCTTACCTTTTTTAAATCAGAGTTTCTGAAACTTATTTGACCAAAGAGCTTCTTTGAAAAGCATACATTTACCAACACCTCTCTCTCTCTTTCTCGGGAACCTGGTCTATATGTTTTGTGTTTGTGAATTCTGTGAAGCCTTGAACTATCTCTTACATTAATTATTGTTTAGCCCTTTATGCATTTGTAACTAAATTATCTCCACTCAGTATATGTATATGTCATGTCGGGTTGTAAGTTTAGTGTATTTTATTGAGTGAATTATCCTGTTCACACCTGCTAGTGGGACAACTGCTAAGTGGCAGCATTATCTTTTTTGATGGGAGTGGACTTTTCTGGTGCCAGTTAATGCGGGTGAGGTAGGTCCTGAGACAGAAAATGAAAAGTGAGATATCAGGCTTTAGGTAAGGCAAGAGGGAACTCCATTCCCTCCAGGTCTCGCTATCTTTCATGGTTTTTAAATGATCATTATTATAACGATGATAACATTAACTACCATGTATTGTGCACTTATGCTCTGCAGTGTGCCAATGACTTGTTATTCCCTTTAATTCTGAAAACAGCTCAGTGAGGAAAGCATGATGAATGCCATTTTCCAAAGGATAATAGATACTGATTGGTTTAAGGCTACACAGATATGTAGCTAGTCAGGGATTTGAACTCAAATCTATCTGACCTCACAGCCCATGACTGTGATCGTTCACCTGCTGAAACTAGAAGTCCTTGAGTGTGCTCCCAAGGTGCTAAGTTTAAAGGTGGCCTCTTCCAGATGGAGTGAGACTACGAGCTCAGCAGGGAGGCAACTCCCCAAGCTGAAGATCAACACATACACATTCTAAGCCACATTCTATTGTTCCATGGTTGGTTTGTGTGTGTGTGTGTGTACGTGTGTTTCTCTTTAGTTCTCCCTTAGCTGCTAATAAACTACATCTAAATATTCAGGCTTTACTTCAGTAATGCTATCAGTAATTTAAGGAAAGATAAGATGGCCATAATTGGATCATTGAGCTAAAAGGGGAACAGTTTATCCACTCAGAATGGCAGTGACTGTGGTTATTAGCCAGACGTTGCCAAGGAGAAAGTCCGGAGGAAAGATTGGTGCCTGCAAGAGTTGACTGCTTTCGCTTCTCCTGAGATGCTCTTTCTAACATCTAGAACTTCTTTTTAGAAATTTTGCATTTTTTTACATGTCTTCTTTAGCAAATATGTAGTAAACTACTTTAAGGAAGTGTTAATTTTTATTTTCCCTTTTAAGAACTCATAACACTTAACATGGTAACTTGTACCAAGTAGCTGCTCAATAAACACTGACTAATAAGAGAGAATAAGCCTTTCTCCAAGTTGGCAAAGCATATTTGGGAATAAAAGAAAAAGAGAAACTTCCCTCAGCACATTGAATGTGCCAGACTGTAATTCTGAGATTCGCGATGAGCTGGCACATCATTGTTTTTGAAGTATACCCACTCTCTTAAGGTATATAGACTAGTTGAGTTTTTAGTTGCTGATCAATTATGTGGCATTTAGCCTTTTATGTTGCATCATTTAGCAGCAGGCTACTAATCAGAATTTCATTTAGCTTTCAATTGCATGATATCCTGAGACCCAAAATGGATATAATTTCAGGAAGGTGTTTTACCAAATTATTTTTGACCTGACAACGATATCCACAAAGCAGTAATTTGTAGCTTTTTATTATATTGAATGGTTTCTACTTAATCAAAATTGTGTCTCTAGTCTAGAAATTATTTTCTAAGAAATGCTTTCTTGCTAAATAAGACTGTTATACATGCAGGGAAAGTAACTCTAGCCACTGACTGCTGCCGCACACTGAGGAGAAAACGCATTTCCATAGAAATCAAATACAATTTTCTTAGGTTCCATTCTAATGCCATCCCTACTGAGATGATACCTACTTCTCCCAAAGAAGTCAAGAATGAACAGCTTTAAGTTTAAGATACACTTGGTTCAAGCCTCTGCTAATGGGTAACACTGAACAGCATGGACCAGGGAGTAAAAATAAGAAGAAAAACAAATAAATAAAAAAAACTTCCAAACACATGACTGGAATAAAGATCCCTGAACTCCATCCAGTCCCAGCTTTGCCCTGTCTTGCTTTGTGGCTCTGGGTCCTACACATTACAAATGAAGAGGCTGAAACGTGCCCTTCCCACCTTTGTTGTGAAGATGAAAGTTGAGTACCGTTGTGGATCTGGGGGGCACTCTTAAAGATCAGTGCAGTAGATCAATTGTAATGAAATAATTAGTACTGACACTCAACCCCATAGGTAAATTACTGTGGGTGGGATAATGAGGCTTTTAGCCTACCAGGGAATTAGCAAGGTGGAGCTGGCACTTCCACTCATTGGTGGTGGTGAGGAGGGGTGGGTTTCTCAGCATTAAGTTTTTCTCTTACTAGTGGAAGATTCTGAGTAGTGCTTCTCTGTTTTTTACAATTGTTGCCATGCTGTTTTGCAAATGTCCTAAGATTTGCAGATACACTGTCATTCGCTAGTCTGAATTTTTAATCACACTTTACATCTTGTATTACATGTGAAAAGGCAGAATAAGTATTAAATTTGTATCAATGTCACTGGAGACATATTTTTATATATTAATTGGTGATTAATCTTTACTTTTTTGGTTGTTGTAGTTGTTATTTTGTGATACTTTCTCTATTCAAGCAACTGATCCACGAGACATCAAAGAACAGAGAGAAAAAAGAGGGAAATATTTGTCTTTTGGAATCTTCAAAAGTTAAGGTCAAAACGTAAGGCCAAGTTTGGAAGAATCTTTAATCAGCCACGGTTGGCTTTCCCAATTATAGAGTCTAGACTGGGGGAGGTGTATAGCCTAGGGGAGCTGAGAGCATTAGAGGTTGGCTTGTTCCCTGGAAACCCTTTGCCTGTACTCTTTGGCCTGAAGCCCAGGACCTGAAAGAGGCTGGAAACCTGAGACATAGTATAGCGTGGTGCCACCTTTCCTGAGTAGGGCTCAGGAAAACAGCATGGCTCAGGAGCAGAAGAAATGTCATGAGCAGTGTCTAGGCAGGCAGACCTGCATCAGCTCTCTGGGGTCCCCGCACTCCCCAGTGTGGCATGAGGAGAAGCAGACCATCTTCCCATGCTGCTGAAACTGGCGCAAACACAGCACGGAAAGCTAGCAGACCTCAAGTAGCTTAATAATCGGTGTGAGATAGAGGTAGCAGGAAAATGTGCGGACCCATCACCAAATCTCCCCTTCCCCCATGCCCCCATTGACGCCCAGGTATTTTGTCAGACCCCCTGGAAAGTAAGATGCAGCCCTGGCACATCATAATTGGATGGAAATGAAGTTTTGTCACGTGGGGGACTATGAACTTGATATGGAAATCAATTTTGGTTATAGATTAATAAAAATAATGCACTTACACATCTGATTTTGTGCACCCAAATTAGTTTCCACAGAGCGACTGTATGAACACCCAAGCAACTCCAGTGCAATACTGGGAGCCTTGTCGCCTTTTTCTAGATGTGTTCAGCTCAAACCTATCTTTCCCCTTTTGATTTTCATTTCTGAATTCTGGTGAGTGATGTTTTGATAAGTAACTAACAGCCGCTCTCTGTAGGACTTGACCAGTCTGGTTTGTATCAAATAACAAAGGTCACTTGGATACATACCTTATCATTATCTGAGGGTGCTGAACTCCTTCTTTTACACATTAACTTCTATTATCTTTCAGTCCAGAAAAAAACAAAAAAAAAAACTTATGGAAAGAGGACAAGCCTTTATGAATTGTGATTTTTGTGTCTAAAATCTGCTATTTTGTTAGCACTAAGAGTAACTTCCTTCAATTAGTCTATTACCAAATATACGGCAAAACAATAGATAACCATTATTTTTGAGTTTTTCCCCTGTTGGCAGAGAGCTGCGGGGTAGGGTGCATTTGAAAGAGAGACAGAGAATCCAGATCTTATTCGCAGGTCTCCACTCACCAACCATGTGACTTTGCTGAAGTCATTTCTCCTCACCTCAGTTGTCTTACCTGTAAAATGGGTGTTCCAGCTAAGTGTCTTTCAGGTCCTTATTAATGCAGAGATGTCCTGGTTCCATGGGTGCCCATTCTCTGTGAGATGGTAACCCAAACAAGCTGAGGTCAGTAACTGGGACACAATTATGTAAAGCACTAAACATTATATTTGTGTAAATTTTTGTAAATTAAGGATCATGTCTCCTTGTCACTGTCAGCATTGGTGATCCACAACTCTACATTTAGTGGATAAACAGTGCCATTTGGAAGATCTATCTTTGCTACTAGGAGAAAGTGGAATTGGGTGTATGTTACGGGGATGGGAAACTAATTCATAGGTTGGATACCCAATAAGGGGCTATCTCTTTATCACCATCTCCAGACACTCCTCCTCTGCCTCAGTTTCCTCAGTAGCTAACTGCTCAGTTTGTGTTCCCTCAGAAGCAGACTTTGAGACAAAGATTTGGTACAAGCAACTTTTTTGGAGGCGATCCCAGGAAGACTGATATGAGAGTGGGAAGTACTACAGAGAAGAGAAGAGAGTGAGTGTGAAGTGCTTTGTACTCCATCTTGCTGGGGACCTCTGGAAGAATGAGTAGAACACGCTCCAGAGTTGTCCCCATCTGCTGGGCCAAAAGAAGTGGGGTAAAACGCACTAAATTTCTATCCTTTCCTGGTTAAGGGCATTAACTCCCCCAAAAGTCTGGCCTGTGCCCTGGATAGGCCAGGCATACTCCTGTGGCCAGAGAAAGCCCTAGGGTAGAGAGTCGCAGATGCTTGTGGTAGGTAGCAGGTGGTGTGTATGGAAACAGGATTGGTGATGCCAAAGGGATGTGGGCAGGGTACCAACAGCATCTGCCACACTACCCTAATCCAGACAACGATACTTACATTCTTCCAAGGATTCTTCTTCTACCTCCAATTCTTCCTACTCTCATTCATTTTATATTTATCTTCTAGAACATACTTCCTTAGATATTAAGAGTTCTGCAGACTTTCCTCATCTCTGCGCAACTTCATTTCACATCACTTGCCAGCTTCCTTTCTATGCTGAAGCCAATCTACACTTATAATTTTGCCTTCCATTCCTTGCTAAGCTGTTCCTTGCACTTGGAATATGTTCCTCAGTCATTTATACTAACCCATGCCCTTCCTAGCACACAGAATTTTTTATAGAGAATATAGCTACGCTTAAAAAATTTTTTTTAGCTTGAACTACACACTATCTCAAAGGCCTTTCCCACACTGGTTTAAGTATTCCTTGAGTCAATACCCCCTCAGTCCTTGTATTCTACTCCTTTCCCTTCACCTATCCAATGTTATTAATCTTTTTAGTGGAAACATCATTAATTCAAGGAAGCCTTTCCCGAGCTGAATGGTTAGATTAGATTTTCACGTTGCCTGCTCCAAGATCATTCAATGCCTGTCCTTTGCCACGCTCATACTTGTAATTTCTGTTCACCATCAGCCTTCCAGGAGACACTGCAAAGGCTATGAGGCCAAGGACAATGATGTTACTGCACTCCTAGAATCTGGCCCGGGGACTGGTACATGATAGGCATCGATTAAAATTTGTATGAATAAACTATGCCATTTTGGGCTGATTAACATTTTAAAGAATAATTGATTTTACTTCTTCTGAGCATTTTTCTCATGAATTTATAAATATATTAAAAGTGGAGATTGTTTCTCTTGTATCCCCTCTAGAGTGCTATATACAATGTTTTCCTACAGTAGGAGCTTCAAAATATTTGTAAATAAATTAGCTCAAGAACTCCAAGGTCCCGCATCACGTGCTTTGGTAAGAGATAACTTGGACCACTGAGGGATGCTGCTCTCTCCAGGTGAGCTACGGCAACAGTTCAACTAGAGCAAAGTATTAGCAGGAGAGGGACGAAGTAATAAAATCGGGTTTCAGATAGAAAAACAATGAAGAAATATCCTGTGATTAGGAAGGATAATGAAGGTACTGAAAACAGACACTGATTCTAAATGCGTAGGGAATGCTTGGAAAGAAAAATATTGGGATATGTGTACCAATTGGTCTTAATAAGTCACACCAAGAGAAACAAATGAGTTTAAAGAGCAGAAGCAAGCGCAAGATTTGCAGTCATTAATTTTGAAAAAAAAAGCAAGTAGATGATGGGAGCGAAGCAAACTATATTTTAAAAATATAAAGTAAGTTAATCAGTTTAGATCAATATACATTAAAATAGCTGAGACACTTTTGAAAAGACCGAGTGTTTAACAGAATAATATCAATAATCATTATAAAAAGAAAATTTCTCTGAAATGTGTTGTGTTTTTATGGTAAAAACACAAAATTAGAGAATAAATAGAATAGAAGAATATTATTATCTTCACATCTATATATTTTATCTGTTTATGGATTCAATTTTCATAACATATATGAAGATATTTTCTAAACAGAAGCATAAAAATAAAAAAAACTCAAGATAAAAAGTACTTCAGTTAAGTATTAATAGAGTATGACAGGAGATTTTATTTGCTCATACTAGTCAAACAAGATTGGGTGAAAGCCTGCTAGCTTTTTTGGAATGTCATCTAAAAAAAAATATATATATATATGTGTATATATAAGGAAGTGATAAATGGGCAAAATTTCAAGTAAGAGGCTATATATACTCTCCATCTTTTAAAGACTATATATTAACATGTATATGTACTTAATTTAAAATTCAGTGCCTTTTAACATCTCCTATATTTAAAAATTCTATATGTATATGTATAAATATATGTACATCCATAGAAATTTAGCTGTACCCCACTTTGTGTCTCTTTGTGCAGGATTGATTTGTTATAAAGCCATTCGTCTCTGAAATATCTTTCTGGAAAATGGGTTCATACAAACATAAACATATGCGTTACAGTACGCTGGTGAACTCTACACTTGCTGAGTGTTCTTGTAAGCTCCTAGCCAGTGAGGGCTAGGTGGCAGATGACACTGAGGATGCTCGGCAAATGAGAATTAACACGATGCTGCAAATTCTCACTGTCAGAGAGCACTAGACTGGGCTGCCCTGATTTGAGTGTGTTCTGCAGTATGTGTTGCTCACTGCATTGGGGCCTCTTTTTTTACCATGTATTTTGTGGTCTGCTCTACAGTTTGAACAACTGTGACTTACAGAAGGTGTGTAAGGAATCAGCTTGCAAGGAAACACAGGGAGAGTAACATGGTTAATGTTAAAATGTATGTTCGTATGTTTTATATTGATGAGATATTTTCAAAGAAATGATCAAGAAGTAGAATTTAACAAATGATAGGCAATTAAGAATTATTATTGATACTTTGACATTGTGAAAGGCATCACTCATATTTCAACTGTAGCTGAGGAGGATCGATCAACGTTGCGTGAATAGTGGCTGGAAGAACCTATGTCCTGAGACATGTCATAAATTCATGGCATTCGAAGAGAACAGAACGGCAATTGCCAATTCTAAATGCTAAGAAAGCATTTCCATAGAAGGCCTGCATAATCCAGATTCAGTTAGCACCCCCAATTCCAGGATGCACCCCTCTAATAAGAGTATGTATACCACAGACTTCCAAATGATATTGATGAATATTAATTCATAATATTTTTTAAAAGATTGAAAATACAGCAGAAAATAAAATAAGATTCAGGATAAAATAACAAACATCAGCCTCATAGCCAAATACTTTCTAAGAGTCCCAAGACATAAAAAGAAAGGAATGACTAAATTTATGACGATTATCAAAGACAAGGACATTTCCATTTATGAAAGAGAGAATAGACATTTAGGATAAGTTCTTTATACTCTAAAATACTTTTAATTTGTTACTCATAAAGTTACTTTAAATGCAATTTAATTCTCCGTCTACAGCTCTTTACTCATACCAGTCATGAGAAAAATCAGATACAGGTTTAAGTAACTTGCTCAAACCATACAATATTCAGGGAAATTGAAGAAAATCATACTGAAAATTGTGTTCACATTTAAGTTGCTACTATGTGCAGCAGGATATTTAAAAAAAGAATTATAAGATAAAGACTCTGACCTCCACGAGTATACATTCCAGTAGAAGGGCTTATAGAATTAGGTTTGAGATCACTGCTCTCCTAAGTATGAGTCAGCTGACACGTAGCCTCTTTATCCTCATCCGGTGCTATGGTACTAACCTTCACTTGTATCTAGCCTCCTCCATACTTCTTGTGGAACACTGAGTTTAACTCTCTCCTCTTTCTAAGAAAGCTGATGGGGGTCCAGGATGAGCAAATCTTCCCTCTGTCTGCTCCATCACCTCAGGTCTAGTCATACGAACCTAGGCTCAGCTGGCAAGAAGCTGTACTGAATGGTGATCACGTTAAAGAAAGTTAAGATGCTATAAGTGATTTGTCATAATATACAGAAAGGAATCAAAAGACTAGCTTTATAATACGAATCTTACCTATTTCCTAACTGTGTTCCCTAAACAGACACAGAAAACCTTCTCCTTATTAAGCTTTTGAGAAATACTTCAAAGAGGGAAGCACTGGCATATTTTAAAAATGTCATTGCTGTTTTTCTTGTAGGTTGGGGATATTATTGAGAGACACTAATATTGGAGTGGGCTGCCTGCTTACAATTGAGATGGGGAGATCCTATGGTGGGGGAGCGCAGGTGCTGAGCCCAAGTCAGGTGCTTAACTTCTAGAGGTTACATAGTTAGGCTTTCTCTAATAGAGCCACGTGGGTATTTCACATTAGTTTATTGATCATGAAGTCTATAGATCCAAAATGTATGGGCAACTCACAAAGTTCCTAATAAGTTTGCATAAAAACTCCATGTCTCTTGATAGAGCTCCCCCAAAAGGAGACAGTCATTCTGCCTATTTCCAGGCTTGTGGTCATTTTCTGGTGTAAATATATTCTGAGGAAAGGAATATAAATAGACCTTTCACCTGTTTTTGGATAATAGCTCCAAAGTAATACATTCTTGACAAAGAAGGATGGTATTGTGTTTCAATGGTCAGTGCAGAAGCTTATGGTGGTCAAGTGATCAATGGAGTCTTGACAGAAGTTTGTCATACAGTAGGCACAGTGGGACCTGCAGACACATCCTTTTCTTTCTCCCTCAATTTCCTGAGTGTATTCTGGGAAAAGATATCCTAAGCAACTGGCTGGGTACTTACATTTGACTCATAAATAAGAGTTATTACAATGGAAGGATCAAGGATGGAGGTCCTGGATCTCACCTTCCTCACTAAAAGAGTAAACCAAGAGCAATAACACATTCCTGTGGAATCCCAGAGAGTAGTGTTATCATCAGTGACTGGGAAGATAGGGACTGGTCATTTCTATCACAGCTCCATTTAACTCTCCAATTAGGTTGATGGGGAAGACAGATGGGTCTTGGAGAATGAGAGTGGATTATCATAAGCTTAATTGGGTGATGCCTCCAAGTGCAGCTGCTGTTCCAGATGTTGTCTCCTTACTAACTCAAATCAATACAGCCCTTGGCAAACAGTCCAGGTTGCAGTGCAATCAGCTTTACCAGGCAGCCCATATGACCCAGCAGATCCAATGAAGCTTGAACCATTTTTGGCAGATTGGGGTGCTTTACAGAGCCTCAATAATAAACTCGCAGTTAAGACCCCTAATATTGTTTTTGCAATAATACCTATGACCTTTTCAGCAAGTAACTATTTCTATTTTGAGAAACAACTCTTGAGTTGTTACTGGACCTTGGTAAAGACTAAATGCCTGACCTTGTGACCTGAGCTTCCCATTGTGAACTGGTCATTAACTGATCCACCAAATCATAAAGTGAGGCATATCCAGCAGTACTTCATCAATTGGAATATACATACAGGAAGATATATACAGGAATGGACTCAAGTCATTCTTGAATGCACAAGTTCAATTGCACAAGGAAGATGATTATCCTTCCTATGTGTGTCTTCCTGTGCACTGCTGCTCTCTCCCAATATCATAGGGATGGACTCATGGAGGAGTTCGCATGACTAAGCCAAATAGATGGATAGAAATATAGATAGATAGATTAGATATAGATAGGTGATAGACAGATAAATAAACAGGTAGACAGCCTGTTTTACAGATGCTTCTTCCTGATTTCCTGGGTCTAGCATTAGGTGGGCTTATGCTACCTTATTGCATCACTTAACTTCAGTGGGGGTCCTAAAGGGAGGTACATCTTGTCTTGGAAGAAGTCATGGATTGAGTTAAGTAAGAACACGAACCATGGAGGGGGGAAATGTCAAAAGGCACAAAATTCCAGTTATAAGGTAAATAACTTCTGGGGATGTAATGTACAGCATGGGGACTATAGTTAAAAATATTGAATTGTATATTTGAAAGTTGCTAAGAGAGTAAATCTTAAAAGTCCTTACCACACACACACAAAATTGTAACTACTCAAGGTGATAGATGTTAACTAAACTTATTGTGGTAATCCTTTCACAATATATACATATACCAGATCATTATGTTGTATACTTCAAGCTAATACAACATTATTTGTTAATTATATCTCTATAAAACTATAAAAAAACAAGGGGAAAGGACTGTGAAAAAAACAAAAGAACACAAACCAATGGGTAGTGGTTAATGGTTGAGCAGGTGGTGAGAAATTCGAAAGTAACAAGACGATTTTGGTAGAGATATGTAGATAAACCTCTTGGGATGGACCCAGAGTGGGAAAATATTAGTATATCATTTAAATGCTCACCAAGAGTCTCTTAAGGGTCGGACAAATAAGATGACCTACTCTCTGGATGTCAGTCAGCTTCCTTCCCCTTTCTCTTCTGTGCTTGCTTAAAGGTCTCAAGAATGACGCAGCAATGGTGATAGTAATGAAACCTATTGTAGTGAGTTGAATGGTGGCCCCCAAAAGATATATCCTTGTCCTAAGGTTACTTGTCACCCAAATTAAGTGACAAGTATCCCTATGTGAAATTAGAGGAGGAGAAGACACCGCGAAGGCCTTGTGAAGATGGAGGCAGAGATTAGAGTTATATGGCCATAAGCCAAAGAGCACTTGGAGTCTCCAGAAGCTGGAAGAGGCAAAGAAGGATTCTCTCCTAGGGCTTCCAAGGAACAGGGCCTACTGACACTTTGATTTCGGACTTCTGGCTTCTGAACTACTAAAGATGAACTTCTGTTGTTTAAATCACCAAGTTTGTGGTAATTTGTTGCAGCAGTCACAGGAAAAAATATACCAAGAATTGAGACGTCTCTACAATAAGCTTATTTTACTGTCACCATTGCTGAGGCTTCCATTTTCCAGTAGAACTAGTCCACTGTGAGCAAAGGGGCTAGGACCTGGGTGGAACTCCTGGCAGGTTGATTGGACACTTTCCATCAAGTATTTGTGCCCACTGAAGAAAACATTCAGGATATGGATTTGCTTTTGCCTGCCTTTGAGAAGAACCATTGATTGTAGACTTAACAGATACCTTTTACTTCATCAAAATATTTCTCTAGCCACGAGCTGGTTTTTAGTGAATGAAATCAGGCGAGTTGCTGCTGCTCATGGGATTATTGGCTTTATCAAATAGTCCATTGTCCTAAAGCAGCTCACTTATAGAAGAGTTGGATGGCCTATGGAAGGCTCCCTTTTAGTCCCAGCCAGGAGAGCCCCCTTGTGAGATTGGAGTGCCTGTTCAGGAGACTTTTACGGAGCCATTTTCCTCAGAGACAGAATATATGAGTCTGGGGAAGAGGAGACAATAGAAGGTTGGTGCTTCTCAAGATTACACCTCATAATGTACTCTAAAAAACGGGGCTGACTTCAAACACTTGTGGCTTAGAGGTTTTGACTAGCAAAGGATGACTGTATCCACTAGGCATCATAACAAGGCTTCTTTTGAGTTGGGAGCTGAGACAGCCACTGGCCTTTAAAGTTCCTCGCCATGAGTTGACTATATTAAAAAGAGGGATTATGTGCTGTCTGGGGTAATTAATCCTGACAATGAAGGGAAAATGGGGTTGCTGTTTCACAATGGAGACAGAAAGGAATATGGACAGAACTAGCTAAGCTGAGGTGGGGGTAGAGATCTTTGTATGACCATTTCTAGCAGTAAAAAAAAAAAAATTTAAAGCTGGCTTCAGTTGTATACAGCATGATCATCTCGGTCTCAGAACTCTTAGGAATAAAGGTCTGTGTTATCCCAGGGGTAAAGTTACTCGACCAGCTTTTGTGCTGGCTAACGACAAAGAGAAAATGGCACAGATAGCGGAGGAGGCATATTTGTCTTCGTGATTTTAGAGAAGGGTATGCACTAGAGAAGGAATGGACACTACCCAAAGATCTGAGACATGTAGATGGATTTGTATATAATGGAACTTTGGATGGTCTCCTTGTTATAAGAGTAGAAAAGGGTGTTTTAATTATACAAAAGATAGTATTATATTTTACAGAAGTGGATTTTTGGGAGAGAAAGCATATATATGGATTTTATTTACTGAAAGAGGTGGAGTATAGGGATATTTGTCATATTTTTGCTGCCTAGGGATTCAAGTTCCTAGGTTAGGGGACTCCTCCATTGTTTGAAGCAGTATCCTTACTTCCACCTTAGAAGCCCACATGGGATAAATGTTCCTGTGTCTCTGTGAGCTACGGTGTGTGCACATGACCTAAATCTGGATAATGAAATGCTCATGTCAAGGAGTTGTGAATCTAGGAGAAGTGATGCAAAAGAGGTAGACAATACCCAGTCATTTTGAGGGTAGCCTCACCACTGTTGGTGTCCAGTGTGATGGTGTGGTTGTGGCAATGTCAGTGGAGGAAAGTCTATGTGGCAGCTGTGTCCTAAGACGGCCACTCTGGTGGAGAGGTTTTGCCTGTGATCCTGGTTCCCACTGATTTCCTGAGCCTGGTTCTTCAGGGTTGTATAACATAGAATTTGCCTGGTCTTTGTGTTGCTTACTATGAGGGAACATCTAAACCCTTGGAATTTCCCAAGTGATGGGAGAGTCTTAGTTATTCATGGTGGGCCCTTCAGACCCTCCTTCAGACTTGATAGTTTATGCTAATAAGGAGACTCATAGCAGACCCCTAGATAGCTTATGCTAATGAGATGGATAGGGCTGGCCATACTAGAAAAACTAACCACGTGATTAGAGTGTTGTCACTTTGAGCTACACTATATCAGCCCAACCTCCACAAAAGTGAGAGAACTGGAGATTTAGTTCTATCACGTGGCCAATGATTTAATAAATCAAGCCTGTGGAATGGAACCTCCCGAAAAACTCTGGACATCCAAAACTCCAGTGAACCTCCCTGGTTGTAATCATACATCCATGTGCTGGGAGTACGAAGCATCCTGAGGACATGAAAGCTTTGTGCTTGGGATCCTCCCAGACCTTGCCACACACATCTCTTCATTTGGCTGATACTAATTTGTATCCCTTATAATAAAATTGTAATTGTAAGCGTAATGCTTTCCTGAGTTCTGTGAGTCATGCTAGCAAATTATTGAACCTAAGGGGCTAGTGAGAGGCTCTGAATTTGTAGCCAGTTGGAGAGAAGTACAAGCGGCCTGGGAACCCTGGAGCTTATGACTGGTGTCTAAAGTGAGGGGAGTCTTGTGGAACTCTGTACCCTTAACTTCTGATATTTGAATTAATTCTGAGTAGTTAGGATCAGAATTGCATTGCATTGTTTTCCTGTCAAGTCTGTGAGCCACCTGATATCATTCTAGTAAATTCCTATTTTTCTTAGCTTAGTTAGAGCAACTTTCTGTTGTTTACAATCAAGCACCCTGGTAGGTAGAAGTAGTAAGAGAGAGAAACCGCACTAAAGCTTTAGTGGGAACCGAGGGTAAGCTTTGGATATTGATCTGAAGCCTCTAATTATTCCATTTTCTTTTCTTCCCTAGGTAAACTCATGATCAATAGATAGTAAAAAAGCAAAAATATAGTGAGATCATTTTACATTTTCATATCACAAAGAATAGATACCTGTGAAGCAGAAACGTTTTAAAAATAATTAATGGGTTGCATCTATAATGATAGTTTAATTTTTACTCCAAATGAAAGTCACTGTCTCAGTGATCAATACTACTTCCTGAAATATCTTTGTTTAAAATTTCATATCCAACTTTTTATCAACTGTATTTGTTAATGACGTGTTGAACTCTTAGCCATAAGAACCTAAAAAACATAGGCATAACAATTTTTTTCCCATGATGTGAGGAGTTGATTTTTCTCTCATGTGAAAGAAATCTGGAGGTAGGCAGACCAAGTATGCTATACACAGTGTCATCAGGGACCCAGGCTCCTTGTAACTTTCACCCGGAATATATATTCTCTTCCTCATTATTGCAAGATGGTTCTTGGGCATAGCATCAGCCTCTGGCCAGGAAAATGGGTAAAGGGCAAGGGACAAAGAACTCATGCCAGTGGAATCAACTCCTTTAAAAAATCTTTTCTACAACACCCTCCAATGACTTCCATTTACATCTAGCTGGGCAGAACCATGTTCCTTGCTCAGCCCTAGCTACAAGAGAGTTTGAGAATACACTTTATTTTTTGCTGCATATATTGCCATCGCAAATAAAAGTCAGGGTTGTGAAGAAAGTTAGAGTATTGTTTTCTTTAATTTCTATGAGCTACTTATGATTACTCTTGTCAAATAAATTTTTGTATAATCTGGAACTTATTTTATATTTCTACCAATTTAACAGCTGATTAGTAGATGGATACTCAATTTAGTATGTATTTGTATAATTGCTAAATCTTTATTTGAGTAGTGTTAAGACTCCTTTCATGCTCCTTTGGTGGAAAATTCTGCTGTTGGTCACTCTTTTGGATTGTGATTGAAGAACAAAGTTAAAACATTTGGGAGGGCAGTGTAGCAAATCAAAAATAATTGTATGTGTTGAGAATGTATAGTGCTACTGAGTCAAACTTAGGTGCTACAAATTGCATGTATGATGGTTGTCATATGAAAGTATTTTGAGAAGGGAATATGTCTACACATGAAGGCTGGAAGATAAGATTGCAGAGATTAAGAATGAAACTCTGGAAAGGAGGGTCAGAGTAGATAGTAACCCTGACCTAGGAAGGGACATAGGCAGAATGCCGTGGAACACTTAAAGAATGTGGGAGGAGACAGTGGAAGAAAGAAGAATGAATCCTTCATCCTTAGGAGGCAGGAATAAAGAATATTTTGAGAAGTACAATCATAAAGGTTTAGAATGAGGCTGTGTGTCCAGAAGGGAGAGTGAGTGATCCAAGGAATATTGTCAGGTTGGAATTTGGGCAATTTGTGGAGCAAAATTTTTCTGAAGTCAATGAGGGGTCTGACGGGTCAACAGAAAAGACCTTGATTTGCCAGGTACCTGGATTTCTAAGCAGGATAAACCAGGTTGTAGCCAAGGAATAAACGTAAAAGTGAATTTTAAAGGTTAGGACTTAGGAAGAACTACATATTGCTTTAAAGTAAATTCGGCAAACTGAGTCAAATGGGTCTGGGAAAACACTAATGCAGTCTTCTTCTCCTTCTAGAAGGAGGGTGCTTTTCTAGTATTCCTTCAAATAGTGCTCATTTTTGTTTTTTTCTTTCCTGCTTGGAAATATCTAAAGAGAAATAATCGCTAAGTAGTCATTACAGGCTTCCTTATTTTGTGGATATAGCTATAATGAAACTGGAGAAATGATGCCAGATTCTTTTTGTTTGAAAAAGGGGAATATTTTAAGTTTATTAAATGTGAAAATATAATTCTTTAAACTGTAAATAATACAGTAATATCCCTTCTACTTTCCACATGAGCAATTTATATTCTTTTCTCCTTAGGCTCCTCTTTTCCTTGGTAAGTGTGTCTGTAGTGCCTTGAAAAATGATTAGAATTGACTTAATGTTAATCTATTCCTATAACACAGTTTTGATATCCAGCTTTTTTTCTTGAGTATCTACAAATCCTTCTTTCTATATTTGTGAAATTTCCCCTTTATATCAGATCTTTACAATGGCTGCGTCTACTTGTGTTATATTCTAATAGAATTGTGTCTAACATTTGTTACAATCTTAGTGATCAGTGCTCAATAAAAATACTATAATAACAATAATAAAAAACCCGGGGGACGGCCCAGTGGCGCAGCGGTTAAGTGCGCACGTCGCGCACGTCGCGCTTTGGCGGCCTGGGGTTTGCCGGTTTGGATCCCGGGTGCCGACATGGCACCGCTTGGCACGCCATTGCTGTGGCAGGTGTCTCACATATAAAATGGAGGAAGATGGGCATGGATGTTAGCTCAGGGCCAGCCTTCCTCAGCAAAAAGAGGAGGATTGGCAGCAGATGTTAGCTCAGGGCTAATCTTCCTCAAAAGAACAAATACAAACAAACAAAAACCCGAATGAGTTATGTGAACTAGAAAGCTTACTTGCACTGTAACTGAAAAATAGACGTGGAATATCTTCGGCCTTTCAGAGGGTTGATAAATTGATTTCAGATTCACAGTTTTCTGCAAAAAGCCAAAATCACCCAAAGGAGTTCAAATATTCCTGGGATTATGTAATGCGTGGCAGCTGGTGGGTTGAAGACAGTACCCCACCCGAATTCTTACTGAGAAACCTATTCTATTTGGATGATAAAGAGTAATTCTAAGTACTATTTTAATGAGATTTGGCAACAGTTACTGTAATATGAACCCACATCACCCAACACACAATGGACTGATCAAACATTAAAGTATCATTAAAAATAGAAGACTGAACATGAACTTCAACAGCAAACCTGCTTCTTGTAGGCACGCACAGAAAATCATCTTAATTTGACAGCAATCTCTTCTGTGGTAAAGTCCTCCAGGGAATGTGAGTATGTCACCTCCTTCTTTACCCAGTACCAATGTTTACAAATCTTCTTGTAAGGAAATATTTTCTTATATTTAACCCAAATCCCTGTGTGGAAGCTTAAGCCCACTACTTCCTCTTCTAGCTTTAGTGAAGATGCAGTACAGCTGCCTCTTCCAGATGGTCCTTAAAGAAAAAAAAAAATCCTAAGGCTTATTTACATGTAATCAACTCAGATAGCCCCTCTCTCTATCCCCATCAACGAGAAAGAAAAGATTGCATTGCCTCCTCTTACATTCTTTATTCCCTCTAAGGTTTGCACATTACCATCTTATTACATCTTCGTAGTTAAATATTTCCACCTGTCCCTAATTATTTCCTTATGATCAATTTCCAGAAGTGAAATTCCTGGGCCAAAAGGTAAGCACGTTTCAAATATTTTTAAATTTGTATTGCCAACTTACTCTTGAGAGAGGTTGTGTTTGTTTATCCATCTTCTGACTGTGTAAAAACAAAAAGTCTCTTTCTTTTCACTCTTACCAATGTTGTATATTACCATCCTTTTTATCCTTGCCAATTTGGCATCTCATTTTAATTTTCACTTATTTTCTTATCAATGAGGTTGCATATTTTTTCATGTATGTTGGTAATTTGTTTTTTTGTGTATGTAAGAATTTTCTATTCCTTTGCCCATTTTCATGTCGGCATTTTGCTCATATAATAGTTTTTTTAATAGGAAAGAAATTAACCTTTGTTGGGTACATGTTACCAATCTATTTGTTCCACTTGTTGCTTGCTTTTTTATCCTACCTGCCATAGTTGGAACAAGCAGATATTTTTAATTTTTCTATAATAAAATTTATGAATCAGTAAATTGTGAGTCTTGCTAAGGAGCCTGTTCACACCCCAAGATTATGTAGATATTCACCTTTATATTTTCTTTCTTAGAACTTTTATAATTTAAGAGAGATAAGGAAAGGCATCCCTGAGAAGGTGATACTTGAGCAAAGATCTGACAAGAGGAGGAGGGAGCCACGTACATATTTTGGAGAGAAGTGGTCCCTGCAGAGAACCACAATTGCAAAAATCTTGTAATTGGAACCTTTCTGTATTGTTTGAGGACCAGCAAGGAGGCCAGTGAGTTGAATGACTGAAGGGGTAGAGAAAAAAGAAATGAAGTCAGGGAGAAAATAAGGGCCACGTTACATACAGCCTTCAGGGTCAGTAGAAGTCCTTCAATCTGCGGAGATGTGAAACCATGGGGGCATTTTAAGCACAGAAGTCATGTGACTTGACTTTCCTTTTAACGAGATTACTCTTTATTCTTTTATAGTTTAATAAGTTGACTTCAAATTATTTACTTAATAATCTTATTTTTTCTACAGATAGAAGCTTATTTTTTTTGATGCAACTTGTATAAATTATTGAATTCTTATGTATACTTAGAGGTAAAATATCCTTGAAACTTTCATTTTGTTTGCTTTACTCTCTTTTTCTTGCATAAACACAATACTGTTTTAATTGTTGTGCCTTAAAATATATTTAAAATCTTGTTGGGAAGACTCCTTTTTGTTAGTCTTTTTTCAAATTTTTCTTGCTTCTTTTTGGGCATTGTTTTCCTCTATATAAACTTTAATGTTATGATCAAGTTAAAAAAAAAATCCCTTGGCTTTGGATGTTTGAATTAACTACCTAGATCATTTCCAGCAAGAATTGAGATCTATGTAATACTGTCTTTCAGTAATTTAAGCCTCATTTAAAGTCCTTTAGCAAAGTTTTGTAATTTACCACATTTCGGTCTTGCACATTTGTTGTTATTTCTTAAGTTTATTCTATAGTTTTAAGATATCTTGATGTTTATCTGAACCTGAATTCAGTATTATGAAAAGTTTTTTTCCCCTTAATTAACCATTATATGGATGCCTGGTGTTTTTCTATTTCCTTTGCTCCTTGCACTTTGTACTAAAAGACATCTTGGTATTTGGAAAAGCAAGGTCTTTGATTTTGGACAGGTCTGGATATGAATCTAGGTTCTGCCATATACACTGCCTTGCAAAATTCACCTGATCTGTTTGAGTCTCAGTTTCCTCAACGGTATGATGACAATAATCTCTTAGAGAGTTTTTATGGAGATTAAATGAGGTAAATTATGCAGGATATAGCATAAAATAGTCCTTAAGTACATTTTTATTTCTTGACTTTTCTAATGATTTATGTTTTCTTCCTAGCCTTCCCATCTATAGCTAATCTTCCCAGGGCAGACCTAATGAAACATGAAGAGAAATCATGTTTCCATTTTGTGCCTAAAGTCTTGGGCTCTTCAGAGCCTTCACACTTTATTTTTCCCTCCCTTTTCTCAGTCTTATATAAGTTGGTTCTCTTTAAATCATTCTAAAATGTTAGTAAATAATATCCTAAGAAATTATCTTTTGTGACAGAAGGGAACTTCCAGAAAGAGGCATTCCAATGGTCTCTATCATGTCACTTCACTGAAATAACTTTCTATTACCATCAACTGGCAGAATTGAGGGATTTCCCTCAAAAGATTTCACTATGAAATAACAGCCTTGCCCTTCTCATGTTATCTGAAGTAGTGCACATATCAGTGAGACACAAGAGTCAACCATTTAAATGAACACAAAAAAGTTTATGACAGAGTTCAGAAGTTTGGGGTAACAACAGACTATACACAGAATACATAACTATCAATCTTATTTAACCCAGTTTGTTTGGCATAGCCAAGCTCATCTTTCCATTTCATTCTCTTCCAGTTGGCTTCTTCTCCATAGTTGAGTTGAGACTTTTGTTCTCATGGTTTTACCTTTAAGTCCTTCTATCAGGGTGAATTAATTCTCTTTTGCTTGCAAAGTTGGTTATTGGAGAAGCAAAGTCCTTTTCTGTCTGGAAAATAAACCTGTTCTATAAACTTCAGGTGGACACTGGCCTCCTCATTAAACTTGATCCCCAATTTGGCAGCATCCTCTGGACAATGCATATAGCAGTGCCTTTGATGGGCCTCTGGTGTGTTTCCCAGCCTGTTCTCTTTGAATAAGCTTCATCTGGTTGTTTCAGGACCTGCCAGCAGCCTGATGGCCTCTTGTTCTCATTTACTATAAAATGATTATACATGTTTTCACATTGCCATCTACAGCATGGTCACTCTCATTTCTGGAGGTTAACTGCATCTCTTCATCTCTATGCCTTTTCTCCTGCTATTATGTTTTTCTGGAATTCTGTTGGTTTAAATACGTACCTGGTGGAATGATATTAATGTTTTTTTTGTGTGTGAGGAAGATTGGCCCTGAGCTAACATCCATGCCAATCCTCCTCCATTTTGCATGTGGGGTGCTGCCACAGCATAGCTTGACGAGTGGTGTGTAGGTCTGTGCCTAGGATCTGAATCTGCAAACCCGGGGCTGCCGAAGCAGAGCACACGAACCCAACCACTACACCACTGGGCTGGCCTCATGAATGATATTAATCTTAAATGGCCCATGTCATATATGACAATGTCCATGAAGTCTTCTAGATCTATCCAACAGGACATGGTTCCTCCCTCCTTCACTCTTGTAATTCTCTTCACCTTTTCCCAGGTAGTCATGGTATTCTCCTATGTATTACCCTGCAAGTGCTTAGTGCTAACCATTTGTAGTTACTGGACTAGGTACTGAGAATACAAAATGAACAAGCCAGAGTAGCTTCCATCAGGGATACCAAAGTGGGCAGAGAGGCATGCAAAAACATTACATTGAAACAAAAAATATTATACTGACACAAACATGGCTCAGGGGATGTAATCATAAAGCAACTGTGGCTTATTTCCCAGAGCCCTTTAACATGAGCTCTGCAGGGTCTGTCCCTCCCCTTCTCCTGGATAAAAGTCAGGAAAGAACTGTGACTTTTAAAATTCATTCTTAGGGCACAAAACCCTCTCTCAATTTAGTAATAAGAATGTTCTGTCACCAGAAATGTCACAAGCTCAGGCTTGCTGTCAAGTTGAGGCATCTCCTACCGCCTGAAATAGAGGGATGGAGACTAGAGGGCTTCTCCTTCCCTGCCTTGCACATCTATACCTCCACCTCTTCCTATTAATGGAGTTTTCTTTTCCCTTCAGAGTCAGAGCTGGTGGGGGAGAAAGGTAGGAGGAGAGATAGGTTGGGGCAAGATATTCCTTCTATGCCCATTACTGCTGTGGGCCGTGTAGTGCTGTTCTCTCACTCTGGTGGATGCTTAACGCTGGCACTTTCTATTACAGGTGCTTTTATGGTTCTTTGGAGCCTCTCCCTCCTCTAACTTTCCAACTTTCCCAGCATCCCTTCCCTTGCCTGAACAAATAGCTGAGGATTTCTATCTTTATTGCGGCTCATCATTTCCTGCTCCCTCAGCCCTAGGAATCCCGTGATACTGCCAGTTGCTCTCTAGTGAGTCTGCTCCTGCTTTGAGTAGCTTTATAGGGCAGGACCTAAGGTGAACCCAGATAATCACTCTTTCACTCATTTGGCTACATCTGGTCCAATGGTAACTTTCAGGTATTCATTGCCTACTCCTTTCCCCCATCCCTCATATCCTGCCCCAATAAACTCTGGGTCTACATACTGATCTCAATTCAGCAACAACCATTTCACCCTTCCACAAAGGAACCTGCCAGCCCACCTCTGACACTTAAGGTTTCCAAGCAAGAACCAGGAGCCAGTCCACTGTATCTCCCAAATAGTTGGCTTTAAGGACATATATTGAACCCTTCTAGTTGTTCTTTTAAAACTCTGTCTTTTGACTTGAGGCAGAGGGTAAGCACCACAACCTCCCCCTACAGCTATCTCTCAAAATCTTCCTCAATATCTGCTTTCACTTTTCTCAACTCTTCCTAACTTTTTAAAGGTGTGCTGTCATCTCAGGGGCTACAAAATTATTTTTGCCATTATTACTTTTTCAAATCTCAATTTGAATTGTAGTATCTATTATTTTCATGCCTCAGCCAAAACAGAGAGAGAGAATCTCATTTTAATATCCAGTTACATAATTATATTATAATGTCATTGTTAAGGAAGAACACTTATTCCCTGTCTCCTTTTATTTCCATGGTGGGGAGGTAACGTTAGCTGCTTTCTCCAGGAAGGGGCAGTACATCTTTTCCCACTGCTGCCCAAGGAGCGCTGGTAGTGTCAATACTGATTGGTGAAATTGGAGAGAGCTTGTATCCTTTGTACCACATCCCACATATTGGTGGGTGAGGGTACTTTGCCTAAACAGGTTCTAGACTCACTCTTTTCCTGTCTTTAAAATCTCCTGGGGGAGAGTCTCTTCCATCACAGCACTGGGATGTTAAACCATAATGGAAGGTAAGAAGTCTCACTGTGCTCTTTAATTTAGTTGCTACTAGACAGCTCTATCTAAAGGTAATACATTTGGCTCATTTCTTTGTGCTTCGACTCTTGGCTAGAACTCTAGATGGAAGAAGTGTTAACTAACATCCTGAAACTAATTCTTCACATTGGTAAAGTGTAGTCTAACTTTTGATGGTTAAAAAAATATCTTTTCTGCACAATATTCAGTATCTCTTACAACAGATTGAAATAAATGGAAATTTTGTTGACATTTTCTTTAGTAGTAAGTGCTCTTTGAAGAATAAAATCAAAGTGCTAAATAAGCACAGAGAGGGGAGCATCAGGTCCGTAAACAATGAACAAAAGGGTGGATGACATTACAGTCTGAGAGTTTAGTTGGAACAAAAACACATAACATAGGAAAATACATCAGAGGGTTGTTCCATAGTGGGCTTAATAGAGTGAGAGCATAGAGTACATAATGGGCATTGTCAAGTGTTGTTAAGCTTGTTTGGTCTGCGATTTTAAGAGCCCTTAAATTCCATGTTAAGAAGCTTGGACTTATTCTCATAGGCAAAGAGAATCTGAGGCTTGGGCAAATATATGGTAGCAGATGAAAGTCTCTGAAAGCTGAGAGATGTACAAGGATGCTATCTGAAGCCCAGAACACCAGAAATGTTGAATGCCATTGGTGTGGACAATGGGACAAGGAATGGATTTCAGCAGTGATGTTTCTTGCTACCAGCCACTGTGGGATGCCCCTAGGGTTGAAAATGGACGGGCAAATCTTCTTTTTAAAGTTTATCCTGGGTGGTTGGTGAGCATATTAGTAATTGTTACCCATTTCTTAAATTCCTACTATGGGTCATATAAACAATTACCAATCCTCACAAAGCTGCAAGTTGTTCTCGTGTTTCCTTTATAGATGAGGAGACAGGTGCTCAGAGCAGTTAAGAAAGTTGTCCAAGTTTCCAAAACCATGAATGCAACCTGGTGTGGTCTAATGCTTTTCTGGGCAGAGTCTGATGAGCAGCTTCCTCCCTGCTATCCCAATATTGAAGTCCCTGAAACAACTGGAGACAGGCTTAACTGAAATCTGTTCCTTAGATTGCTGATAAAAGCTGTGGACAGGGAGTGAGCAGGCATGATTACCTGATTTACTCTTAAGTACTTTAAAAGTACACTGGAAGTTTACAAGTCTGTATACAGATTGTATCCCATGGTGGTGAAAACTGAATACTGCTATGGGTGTGGTAGGAAAGGCTAATGAAAGAGACAGGGTGGGGAAGCAGCCCTAGGGACAAAACACCATCTCTGGTCACATTCCCTGCTTTTCCGAAAGTCGATGGTGGAAAGTGCCCTACTGGATGTGGTCAGACCTGAGAGTGAAAGAGCAGCCACTCTGTGAGAATCATAGGAAATGCTGTTTTGTGAACATTTCTATCTATTCTTTTCCCTAACAGACTTTTGAAAACAGTCTAGCTGCGCAGAGAACCCACACTCACCTTTTCCGGCCAAATACTGTACCATAAAAACTGAGAAAAAAGGGGAAAATAAATTCAAGTACAAATTAACTTTCTCTGAAGCCACAATCAGATCGCCACCACTTTTTGTCCGTCTGGTACTCTCTCCCATGACTAATTGACAGTGAGGTAAAAATCTATCTGTAATCCATTACTAGTTGGTCATTACGTTCGCCTAGACTTCTACCTCCAATGTTCTTGTATGTCTGTACTTTGCTGTAATTTATTTTTCTGCCCATTTTTTTCCTTTAAAATGTCTCCTTTTTAAGAACAACTTTTAAAACTGTCTTCTCTATTTTTTTAAAAAGTATCATCTTGAGACGCACACACACAATTTCACACTACACTTCAAGAATTGTCTCGCTAGAAATGTCACTTGCTGGGAATGCTATTTGCCCTCCAGGCTGGGATGCTGAAGTAGTTTTTGCAGAGACTGTCATCAGAGGAGAAGGCGAAAGGTTATTCTGGCCCCTGTTTCCCTCAAAACCTTGAGATGATAAGAATTAAGACATAAGGAATATTAAAGAATTTTGGCATGACAAGTGGAGATGAGAGGCATTTAAAAAGTGGACATGAATATAGTTATTTGTCAAAGAAAATTATTTCTTGTCTAAGATAAAGAGGAACAAAGTAAGAACTAGGATATATATTTTGTTGTAAAATACATTAAATTGCTTTTAACTATATAAAAACCATAAATATATTTATAAAATTAGCTAGAATCAAAGTTTAGAAGTAGATGAGCATTTTCTTCTGTCAAGATAATAGAATAAGGCTACAAAATGAATGGTGTCAAAATACGTACAACTCAATGGCTCACATAAATCAATTTTTGATCTATGTGCTTGGTTACAAGACATTCTCCATTTTGGGAGATTGTTGCAATTTTCTTGGTGGGTATGGAAAAGATTTTTCCTGCACAATAATTCAATATCTCTCACAACAGTTTGAAATAAATGGAAACGTTGACATTTTCTTCAGGTAGATGTAAAATTGTTCTTACTAAACATTGTCAGCAACGGAGAGATTTCCTTGGAAATTCTTGTCAGCGAGGGCTCCCTTCTGCCTTCACAATGGCCTTTCTGGGCACACACCTTCAGAAGCGCAGCTCAGCCTATGAACACTTGGGACCATCTCAAAGTTCAGCCCGGTCAACCTCAGCAAGGTTCGTCAGTTACTGGAGGGGGTTGGCGGAAGGTGGGGGTGGGACCTGCAATTTGACCACAGCCCTGGCAAGTATGACTCAGTTTCTAATCAACAAGCTCAAAGCTCCTCTGTGGCGCAGCTTCATAACTAAATGTTAAAATAAAAGTGCTTTTCTAGGAAGGAGCACACTCTACTTCCCAAATCCTAATTTAATATTCGTCTTCAGAGCTCAAAGCTTAGTAGAAAATTTAGCCATAAGATTCTGAGCATTTAAGCAGGTGGTATACAATTAAGATGCTGCCTTGGTGGCAAGACTTTTAAATCCAGTGCTCTTGTTTGCCATATAGATGGTTTATGAATCTGGGCAATCAGATCTCTGTATTCCCTCCATGATAGTCCCACATATTATTGTCAGCATTTCCTGTGGATTCAC
The DNA here is from genome assembly GCF_041296235.1 of Equus asinus. Classification (NCBI taxonomy): domain Eukaryota; kingdom Metazoa; phylum Chordata; class Mammalia; order Perissodactyla; family Equidae; genus Equus; species Equus asinus. The sequence goes on from NC_091800.1 coordinate 51,641,819, forward strand.
CTTGCAAGGCTGGGGACCTAGAGAGTGAAGCATGCTGATGGTCTGGGGTTCCCTAGGGCTACAGGGTTACAATGTTAAGATCTCTGCACACCGGCCTGGCCTTAGTGTGATGGAGGTGCCTCTCCGGAGAGGCGGTGTGGTGGAAATCAAATCTATGGGTGACTGCACACAGCATGTGCAGAAAAGGAAATATGGAAATAATAACTTCAGGGAAGAGGGGAAAAAGTAAACCAAAGAATAGGAATGAACCAAAGAACCAAAAATGAATAGGAGGGGTAATGACATAGGAATGAGTCCCAGAGGTTACAGACCTTCAGTATGGTTTCACTTCTGTTCCTGAATGCTCTGAGACTTAGAACAATTTCTCTTAATTTCTCTAGGTCTTAGTTTTGCTCCTGGGTGTGTTTTGACTATCTGATTTATGTGGTATTTTATAAGTATAACATCCTAGTGTTCTATTATCTTTACACTCACATTTTGATTTTCAATATGTTTACAGATTTTTTTTTTTGAAGATTGGCACCTGAGCTAACAACTGTCACCATTCTTCATTTTTTTCCCCTTTTTTTCCCTAAATCCCCCCAGTACATAGTTGTATGTTCTAGTTGTGGGTCCTTCTAGCTGTGGCATAAGGGACGCCGCCTCAGCGTGGCCTGACGAGTGGTGCCATGTCCATGCTCAGAATCCGAACCGGCGAAACCCTGGGCCACCGAAACAGAGCGTGCGAACTTAACCACTCGGCCATGGGGCAGGCCCCCTATAGATTTTATTAAAGCAGAACATAAATGTGTCTTGATTCTTGATGACATATTATAATGATTAGTAAAAATAGTAGTTAAAAAGTGGCCAACCAAAAAGACTTAAAATTCACAAAGTTCCTTTACCTTAAAAACTAAGAATATGCACCTTAGTTCCCAACCTACCCAACTGGACATATCAGAGGAAACACAGACCACAACCTGCACAGAAAAATTTTTCCTTTCTGTGTAAATCATCTAAGCCATTTGAAAGTGTCTTCCGAAAATTTAAGACTATTTTTCCAATACTTACTATTTTCAATGGTTACATCATAAACAAGACGCTTTCCTTTGATTAATAAAACTACTAAGAAGATACTATTGGCATAATCTAAAAGTTCTGTGAAAGCCTCATTGCTATTTCTTGCTGAACTATAATTTGGAAAAGAGCAAAACAAGTGAAAGTGCAAATAAATCCAATGGAATAACCCAAGAGTTTTGCATTGATAAGTCAGAAAAATCAATTTATGCAGCCAAGGCATAAACTAAAGGTTCACACCGTGTTTCCATGCAGCCACTCTTTCATAGGTGTTTGAGTTTCTGCTAATTAATAAGAGAGCATAAGTGAATGAGTAGACTGAGTATTAGGCTGGAAGTCAAGGGATTCTTCCATTTTTTTACTCCATGACTTTATCCACTCTCAAACCCTGTGCCTCTGTTTCCACATCTGTTAAAATGGGGATAATGATATTTACCTGACTAATGTGAGATTAAATTATAGACTTTAAAGAACTAAAGCATATGCATTCCTAGAAAAAACACATGATTATTGCTATTTTAATGAGACTGAGGCTTTTGGCAAAAATATAATCTATAAGCATGGATAAAAGTCCTGTAAGTTTCTCAGAGCCCTTAGAAATCTCCAGGTGTGCCTATGATCTTGTCATGGATGAACTCACTCTTAATGCCCTCAGGTTATCCAGCTGACCTATGCCTTTTAGTCCCACAATGAGGTTGAATGCCAGGTAAAAAATCAGGGGTGGGCAAATCTTAAAACAGACTCAGAAAGAAAAAGTCTTAGAGTGGATGTGAGACTGTTGTTATTCCAAATGTAACCTTCAGGCGAGTGGAATAAGCCCCCGTTCTCAGAGAACAAATGTAAAGCAGTGCCATGATTCTCGTAGAACACAGGACTCCCAGGGTGGTAAGTCGGCTCACTCTGCTAAGGCGATTCCTTCGTTAGAGTGCAGAACGTCATGCTCACCTTGAGGGTGATGAGACCACAGTCCAGTCTTCCTTTTCCATTGATGGAGTAGGAGAGTCAGAGGCCAAGGCTCTGCTCCTTCTGGCTTTGCTCAAATTGCTTCTAATTCATCCCTCCCTAACAAAGAGACAGAGTGAACCCAAGTCTCTAAGCCTTGTTGGCAATGGCAACTTTGGAGGCTGGAGGAAATCCTTTCAATGGGAATACCATTGAAGGGTGGACATGTGAAAGGGGTCTTTGCCCCACTCCCATGGTCTCAGCTCTCAAATGTACTATGATGCCCATGAGAATTATAAGTTGCATAGTATGCTTACAATATGTCACAGAATTATGACAATATTCCCACTTATCCAACATCCTGTATTCTATTTGAAAGTATAAATACGTTTGCTTTCACCCATCATGAATATGACCTCTTAGGTAAGCATGAATTCCCTGAACTGTGAGGTAATATATTCACTCCATTGTCATGGTCATGAAATCAGAGGTTTATGAAAGTTCCTGTCAACTCATCAATTTTCTCTCCATATGGAGAAGAAGTTAGTGCACATATCAGTCTTCATGGGGTTCAGGGTTTTTATTATGGGCATGTGAAATTCTCTTATGACCCTTTATAACACTTTCACAAGATCAAATATGTATAGCCAGCCTTACCTGGTATTTTTCACACCATAGAGAATTTGGCTTCTTGTTAATTGCATCTGCAGTCTCAAAGCTCTTTATAGGATCTTTCCTAAGTGATATTAATAGTAATGGTGGTCCTTTATTAATAATGAATAATAAGAATAGCTTTCATTAAAACAACATCAGTTAAGTGATTAGAGAAATGGTCAGAGTTGTGGTTAGAAAATGGACCTATAGACATCAATGCTACTAAAGTCATTTATTCTTTGCCTCATAAAACAGAAATAAATATAATGACCAACTAAGATCTTAATGAAATTCTGCCACAATTGCATAACTGCAGACTGGCATTTTCATTTGTAGGAGCGTTGCCTTGGTGGTATTGTGTGATGGGGCATCCCCAGGAAAAAGAACAGAAAACAAAGGATTATTTGCATGATGTCCCTGCATGCCCTGTGGTTTTCTTTCGTTCTTCCCAGGCTAGAGTTACCATCGGTAGCAGAAATGTGAGCAGGAGGCTGGTTCCTTGTCCTGATTCTGTTCCATAATGCTGTGTGACTAAATGACAACATCCCTGAGCCTCAGTTTCTCTCATCTGTGACGTGGGAAAGATTATATCTATTTGTCAGAAATTTCATTTAGTTTGCAAGTAGAACTTTACACCTAATGATGCTTTGTAAAAGAACCATAAACACTTCCCTGATAATTCCCAGCAAAGCCCTGAAGCAAGTGCACTTCTTTCCTGCACTCAGACCCTGACTTCCAGTGTAGGGCCATGGCGGCTGATTTTGATAGTGGGAGTTCTACCATCGTAATCATTTTTGGCACTTGCTTTGGCTTCGCATGTGTATTTTCCGCATGGTGTTCGATTGGGTATGCCGTCTGTGAGTTTTATGTCCACGTCTGCTTTTTAGAATGGGGACTCAGAAACAGAGATAGAGCCTTGAAGAGAATGACCCAGAAATCATTTAAACCAAGCTGTAGCTATCATTTTTACTTCCCTTGGAAGGAAAACTCCTTGGAATTATTTCATATATAAACTCTCAAAAATATTTTAAAGTAAGCTTCATTAATCACGGCTTGGCTGTTTCCTAGGCCTTGTCCCAAAGGTCTGGTAAGCTTTAAATCCCTAGTGACACCTGCTGGGCAGACCTTGCTCACGGCTGCAGGCTTTCCATCAGCCTACCTCTTCTTTAACATGCAAAGCTGCAGGCCGCGAGGTAAGGGGCTGGCCGCCGCCTCCTCAGCTCGCAGCCAGTCTGCTCATTCCTCATGCAGGTGACCTCTGCCAGAACAACGCTGCGCTAGATTCTCCCCAGCGCTCTCTCGGGAATTGATTTCCAACCTGTCCACCCCCCAGGAAACAAACAGGGATCTTTCAAAGTTGGAGAGCAAGAAGGAGAGATAGAGAGGAGAGATCCAACAGGATCCGCCCCCACTCCCAGCCCCAAGTTACTATAAGCTGCTTCTTTGTCTGAAAACTCGGAGGTGAAAGATGCTACTTGAGACGTATGTTTTGTTCAGCACAAACCAAATTATGCTATACTTGCTTATATCTGAACATATTGGTTTATCTTACATAGAGTTTAATTGATGCAAACTTGAACTTCAGTATGTTAAATTCTCAGAGAAAACACCATCCCTGTGATTTAGATTGCTGTGTTTTTCTTTGAACAAAGCAAAGAGGAGCAAAGCAATTACACCTCAGCTTCTGTTTATTTCTTCCACATTCACCAACCATTACAAAAATAGCGTTCAACCTCTTGTAGTGTTACTTCTTGTGTCCTTTACTGTCCAATTGCAAAATTTCTTTCTGAGCCGACATCTGCATCCTTGGACAGATCAACTAGTGTGTAAAGTCCGTGTTAGCCGATCAAGCATGGCTTTGTTTGCGCTTATTCACTGCGCATCCAGCACTGCGTAAGTGGTTTTGCATATTAACTAAGTGCACAGTAACCTTCCTTTACCTCCTCAGAGCTCCACCCCCTCCCACCCAGCCTCCTCGGGAAATCAACACTGTTACTCGCTGAGGAAGCTGCCAAGAGGTTGCCATGGCAACTGTTCTGCTTTCAGCAGCTACTTTTCTGATTTGAAGAGGGGTGGGGGGTTGGGGGGGAGAAAAAAAAAACCTGAGGAGAACTAGGTGGCTTTCTGATCAGAGTTCAGATAAAGAGGGTCACAGTAATTTGCGGGCACTGCCTAAAATAACCCAATGGATTCGAGAGTTACAGCCAAAGAAGCAAACAAACAAAAAAGGTAAGTACAGTGGAAGGGCAATAATTAAATTATTTGGTAGTGGTCTGAAGCTGAAGCATTTCAAATTCATATCAGTCCATCTCATCTAGGATGCTATTTCATGAGGCTTTTCATTTTTGTCCAGAGCCAAACAAAGATGATGAGCTTTATGAGATTATAAACGGCAAGGGGGTAAAACAGCACCAGAATGGGAATCTAACATCTGAAAGTCATTTTCCAAAACTTCATTCAGCACGGGAACAATGCCGCATTCAGGCGTAATGAGCTGAGAAGGCGTGGTGCGCCAGGTCAAACTGGCGGTCTCTGAGCTCCTCTCAACGGAGTGCTTTGCCAAGGTAGGCCATGAAACAGTCTCATTTCAAAGGAGGGCTGGGATTAGGCAGGGAAAGGTGGAAAAAGCCAAAAAATGGAAGGCTGGGCACATAAGACTGGTGGTTTTCAGCGACATACAGAGAGCTATGCTAAAAACTGCCCCAGACACCTGGTTCCTGGGATTTCTGCAGCTCCCCATGAAAAAGCTGAACAGTTCACAGTGATTCCTGGCAGAGAGCTGGCCAGGCTCCAATAGGGCCAGGTTGTGAGGGTGGCAGTGACTTAGTGAGTCTGCGCCTCATCCCTCCTGCCTCTGTTCTGTCCACCGCCCAGCATACACCTGCTTCCCACTGGCCAACAAGCTTCCCAGCGCTCCTCTGCATTCCACCTTCTCTTGCATTATTTATTCAGCAGTGTTGGAAACGTAGTTCTGTAACCTTCCTCACACAAGCTACTATTTTCTGAATCTATATAGTTTTGTGCAGAACCCAGTAATAGCTACAACACCCAGATAAATTTAAAGGAATTGTAAGTTACAGGCAAAACAAGTGTAGAGAGACCAAATGGGATTGTACCATGCAGTGTCATTCTGGTGACATTCTCATTAGCGTTTGATGACAAGATTATTAATATTCTTAGTGGAGTAGCAAGGGAAGCACTAAGATCTCAGAGGTTAGCACCTCTGTAAGGATATGTAAGAGTATAGCATGGAGGACTGAGTTTGGAGCAAAGAGAACTAGCTCTTTGCACATAGCGACTTGTTTCTGACCTGAAATACAGCCATTTTTGCCTATGGTTGGAATGTTTGTGTCTCCCCCAAATTCGTATGTTGAAATCCTAACCCCTAAAGATGATGAGATTAGGAGGTGGGGCCTTTGGGAGGTGCTTAAATCGTAAGGGTGGAGCTCTGATGAATGGGATTAGTGCCTTACAAAAGAGACCCCACAGAGCTCTCTAGCCTCTTCTGCCACAGTGAGGATGTAAGAAGTCTGCACCCAAAAGAGGGTCCTCATCCTGATCTCAGACTTCCAGCCTCCAGAACTGTGAGAAATAAATTTCTGTTGCTTATAAGCCACCCAGTCTGTGGAATTTCATTTTAGCAGCCTGAACGGACTAAGACACCCCATGTTGTGGCCAAGATAATAGGTTTATTGTCAGCTTTCTGTAGACTGTTGTTGCTTGCATTTTTTATTTGTTCCTGACAAGTAGAGACATTTTGAGGTAGGAAGGAAGAGGTGAAAAGGGAAGGGAAGAAAATATAAACATCAGAAACAGGAAACAACTAAAGCAAATTTACCCTAAAGCAAGATTCAAATTTTTCATGGTTTATATCCTGAATGATCTTCGCAGATGACAAGAGGGAATGAAACAGAAGTTTGAAGATGCAAAATAAAATAAGGCCAAAGACCTAAAGCATTTTGTTTGAGCAAAGTTGTGCAAAGAACTAGAAGCCAGTCTAGAAGGGGAGTAGATATATGGGCTGCACCCTACATCGGAGCTCTCCGAAGTTAAAGCGAGGTAGGTAGAGTTCAAAATGGTGTGGGTTCTCCTGTGTATCATCGATGTAGCTGGAGGCCCTCTGTTATATAAAAGAAACAGGATGGAGAATGACAGTTCCTCTCAGACTACAGTAAATGTGATTAAATTATCTCATCAGCTTCATACTCCTGAGTATTTCTGCAATGCCAGGAAACCATGCGTGAATCTGACCTGTCTGCCGGCCCCTCAGACAGCACAGGCTAGAGGTATTGGTATTCAAAAAAATCCCTCCCTCAAATGGCTGAGTGGATGGCTACCAAGTTTTGTCTGTGTAGCAACTGAGTCCAGGAATGAGACGCGGAGAAATAATAAGGGGGAAAGGAATGAAAGCAAAGAGGAAATTCAGAAATTTGTTTTAACTCTGCCACAGCTTCTATTTCATCTCTTTTCACTGACCTGATCTAATTCAAGCAGCTATTATCCCTGTGAAACACTGCCACAGCTGAATGTATTTTTATTTTCCCTGCTCAAAGGCGATGTAAAGGGAATTTGAGAGCACATCACCTTCAGGGAAAAGACTGCAGCGTATTACTCACCGCCTCCCTCCTCCCCTTTGCGTGAAAAGGTTAATTTGAATAAGGCTGCTGCTGCCACAAATAGAACAGTAACCAGCGCACAGAGGAACCGCCAATGAGAATGTTTTTCAATGACGTCATACTTATACCTGCTCCTTATTATTTGCTGAGTCGTGACAATGTGTTCCTTGAATCTCACGTTTTATTGGTGGAGGGCCCTGTCATTTTGAGTGCTTCTGGAGACTTTTAGACCCTGCAGTTTCTTTCCAAGCCCAGGATTTTTTCAGCTTTTGTACTTCTACTGTTGGAGAATACAGAATATTTTAAAATGTTGTCCTGAGAGCAAATGAAAACCTTTTATAATTTATGCCTGATTTCCACGGCCCCTGATACTAGACTCATTTGCAGTGCAAAAGCAGCACAAAAAAGACTGATTTTTGTTAAAAAAAAATAAAAAACCTTTGAACCAAACTTTTATCAAAGTGTTCATAGAAAGATCATGCTTAGCTTAATATTATCACCACTGGCAGAATGGAAAACAAAATGATTCCATTTATTCTACAACAACTTGTTGCCCCATGGGGCAGAGCTTTCTTGAAAAGACCTGGTTCTAAATTTCCCGGATTGTAGCATGGATGGCATTGGAGGAACGGAAACGTTCCTGGGTTATTTTTGTCCTAAGTAGATTTTATTTTTTAAATCAGTTAGGTTTTTGTGTCGTTAAAATGTGTGCCTCAGGTCACTCAGATTCCAGGCCTTTTCCAAGGAAACTCCTGGAAACAGGTTTGAAAACCACACTACCCTATAGTGAAGTCCAGAGTTAGAGAAATCAGTTGTTCATGAGTTAGGAATTATTCAATGAACTGAAGGATTCAAAGAAATATTCTGGTCATCAGGAGATACAGATGTGGTTGGGAGAAAGAAATGTTGGTGCTCCAAAAGGTCTCAGAAGCTATGGTGGTGAGTGGGCAAAGTCAGGTCCTCAGAGACTTAGAAGAGCAAGTCAAGCTGTCCATGGTGAGTTGGTGAAACAGAATGTATATATTGGAGGTTAATCTATTACGCAGGCAGGCCAGTATATTAAATGCTCCAGTGAGAAGCGCAGGGCGCGAAAGGAACAGGCGCATTGTAATGGGCAGAGAGGGACTGGAAAAGGTTCTTGTGTGGGACATGAGATGAGAAAGGATGAGTATGTATGGAACAGACCTCCTTGAGTGGATTTATGTATTGTGAGATAAATTTAGAAAAGCAGGTGCACAGATTAGCAAAGACAATGTAATTAGAAGTAGAAAGTACCAGATATTTTGAACATACGTATCTCAAATTCAGTAGCTAATATCAAATATTTTAAAATGGAAATGTCTTTGCAGCTGTGTATCATGGTGTATTGTTTTACCGAGTCTGATGAGGGGTTAACTAGATGTTATAAAAATTTGATTATTTTGTACCTTAAATAAATGCTTGTACAAAATTAACGTGGACTTTGAACTTTCAATGAGAATCTTACTGTGTTAAGAACATGGAAAATGTGACCAAAAATAAAGTATAATTGTGGTAAAGACTAGAGAATATAATTCTACCCTTCTATTATAGTTAGAAGGACCTGCAGCCGTATTTACCGTACTTGAACTTCACAGAACTTCCACCAATAAACTGCATGGACATTTTGATTCCAGACATCTGTCTATAATGATAGCATCGTGGAAAGTATAGTGGCCTCTAGTGTCAGACTGACCTGGGTTCAAATCGCAGCTCCAAAACTTAGTAGCTGTGTGACCTTGGTCATATTGTTAATGTCTCTAAGCCTCAGTTTTGTTGAGGGATAATGATGACACCTGTATATAGGATTATTGTGAGGATTAAACTGGGTAATATATACATTTTTATTAGTGTTGTGCCTGTTGCAGTAAATGAAAGATTTTTGTTTGTTTGTTTATTATTTTAACCTTATTGCCTTTAAGGTCCTTCAAGTGCCTACATGATCTGGTACCTGGCTGACCATTTCCTTTCACTCTCTGCCGCTCTCTTCCAGCCATGTTGGCCTTCTTGCCACTTTCCAAACATGCCTGATGTGCTTTGCCTTTGCTGATCTCCTTTCCTAGAGCTCTTCTCCTCCCAAGTTTAACCTCTGTACTTTATTCAAGTCTCAGCTCTTATATCACCTCCCTGGAGAAATCTGACTTAACCTGTCTACACCAGCATCCCTATTGCTCTCTTTCCCATTACACCATACCATGCTCTTTCATGGTCACTTACAACTACCAGACATTACTTTATGGTTGCAGTTTTTATTTGTTCATTATCTGTTTTGCTCAGTTGAATGTTAGGTCCATTTGAATAGCGGTGTTGTTCACCTCTGTGCCCTAGAGCCTAGAACAGTGCCAGAACATAGTAGGTTCTCAAAGATCTTTGTTAACAAACAAAGATGAAGACAGCAATGGGAACCCCAAGTTCTTCAGGACAGTGCCGTCACAGGGATGGAGTGCATTGACAAGAGAGGGGTTCTGAAGATCCCCGCCCCTTACCAAAGTTCAAGATGTATGCAAGCTTTTCTTATTGAGCCAAGAGGAACCATTTTAATTTGACCATCACATCTAAAGGATTAAATTATAAGACAATGAGAATATATAGTTCCAGTATTCTTTACACAAAGCATGCCAGTGCTTATCAGGGTAGATGAGATGGGGGGAAGCTGGTACAAATTACCGGGCCAATGGTCCAGAAGAGATTCCAGAGCAAATCCTGGGTGAAGATTTTGGGCTGGTGTACTCTTTCTGAGGTCTACCATGTTTTCCCCCACCAGGCTTTCCCAAACCTACTCGTGTTGGCCCCGATTTTCATGATTTTTTTGGTACCATCTAGGGAATTTGGATCAGTAACAATTAGAGAGCAAAATAGTAAATTCAGGACAGTATTCAAGACATTCTCAACATTGCACACACTTACACATTAATACACATATGTATTGAATGAACCAATTGCAAATTCAGAAAATATTTTAAGATCTTTCTACTCTGTCTCCCAGTCAGTCAATCATGATGATAAAACACACCCTCTTTCAGATTTCTATTTTCCCGGTAGCTGAAGGACAATATCAGATAGCATAGAGCTTATGTAAGCATTATCCGTGCTGACATTCCAAATGAGCAGACCTAATGCCACCTAATCATTTGGTTACAGCTTGGACTTGGCAGTCTTTTATAAAGTACTGAATTTGAAGGAGCATCTGCCTTTTACATCTTGGCTATGTCAGCACCTGTGGCTGCTGCTGCTTCTTGAAACTTCTTAACATAATAAAAGTAATATGAAATAAAATCGTTGGTAACCAGAATGCTTTTGAAAGATTATAGATTCGTGGGCAAAATTCAGAATGTAGAGCCTATTTTTAAAGAAAATTGCCTCTCTTCTCTGACACCTTCCTCCTCTGGTTCCCTCAGTTTTAGTTCTCTTAGGGTAGGGCTTCTTTCACCTGGAGATCTTGTTAAAATGCAGATTGTTTCAGAATGTCCTGAGTGGGGCATGAAATTCGGCATTTCCAACAAAATGTCTAGGTGAAGCAATGTGCTGGTCTTGGACCACACTTTGAGTAGCACGATTTAGATAGCATAATACCACATGTCTGGTTCTGCTCTTCCAAATTAACATAACATTTTAAAACGAAGCAGTTCACTGTTCTCCTCCACCCGCATTTTATCATATCTGGGTTTAGAGATTTTACTCTGAGGTGTATTCACATCCAATTGGTACTCAAGCTTTTTTGAGTCTCTCTAAGGAATGTTTCTCTGCCGTCCATCTGCACAGGTACTGGCTCGCTGAGACCATCCTCATCTTTCTCCTGCAAAGCTACAATAAACTGTAACTTCTCTCTCAATCTCCAGCCTTCTCTCCTTCCAACCCATCATCTATATTCGGTCACCCTACTTTCCTTACAAAAAAGTTGTTTTTGATGAGGTCACTTCCTTGATTAAAGACCCCTGCTGGTTCCCCTTGCTTAAAATAGAGGTTGATGTGGGCTCTGTCAGCTGACAAACCTGGGCTGGAATCCAAGTTCTTTCAGTGTCTTTTTATGTAACTTTGGACAGCTTCCTTAATTTCTGAGAGCCACACTTTCCTCATCTGCACGACGGAGATAATGCTACTTATCTCACGGTGTCATCACAAGATTTAGATGCAAACTTGAGGTAAAGCATCTGGCATGATGCCAGCCATAGTAAATGTTCAATAACTTAACTACTTCCCCCCTGTTTTTCTGTCCAGTCTGACCAATTTGGCTCTTTCAACCCCTTAAATGGACACTCTTGAACCTCTTCTTGTCCTCCCTCCACATCACACATATGCATTCCCTAGCGTCACTGAACATTTCCTTTTCTGATGCATCTGCTGAAAGACTCTTCCCATTCTCCTCCATCTGGCAAATCCCCTTGGCTCCTCAGGCCACAGATCCTTTGCTTGCATCCCTAAGAAGCCTGAGCCTGCATCTTCGGGCAGAATTTGCCATTCCCCTCTTGTCTTCCCACACGACTGAGCTCACACTTCTCCCATAATGCACTTGCTGTGATGTGCTGTTATGATTGATGCCATGGCTGTTGCCCTGACTCAATTGTAACCTCTCAGTGGCCAGGACTCTCTCTTATTTCCCAATCTTTAGTGACTTGAGCAGTTGTTGAATAAAGGAATGGAATAAATGTGGCGTGTAGTTTAAAGAAATGAGTGCTTAAATATTATATTGTAGAAACTAGAGAAAATAATTATGAAAGTTTTCCTAGACCAAAATAATACCTTAAAGTAATAACCCCCATTTTCTAGCTTATTTGACTGCTTTCCAGGCCCTGTTTAAAATGCTTTATACACACTATCTCACCAGATTCCCTTGACTGTCTTTTATTGTAGGTGCTATAATACCATTTCACAGATAAACTGACATTCAGAAAAGTTGCAGTTTATAATTGTTAGATTAGGGATTTGAAGACTTGTCTGACTCCAGAGTTTCTCTTCTGTACAGCACTGTCTCATGCAATCTGCTGCCCTAGCCTGGTTTCAGCTTCTTAGATGTAGATGAAGATCATGGACAGAGATCTTTACTAGAGAAGAATCTGTGAAGCAGATAAAGGCATCTCTGCCGAGTCGTAGACTTAAGTGGTCTGGAGATAGCGGTTATTAGGTAGATAAAACATAACTCAGAACTCTAAAATTCTAACATCTGGACACCTCATAAATCCTTTCCTTTTTGCTTATTATTTGTTTTGAAAAAGCCATGAAACAGTCTTGTTCCTGAGGGAGGACTATTTTAATGATGCCTTTTTGACTTTGGAAGATACTTTTCATTTTCCCCACACCGTAGTTTCATAGGCAGGCCTCACACAGATCATTTCTTTAACTAAATTTTGTAGGAGAGCTCATTCCTGTGGTCTCAAAGAAACCAGCTAACACTAAGGCAAATCGTGAAAACTGCTGTGTGTTCTCTGCTCCTGGGAACTGCTCTTTGTAACAGATCCTCCAGGTATTTTCAGTAGGGGAAATCTTGTCTACAAGAGCCTGCTTATAGGAAATAATCATATAGCTAATTGCATCTGCAATTAATGACAAATCTGTAGCTTGATGGGCAATTGTGATCCCAGATATTCGAAGCCTCTCAGCAAAGCAACTATAAACCGTTAGAAAAGTTCTCAGTGGCAACCCTAGGAACAAACGGTGGAAGTTTATTTATTTATTTAATGGTCTTATTGACCCCTTGGAAACTTCTCAACCTAGACATACCTGGCATTCTGTTAAATCCGTAGGATTTCTGAATCTGTTGAACGTATCTAGATGTAGAATAAGCCAGAATATTTGGAAATAGGAAGTGGATACTTAGAAATACTTTAATACCTGGACCTTATTTCTCTAAGAGTGTTCCCTGGAACATTAGTTCCAGAGGCTGTTAAGAGATGTCAGGTGAGAAAATAAAGTGTTCCAAGGTCAAATTCACAGAGAAACACTGAGTTTAAAGAAAGCCACTGGTTTCTTTGCTCCTGGACGTCTCAGAATCTTTACTCTGTCAGTGTGTGTTATGAGTCTCCTGGGATAGAACAGTGGTTGTCTTTTTGATTTGTTTTGTTCAGGGAGCATCTCAAAACACTGATCTGCAGAGTAGGCACTGTGGAGCTGTGGGCACAAGTTTTCTGCCCCCTGGGCTTTCAACGTATTTTGTCTGGCTATGGCTAACGTCCTACTCACTGGTGGGCACCATTGTAGCAACTCTGCAGAGTTGATGTCTAGAGAGTAATAAAATAGAAGTCCTACATACAAACACAAAGAAGCAAAGATAAATAAAACTTGGGTATGACCCGTGACATGGAGGGATTTCTGTAATTATAAAGATTGAAAATTTAAGAATCAAACGAATCCCAAATAGTACCATAAACACAATTTAAATTGAGTGAATTCATTTGGATAAGCTTGAAATTTTATATTTCTCCAGATTATTGCTAAGAACACTGTTAATTTTCAAAAAATGTTAAAATATCACACGCAATAATAATGCATTGACAAAAATAAGAAAATTTAAATTTATGTAATCAAGCATATGGATAATTCAGAAGTCTGGTTATCAAGGTCTCCAAGTCACTTTCTATTTCTGTTCCAAATCTTACCATCAGGAAATCATGGCCTATAAGTACCTGTACAGTGTGGTCATGAGGAATAAAGTTAGGCATATTCTACTATTGCAGTAGCAGAGTCAATGGGCAAGATTCTAAACCCAAAGTTAGTGTGAAGTCCTGGTTTCATTTTATTATTGATAAACATGTGCTCTCTCATTAGAGATACTTGAGTGGTGGCTGGCAAAGTAGTTTTTCACTTTATACCTGAAAACATTAGGAGTAATAAGGTGTGTGACCAAGAGATCGTCAAGTGTTGATAACCATATGGGGTCTGGAGGTAGACATAGATGTAGATTGCAAATTGGTGGAGTGTCATCCGTTCTTTCCCCGTTTGGTAGGAGAAATTTATTTTCATTAAAGACCCCCTTCTGGAAATTAAAAACTCAGTTCCTCAGTTGCACTAGCCATGTTTCAAATGCTCAATAACCATGTGTGGCTAGTGGTTACTGTATTATAAACAGTGCAGATATAGAACATTTCCATCATTGCAGAAAGTTCTATTGCACAGCAATGCTTATATACAGATTCAAACCCATGGAAGTGTTAGGAGTAGGGAAAAAGAAGAGAGACTAAAATGGCAGGATTCTTTTCAACAAGTGGTAGTTTGTGAATTTATAGAAGATGGAAAAGTATAATGTCCTAAATTCTTTTAAAGTTTAGAGCTCTATAAAAAGAATTTTATACCAACCTCATACTTGCAGAGAATAGATTGTTGGTTGCCAGAGGCAGGGAGTGGAGGGTGGGAGAAATGGGTGAAGGGAGTCAAAAGGCACAAAATTCTGTTATAAAATAAATAAGTCATGGGGATGTAACGTACAGCATGGTGACCATAGTTAATAATATGATATTGCATATTTGAAAGTTGCTAAGAGAGTAGATCTTAAAAGTTATCACAAGAAAAAAAAGTGTTGTAACTATGTAATGTGACGGATGTTAACTAGACTTACTGTGGTGATCATTTTGCAATATATACAAATATCAGATCATCATGTTATACACCTGAAACTAACATAATGTTCTGTGTCAATTATACCTCAATTAAAAGAAATAACAGGTAAAAAAAAGAATAAAACATTCAGAGGAAGGAAATAGACAAAAAGTTTCATGCTGAAGAGTGAAAAATCATAAAAAATTCAGAAACACTGGAAAAAATAGGTTAACCTTTAGCTCTGTATTTAACAAATTTCTGCTTCTCAACTTATTACTATTAAGGAAAGGAACAAGCTAGCTTGTTTTGAAGCGCATCTTTCACATGACTCATCTCAATCAGGGGCCCCTCTGCTCAAACGGCTTCATGAGAATTCAGTTCCATGAGAGCTCTCAGTCCGCTGTATTCGTCTAGAGATTACAGTCAGATTTACCTCAAAGAGCTGAGTTCCCACCAGGGAAAGGCCAGGCCATGTGCTGAGTAAGAGGAGGACCATGGCAGACAGAAATTAGAAAAGTGAACTGAGAGAGAACAATTCCTAGTTTCAGGGGCTTCAGAGACATGGATGGGAATGGGGAAAACATTAAGAATGAAGAGAAGATGGAGGAGAGTTTTCTGTGTGGGAGCCAAATGAAACACAGATCGAAACCAATCAAGGAAATTATTGCATGAGAGTTCGCTGAAAAGACCAGTGAGCACTACTGTTTTAGTTTTTAAGCAAGGAGAGAAGAGTGAAGGTGGTATGTATAATAATGAAGGAACAAAAGAGGATTATATTTGGAAAAAAGTCACTGACATCAATGTGTAATCTTAAATACGAAAAAACCTCTTAAATATGAATAAAAATAACATTAAAATTAACTCTCATTTTAATGTTAAATATGTCTGATTAGAACTTCACTGATTTAAGACTTAGGAACAAAGATAAGTATGATTTTGCGGTGAAGACACAAAAGTAGAAGTCTTAGAAATATGAAATTATAGCAGGATTTGAAAATTGGAAGTTCATTTTTTTCTTCATTCATTTCTTCAACAAATATTTCCTGAGTCACTTCTTTGTGTTGGGCATTGTTGTAGACACTGGAGAGCAAAGCGAAGTCTGTGCCGTAATGGAGCTTGCCTTCCAGTGGGGAAGGCAGATAAATAAACAAATCAACAAATACATAGAATGTCAGATGTTTATATGTGCTCTGGAAAAAATAAAGAAGGCCACAAGGGATCAAGGATACTCGGAGCAGCAAGTACTGTGGACTGATAGTGGAAACAGCTGTTCTACATAATGTGCTCAGGGAAAGTCTCACTGAAAAGATGGCATTTGAGCAGAGATATGAAGGAAACGCAGGAGCTAGCACATGGCTGCCTGGAGGAACGTTGTTTCAGGCACAGGAATTAGTTTATGCAAAGGTCCTGGGGTTGACATACATTTGGACTGTCCAATAAACAGCAAGGAGTTTAGCGTGGCTGGAATTGAGTATATGAGAAGGAGAGAGGAGAAGTTGAGGTCAGGCAGGAAGGAAAGAGTGCAGAAGGAAATCCAGGCTTTTGCAAGGGTATTGAGCTTTCTCTGAAAGAGAGGGGAAGCCACTGGAAAGTTCTGAGGAGAAGAGCAATGTGCTCTGACTCAGGCTTTGCTGATGATTTTCTCTCCTTGCAGCCCATATATGCCTTTCACAATACCTTTTATTTGCTTGCCTCATAAATTGGAGTGGATATATGCAATTATGTCAATATTATGGGGTTCTTTTCTAGCAAATTTTGGGCAAATTTAATTAAATGTAGAATTTCCATTTTATTTTCTAAATAACATCAACTTGTCTTAGGTTACACAGAAATTATCGGCAAAAGCAAATTGAATTTAGATTTCTTTACATTTCCCAATGCTTTCCCCTTTTTTATAAACTCTCAGTTTTAAGTGCTAATAAGACATATTTTGAAAGGAAATCCCACAGAGAGTTTTGATGCAAAGCTTTCAGCATGTTCATGCCCAGGAGAAAATTCAAAGCAGAGGCAGTAGAACTTAGAAACTGTCAGTGATGTTCCTATTTTCTACTTCTTTAAATTTTTAAAAAAATTTTAAGCCTCAAGCACCTTTGGGCTAAGGGAGAGTCCAAGCAGCCACTACGATCCCAAGTTTCTAGCTCTTTTTCTTCAGGCCCAACAGTTCAGGAGGGATGAAAGAAAGACAAAGTAACAAAGAGGAAATTCAGAAAGAGGTAGAAAAACGCTGGAAGTTCTTACTTCTACTTTCCTCTGCCTGGGATGGAAACTCTCTATAAGTAAGTAACCCTAATGGAAAAAAAAAAAAAAGATTACAGTAAGAGAATATCACCTTCAGTCCCATAAGAAGAGCTAATTGAGGATCTTTTACAAATGAGAACAATTTCAGATAATTGAATGGATAAAATTATGAAGAAAAATATGTTTAAAATTTTCTTTCAGAATGAGAGGACAATTTTGAAGAGGAGGGCAATGAAAATAAACAAATGGTATCATCCTCGATAATAATGACATGCTCATTTAATTACATAGTCGATTGCATTTCCTGATTAGTAAATGTATCTTTATTTATTTTAGAGATTGTTCTTAATTGCCATCACGTGACTTCCTTTGGGTCTACACAGTAGCTATCAGTTAATTCATGCCATGAATAAGAGTGAAGTTCTCAAAGATGACCTCTAGAGTTTGAAGGTCAAAGGGACTATGTAGAAACCTGGAACTGAGGCAGAGATGTAAAATTAATGTACAAGGGGGAGGGGAGGGATGGCCATATGGACTTGTTTCTTCATTTCTCTTCAAGATTCTTCTTGGACTAACCAAGTCTCTCATTTCAGAGAGAAAGGCAACATCATCTTGCCTGTGCTTCTTGAATAAATCACTATGAGTTTGGGGGGTGTATGGTATCATGCTCATATCTCAGTTCAAGTCATCTCATGTTGTTTTTAACATAAAATTCATTCTTGTAGTTTGAGATTTTTTTTTTGTTTGTTTGTCATCTGGTAATGATATTGAAGAAAATTGAACCGAAAAGCTTTTAATAGTCCACTCAGTAAAGTAAAGCAGTTTCCAGAATTAGTGGAAACTGATTTTAGGAAGGTGAACAGCGAGGTCTATGTTTTTGGGGATGGGGAAAACCAAGCAGGCTTTAAGCCTTGGTGAGCTCTCCCTGTTCTTGCCCATGCAGTCTTACAGGACTGGCCTTGACAGAGAGGGAACTTCCTGGGATGTCTTTTGGCTAAGGATCGTGATTAAACAAATGTTTTCTCCATGAGAAAATTTCCATCACATTTTGGGATGTTGAAGATTCACTCTTGTGTTTCTAGGTATCTAGCTTCTTAAACAATATTTTAAAAGTCAGCTAACTCTGCTGTGTTTTAAAAAACTATCAGATTCACATATCTTTTATCTATTTATTTTTTGTAGATTTCTATAGTGAGGACCAGCACAGCTAGAACAGTATTCCAATACAGCTCTTACCTGACTAGCTTAGCTAGCACAGGTCCTTGATTACTTTTGCAGCTAACAGTGCAAACCCAGAAAAATCCCTAAATGGAAATTATAGTCCTCCCAGTCACCAGCACTGCACCCTGTACAACGAAGGCCACCCAAAATAAATCAATGCTACAATTTCCATGATGACAGTCCCCAATACAGCATTTTGTTATTGTTTCCTTCAAATCACTAGAATTCTTCCCATGTGCTGTCATGTCTCTAGATAACAGCCATGTGGAGATTAAATGTGAGTTTAAATGAACTTTTACATGCCTCTATATTTTCTTCCTGGATTTTATTATTTTTAGAGGTGAGTGATGAAAGGTTATTCCCTGCAAGATTTAGCCAGTTAAACGTGCAGCATAAAAACCTGAAGCCCTGCAGTCAGACACAGAAAGAGCAAAGGGGAAAATGTTCCATTGGGGCTGCAGCGTTTCAGAGTATGCAGGAATGATGTCATTTGTTTTTACAAAGCCCAGTTTAGATTTGTTCCTGCCTTTCAAGAACTGCAGCAGGGTGCATCTGTGGAGACTTCCTGCGTTCCATATTTCAGGACGTTAGAGTGGATGCTGCATCAAAATCCAGCCAATCGCATGGTGTGCTCTTGCCCTCCCCAGTTTTCATTTGTTCCCCCTACCTGAAGCAAGGGTGTGCTGTGTGGGTTAGATCACCACGCAGCCCCCTCTTAGATCACTGCTCAGCCCCCTCTAGCCGTGTTACAACTGCAGAGCCATCACTCCATGGCTTGAATGGTTTAAAGGAGAACAATGTCAAAATAAAAACTTCCTTCTGGCCACCCACCCGCATTTGTTTCATTGACAAATAACCTCCCAGAAACGGTCTGTCTGTGAAGTATTTTGTTTGTTTTAAACGAAATCTTAGCTTTTTGTTTTTGCAGCCCCTGATGTAGTACTGGAACCATCACAAGAGGTAAGGAAAGAGAAATGCTGGGCTACTGGATTCTCAGTGGCAGAAGCAGGACCTTCAAGTCCAATATTAATAATTATCTTTTTACAAAGCAAACTCCATTTCTGTGTGTATATTCATATATGATGGTTGGAAAATAAGCAATGAAGTAGATACAGCATTTTATGAGCTATATTAAAGTGATAGAGGGAGATTATGGTGTGAAGTTCACTTACAAAGAGAATGGTTAAGATACAGAGTGGAAACGAAAAGTGCTAGCCAGTGAGTGTATCACCCCACTTTTCCTCCCTGTATAAATACGGCATACCGACCACAGTGGTATTAGTGTGGAGGGATTTCTGGTTGTGAGCAGCAGAAACTGAACTCTGGCTAATTTAAACCAAAACGTTACTTATGGAAGGCTCTGAGGAAACTCACAGAATAAAAAGAAGGCTGAAGAGACTGACTCAGAGACAATAGGGGCCATCACTTTAGATGGTCTCTGCAGCAGGAACTGCTTGTCCAGATTGTCAGTGCACTGCTGTTAGACTCAATGGTCTCCAAGCTTCTCTCCCTCTTCTCTCATCTCATCATTCTCCTCAAGGGGCAAAATTCCAGGCGATAGCGTCCCATTGGCTTGTTGGTCACATGCCTCCCCCACCCTGGCTTAGAGAAAGCAGAGGGACTTTAATTTACTAACACACAGAGACATCTTGCAAAGGGACAGGAGAAATTCTCCCACAGGAAGTAGGGGTGCAGTTTCTAAAAGAAGAGGAAGTGGACACAGCTCTTCTTCCTCACCATGACCACTGCTTTGGGTCAAGGTCTCAGAATTTCTTGCCTGGGTTAATGGTCCTCCTCCTTTAACTCATATTTTACATGTTCCTCTTTTGTAAATGACAAGCCAGGGAACTTTTGAAAGTGAACAGAAGTCCTCTTGATAATTATACCAGGACAAGAGGCATGAACCGAGACCATCTTTGGCAAACTGGGATGTACGGTGGTCTTCCTTTCAAAACACATTTCTACTTTTCCGTGTATGATAAATACCTGCTCAATTCTTTAAGACTTAATAATTCAAGGAAACGGAAAGCTCCTTAAGGATAGAAATGATGCCTTCTCATTCTTTGTGTACTCAGCATCTCATTTCACGTTTGGCGCATGGTGGGTGCCCTGCGGACCTTCACTATGGAATTATAATTGAGCGTAACTATTAAATTAAATTAAATTAAATCCTTCCTCCTCCCATATGCTCCCACATCAAACTTTCTATGCATTTAGCAAATGCACTATCTCCCAATATTCACACTGGGGAGATGTAGCTAACTTCTTTTTCCTTGCCTCCTATCATCCTTTCCTTATAACAGTGGCATCAATGTGCTTGCCTCTCCATCAAATAAATAGGTAGGGTAAAAAACTAAATGAGCCCAGACCATTTCTATTTATGGAAGATGCTATTGCTTAACGAAAAAATACTTTTTGGGTGAAATGGAAAGTGAAATATTTTAGAAGATAGTTCTTAAAATTGAATGACACCTATTTTATTACATACAGTGGAATACTATGATAGATTTTTCCCAGCCAAACTTATTTTCTGGGTTACAAGACTTTGTGAACTTACAAATCCTCTAGGCTCTCTTTCAGAGAGATATAACCTTCTGATTTCAGGAATGCTAGAATTGGACTACAACCTTCTGACCTTATGAGCACAAAAATATCTACCCTGGATTGTCTTTCCCAAGGCCTGCTCTGTCCTCAGGATGAATCACCAGGGTGTGTTATTGGCCCCCATCAGTGCTCAGATCATGTCCTAAGGTCTTTCCTTAAGCAGTATCTTCCTTATAAAACAGTTAAAAAAATTCCTGCATTTTTCTGCATAGTCATATCTCAGAATGAGGATCAAAGAGGTTTTCTAGATCAAGCAGAACCCCAAGCAGATTCCTCCTAGGCCTCTCCAAAGCCTCACTTGACAGACTAATGAGTTGTGCTTTACTCCACATGGATGCCCTTTCTGCTTTCAGCTGGGTGCTGTGGGAATTGGGAACCCAAGCCTAATGAGCTACAGCGTGCCGCACCAAAGCTCTGTGATAAAGGCTCTGGCTTCAGCATAGACCAAGACCCCAAAGCCAAATACATTCTGTATCAGAAGCCAGGTCATCTCCTGTCATTCTCACTGTTCTCTACCTTATTCATACTGTTTCCCTTTCTTGGAAATGTTTTTTCTTTACATCAGTCATTCTGAAGCACCACTCACTCATTCACTCAATTCTGAAACAGGACTTTGCACCCCTTCTTGTAACTGTGTTGGCTCCATGCTCAGAACTTACAGTGCGAGAAACAAAGCACAGGATGCTATTGGAATCTGGAATTTTATCTATTAAGTCCCAAGTGTCAGAACCAAGTACTGCACCAAAGCAATAATATGGAAAATTGTTGTAAAAAATGGAAAATGAATTGTGTTTACATTATGCTGACTCACAACATTTTCCAGTTATCTAAGGTTTACTTGATAATACCAAATATTTGGGATTTCAGTTATTAATGTCAGAGAAAAATAAATTAATGTGGAGCAAAAGAGAGGAGGATAATTTCACGTAAGGGGTGAGCATCTATTAACCATTTAGAAAGTATGATAGAGAGATGACTGAGTTCTTTGGAAGCCAAGTGAATGAAAATGCAGTGGAATGTGATATGCAATTGATCAACTCAGCTGAGGATAGAGCAGAGGAGCTTTTAAGCTAGAAAGTGGAAAACTTTTTCATAGAAAACATGCACCAGTACCCATCAGACATCACGTTCTACAAAACAAGAAAAAATATTTTTCCTCTTAGAAATTCTACAGCACTTAACATTTTCTGCCATTCCTCCTTGCTGAAGATAATTCTCTTCCACACTCTTATTTTAGATGTTCTTCTCAGAGTCTGTGTCTATACATCAGAGTTAAGGTGAAAGATGACTAATCACCTGGATAATTCAATCAGTGTCACCAGTCGGGCATTGTTAAACTCCTCCCCTCCCTCTGGCCCACTCCCTGACTCATTCTCTTTTCCCCAGTAGCACTCTTGAATTTTTTTTTTTTAATCTTGAGTTATCTGGATAATTGTCTTCTGTAATTCACGTTGCTTGAATATACACAGCTTGACTGATATCAATGAATTCTTTAAACATCTCCACATTTGCAGAGGGTATCATGGAGAGAAAATGAAGAGCTACATTTCCTTTGGTTGGGGTTGTTAGCTAGTTCAAATTCTTAAAATATTCCAAATTTAAAAATGCCACTTATATATAAAAACATCTGCACATCCGTGTATTGAAACTGGCTTATTTATTTATATTTAACTTTTCTCCACTTAACTTCATATAACTATTAGGCTACTAAAGGTCACTAAGTCTTTAGCTTTTTTTTCTTTTTAAATTGTTTTTAACTTAACTAAAAATTGGAAAAAATAATTAGCATGTACTCTCTCTCTCTCTTTCTCCTTAGGGTTTGATCTTTGTGAGGGCAGGACTTATATATTCTCTACGTATAATAAACACTGAAACTTTATTCTCTGCTTCCAGTTCAGTGGGTCTCACTTCATGATAGAAGTCAAATTCAGTGTGAATCCTTAACAAGAAATCTCTCTATCCCCCTGAAGATATCTTTCTGGTAAAACTTGTCTGTTAAATGACTAGAGCTCCCCTAACAAATCAAACAGAACCGAGTTTGCTGCTCTTTCCCTCTGAGGTGATGATAAATTGCTGAGGAGTAAAAGGCTTCATGCTAATAACAGAGGAAAATTGACTCTAAGATCCCATCATTTTGTTTACCAGCTGTCTTTACAATTCTATAATAACCCTAGCCCACATTAAAAAAAATTGTTCAGAGATAGTAAAATAGATGAGAAACAAATTATCTCTGCTGAAATTAGTTTAAGCAGGGGAACAGGCTGGAAAGAAAGATTTGATCCAGAAACTTACCTATATCTCAGGCATGATATCCGGTGACCACATACTCGGTGCTGAAACACAACTCAGGAGCATTACATCATCATGACAAACTTTCATTGGCTGCAGAAACTCCAAGGATAAGACAGGCTTTTAAGGTGCTGTGTGAAAACTCCTGTTGGTTCTTTATCAGGCTATTGCCAAAATATTGAAAGACAGATCTTTCTTACGTGAATAGTGTCATGACTGAACTTACAAAACATTGTTAACCATTTCTTATGCATGTTTATCTCCACTTTAGTCACTAGTTTTTAATTTAACTCTAACCTGCTGGGAGATTTTTTTTCTTTAAAAATTAAAAAAAAAATCTTTGGTTTTGTTTAGGTTGTTTCTATTGAAGGTGCACAATATCACTCTGTGACTGGCTCTTATTTCCCCTGTTACTCTTCAGACCATCTTTTATATTTTTAAACCGTATTTGAATCAATAAATCCACTTTCCTCTCTATTACTTATTCTGTCCTTATTCTCTCTAGGCAAAGAGGACCAGTACCCACAGATTCAAGAAAGCACAAGTGTATTTATTTATTTTGAGCAATTTAATTGGAACTAGTGCACAAAGCCCTTACTTCCTTATTATTCATTTTCACTGTTAATTTATTTTTCTATTGAACTCTATGAGTTATTTATGTAGTGCTCATTACTATGGTGATTTACAAACCAAAACCATGTGCGTAGTTTGAGAGTGTGAGGAGCTCTCAGTGGCTGAGGGAAAGTGACAGGGCACCAGCTCTGCGTCCGTCTCTACTGCCCGAGGCTAAAACTTTTGATGTGGGAGAAAGTGCTCTTGTTATAGACAGGGGAACATTTTAGCAATTAGATTGGTCATTCAGGAAATGACAATATTATCACTTTACTAGTAAGTGTCAACCTCTCTCTGTCTGTCTCTGTCTCTGTCAGTTTGTCAGTCTGTCTGAGGCTCTCTTTCTATCTCTTTCTCCTATACTTAGGAGTGCAGAGAAGGACCAGGATGATGACAGGAATGACTAAATCAGTGTCTTTTTAAGAATCTCATGCTTGCTCTCTCCTAAGAACTTGACTGTCAAGTTTCTTAAAGACAAGAAAATACACACATGAACTAATATCCTACAAAATTCCCAAGGCTAGGAACTGAGAAATACATTTCTAGTGCATGTCTGGCCTGCTCAGCTCTGTTGTGAATGTCCTTCTATTCCTCTCAGACTCCTATTCTCAGCCATTTGTCTGGGAGGGGGCCACTTTATCTGCTGCAAGAGAAGGAGTGGTTCCTGAGGATGTGACCTCCAGACAGATCCTTGTACTATCGTTCCTCAGACTCTGGTCTGGAAGAATAACCAGTGATCGTTTTTCCATTATGTAGAGTGACACTGAGGATTTAAGGCCCTAGATTAGAGTTTTGAGATGTTTAGGAACATTTCTAACAGAGATCAGAAAAAGAAGGACAGGATAGAGAACTCTTTCTAATTTTGTCTCGGCTAAGAGGAGGGAAGGGATGTACCAGTCAAGAGCTCTCTGCTTTGTAGCTAAGATCAACAAAGTAAATAAGTCACGTTCCCTGCCCTCGGAATGTTTCAGACTAGTGGGGAGAAAACATTAATCTATAGTTACTACTAAAGTCTGATAAAAATATGATAGGTATATATACATTGGTGGGCATATAAATGATACTGGAAGATCCTATAAGAGAAGACATTTGAACTGAATTTTGAAGAAGTAGGAATTAGCCAGCTGAAGGGAGACAGTAAAAATTCCATTGAAAGAAAGCAGAATGGAAAAGAAAGGAGAAATGTAAAGTTTGGTTTGTTTGAGCAAAAGCAAATTGTTTTCTGTTTATGGAAGGAAAGAGGATATGAAAGGGAAGAAGATAAAGCTAGATCAATAGATATGATCAAATCATACAGAGTTTTGTCAGCTAAGCTAAAGGATATGGACTTTAACTTGAAAGCCACTGTAGGTCATTGAGGAACTATAATCAGATTTGTGACTAAGCTGTATTAGTCTAGTGGAAGCATGGAATGGATAGGAATGAACTGGAACCAGGGGTACGAGTTAGCTTGTATTTTAGTTAGAGTCTTGGCAGGAAACAGGTGGCACTTTCAAAGGGCATAACTATAGACAGATTACTAAAGGACTGTTTACAGGGGTGTGGACAGGGTCAAGGGAATCAACAAAGGATGACAAAGCACCCAGGGAACCACAACAGTACGAAGCTGTTCCCACCCTAAGCTTGTTACCAGAAACTGAACCCAACAGGAAGCCACAGAGAAGGAAAGCTGGGAGTTTCAGTAAGCAGAGGTTAACCTCTTGCGGCATAGAGGAGGATAGTGAAATGTAGAGGAAGTATCTTGAGGGTGAGGATGATGGGAAATAAAGAATGACCAGCATGGCTAGCTAGGATACTAGTCCAGGACGGAAAGAATCAAGACCTGAACTAAGGTAGTTGGGCTGGAGAAAAGTAAACAGATGTGAGAAATTTTAAGAAGTTAGACTCAACAGTGCTGGTGAATGTGTATGTGAGAGAGAGAGAAAATGAAACCCTCTAAGTAAGACAACCTGTGGATTGTTTTTCAGTCCTGACAAATGGATGAATAGTGGTTTGTTCATTGATGAAAAAGACTTCATAGATATATGCTAGCTTCGGTCTAAGAAAAGTTACATCTGGATTCTTCTGGAATATCTAGATGGAAATGTCTACTCTATCTGTGTCTAGAGCCTAGAGGAGAAATCAAGGATCAAAGATGGGGCTGCATGCTGGGGAGACATGAGTATATGCATTGTCGTTGAGGCCATGGCTGTGGATGAGATCACTCAATGAGAGAGTGCTTGATGTGAAGAGAAGGGAGCTGACATGTGAGCCTAAGAAACACTGACATTTAAGGGGCAGCTGGAGTACAGGGGCCCAGAAAGGAAAACAGAGAAGAAAATGTTCAGACAGGAGAAAAATAAAACAGGGAAGAGTAGTGTTACAAAACGTGAAGAAGAGAAGAGCTTCCAGAAGAAGGAGTGATCTAGAGGACAATTCTGGAGAGAAGTCAAATGAGGTAAGGGTGATAAAAATACCCATTGGTTTGAACATAACATGGAGATCGTCAATAATGCTGCAAAGAATAGGTTTACAGGGGTTCAAAAATGCCCACAGGTCAAATCTGGTCTGCCACCTGTTTTTGTGTGGCCAATAAGCTAAGAATGTTTTTGTATTTTTAAATGGTTGAAACAAAATTAAAAGTACAATAATATTTTGCTACTCATGAGCATTATATTAAATTCAAATTTTAGTGTCCACAAAAAGTTTTATCGGAATACAGCTAATAGCATTATTTTTTTGTTTCTGTATTGTCTACGTCTGTTTTCATGCTCTAACAACAAACCTGAGTAGTTGCAACCCAAACCATATGATCTACAAAACCTAAAATATTTACTATCTGGGTCTTTACAGAAAATGTTTGCTGACCTCTGGTTAATAGAATGGCAGTACTGATGCCAGTTTATGGAGGAAGGTGTTGTGAATATGTGATGAGGAATTGAAGAGATCAAACGTAGACATCTTTGGCAGAACTGGCTATAGGAAAGGCAAGAATTAGGATGGTTGCTGGAAGTAGTTGCAGGGCTGAGGTTTTTATTATTGTTTGTTTTATTAATAAGAAATAAAAATACTTGTTTGAGACAGGATAAGATCAAAATGTTTTAAAAGTTTGCAAGAAAGGAGAGAGAGGGAAAACGGAGAAAAATATCCTCTAGGATGCAGGAATGAATGGGAAAGTTTGCTCCTTTGGAGGTGATGGGAAAGGCAAACCCTGAAGTCCTGGATTTCTCAGGGAAGCTGGAGGCAAAGTCATTTGCTGAAGGCTGATGAGGGTGATAACACTCAAGGAGTCTGAAGAAGGAAGTGCAATGTTTGAAATTAGGAAAGTGGGAAAGGAAATTGAAGAGAAAGATGGGCAGCACGAACCTGTGGAGATGCCAGACTAAACTTGCTTGATTTTCTTCAGGAGTGATTGTCAGAATAGGTATTAGAGTGGAGAAATGAAACAGTTCTATCAATTCAGGTTTGGGGTCTTGGACGGCAGGTACAGCATGGGTAAGACATTAAGTAGGGTAAGCAGTTAAGGAAAATGGTGAGAGATTTTTAGAAGAGATGGGTCCTAGGCTCCACCCTTATTTTCTGCTAGTATATGTTTTCAACTGTTACCTGGTGGATGCAGAAGCTTCCTACTGATGGGACCTATCTTATAAATAGCTGGAGAGTGACTAAAGTGAGAAGAAAATCAAGGTTTGGGGATTGGAGTTCTCAATGAGCTTAGAGAGGATAGTATTGGGGAGGAGAGGAGTGGCAAGCTGGAAGGATAGACTGTTGTGGTAAAGGAAGAGTTTGGACTTCGGTTTTTTTTTTTTTTTTTGAGGAAGATTAGCCCTGAGCTAACTGCTGCCAATCCTCCTTTTTTTGCTGAGGAAGACTGGCCCTGAGCTAACATCCATGCCCATCTTCCTCTACTTTATACGTGGGACACCTACCACAGCATGGCGTGCCAAGCGGTGCCATGTCCACACTTGGGATCCAACCTGGTGAACCCCGGGCCGCGGAGAAGCAGAATGTGTGAACTTAACTGCTACGCCACTGGGCCGGCCCCTGGACTTCATGGTTTTAAAGGTCACTCCTAGTGTGTTAGTCTGCTAGGGCTGCTGTAACATATATCATGACTGGGTGGCTTAAACAACAGAAATTTACGTCTCACAGTTCTGGAGGTTGGAAGTCCAAGATCAAGGTGCTGACAGGGTTGGTTTCTCCCCAGGTCTGTCTCCTGGGCTTACAGATGGTCATCTTCTCTCTGTGTCCTCACACGGCCTTTCCTTTGTGCACTCACATCCCTTGGTGTCTCTTCCTCTTCTTATAAGGACGCCAGTCCTATTGGATTAAGGCTCCACTCTTAAGACCTCTTTTAAACTTAATTATCTCCTTTAAGGCCCTATCTCCAAATATAGTCACATTGGGGGTTAAAGCTTCAACATGTGAATTTTGGGGGAACACAAACACCTAGGCAGAGTGTGGGTTAGGAGAGTGAGTTGCTGAATGAAGAGTGAGTTAAGATCATCAGAATTGGGGCAACCCAACAACTATTACTTTCGCAATAATGCAACCCCACATTCTGTGATTAATATTTTTGAATTATCATGTTTCAGTGGAGTTTTTACTAAATTTGCAAAATTAGGCTAGTAGAATAATGATAACCACCAATAATAATAATTAAATATAATTATCATGTTTATGTATAAACATGCAAGATATTTATCTATAAAATTTGGAGATCAGCTAAAACATTTCACATAAAAAGCTTGTTCTACACTTTAGGTCAAGTTGAGGAGTTTCTCTTTCTGTATATGTAAGTAGGTGTGTATATCCATATGTAAACCTTATTCACATATTTTTTCTTTTTTTGCCTCTGGAGAAGCTTGTTTGAAAATGAATGTAATTGATATGGAAATACACATGGAATAGTCTAGAATGAAAGTTCCATAGAAATTCACATAGCATAGTCTAGATCTTCCACATGGAATAATGAAATATTGAATAGTTTTATATGGAATAATCTAATTCTGTAAATGGTCAGTACCTGCTTAGCTTGTGTTTTTATGTATTTATATGTTTCATCATATTATATTTCATAGCTGGTAAATGCCAGAAAAAAACTACTACTAACTACTTGTTACTGTCATTTCTCTAAAGAGGAAACTGAAGCTTAAGAACAATGTATAATTAGCAAAAGATTAGAAAAATACTGTCAAGAAAGATTAGCCACCATTTTTTGCTACTCTTGATGTTGGCACATATTTGATTATTTCTTTCTCTAAGTAAATCAGGGTGCTTTAAAGTTGATTCATTACACATATCTTCCTTAAGAGGCACAAAACTGTCATTTTAAAGTAAAGAGGCTAAGGTACCATCTAGCAAGCTAACTTGTTAGTCTTCAACTCAGAAACAGAGCAAGGAGTGATATCCCAATGCATGGCTCCTGGTCCTATGAATTGGAGTCTAGACCCTGGGCATGTCCCTTCACTGCTCAGGTCTCGGTTCAGTCTGCTCTTCTGAAAGACGAGGGGTTTGGTGCAGACAATCTCTTCTCGCTCTAATCCTATGTGTCCATAACTTTTGCTCTCCAAGAATATTAGGGATGTCCAAGGACCTAACTCTGATACAGTTATAATCCTTAAATCTAGAAGATACTACCAAGGCTACAGCATGACTAGCCCTGGAAACAGTAAATTCTGAAGGCTGCTTTTGTATATGAGTACATCTGGGTATGTCAAAAGGTATTATGGAAAGTCTCAAAACAAGATTAATTGTGTTTGACTTAATTTGTACATGTCATAGATGAGAAAGCAATAGAGTGCATTGATTAATCAAATATAATCATTGTCAAAATTCAAAGGTGATTAGAAACCATTGGAATAAGAGTTATTACAAATAGACCAAAATAAACTATTTTTTTAAATAAGGAGGAAAAACTGAGGTTATACAAATATTGACTGTGTAAAAATAGAAAGAATAAATTTAGCTATAAAAAAATAAAGAGGTCTGAAATTTAATAAATGCCAAAAGATCCTTGAAAAAATAACCCAATGAAATTTAAGATTGCATCACTAGATAGTATCTCAAAGGTAGGGTAATGTGATATAAAAATAAGGTTCTCCAAAAATCGTTGAACTACACTATAGGCAACACAGTTTTGAAAATCCTAAAACACTCACAAGACATTAGTAATTAGTGTTTCTTGGCTCCAACTGTAACAGATATCGAGCAGTTCAAGGACAATTTCTGAGGCATGCCATTTATGGCAATTTCTAAGTACAACTTTCTCATTAGGCCAAGAATGTACATACTTTAAGAGCCCTGAATGAAAGAGATTGGAGAAAAGAATAAAACAGAAACAGCAATATCAATTCAAGGAGATGTCTGGATTACCAAGCTTCTATTCAACGGAAAAACAAAGCAAGGTAGATTTTAAAACTGATGGCAGAGAATTAAGAGTGCTATACAATTTCACTAAAAATTCTGAATCCGGTAGAAAAGTAAAGAAGCAACCTTAGGACTGAAAGATTAGTTTCTAAAAACCCAACTGAAATATTTTTCCTATTGGGCAAAAATTTTTTTTTTACTGAAAAGGAAAGTTATTTTCTAAACATCATTAACTCAATTCTTTTTTAAGGATATTGAGTATGCCAATCTTACTTTCTATTTTATCTTCTGAATGAGGGTCCCAGGCTTGTAAAGAACCCTGGTAGCAATCGTTCAGCCCCCTCCATTGCTTTCTTACACATATACGCATGGTCACCTGCCTTTTCCACTACACTTTCTTACCTCCTGTCCTAGAGAAAACATGGTTTTTGAAAGTTTAAAAACATTGTTTTTATATTTTACCAAATTAGCTAAAACTTAATCTTAGAAGCCTCCAGGTGCTTTGGAATGCATTGGGAAAGTATTTGGGGAAAAACGAAGCTTCCTTATTTCAATTCACAGAAAGCTGGATCTTGAGACCCTTCACAGTTAATTTACAAAAGCATCTTCTGCAATTTCTCCAGGAATCTCCTCTCACCTCGGAATCAGATGCATGATTGTTGAATCTTTCTAGGATCATGCAGTGCATAAAGTTATTAATTCCGCAGTAGGCATTATTCAAAATTACTCAAGAGGTTTCAAATTCTAAAACATTTCAATTTAAATTTGCTTTGTGAGTCTGGCTTGGCATTCATGTTCTGTAGAGGAAGTCTTATAATACTTAATTTTAGGGTGAATATTTCAAAGTAGGCATTCTTTGCAGACCAAATCCACAGTTTTCCCAGGAAGGTTTGCCTGCCTCCCTAACTGTGCCACACAGTGTGCCAATTGTACCTTTCAGATAGGTTAACTTCGTATGTATTTTATTTTCGGTGGTAGACCCAACATACGTGAGAGAAGCAAGCATCCTCTGAGGTGTGAATTTCAGTAGCAGCAGGGATGCACATAAAATTGAGATTTGTTCTTACCTAGGGATTATCTGTTATTGGTGACTAATGGACACTTTTTGTCATAAAGAAATCAAGGTATTACTTATATGGTTGGGTCTGTTTATCTACTGCAGGTACACTCAGGGAGTCCATTTCTAACATTCCCTTCTTTTGTCAGGAAGGAATTTCTGTCATTTATTTGAGATTGTAGTACTTTCCTTACCCACTACACATCAACCAAACACCAAATCCTCCCTCACACAGCATCCATCAAACGCCAGTCATTAAGAAAAGAGAGAGAGAAGGAGAGAGAAAAAAAAAGGAAACCTTCCACATTATTGACAGTCTGCTTAGACAAAGCTTACTCTGCGTTAGACAGTTGTGTTAGAAGACACTATTATGAACACAGGCAGGAAGCGCAGTGCTTACACCGATTTTCCCTATTAATAACTAAAAATAATATATAATTTAAAACTATATATTTAAATAGAATATGGCTCAGCTTGTTTATTGAACATAATAAATGGGGCTCTTGCTATACATATTATGAATAATTACATTAAAAAATGCTTGACCTAGAAGAAAACACGGCATAGACATGACCTCAGAATCTACCAGGGGGCATGTTAGCTCATTTTCCTAATAACTCCTTATTTATTTATTCATGCATTCCTAAACACCAGTGAACAAAGTAGTCTAACATAATGGCTAATTTAGTGAGGGACAGATTAGACTTACACCGTGTAGAAACCTGTGCAATTATGACTTTATAATTACTGACTCCGGGGAGCGCACTGAATCCTATGAGAACCAAAGCCGTAAACTGGAAAGAGTTTGTTTCCTTGTTAGAAGTACATCCTGTGGATCCCAGTTTGGTAATTGCAGTTACACATTGGCTGCAATAGTCAACCAGTCATACTCAGTTTTATTATACTAAGGCTTATTTAATATTTGATTCAGTATTCTATATATGTATGTGTGTGTGGTAACAGATACTAGACTTTCTTGATATTCCTATTATATCCTGTATTGTTTTAAGCCATAGTGCAAAGCTGCAGTTTCTCCGTGCTGACTTAGTTCTGTAAGAGTGACTAAGGTTCTGCAGTAGTTGCTTTGATGATGGTGATGTGGGATAATGCATTTGACTTCCTAAAAAGAGTACATCTATTTGGAATGTATTTAGTGTGGGATTCCAAAAGTTAAGGTGATAAAGATGAGAAGGATTGCATGTCAAGTTATGAAAGATAATTTAATTATCAATAACAATTTAACCTAATTAAGATAGTTTAATTATCAAACAATTTAATTATCACAGCAATTTAATGATATAATACACACAATAATATTTGCTTAGTAGAGTCAGAGTTGTTTGAAAGCAAAACATCTGTATGGAAAACACAAATCTTAACGTGGTCCATACTCTATTAACTTGTGTTTTACCTGGTTTAGTATACCTTGAAGGAAATAAGAAAATGAACCTTTACTGAATGCCTGCTATGGTCTAGACATTATAATAGGTACTGTATGTGCTTTAGTGCAGTTAATGTTCGCTTCAACACTGGCAGGTAACGAGGAAATGCAACTTCATGGTCAAAGAGACAGGATTTACTTACGTCTGTTTTACAAAAGCTGCATGGTATTACTTCTTCATTTAAATACACCAAAAGCCACTTTAAAGATCATTAAATTGGATAAAAACTATAAGAAAAATGAATGCTTCTCTTTTTATTGCATATTTTTGAATATTTTCGGTAGTAATGATTAGAAGCTGAATACAGCTAAATGGTTGAACGTATATAATTTGCTTCTTCTCACAGAGCATGGTTCATCTCATGACTTTAATTACAATACTAGATTTATCTATTAATTTTCAAAAGAAAGTAAATACAGCTATGGTGAGAGTACGTAAATACCAACTTGGTCCTGTAGGAGCTGGTCCCCACTATACAAAGCATTTAATACCCACTACCAATTCAGGAGCGAGGAATTCTTCAAGCACTGACTCTAGATGCTTTTAAGCTCTCTAGCAGATCCCCAGAACAACTCAAGGTCTTCTTTTTTCCCATGTCCACTAACCTGTTTTACTTTTTTCTAATGTTTCATGTCCAGTCATCTCTTTTCAGTTTCATAATCTCACAATGAACTCATTAGAACCACAACTCTAGATTTATTGGATGTCTGTTGATGGGCGTCTTTGCCTTTTTTACCTGTCTTTATTGATTGATTTCACTTATTCAACATAGAGCTATTGAGTGCTCACCATGGGTAAGGCTCTAATCTGATGGTTCTAGGGGAAATAGAGATGACTATTAATTAAAGCCAGCTTTCAAGAAGGTTAGTTATTGTCTTATGGGTAAGATAAGCATAGGAAGAGCAAACTATAATTCAAAATCAGAATTAGATTAAACTACATGTTATGGGAGGAAGGAGAGATTAACTTTTCTTTGAGGGAGAAGACCATATCATTTCTTGGCTCAAAACCTTCAGTGCTTCCCCACTCTCCTTAGCCTTTACACAATCTGTATCCAATAAATCATTTATTCAATGATGGTTTAATGTTAAGCATTCAAACCTTATCTAACCATTAGCCTTCAATGTTCAATGTCTCCTAAATATATTCTTCATAATCTTGCTAAAACTACCTCCTCCAGAAAGTGTTCCTTGACCAGATCCCATCTACAATGCTTTCTTCCTCTTTGCAATCTGTACAATTAGTGTAGTTTAATTCTTTAATACATTGGATTGATAAATGCCTTTTTCAAGGACTTGAATGCAATTTGTTTCCCCATCAGATTTCAACTCTGCCTAAGAAGAGATCAAGTCTATGCTTCTCCGAATTTTGTATAGTATCTCGCATTATATATAAAGACCCAATAAATATCTGTTGATTGACTGATGTCGGAGATCAGAGATCATGTTTAATCAACTATTTTTACCTTTGTCAGAGGCTCCCCAACAGGTGTAGTTTCTGAGGATGATTACATTGCTGAAGTTAAAATGCAGTAATATTATCTATTATAAAAGGTGCTCCTTTCATATACTCTGTGAGACTTGTGATAGGATGGGGCCGTGCAGATGACAGTTTTATATCCATGAGCTACCAAGACCTCATGTCCAGAGGATTGTGGAGGAAGCTGATGTGGACATTGAAGATCAGGGTTTAGTAGTAGATAAGGAAAGACTTATAAGGGTGGCGTGCTGTTTAACTTCTCTGTTGAAGTCGTGGCTCCCTGTCAGCTGGTCTGTAATTGAGTCTTTTACTCTGGGAAATTTGGGATCCTCAGTATAACCGTACTACCATAAATACCTTTTCTTTCAACCAATTGTGTTAGAAGTAGATGCGCTGCAATCAAATCAATTGTGACTTTCTTTCTGTGAGTAACAGTGGAAAACATATAAACAGCAGTCACTATGTGCCAGATTCTGTTCTAAAAATCTTTACATTTATTAAATAATTTTATCTTCACAGGAAACTCATAAGGATATGAGGCAAATATAACTGGTAAAACTGATAACCAGAGAGTAAGAAATCCCAAACAATCTTGGTCTAGAGTTCAAGCTCCCATCTGCTGTATTATAGTAACATAATTGTAACAATAAACACCCTTCAGACACTTAAGGACATAATCTCATGCATGGGAGAAATGAAGATTATTCCTCTCCACTAGATCTCCAGTTTTAAAGGTGGAAGATAAAAGTAAAGGATGGAGGGATTTTAAAGAAAAATAAAGAGAAATATCTTGGAAGTGAGTTGTCAGATAAGCAATGAGATGAGTTTTCCAAGAGCATAAAGTGAGTGTCACAGCTGTGTTTCAAGTTGGTATTTTCACTAGAGTTTGGCCATATGTCTATATAAGAACAATGTTAAATAAAAGCTATGGAATCACACAATTTTACAGGGTGACTACTGTGTATAAGCACTTCTGCCCAGTCTATGATTTACACATCTTTCAATCACAGATAAACACAGAGGAGCTCTCAATGTAGCCAAGAACTGTCTCTTAGCGTGGCTCTCTGCCAAAACACTCAGCTTCCTAGCTCTGTCTGCTGTCCACATTGCTGCCCGCCCATGGAGGATGTGAAGGCTTCATGGCCTTTTGGTTCTCCTGGTGGAAAATTTCTACAGACTAAGCAGAGAGAAAGTTAGCACAAAGTGGATGATTTGCAAATGGATGCTGTTCCATGCCAAAGGACCTCAGGATTATAAAAAGAAGCAGACTCCTATGGTGTGAATTTGCTAGCTTTATACTATAATTGGAAATTGTTTTTAAAATCTAAAGGAGTTGTAATGACTAAACATCAATACCGTTTGTCTTTATCCTTGATGAGAAAATGGTGAAAGGAAATGATTTCAAACTAGCCAAGGAATGATTTTAAAAAGCTCTAGGCAGCTTCAAAGGGCACCACAGAAATAAACACTGTAATCTAATTGCTGAGAATGGAAAATCCATTGAAAGTTTTGCAAGAATATGTGCGTGTCTCTGTGTGTGTATTCTCCGACATAATTAAGGAAGAGTCCATTTATAATGTGATGAAAGACAAAATTTTCCTTTTATTCAACGTGAATAATTGTGGCTGTGTCTGTCTGTTTAAAAGATCATCTAAGAATGGTCAATATTGTTTTTTATTCCTTTTTTTTGTTGGGTTCAGGGAAGATTTATATTGTAATGATATGAATCTGTTCTGATTAAGAGTTGAAAGATCCAAAATTACCCTGATATCATTGATTCAATGACTGCTTATAAACATGCCACATAACTCCACTTGTCTTTTTAGGCAGAAGAGGCCTTCAAGTAATCCTGAGGGCCCTGAAGGAGCTGGCAACACACACATTCTATGATATTTTATTATTATTCTCACTTAAGATTATGTAGTTTGAAGCCAATATGATTTTTTCCTCTAAAACTAAGACTTGCATAGGGGTTACATTCAGTTACCTTAACGAAATACAACATACATAAAACATGGCATAGCTTTAAGAGATAATATTTGAATGTAATTTTTGGTAATTTATTATAATTGGTAGGATGAATATAGTGTTAAACTCATATTAGGTGATTTATTTAGGTAACTTGAATGTAGATTGGGTCTTTACATTTTCTTCCTTTTCTGTCTATTGTTAAAAATATAAGTAAACTTGATATATTCTTGTGCCAGCTGGGTTAAATTAGGTTATGCTGTGGTAGCAAAAAATCCTGAGATCTTATTGGCTTTCAGCCACAAAGGCTGATTTCTCATTCACATGCCTTGCCCATCAGGGGTTGGCTGGAGACCCTGGTTCATGTGTCTCTACTCCAGGACTCGTGCTGATGGAGCAGACCCCATCTTGAAGGTTGCTGCTGCCAATGCAGGAAGAAAGTGTAGTGAATTCTGCATTAATTCTTAAAGCTTCTGCCTGGAGGTGGCACACATCACTCCCACAACAGATCACATGGGGAGAAAGCAAGCTCGGTCCTACTCCATACTTTGAAGGAGAACCAGAAATATATGATGAATAGCACTAATGATTATAATAATCTTCAGTCTCTCAAAACAGTAAAAACCAATAAAGCAAATCCAGCATGTAAATCAGCATATCAGAGAGGAAGGCCATCCAGTGGGCAAAGAGAGCATCATCGAAAGTTTTCTCTACTCCCCTTTCCAGCAAACCTCCTTGTGAGTTAGCTATACGTACTTTCTTTGATTGATCACTTCTCATTCTCCTCGCAACCTACTCTTATCCTATTATTTTCTTTTTACTCACTCTGCTGGAACCACAGTGGCCTCTTTTTTTTACCTCTATGAGAATGTTGGTCACACTTCCATCTTAGGACTCTTCCCTCCACCCCCCCTCCCAGACCTGACATATCCACTGATTTACATGGAGGCTGAGGGACTATCTGAAAATAATCCCATTTCATCATTGAATTCTGATGTTTGGACAGATGCAATTTTGGCTGACAGGTAGGCGTGAACGTGGTGGAAGTGCAATTGCGGGGAGGAAAAATGGAGGTCTTTAAGAGCAAAATGAAGATGGCATTAAATGGAGTAAGCTAGACTGAACAACAAAACCTGAGTGCTGGAGAGAAGAAATGGTTTGGGTATTGCAAGACAGCTGAGTGGGAAGTTCATTCCTATCCAGCCATTATGATGTATACATGTGTCCTGAGAGAAAGGTGTATGTGTGTGTGCATGCATGTGTGTGTGTGTGTCTGTATGTGTGTGTAAATAAAAATCTATAATATGGTGGCTGCAGCACACATGTCTTACAATGGCATAAAAGTAGCGCTCCAGTTCACTGACATTGGGTCCCATTGGCACCTGGATGGCAGTACTGGAAATGGGAGAAGAGTTTTATTCTTGGAGTAACACCTCTGGGAGCTCTCAAGCCTGGGTTTCAGAGTTCTGGCTGAGCTGGCAATGGCGGGGAGTGAATAAACAGCAATGCTAACTACTATAACATTTTAAGGTTTAAGAAATCTATTTCAAGAGGATCTCAACTGAGAACAATCCATGAGTAACCGAGAGTAAATGAGTTGTGGATCTCTGGGAGAATGGCACTATCTTGGGGCACAGCAGCATTACAACTTGTCTGGTAGTGGTAGCCATCAGGATCCAACATGGTCCCTGCTTCCCTAAGAAACTGGAGGTCTTTTGTCATCCTTCCCAAGGCCTCAGGTTTTGTGATCAGCCCCTCAGCATCCAGGTGCCATACTATCTCATCAGAGTTTCTTTACTTTTGGGGAGGCTCTGCACTTGTGAAACCACACACTCTTGCCTTACCCATGTCCTGTTCCCAGGAAAGCTAACTGTCCTTTTCTCTGGAATCATTCCCCATGTATCCACTTTGTACTTAGAAACATAAGCTTTATTTTCATTCAGCATATCCTTTTAAAACCCACAGGGGAACCCTCAAGGATCTAAATCATTCTGTTATGTCCATTTTGGAGAACGTATGCATGGCTTTGACACTTTGGGTACTAAAGATGGAAATCATTTCTAAATAGAGCCAATAGTATCATCAACAGTTTGGTAATAATGCGCGATATATATATATAGAGAGCGATACTGCAGCTTGGAAAGTCTTTGTAGAAATTCTCACAAAGAAAACATCCCAGTATATTTTTTAAAATAGTATGTAAGATTGCCTTTACTTTACTTGACACAGCTGCCTAAATTCTTCCTTCCTCTCTTCCCCTCCCTCCCCTTCACGTTCTTTTCCTTCTCTCCCTTCCTTCTCTGTACTTTCCTTCTTCTCTGCCTTTTTCCCCCAAATTTCTGACTCTGGAATTCCAGGAGACAACTTTCATGAACTTTTTTTTATAAGCTTGTACAGTGGTTTAAAATACCCCTCAGTCTCTGGGACAATTTCACTTTTCCTTTTAGGTGCTTCTCTTCTATTCCTTCTTATTCTCTCTTGATCTTTGACTTTAAGATTCACATATGATCTCTTTCACTTTTAGTTGTTTTGCACTTGCTAGTTTGTTAGTTTTGTCTTTTAGTTTAAACAATGGTTCATCTTTTACCTTTTTTTTTTTTTAGGGACCCAAGAATATGTTTTAATGAATATTTCACTTAAAAAGTTCTGGTTACATAGAAATGTGCAAAAGTGACATCAGAGTCTTTGAGTCCTGGCAAAGACTATCCTTTCAGAGCAAGGAAAGAGCTCTCATTTCTAGGGCATGTAAGATACTGGCCTATTGTATCTGAAGATTATTCTGTCCACTAGAGTATGTTGTTGGGAATCTTAAATACTCCAATCTCTCTAGCTTACTCTTGTGTGTAGACTCATTTAGACACCATTAAAGAATAGCCGTGTTTCCTCTTTTAAGACAAAGGCAATGAACCTGAGCCGACACTTGGTTTTACGTGACCATTAGATCAGGCAGAGCAAAAACAAATATAATCAACTTCATAGCTCTCAGCACTTGGGTCCTTGTAATTCTTTGATTAGATCCACCCAAAGACAAATATATTCTGAGCATTGTTTGAAATGTATGATATAGAACAAAATTAAATAGATGTAAATCTCATTGAGTCATAAAATCCCAACTTAGCAAACTCCATGGAAAGCTGACTACTCTCAAAAGACCAAATGAAAGTTAGCTCTTTGTACTTTTGATCCTTGACATGGGTGTCCCATTTGTGAAAACAAGGTCAACCTGTGGAATAATTCATTTATTTGTTCTATAAATACTAAGACACTATTTTAGTTTTGTGTTGCTGCCATAAAAAAATTGCTGCAAACTTAATGGCTTAAAAATAACACAAATATATGATCGTACAGTTCTATAGGTCAGAAGTTCAACACAGGTCATGCTGAGCTAAAATCAAGGTGTTGGTAAGACTATGCTCCTTTCTGGAAGGTCTAGGGGAGAATATATTTCCTTGCCTTTTCCAGTTTCTTGAGACCACTGCTTTCCCTGGCTTTTGACCCCCTTCTTCCTCCACATTCAAAGCCAGAAATGTTGCACGTCTCTTTAATCTTTCTCTTGTCTTCACATCTTTCCCTCTGACCAAAGCCTGGAAACGTTCTCCATTTTTAAGTGATTAGATTGGGTCCACCTGGATAGTCTAGGATGGTCTTCCCGTCTCACCAGGTATACCCTTAATCACATCTGCAAAGACCTCTTTTCCATGTGAGGTAACATATTGGCAGGTTCTTAGGATTAGGGTGTTGATAATTTTGGGAACATCATTCTGCCTCCCACAGCTATTAGCATGTTTCATGTCTTGATCTAGGCACTAGGGATATAAAGCAACAAAACAAGCTTTTTACTTCCAGGAGCTTTTATTATTAGAAGGTGAATGATAGGCCAAGATCTTGATACATCTGTGAGGAATGTATAGCAATCATTTAAGTAACATACTCATCAATGGGCCAGGTTAAATCAAGCAGTGTAAATAAAGACTGGGAGGCATGAATCTAGGTTCCAATTTTGGGTCTAATACCTGAAAAAAATTTGAGATCTACCTAACCTTGTTGAGCCTCAGTTTCTTTAATTGTAAAATGGAGGAAAATAATACCCACTGAGCAGGACTGTTATTAAGGATTAAATGAAATTGCATATGCAAAACTTACAGTACATAGGCATAGAGTTAGGCCTCAAGAAATATTATTTCTCTACTTTAGAGAAAGCGTATCTTTATATGAAATTTGGAGACATAACTCTAAGGTCAAACGACAGGACTGACTTCAGTTGGTGTTATTTAGGGGCATAAAGAAAATCTCCCTGTCTCTAATTTATCTTTTATCTCATTTCCTGAAACTTCAGAACTAGAAATACATTCTTTTGGCTTAAGTGGTTTGCTTTCTGCATGTGCTCATTATCTATACAGTTGTTATCAAGAGGGATAGAGCGTGAAGCTTTTATAAGCAATTGCCACTGTAATGTGAATTTGTTTGTCAAAGGAGGCTGATTGAGAAAACGTTAGAGGTCATTTTTGTTTGTTCGTTTGTTTTGAGTGAAACAAAGAGGAGAATAAGTTTATACGATAGTACAGCTCCCAAGAAGGGCAGACCTGACTGAGGTGCCAAAGCTGCAGACTTTGGACTTTTCTTTTCTGGAGAGGGAAGAAAATGGAAGAAGAAAGTGAAAAAGAAAAAACCAGAGGGATTCAAGTTCACATTTCCCCACTGCTTTATGTATCTAAGGATGTCCTTGCTGGCTTGATTCATTAGAGATCACCTATTTGCGTGACACCAAAGGATGCTAAAAGAAAACTTTAATTATATTACAACTTTGGGTGCAAACTCACACTTCTATTCAAGAATAACACTTCTGCTGAATGAATATTGAGTTTGAAAGTATCATCTATATGGGTTTTGGAGCCAGACGTATTTCTGAAAGTTTCTTTCTTGGGGGGGTGGAGGGAGGAGGAAACCATACCAGACTTGGGCAGTGACTTCCCTCTCTCTGAGGATAGAAGCTGAGTGAGCAGAGGAGCAGAACCAACCTGGTTGTATCCTGGGGAGAGTGGGCACTAGGACCCGGGCAATACCACAAGGGTCCATTGTGGGAGATAGACATGAGGATGTGAGTCCAGAAGATTGGATTAAGACCTGGAGCTTGGTTCTGAGGGTGAGACAGGCAGGTTGCTTGTACCATGACAAATGACAAAGTCAAATGCAGACATTAGAGTTTCATTTCATTAAGGAAGAGAAAGCTAGGTTAAATTTCTAGGACTGAGATCATGTTCAATAATAGTTTCTATACTGTCCGAAGATTAGCATTTTTCAAGGAAAGATGGTGAGCAAGGGTTACACGAAAGGCTACTTGTTACATTATAATTATGGGCAAGTGAATGAGCTTACATTAACTAGTTACGGAAGGTTTTGAGAACTTGCCACTAGGGTTTGGGATACAGGCCATGACATACATTGGAGAATAAGTGCTAAGATAAGGTCCCATGGAGAGGAATTATTTTGGGGAAGAGGCTTAAAATAATAGAGAGGCAGTACTAAGGAAAGCTAAATGTGGGGGTTCTAGGTTAATGCTCCAGGGATCTCAGCTCCTTAGCTGCAGTACGGACATAAAATGATATCCACCTTGTAGGTTTGTGTTCAAGTTAAAATAAGATGATGCTTGCAAAGCACCTAGTGTGGTGAAGACACATAGTGAGCACTCAATACGTTCTATGTATCATTTATTTTAATGATTCTGAGCCATAGAGCTCCTTCTCTACTTCACCTAGGGGCTGAGACCTGAGGTTGTTGAGTGTTGATATTCAGGCCTTCCAGCATCTGAGAGGAGTACAGAGGGGACCTTACAACCCAGTCTTTCCCCTATTGTTTTCTCCTATTGGAGATTAAAATTTAAGTTGGAATATCATTTCATTTGGATAGTGCTTTCTTTGAAATATTGTCTAGAGAAGTATCTTCTTTCTGGCTCCTTCATGAAATTAACATCGTAAGTCCATCAAGTACTTAAGGAGCACATATATGTTACATACTAACCTATATTTAGGGGAAACAAGAGTAAACAAAAGTTGGCAGGCTGTAAAAGAGTTTTCAATTGAGAAATAGTGTAGGAAATGATAACCCTTAAAAGTTGTAACACCTCCAGATATTTTAATAAATATTGTCAAGCTTATTTTCTTCGTAATATTATCATAGAGTAAATTTTAATACCAGATTTTCAGAGAGTAGCATACTGTTTCTATCAAGAATAATGACAAATTCCATATCACTTTCATTCA
Organism: Equus asinus; assembly: GCF_041296235.1. Lineage (NCBI taxonomy): Eukaryota > Metazoa > Chordata > Mammalia > Perissodactyla > Equidae > Equus > Equus asinus. The sequence continues at coordinate 51,684,153 of NC_091800.1, forward strand.
CATGTTTGTCACTGTATATGATCACTATTAAAATCACAGGCTTGAGTGGAAAATGAAAAAAATATGAATGGCAAATCATACAGAGAAATTGAATTGGCTCAGCACATAAATATATTCCATTTTCAAATGCCTTGCAGTATAAATGAAATAGATTGAGTAGTGCTATTTTGAGGCTGTCCTCTACTCAGCATTTATGATGAACTCTCTTGAAATACGAGAGAACATTCAGTCTTCATTGAAGTGTTCCTGGTACTTCTTAAGGAGATCATTTTCAGGGACCTTTTAGAAATACACATCAAAGAAATCTATCTCAGAACTATTATCATGATTAGGTAAATCTTAAACATTGAAGAGTTTAAATTAGAGTCTTGATTTTTAAAAATGTGCTAAGAGGCTGTAGGTTATTAGTAAATTTCTCTTTGGGAGAAGTTTAGCAATTTGCACCTTTAAATAAGTATATTCCATGCTGAGAAATTTGATCCAGCATTTCTAGACTCATGTTGACATCTGACCCCTCTAAATCCATTAATAAATGAATAAATATTTATTGAGCACTTGCTACATAATCAGTTCTGTGCCAGATGCTATGAAGTTTAAGACACAAGTCAATTATGAATTATAATCCTTGTCCTATAGGAGCTTTTGATCAAGTTGGTGAAACAAACATGGAAGAGTGTGTATAATAAAATCTTGCATGGTGAAGGGTAAATTATATGAGCAATAGAGTTAAGAAATGGGAAGGTCAGGGCCCAGTCTTGTGGCATAGTGGTTAAGTTCAGCAGGCTCTGCTTTGGTGGCTTGAGTTCACACATTCGGATTCCAGGAGCAGACCTACACCACTCAACAAAGTGTGCTGTGGTGGTGACCCACATAAAAAATAGGGGGAAGATTGGCACAGAAGTTAGCTCAGGGCCAATCTTCTTCAGGCAAAAAGAGAAGGATTGGCAACAGCTGTTAGCGCAGGGCTGATCTTCCTCATCAAAAAAAAAAAAAAAGAAAGAGAGAAATGTGGAGGTCACTGTGATTCATATTACTCCAGGGGGACTTCTTGAAGGAGGCTGCACTTGAGCTGAAAAAGAGGTGTTGACTTTGAATGAGGGGCAGTGGTGTTCTAGACCTGAAAGAGGCAAGCAGGGGTTTGAATGCGGTACCAATGAAGGAGAGTGAGAAGGGAGGACTGACCAGAACAGAAGACACAATGGGAAGCAGTTTGGGTTTGTAGGACAGAACCAGAATATAGAGGGCCTAGAAGTGCAAGTTGAAAAGCAAGAAGCAGCAAGATGTGTTCTAAGATTCTGTCTGTCCTAGCCCATGTGGTCACCTAAAATAGACACCATTATTCCTGTAGAACTTGAACTTGGCTACTGCCAAAGGAAGATGATAAACTTAAATGTGTGTGTGTGTGTGTATTTTACTTTGCTATCATGTAAATAAGCCATATGAATTACTTATTTTTAAATTTTCTCGCACAGGAATATATGCAGATAGAATGATATGATGTCTATTACTTCCAAGTAATCTGACAGTGGGATAAGGAAGTAGATGAGGATAGAGATGAAACAAGATGGGCCATGAGTTGGGAACTCGATGTTGAATGGTGGGCACGTGGAATTTGTTATGAAATTCTCTATATTTTTTCGGATGCTTGAAATTTTCCATAATAAAAGAATTTTTAAAAACATCCTCCTATTTTATCTGTATGACATATCGTCCTTGTGAAATTTGTGTCTATCTCTCCTACAAAATTTTATGACTCCCCACAAGTGTATAAATCCAGAAAAGCAATGTACGAGAAAGTAAATACACACACACACACACACACACACACGTCCCTAAAAAACATCTCTATAGTTATCTATTTATTAATTTCATTTTTAATTCCTATTGCCTTTAAAGAGAGTAGGGCCTCAGCCTTGCTGATTTATAATCTTGTGGGTATAGTCTACTTTGATGCTTTGCATGAGGGATGTGTGAATATTCTTTAATCTTATGGTTTTGTTGAGCAAGTAGGCACACAGGACATTTGTTCTGTCTTGGACTGTGTGCCTTGCCAAGTGTTAGAATCAATATTCACATCTTCACGTAGTTACTCATTTAATTGCTTTCTAGTTAAATCCTTTTTTTGGTAATAATCACCACATGTATCAATTGTTTAAAAATTGTTTACTGTACAGTGTAGCTGACACTGAATCACTTATTAAAATTGCCAAAAGAGCCAATGAACAATTTGCTAATTTGGAGGGCTCTTGGGGATATAGATTTGGCTTGGATTAGAATCCCAATTCTTCCTCTTATGAGCACTTTAGGCAAATTATTTAGTATGTTTGTGCTTCAGTTTCATCTATAAATGGATTGAAACCACTTACCTCACAGAGTTGTTTAGAAGATTAAATTAGACTTGCCTTTGCCAAATTCTCTTCTCCCATTCTCTTTTGAACCCACTTCAATCAAATTTTCACCTCTGTCACTCTACTGAAAGGCCACAATGACCTCCATGCTGGTAAATCTAAAAGAATTTTCTCAGTTCTTATCTTACCTGTCCTATCATTTGTTCCCCACCCCCCACCCCCTCGACATAGATGCACAGCCATCACTTTCATTTTATTGAGGTCTTTACTAAAATTCATCTTCTCAGTAAGATCTGCAATGCCCATCCAATTTAAAATTTCAACCCCCTACCCCTACATTTTATATTCATGCTTCCTGCTCATCTTCTGAGCAGTTAGCACTATTTAATATATTTTACTAATTTTTCTTATTTACTTTCTGTCTCATCCCCTTCCTGACCACCCTCTACCCTGTGCCCCCCGTGTTAGCTCCACAGAGGCAGGGGTTGCTTTCTTTTTTGTTTGTTTGTTTTTACTGTGTGTCTCCATTGTCTCAAACAGTTGCTGGCACATAGTAGGCACTCTGTAAATAGTTGTTGAATGAGTGAATGATGAGACTAATATTTGTGCTAGAAAAATGTATGCTCATAATAGATGCTGAACCAAAAGTAACTTACTCTTTCCTCTTTTACACATCAGAACATTAGAATAATTATGATGGTTAATGTTGACAGTAATTCGGGATAAATTAGACCCCTAAACTAGTATCCCTGCAATTCAATGATGTGGCATTAAATATTTTCATAGATATGATGATATTTTTTAACTTACTAACATATTTTCAATGCAAATTTCTTGAGTATGCATCATATACCAAGCATTGAATTAGGCATTTCTATATAAAGAGGAAAAAAATGCATCACTGCCTTCAAGGAGTTCCCAGCCTAAAGGAGAGGCAGACACAAAACGTAATGAGGGAAATAAGCAGAGGAGATGGCAGGCAACCCATCCTGAGGGGTTCAGAAAGATCTCCACAGGAGACAGTAGCTGGACTGAGTGTTAAAAATGATTATGAGCAAGCTGAGGGAAGAGAAGATCCAAAGGCAAGCCACAGAGGAAAGCTTGTTTGAGCAAAGAACTAGGCGAGAAACAGCATGGTATATATGTGTGTGCGTGTATGCATAAATACATGGTATATACATATACATATATACATGATATATATATATATATATATGTTAGTGGGGAGTGTTGGGACTGGATGTAGTATTGATAGATTTTTAAGTGTGATATGCTTGGATGCATATTTTTGTTATTTCTTCCTTCCCATACTTGCCCTTTCTTTGTGGCTAATGTATAGGCACAGTAATATGTAGGTTCTATGTTTCTTCTATGGTCATAAACATTGCCTTTGCATTTTCTTATGCCTTAAAATACTCTTTCTGTGGGATCAGGACTGTTTAGAGCACATAATCACTACATGAGAAAACAATATTTTACAGCTATAATTGTCACTTGAGACGTGTAGAGATGACTTAGGAAGGTTAAACATTCAGGTTGAAAAAAAATGTGTCAGGGAAGAAAATCTTCTTGCTTAGTTCTTCTAGAAACTCATAAAGGAGAGAGTTTGTTCTACATGACATTTCGCATACAGAGAAAGAATTTTGCTTGTACTGCCTACAACAAGCCAAATGAGACTTGTAAAACAAGAGCATCATACTTTGGTAAATCACAATTACGTACAATTTGGGAAATTAAGAACTTGAAAATTAAAAGCCATGAATATTCAAAAAGAGAATTTCTTACAGTTTTATTAAAAAAGAAGCGTATTAACATTTTTATTTTATTTTCTAAAGAAAAATACTCTTGTATTGGTCAAAAAGGAAAATTGTGATACTTATATAATGACTTGGTGCAACTCTCATATGAGAGGCAGCCTATTAAGCTCAAGAGAGCAATGTTGAAAAACACCATCCTCTGATTATTCATCACAACAACCTTATAAGGAAAACATAGGAAAATCCATATTAATTCCATTCTGTGAGTGAGCAAATACATGCATTTCAAAGGAGACTCACATTGCATTCTGGATGTGATGCAATGATTCAGGTGATCAGAGAGCTGCTGTAATTTGAAGTTGATTTGTCACCTTAATCAGGATAAACTGATTTAGTGTCACTGCAGGTTACCAGTTGTTCCCATAATCTGTTTCTCCTTTGGTACTCAGCTCATGCTGTACAGCTAGAAGCTAGATTTCATTGCTTCTTTAAAAGTATGTGGACCTTGTCATTATGTCTGAGCCAATGGGATACAAGTAGAAGTTATTGCCCTGGACTTTGACTCTTCCGTCCTTCCTGTTCTCTGGAAAATAAACATGTCCCTGGCCCTGTTTTAGCCAAGAAGACAAGGAAAATGCCTTAGAGATGACACAGTTGGAAGGCAGAAAGAACCTGGGTCTGTGAATGACTCTGTGGAACCGAGCTGCCCTGCCAATTTGTACAGGCCAATTGTTGTGTGAGAAATGAACTTCTGCCTTACTTTAGTTATTGTATCACTGGCATCTTTGTTACATCTACTTAGCTTTTACCCTGATTAATACAATTATTAAATACATTTCTTTGTGACTGATTATTAGAAGGTCCAGACAATTGATGAAGTCAGAAAACTAAGAGCAAGTTATTAAAGTCAATGTCTAAAAGCAACACTGGATTAATAAAATATGAAGATAACTAATGTCCTCCTTTGTTTGTAGTTAATTCATCAGTAACTTTTTAAACAAATATTTGAACAGTTTCTGTGGCTAGATATTATTCACAAGAGTTTCTTTTTAACATCATTTTAATGACATTTTCCTGATCTCAAGGGACGTATATTCTAGGACAGAGAGAAAACAATAAATAAGTAAATTAAAAATGTGAGATAAAATTTCAGATTTTGGGAAACACACTTTTAGGTGACTCCTATTTAGTCCTGCCCTTGTATAATCCCCTTCCCTTGAGTGGGGACAGGGTTGTGTTAAGCCATCGAATATGGCAAAGGGGATGGGATGTTACTTTTGTGATTATGTTAGAGTATATTAGTCTTCATTTCAACAGATTGTAGACATTTTCCCACTAGCCTTGAAGAAGCAAACATCTATGTTGTAAGCTATCTATGGAGAATCACGTGGGTGGGAACTGTGGTGACCTCTAGGACTTAAATGTGGCTTCCAGCTGACAGCTAGTGAGAAAGTAGGTACGCGGTCATACAGCTGCAAGGACATGAATTCTGCCAACAACCAGGATGAGCTTGGAAGTTAGTTCTTCCCCAGTCAAGCCTCCAAATGAGAATATATCCAGGCCAACACTTTGACTGTAGCCTTATGAAACCCTGAGCTAAGTCAAGACGGGACTCCTGACCCATAGAAACTCTGAGACAATAAATATGTGTTCTTTTAAGACACTAAGACAGTTGTAACTTTTTACGTGGCAATAGAAAACTAATACACTGATAGTGAAATATTTTATGGAAAAAGAAGCAACCAACAACCCACACCAATCCAAAATATCACATAACTAAGTCAATTTTGGATCTGTATGGATGAAATTATCACTAACTCCACTCAAGTTATTTTCCTACAGCTTCAGCATTTAAAATGATAAAATTAAGTGCTAAAATAATTAAATTAGATAGCAACAATGATAGGAAAACAGCTCATCTCATGCTACAGCTCCATCTGGATTGCTACATCTAATAGATGTAATTTCTTTCTAATTTGGTCTTCTTTATTTTTTGCAGAATAGTCATCTGTACAACAAATTATGTGACCAATTTTTGTTTGTTTTTTATAAGCTATTGCAATCTGACTCAACAAATTGTAATAATAAGGACAGACAGAAATATAAACATTTGTAGTCTGAGGAAGTTCTGTTCTAACAATTTTTAGAAATTACTTATATTTCTTGTACTTAGAAATTATGTAAAAAAAGACATTTTTCTTAAGAAAGTATAAACACAAGAATATTCCATTAAATTAACAACCTGTGGTTTGGAGGTTTCAAACATTATTAATTTATGAACATTAAGAAAAATTTTGTTTCCCTTGGTAAATATGAAAACTCATTATTCTCTAAGGGCATGTCTACATAAGGACAAATTTTTGTTTCAGTAAAATTGCAAATGGAAATGCACTTGTGTGCAAATTTCTTAACAAGAAAGCTGTTAACTTAAATGGAGAATTTCATTTCTTAGTTTGTCGAACTCATTCCTTATCACCAGGAATTCTGATTCCACAGGTTTGGGCAAAGATGTGGGTTCAGGAATGGGGATGGAGGGAGGTGGAATGCCTGTGCATCTGAATTTTTATTGTCTTCCTGAAAATTCTGATACACTCTCAAGTTTGTGATCCACTTGTTTGTTTAGTCTCAGCTCAGTATATCTGCTGTGAAAGGCAATGGTTTCTGCTGATGCTGTAATCACGACAACCAATTGCCTGTCACCATCTTTTAAATGAAATTTGCTGCTTCAAGTTCCAATAATTCTCAATAATTGATATAAATTATGTCTCTGATTAGTAGACGTTCTTCTCCATCAATAAATTTAAGTTTCTAGAAAATAGGAGAAGTAAGAGAATGGGAAGGCAGAATTACGTGTGTGTGTGTGTGTGTGTGTGTTTGTGTGTGTGTATACAAGCATTGATGGTTGAATGGATGATGGTAGGAGAAAAAATAGTTGCATGCTGTAACTGAAATATCCTTGCCTAGCTGTCTAACTTGTACTCAACATCCAAGGCTCATTTTAGTTATCACCTCCTCTAGGAATTCCGTATCCTGCATTCCTCGGGCAAAACCATGCTCCACTTGATCTCTGCTTTCATAGCACCCTGAAAATAACTCTCCTACACACGTCATGATATTTCTTAGCTGTCTTTTACCAGGGGAAGGATTTCACCTTGTCTGTCTGTGGTGTCCAGAGTCCCCAGCACAGTATGTAGTACGGAGTAGGTTCTCAACTCATGAAGGAAGTTGGACTTGAAAAGTGCCAGAAAAGGGTGAAAATATGTGGCTCAGGAAGAAGAAAGGGTATATTGGATAACACTGGTCTTGGTAGCTATTTTGAACATCTTATTCATTTAGAGTTTGTTGCCTGATGCTCTTTTTTTATCCCATTCATTTTTCCACATTCCTCTCATTTACCCCTCATCCTATCATCCTGATATTTAACGTTTTAAAACTGATGATGTAGTCATTAATAGTTTTCTTAATGTTGGTAGAGTTGTTTAAAGTATAAGCACAATCATAATCCTCCTCTTTAGTCCTCTATTCAATAGTAAAGTAGATGTAATCAGTATTGTAAAGTGAAAGTGGATATATGAAAGAACAAATTCCTTTAAGAGGGCAAGAAAAACTGACATTTACTGACCATTTATTATATCCCAGGCACTGTGTTGGACACTTGGACTTAGATTATTTTCTGTAATCCTTCCATCAATGTGTGAGGTAAGTGTGCCACAAAGGAGAAAATGGTGCTAGAGAGGTTACAAAATGGCCCAAGTTTCCACAGCTGATGAATAAAGGAGCCAAAATTTGAATGCAGATCTACCAAATGTAGAATGCTACCCAATTCTTGTGCCTTGAACCCTTAATAGCCTGGACTAAATTTATTTGTAAGGAGTACAGTGGCCCCTGCAAAGCCACCTGTGCAGAAAGGATGCCCCTGCTGTGGGGAAGGGCTTGACTAACTCATCTGTTTTGGCTTGAATACTTTGAATATTTTAGCACCTTCTCATTTTCATACCAGCCACCACCCTACACCCAAACCATAATCTCCAAATTCTTGGCCAGTGAGTGTCTCCCATACCTAAAGATGCCCCCATTTCTACTCTCAGGACATTATAGCTTTATTTTAGAAAATGGATTAATATCTTCACTTTTCAGTGTTCCATCTTGACAGTAATTTGAATGAATATGCAAGATTTCCATACATATGAGGATTTAGCTTATGTACAGTCGTCTATTTTTATATCATATTAATCATTTCAATCTAGTCTCTGAAATAAACATTACATTCCAAACAGGCCTGCTTTCTATTCACTAACAAAATTTCTATATCCTTGCTCACCACTTTTTCTGAAACATCTTTAAATATATGTCTAACAAAATACTGCCCACCTTTCAATAACCACTAGAAAGTGCTTATTCCTCTGCACTGAGTCAACATTGGAGAGAAAAAGATGCTGAGGCTTGGTAATGATCTACTTTGAAAAGCAAAAGATGGAAAGATACTGACCTAGGTGGCAGCAGAAATGGCCTAAGACTTACTGTCCAAAGGACATGGCAAGATCAAATACGGTTTTGACAAGCTGTGGGAAGTCCCACCCAGATTCCATGTGACTTCCAACCTTGAGATCTTGTGAGATTGCAGTGGATTTGGGGAGATACTTGAAATAGAGCAAGCCCACTTGCTAAAAGGATGGGTGTACAGAGAAGACCACTCAACCCTCTGAAAGAATGGTTGCTAAAATTTAGTTGGCCTTCAGATTCTAGTCACTGGCTAGCTTTTTGGGTGGGATCCTAGTCTTTTAAAGGAACTGAACTACTAGATGGGGTAATTAGGCAAACGACACAGTGAAGGAACAAGGTGGAAGTCTACTCCCAGGTACAGGGACAAGAAAGAGATGGATAGGGAATGCTGTGATTGAGAGATCACTGTGCACCTCATGGCCTGCAAAGGAGTGGAGGATGGGAGGCGCATATCAGGAGCTAGGCAAGGGTGGTGGTGGTTGGTTTCCTGGGAAAGTTACTCAACAATGTAGAACCCTTTGTTGGAGATTTTGCTATAGAAAAAAGGAAATGATAAGAGATAGGTAGGGTACTTGAACCCCATCCAAACTATGCAGATTTGAGAGGTTAGGACCCAGACTTTAAAGAATAATACTGGATGATGATAACAATGATGATGATGAGTTTTGCATGCGTTTAGAATGTACTTATCTCTCCCTCATGCACACGTCACTGTTTTGAGACTGGATTCGAAGTAGGGAAAGCAGGCAGTCCACAGAATTAAATTAAGGCAAAAGAATGCTGGAAGTGTTACTTGGAGCCTATGTGCACACCGAGTTCTCCTTCTGGACATGTATCCAGGCTTTATTTGGTTTTAAAGGGTGTCAGGACAACCTGAGTTGAACACACATGGTCTCGCTCCTGCTCAGCTCCATCCTCATCTCTAAACACTCTGCTTCTTGCTCATCCAACTGCAGCCTCAAAACAGGCCAAACATGTTTCCATCAAGGCCTTTGTATTTGCTACCACCCTGGCCTGGGATGCTCTTGCTGCAAATGTCCACACAGTTTATGCCCTCACTTTGTTCAAGACTCTGCTCCAATTTCATCTTGTTGGAGAAGACTTCACTTTCTTTCCCCTCATTCTCTTTGCTTTTTTCCATGGCCCTTTTATGACCCGTCATACTATGTATTTCTTGGCTCATTTTCTGTCTCACCATACCCAAGTACAATCTCTAGGAGGGAAAGGGCTTTGCTTTGTTCACTGCTACGTTCCCAGGGCCCAGAACTGTTCTTGGCACATAGCAGATGCTTAGTATATATTAGATGAATATATGCCTGACCACCAAATTTAGATGTAGGATGCAAACGATTACGTGGACTCACCAAGAGGTGGGGCCAAGGTGTCTGTCATCTTATGAGCTTTAGGATTATTTTAGAAAACTTAGGCTCGAGGCTGCTTTGTAGGGTTGTTAATGGACACATCCGTGAATAGCTGCAGTAGGCAGATGCAGGAGAAACAAGGTGGGAGTGACATGTTGCGTCATTTCTGATGGTAGACAAGCAGGTTTGATCTTTATATTGCTAGATTATAAGCTCCTTGGCAGTGCTTATGTCATGCTTAAGTATCCTTAATGCAACTAGCCCAAAGCTGTACATATATGCATACTCAAGACATTTGTTGAATGAATGAATAATTTGATATTGAAATTACAAAGCTGCATGTTGAAAATTATTTAAAGTAAGAATATCTGTAAAACAACTTCCTTAAAAATACAATTTGGGTTCAGATTTATTGCAGAATGAACTATTATCATACCATTTCAGAAAGGAGAAAGCCTTCGCATTAACCTGAAGCATGAGCTAACATAATGTTCAGTCAGATAAATGGAATGATCTATCACAGCACTGTGAGAATGAAAGAGCTACTGCATGGGATGTTTTTAAAACAGCTGGATACATAGTAAGATCCCAGCGATGAGAAGCAATTATTATTATTAGCAGTAGTGTGCTGTGGGGTATGTGTGTGTGTGTGTATATGTGTGTGTGTGTGTTGTCTTCTCAAGTAGAGAGTAGACAGAGGGACAAGGACAGTTCTACTGTCACTTCCTCAACATACTTCTTCCTTCCTCTTATATATTTTATGGAGTTAAGAACGCTGACAATAAAATGGGTTAAGTCAGTAGGTATTTCTCCTTCATTCATTTGGAGATGCATCATGTTCTGTTTTGGGACCACTCCTGAATTCTTGTCTTGTATTATGATGAAGAATTTCACTTGTTTCGTTTGTAATCCACAAATTAGGCTAGGAGTTTGTGGGGAGACTGTGTCTCTGATTGTGTTAGAGTCCCAGCTGTGTCGGTGATTACTCCTTATATTGGGCATCCTGGTACTGTAAAAGTGTGACTTAAGGAACTCTAGGCTTCAAGTTCTAAATTTGGGTCCCAGTCTCCCTATTCCTGTCAGCGGTAGGCCCACAAACAGGTCTCTAAGCCCTATGCAAAGCCATTTCTTCGTGTGTAAAATGAACATAATAATCCTAGCTCTCTCAAAGGCCTGTTGTGAGATGAAAATGAATTAATGTACATATAAGTGCTTTGTAAGCTGTCAAATGTTGCATAATTATAAGGTAATATATAACTAATAAATCAACAATGATTTATTGATTGGTGCCAGAGTGAGTGACTAATTTCATCATTGCCTAAGGCATTTAGCAAGTTAAATTTGTGTAGTGTTTTCACAATTCCAAGTACCTGAATTAGAATGCGTTTTAAAAAATGCTTAATTTGGGAAAACTATCTCAAAGATACCTTATGTTCCCTTATGTTATGTCTCACACTTAGATTTCATTTTCTGGTTATTCATCATCTTTGGAATTTCTGCTTATTTCATGTTAACATTGAGGAAAAATAACTATTTGTGGTTTAGCTGTATCTCCTACTTGAGGGTTGTGAGGAAACCTTTACTACTCAGATGATTGAGACATACCAAAAAATGCATTTTGGTCCTTCATGAAGAATACGTAATGGCCAAGGTCAATAAAGAAAAATTTGGTGGCATTTTACCTGTAATCATTTCAAAGATGCTAGAATGTTGCCACGGATTGAATACCTCAAGCAGTAGAGGAATGAGATGTAATTCAATACTTTTGTTACCCAGTTTTAAAAAATTGTTATGTAGCTGATAAAATTGGTCATTTTTCTCTTGCACCTAAATCCATTACTAATGTAATGACCATACCCTTGGCTGTAACAAAATGAGAATCAAGACAATGTTGATTCAGTTAGCATAGGAGTAACTATGTTGATGAATTTTTAAAGCCTGCATATTTTTTTTTGCATCCTTTGTCTCACCATTAATAATTCCCACTATAGTTCTCTCTCCTGAGTGAGGATCAACATATGCTGAGAATAGGGTTTCTTAAAACATTATTTCAGAGCAAAGTGTCACATACCGCTGAAAAGAGAAAAAAGTCTTGAAAAACAAGATCCATGAAAATATCAGCATCTGCCTTTCTAGATATGGAATTAAAAATATCAAATTATATAATAAGCAAAAAAAGTTTTCTTTTTTTTGCATGAATAATTTTAAACATACCCGAAAGATGGAAGTATAATGAACTTCAACGTATCTATTACCCAGATTCCAAAATTATTATCAAGATTTTGTCATTTGGGCTTCCTCTGTTCTCTCTGTTTCTCCCTGTTCCCTTCCCTCTCCTCTCCTCCCCTTCCTTCCCCTCCCCTGTTCCTTCCTCCCTCCTTTCCTTCCTTCCTTTATTTCGGCAAATAGTTTTAAAGGAAATCTCAGGTACGCTATTCCACCCCTACATACTTAAGTATGCATCTCCACAAAATGTGAACCTTTTTCTATGTAACCACAGTGCCATTATCACATATAATTAACTTTAAAATAATATTTTCTTGAAATTATTTAGTAATCAGTCCATACAAAATTTCCCATACTTTCTCAAAAATGTCTTTTTGTACTTTTTGCACTTTTAGTTTGAATCAAGATCCAAAAAATCTCCACAAGTTACATTTGGTTGTTTTAGCACCTCACCTGTCTCTCAATCCACCTTCCCCCCTTTCTTTCTATGCAATTGACTTATCACTGGCACTGGATTTATTGTTGTATCGTAGAATTTCTTACATTTTTGGATTTGTTTGTTTGTTTTCTTGTGGTATCATTTGATTTTCTCCTCTATCTTCCATAATTTCTATAAATGGAAGTTAGCCCTAGAAGCTTGAATAGTTTTAGATATGCAATTTTTTGGCTGGGGTACTTAATCGAAGATGCTGTGGCCTTCATGTTACGTCATATTAGGAGGAACCACATTTCTGGTTTTCTATTTTTAGTGGGACAGCCAGATATCTCCATTGGAAAGTTCCAGTCAGTTTGTCATCTAATGGTTTCACCCACTGATGATTGTTGCTTGAATCACTGATTTCTTCAAGGGTTGCATGATGTAGTTTTTATCATCCCTATCATATGTGTTAGCTGCAATTCATCTTGAAAAATAACATTCTCACATTATTTAGGGCTATTTGGTTACTATGAAATACAGTTCATACAGAAAGGCAAGATAAATGACTACTTCTTTTTCTTCTAATTGCCAGCTTTCAGAGCAGGAACTAGTGCTGCCAAATGCAATGTTTGGGTCTAGCTTTTCCCTCCATTTCTACCACCACAGCCTTGTTCTGGCCCTTGTCACCCTTCAATTGTACGTTGCTGTAACTTCAATGGTTTCTTTCCCTAAATTGTTTTTCTTTCTCCCTCTGTCTTTTGCTACCAAAATGGTGCTTCTAAAACCTGCAATGGTTCTTATTGCCTTCAGAATAAAGGCCACCATCCTTTGGTAAGACATATACAACTCCATGATGTCCATCAACCTACCTTTCTACTTTCAATAGCTACCATACTCCACAAGCATAAGGAAGCTCGACAGACAGTCCTGTGTTTTCCCTCAAGCTACCTGCATGATTCCCTCAGATGACAATGCCATTCTACCTTTGGTTTTCTCCCTAAATCCTACTGATCTCTCAAGACCCAGCTCTTTGACCCCTTCTCCGGGGAAGCCCTGTTTGAACCAATCTCCTGCCATCTCTAAACATGAAGTGATAGCTTTCTCCTCTGAACTGCCTTAGCATTCCTAGGAACCTCGATTTTGGCAACTATTAGTATAAGTGTCTTTCCTATACTTTATTGCACATGTGAATCTTCCTTACAAAACCATATATCCTTAAGAAGTTTCATTTGTGTAACCTTTGTATCCCTGTCACCACCCCTTACATACAGTGATCTCAGAATATCATTATGAAATAATTTTTACATGACGTCTTGTGATTTGTTACCTATAGATCAAGAATATACAGGTAGCATGAATAAAAATAGTTCAAATGTTGATAATCATGATCAAACATTTTAACAAAATGTATTGATTGAGTACTTAGGAATCAGGCAACACACTCAATGGTTTACAGGCCTCACCTTACTTATTCACCATAACTGCCGTGGGAGGGAGGTTCTGCTATTATCTCCATTTTATTAAAGAGGAAGCTAAGAGTTAGAGAAATTGCTTAAATTGCCAACATCGTAAACTAGTAAAAGGAAGAATGAAGATTCAGATCCAGCTATTTCTGAAAGGAACCCATGCCTTCCACATCACATTAAATGCTTCCCTCCTCCAAGATTGTCGAATGGAACAAGTGGTGTGAGGTATGAGTTGAGAAAGTTGTTACATGTCAATAACTTGGTATGTGCTCCTTAAGTTGAAAACAAAATTTTGTGCATTTGAAATCTTACTAAGGACAATAATTCCTGTAGTGGACACATTAAGGGTAAGTCTAGGAATACCATAAAATGGAAAAGAAGTAGAATTTGGAAGAAAAGATAATTTATTTATAAAGAAATATTTTGAATTTATTAGAGATTTTCCATCACTTTTAAAATTTAGATACTCTAAGTTACTGACAATATACTACTTAAAGAAGATAAAGCAGTGGTTCCAAGAGAGGAACTATATACGCTTTAAAATTTTGGCCATTTATTCAGTAAATATATTAATGAACATTTATTTTGTGTTAGGTGTTGTAAGGAGATAGAAAGTTGTATAAAATGTCTATACATTGCTTTTAATCTAATAGAAGGGATAAGAAATATACTTGGCAGTGGACAAAAGCTAGCAATAATCCACTGTTGCTATAGCAGGGTTCCAGTTCCAACTGTAACATGTATGGCCATTCTGTGGAAGGAGACAGAACTTTCCATGCTATTAGATGTATAGTAAATGGATTTTTGCTGAAGAAAACAACTGGTGGCAAAGTTAAGGAAATACAAAATTTTCCTATGATCAGACTTATATCTTAAGTAATTACTTTAAAGGACTTGAAAAAAAATCCCTTTTGTGTACTTCAGGCTCAGTTAAATAATCAATACATCTAGTTTGGTTGGAATTGTATAAGAAAGTCATATATTTTTAAAACATCTCCACTATGCCAATAAAATTACAAATGATGAGGTCTGTCAATACAGAGCTTCTTATTACCTTTAAAAGAAAAGCCTTAACTATGATCTGGTTTGCAAGTACTCTATGAGGTAGTATGGAAACTGCCTCATGTTTAACGAAAGGAGCTTACTGTCATGCTGAATTGAGAGTGACTCTGGGTTCTGCCTTCTACCCAGCCATGAATTAGCTGTTCTTGAGATTTTGTACAAGTCACTCAATCTCTATCATTTAAATCAAGTAGCTAGGTTATCTCTAAAGTCTCCCCTGTCAGTTAGATTATGTGATTTAATATCATCTCATCTAAGCACATGCTAATGATGGAGGTTTCTCTAATTACTGCAAGTCTGTATAAAGGTTTATCATTACATGGCATAAAGAAATACAATGTTCCTATTCTTAAAGCCAGACTATACTTTCCTGCTGCTAATTTGGGCTTTGGGCAATCATGTTAAAGAAGATTTTTTTTCCTCAGAAATTAATATATAGAACAGAATTCATTTATCTAACAAGTATTTATTTGTTGAGCACCTATTGTGTATCAGGCACTGTGTTGGGTGCTGAGGAACACAATAGTGCACAGACAAGGTCTCTGGCCTCATGGAGCTGCCAGTCTGCAGGGAGGGGAGCTGTAAAATAGTGTACAAGATGCTGCAACGAGGCTCATTCTGTCCTTGTTTCCTCTCTCAATGGCGAGAAGGACACAAGGACTGCCAAGTAACTCCATATCCTTAAGGAAGGGAGAGATCACACATGAGTGATGCCTGGAGTAAGCTGTTTCTGCCAGCTCCAGCCTCAGCTACTGTTAAAGAAAAAAAAAATTACATGATACTTGTTGAAAAATTACATGATATATTCAGGACCATCACAATAGATATAGGAACCACTACAATGGGATTTTACAGTTGGGGAGAGAGATTGGGCTCAACTCTGAATACAGCATGGGCAAATAGGAATTTATAGCCAAGAAGAAGGGTGGGGGTCAGTGGATGGAAAATTACTAAGAGGAAACATCATGGGTAAGAGGGGTTCTGGCTAAATCTGGCTAACAGGATTCTTTGCTGAAGACAGGCCAGGGTGATCAGGCTTCACCTGGGGGCTGGTGGGGGATGAGGAACCTGGTCAGATATGGAGGGTTCTGGTTAAACTGACTTAGCAGGGTTCTTTCTAAAACTAGATTTTATAAGGAAGTGCACAGACGGGCTTAGGAGAAGGTTCAGGAACTTGGTTAAAGTTTGGTCAAGTAAAGAGTCTTTGTCATTACCACTCACCTCAGCCTGGAAAACAGTGGAGATTCAAGAGAGTGCAGGAGCAAGAGTCAGAATCAGATGGAGAGCAAGAGAGCAAGAATGAGGATGAGAATTCCCTAGGAAAGAGTTGTGAGGAGCTTTGAGAGAACCACCTGCGGTGCTTGATATAGGTGCTCTGGAAGTGGGGACTGCCATCTCACTCCTGCCAAGAGACTATAATAGGGGTGTCCCTGTATAGTAGCAAAGAGAACAAGGACTGCTCTGGGAAGAGGTTCACTTCTACCAATGTGCGGCGTAGGAAAGGATGAGTTCGCTTGTGTGCCCGGTGGCTGCATGAGACAGCTCAAGAGCACTGCCTGGAAGAACAGAAGGACCACCAGGAGGAATGAGTGAGGTGGGTCACTGGATGCCCCCGCAGGTGAGCCTAAAGTCAGTTGAAGGAACGATATGATCAGAGAGATGGCGCAGGGGTGTGCTTCCTCCTCCCCATTTAAAAAAACCCCATAAGGGTGCTCCATGAAAGCAAGGGGTAATTTTACAGTGGTCCATCTAAAAGGAACCAATGGCATATCACTACTCCATCTGCACCTTAAGAGTGTGCTGTTTCCCCAAAGACCCTCTCCTGCTTGGTTTGATGCTGGCTGGTGAGGGTCAGGGAGCTGGAGTTAACAAGGAGGGGGCAAGACCTACATACCGTGCTCTGCTACTGAAGGCTTCCGTGCCTGAGTCAGACCTGCGTTGCAGGAGAAAGCTTTAACTTGAAGGATGTTAAGAATTGTCCTCATTTCATTAATCTGCTTCTTTTCCTATCTAACATGAGACTTTTCTAGCGGCTGCGAGGGAACTGAAAAGCTGTGGGACCTGCCTGAGATTTCATCTAGGAAGGAAAAAAAACCCCAAAAAACTAATTCAAAAAGAGGCTTTAGAGGGACCATCTGAGGAAGGATGATGTTGCCTTGTGATCATAAATCCTATACATTTAACAAGGAGTTTTCACACTGATCACACAAACGTATTTATCATACATCACCAAAAAGCATTATAATGAAAAATGTAATAATACATGAAAATGGGGGTTTAGACTGAGATGCACAGAGCACTTCTTTCAGAAACTGAATATAGCAAAGACACTGAGCATTGCTTTTCTTTCTCCTCCCCCCGCCCCATCACTTCCTGTCTTCCCTCTCCTCATTCATTTCAATCATTTGCAGCACTCGGGGACATTTTTAGTTTAGTTTGGTTATTTCAGATTCAGCCCCACAGTGGGTCTGTATGGAGATAAATATATCTGTAAATCAGAAATATCACAAACTACCAAGACGAATCATCAGATTGCCTTGTCATGTTGCTCTCAGTCGGAAAGAAGTGTCTCAAAGCTAGAGAGAATTATCCTTAATATGCAGTTCTCTTCTAGGGACTGTGTTTGATGTTAGATCTTTGGTAATGTTTTCTGGGAGGGGATCTTTATCTTATATATCACATTAAAAGCAGAATTACATAAGAATGAGCAAGTTGAAGAAAAGTGAGCGTAAAAGGTCTCCTTTTCAGGAATGTTAAGTAGGAAATGAAACTGGTGAATAGTTATCAGGGTGTTTTCTTATGGGATTTACACATTTTAAAGTGTTATAACAAGCATTTGATTCCCAAAATATGTAAAACTTTGATGTTTAACAATTATTAAGGTTATAATTTCACTGGACTTTCAAGTGTCCCTCAGATTTATCTAGTTCTGTATCTATTCATCTTTTCTCACTTCCTTCATCTTTTTACAGTCTTAGGGAGAGGTGTTTATCCCTCTGATCAAGGTCACAACCTCCCCCCTGCCTTAGGATCTCCTCCATGACCTTTGCTCCAGGACTCATTCCTTTTCTATTCTACACTCATTCTGTCTGTAACGGCTTCTTCTCCTCAGCCTGTAAAACATGATTAAATCTCTTTCTGGTCCTAATATAAGAACAAAAACCTTCCTTGACTTTGCATCATTGTGTAGCTACTATGAAATCATTCCTGTGTTCTCAGTCATTTGCTAGTCAAATTTAATGGGTATGTTTTCAGTTCTTATCATAAATGTGATAACACTAGTTCTAATAACAAATCCCTCACCCCCCAACCCCCAACTTCAGAATCTTAACAGAAGTTGATTTCTTGCTCCTATCATAGTCTGAGGTGGGTGTTTTAGTTGAGAGTGGCTTTCCTCCATGTGGTGATTCAGGAACCGTGGCTCCTTCGTTGTTGTTGCTCCGCCATCAGCCAGTGCCTTGGAGCCCTCTGCTTCCAGCTCTTGGAAGTGGAATGACAGGACAGAGATGGCATCTCTGTTTTTAAATTGCTTTGGCGCCCACATTCTGTTGATGAAAAGTGTGAAAGGGCACCACCAAAATTCACTCGAGGCTGGGAAATATAGTCCTGGCTAGGTGACCAGTGTGACTTTCTACTAAGAAAGTGGGAGCACAGATTTTCAATGGAGAGTTAGCTGTTTGGACACAGTATTGTTGCCACTTCCTATTTCTTGAAACTCTCTACACTTTTAGATAGCTTTTCAGTAATTTTTCCTGCCTCTCCTTCCACCTCTCTGACAATTTTTCTTGATTTCCTCTGTAGCACCTAATTTTTATTCCCTCCTTTCACGCTTCACTGTGTGCCAGAGTTCTCTATTTCCACTCTATATTGGCCTCTCCACCTGAACTGTTAGAGATTGAACTAAAATCTATATACTGACAGTTTATAAATTTGTATCTCCCGCCAACCTCTCCTTAGAACTTCAGACTACATATTAAACAACTTTTGGACACTGGAAGACCAATAGTCTCCTTGAATTTGATATGTCTGGAACTAAACTGATTTTCTTCCCTCATCCTAATCCTCAAACCAAATTCTGCTCCTCCATTAGACGGTTAATTACATTACCATATACTAAATCAACCAACATAGAAACCTGGCAACCATTCTAAAGCACTTTTGGTTTCTCATCATTCTCACCCTTCCTACATTCCTCCTCCACCCCATTAAAAATCAACCTCTAAATTTTAGTGACATGCCAACTGTATTTTGCTTATGTCACCTCTTCTTCAACCCTGGTATCACTATCAAGTAATACACTCATGATGTGCATTCTAAAGCCCAGGAATACTCTAATCAACTCCTAAATATTCCATGTTTGCCCCTCTCAATTTCACCAGCCATACTGCTACCGGCATGGTCCATCTAAAAAGAATACTTACTAAACCTGCTACTCCACTCAAAATTTGCCAGTCATTCTCCATAATTTATCAGATAGCATTCAATTTCTTTGATGTATTATATGAAGTCAGGATTATCTGGATACCATCTGGAGTCCAAAAACACTGAATGAGCCCTTTGAACAATGTATGTTATTTTATTCCTCAGTGGCCTTGTGTGTGCTCTTTCTCCTATGTGAAGTATTCTCTATTCCCCTCTTGCTCTCCTCACCTAGTACTCAAGACTTAGTTCAGGTACTACATCCTCCAGGAAGGATTTCCAAGCCTTTTTAAGCAAGCTGAGTCTCTCTGTGCTTTCTTAGCATCCTAAAAAATCCTTATCATTGGTTTTACCATGATATATTTAAATTATGTATTTATTTTCCATGTTGACATAGGCAGTGAGTTCCTCGAGGCCATTATCATCCCTGTTATACTCAGGGCCCAGCATGGTGCCACCCGAAAGGATAAATACATAGTAAATGTTTGTTGAACTGAAATTAAACACTACTCCATTATCTTTTATCATTTCACCTCAAAATGTTTTTTGTGTCTAACTTTCTTACAATAAGAGAAAGCACCTCTCTAATTTCTTATTTGGCAGAGATAGACAATTTCTCTTTTAATTTACTTTTTATTTTTCAACTCTGTCTAATGTTTTGTCCTCTAAAATGATTTTAAACAAATTGTATTTGTATCTGCTTTTGCGTAACAAAGGGGAATATAATAGATAACCACTTTAATTCATATAAAATAAGTTAAGCTAATTGAAACAATGGATGAAATATCAAGTTTGTGCAATGTTTTGAAAGATTGCTATGAAATTCTGGGTTCTCCAGAGAAAAAGAACCACAACCTCATTTATTATGAGGATTTGGCTTACATGGTTATGGAGACTGAGAAGTCCCATGATCTGCAGTTGGCAAGCTGGAGCCCCACAAAAGCTGATGATGTAAGTTCCAGTCCAAGTCTGAGTCTGTCTTGAAGACCAGAGAAGAACACTGTCTTCTAGAGCAAATTTCTCTCTAGAGAAAATTCTCCTTTACCCCACCTTTGTGTTCTGTTCAGGTCTCCAATGGGTTGAAGCCCACCCACATTTGGGAGGGCAATCTACTTTACTCAGTCTACCAATTCAAATGTTAATCTCATCCAGAAACATCTTCACAGACACACCTAGAATGTGTCTGATCAAATGTCTGGGCACCCCTGGCCCAGTCAAATTGACACATAACATCAACCATCACAATAGTATATCATTAAATATTTACTAGAGCCATGATTTTGTTACCTGCATAATCTTAAATCTTATGCCTGTATTGTTAATCATTATTAAATTCTCCTACTGCTGAATATGAAATTGCTGTGAATTTTCACCAACTTAAGTAATAATTGAATGGCCATATTTGTATGAATATCTTTGGTTACATATCTTTCATTTTGTAGAGATATGCCGTTGAGTTGTCTGAATTGTTGAGTGGTCTGTCCGCCCATCTTTGCTCTCTTTTAGGAACTATCCCTCCCCAGCTCAAGGTGAAGCTGGTGGGGCTATTTAGCCTATCATCCCCAAAACGCTAACCACCCCCATCACAAGAGTGGAAAGCAGATATAACTGGCCAAAGTACCCCATTAAACCAGATCAAATTGGCCAGTCAGAAAAACCCATCCTCGTGGCTCAGGTATGGTTCAGAGATGGGCATGGGACTTGGAGTTCTCCCTGAGACTTTGCTGCTAAAACCATCAGGGGAGATTTCTTATGTTGGGATTGCTGACTGTGAGGATGTGATCTGGATCCTAGGTGGCCATCTTCCTGGCCTTGTGGATAGAATGTCTCTACAGAATAAGGTCAACACACGGAGGAAAGACTAAGAGATGCCGAGAAAGACAGACTTCCTTCAAACTTTATTGATTCCTTATGCTGTGTTGCCTATAGCAAATTTTTCAGAAATTTTCAGTTACTTAGACTAATAACTCCCTGTTTTGTGCATACATTATTTTGAATTGATCTCTCATTTTCTATCTAGGGGTAAAAATTCTTAAAAATGAGATTGTTTAGACTCAGGTACTGAACACTGACCAAATAATTTTACCAGATTACTTTTCAAAAAGATTCTATCACTTCGTATGTTTATCAGCAGTTCATTAGAAATAATAATAGAAAAAACATAAAAATAATAGAAATATAATTATAGCATTAGCGATAAATATTTAATTGGGTACTACTATATGCCAGTCACTAAATGTAGGCTTATATTTGCCAGGGAGCTAATTGTACATATATTTCCTTTTCATCCACGCATATACTCATTGAAATGGACATTAGTGAAACGGGTCCAGGGTCTTAAATATATATAATAAATCAAATAAACTGCAATTTATTGTGTATGTTTTTGCTTTCCATTTAAATTTTTAAAATAAAAATAGTCTGCTTATCTATTATATGCTAAAGAAAATAGATAGTATAAAACAAACATAACCCAATGGTTTAGCTAAGGTAATGCTATTTGTCATAATATATAAATCTCTGTGTTCTAATACCACAGGGACCATATTTGTTATTGAAACTGGAGCATTTGGGAATGAAAGGGGGAGCATTTGGTAAATATACTGGGACAAGAGGTGTAAACTGGGACTGTTCTTGGCATACTGCAACATAGAGTCACCTTAATTCATACAATAGATGTCTATTTCTTATTTAAATAAAGAGGTGCTAGTGCAGTGGTAGAAACTTTGAATTCTGTCCCATGCAATTATTCGTGGGCCCAGGCTCTCAGAGACACTTTTATCTTCAACATGTGGCTTTTAAGGGTATGCAGGGTGTTACCATTCAGGAGAATTTATGGACCTTGCCTGGAAATGAGGAAATTGTGTTCACCCACATTCCACTGGCAAGCACTCAGTCCTTTGGCCACATCTAAATACAATGGTGGCTTCAAATTGTAGTCCAGTTAAGTACCCAGGAGGAAAGGAGAAATGGTCTAACGACAGCCAGCCAGTGTATTTCCACAGCTAAAAATAAAACATTTAAAATGATATTTATATGTTTATAGAAACATGTTAAAATTTTTTGCCTAGGAGAAATAAAACTATAGATTTTGATATTATATTTTATCTCTTGAACATTCTGTTATTCTTTTTTTTTTTTTTAAAGATTTTATTTTTTCCTTTTTCTCCCCAAAGCCCCCCAGTACATAGTTGTATATTCTTCGTTGTGGGTCCTTCTAGTTGTGGCATGTGGGACGCTGCCTCAGCGTGGTCTGACGAGCAGTGCCATGTCCGCGCCCAGGATTCGAACCAACGAAACACTGGGCCGCTTGCAGCGGAGCGCGCGAACTTAACCACTCTGCCATGGGGCCAGCCCCCATTCTGTTATTCTTGTATTTCTAAACTACTAAAAGAGACTCCATGAAAATATGTTGGACAAACTTTATATCTCCCATTAGGTTCAACTCTTCAAAAATCTCCTCATGTATTATTTTTATCAGAACCCATGTGCCTAATCCCGTCTATTTAGATAGTCTTATGCAATATAAAGGGCATAGGCTTCAGGGTCAGAAAGACCTGAATCACAATACTGATTACTATTTACTAGACACAAGATCTTGAGCAAGCTACTTCACTGTTCTGAGCCTCAGTTTCATGTCCTGTCAAATGGAGGTAAATACCTGTCTCACAGGGTGGTTGTGAGAATTAATAAAGATGAGTGTTTAATGTGCCAATTTTAGTGTTTGACCCATAGTGGGGCTCAATAATGTTGATCCTCTTGTTTTAGAGTAATTGATGTCTGTCGAATATACTTAATTAATTGCTGCTCCAGACAACCATTCCCTCACTCTAATTAGTAAAGCACAACAGCTGGAAATAAAACATTTTAAATCCCGAAGTACAGAAATTGTAGTTGCTAAAGTGTTGGCAAAAGTTACTCTTCTTCAAATAAAAGACAAAATATACTCTAATGCCACAAATCCTAGTTCTCCCCACATCCTTAATTTTGTATAGACAACATCACACAATGAGTTCAGTGTTCAAAAGATTTCCGGGATGTTGTGTGAGTGCAGGAAAGCAAATGCGAGTCTTCGTGGTGGAGGGCACCAGATTGACATAAGGATTATTTTGAGTTGAAGGCAGTTGAGAAGAAGCAGAATTAAAAAAGCGAAAAACCAAAACCAAAAATCCTCTCTGCCCTCCTCCTATTTGCCTAAAAGCAGGACATAAATTTACGAAGGTGTCCTTCCTCCCGCCCATCTCTACCAGAAAGGACACGAGTTAATCACTGCAGACAACCTTTATCAATCTGGACACTTTACTAACTAGCCTTATCTACCATTACTTTCCCGTATATTTGCCTCCCCACGATTTGCTGCCCCTAGAGACTCAAGGTTCTTTTTCTTTGTCTTGTCACTTCTTTAAAAATTTATTGTTCCTTTGCTAAGATGCTTTATAAACCCAAGCTCTAGCCACCCCTTTGAGTTACTCATTCCTGAAATTCTCCCATATATATATATAGGATACCCTTGTTAATAAACTTCTGTTTGTTTTTCTCTTGTTAATCTGCCTTTTGTCACAGAGCCCCAGCTGAGAATCTAAGACGGGTAGGGGAAATATTTTTCCTCCCTTAGAGTAGCGAGTCAAATTTAATTTTTCATCAAAGGAATGAAGAGAATTTTGTTGGAGATTGAAATGCCTTAAAATATAGATGAAAAGAGTGAAGAATTATGTAGAAAAACAGGATAAACTCTTAGGAGTTGACAACATCCCCCTGGAGATTACATTCTCTCATGCTATAACAATCAGTGTTTGCCATCACCTGGTTTATTCTTCAAGAGGCTAAAAATGGAATATAATCCTTGCAGTCTTCAGGTCTAAGTAGGCTCTATGGCAATATATTTATTTTGGAGCATTGATAACCTGTGCAATCTACTTGTGTTTTAAGGCTGCTTTCTACCAATGTCTCAAAACCAACTGAAAACCTAACACAATTTAAAACCAGCTATTAAAATTAGGACATGCTGTCACAAAGTTTAAATTTTTTCTGAAAATTAGAGGCATGTTGGTTTTCCAAAACCTTTAATAGGACAACGTGGATGCATGTCTAAGCAATTTTCAAAAACATTGTCTTCAGGGGCCAGCCCTGTGGTATAGTGGTTAAGTTCGGCATGCTCCACTTCAGTGGCCTGGGTCTGTGGGTTCAGATCCCAGGCACAGACCTACACCACTCATCAGGCATGCTGTGGCAGCAACCTACATAAAAAATAGAGTAAGATTGGAACAGATGTTAGCTCAGAGCAAGTCTCCTTCCTCAAAAAATCAAAAACAAAGAAACAAAACAAAAAAAGCATAGTCTTCACTTAAATCTTCTCTTTAAAGGAACGCAAGTGCTACCAAAATCTAACATTTCCATTTAGAGGATTTAAAATAATATTAAAGGAATAATTTCATTCTAGGTTACTTTTAGTTTCTTAATAACTTTAGGTAAGAAAAGAATCCACTTGGAGTTAAGAAAATACAGACAATTCTGTGAAGGTGTATTTGGTTCAGTTCCTCCTTCCTTCCTATCTCCTCCACTTTCAACCACCTCACTGTCACCCCACATATGTCATTTAGCCATCACTCTCATTGTGTCTCTTTTCTCAATGACTTTTCTTCCCATGAGTTTGTAACTGTAACGTTCTCCACCTTCTTTGTATCTCACTTGTTCAGAGTTCAAGATTCAAACTGTATACTCTGATAAATGAATCTGGGACAAAGTTTTAATGAGCGAGGACCAGAAAGCTGATTTTTGGTGATATATACATTTTAGCTGAGATGTTTAGATGAATTTATTCCATGCTTGTTTTCTAAAACATAAACGGCTAGCGTTTTAGGCTTGCAGAAGAGCTGTGATTCTAATGATGCTCAAATTACACTTCCTGATGGCTGCATACCTTATAAAGCATAGGGTGGACCATGGATATTATCAACTCTATGTTCCTTTGTGGGAAGAGAAAAGGTTGAACCAGTTGATTAGTCTACTGGTTCTACATTAATATTTTTGGAAGAAATATCTGTAAAAGAAATTGTGGTGTGGTTCCATGTGCCTACAGGGATATCTAACACATTTTTAGTTCTTGTTAAATTCAAAATGATGCTTAAATTATAGCAAAGTTATGACAGACTGACCAAGATTTAACAGCAAACTTTAATTGTCTACTTCAAGCATTTGCTGAATACAGTTCTAGAAACTTAAATATGGCCTTCTTTGGAGAGGAGCAGTTCTCAGGAACAGACTAAGACATTGGCCTGTAGGCCTTCAAAGTTTCACTTGAAGCTTTCCCTTTACTGGGACAGAAATTGTGCCTTTTCCAATTTCACACTTTCTTTTCCTCAGTCTTCATAGCTAATATAACTCTAATTTTCCCTCTTTTCTCATGTCATTTTTCATAACTTGACTCAGAGCATCTCCCATATTTCTGCTCAGATCAAGGGCAGAACTAGGCAGAATTAGCCGTAGCTAAATGTTTATGCCAATTTTTCAAATTTACAGCTTGCTTGGAACATTCAAAGTGGTCATAGAAAAAAATCATTTTTGTTTTTTACTTAAATTATTTTAATCTAGTCGAACAAGCTGAGAGTCAAATGTTATCAAACCTATTCTATGGTTCATAATTTTCTAAAATAAAATAGAAATTGACCCCAGAAGAAAAGACTAGAAGGCGTTCCAATGTTTTCAAAAAAAATGGAAGATAAAAATAATCTTTTATTCTTATCAAGTAAAGTATTCCTTTTGAGAACAATATGATAAGGGCAGATTCCATGGCCAGATGGGTGGCCTTGTGTAGACAAAATAGTGGAACATCTGACAAAATTTTGTACTTTGCTGTTAGGTAGACACAACAAACATAAAAGATAGCTGATGCTACAATAGATTCCTCATCTTTTCCAGGTTCATATGGTCAGCCTACTTGTGAAAATTTAAGGGATTATAACTGTTTTTAAATAACAATGAACAAAATGTGATATGCTCAATAGTAGAATCATAAATAAAAGATTTAAAGTTTATGTTTTCAAATATCTCCCTGAGTTTGTGCCTTGATGTAGCAGATTCATGATTACTAAAGCCTAAATAGCATTCAGATGTGATAATTACAAAAACTAGATCTCTGCAATTACACCTGATATATATTCAACTAACTAATTTTAAGAATGGCTTAAAAATTTCTCCAGGTCATCTAGAATCTAGGTTTTCTTTTCTTTCTTTTTTCTTTTTTTGTTCTACCGTATTGATTTGAGTGATAATATTATTGTCATCCCAGTAAAATAAGCACTGGTTTTTCCATTCATTCTTGACTGTATGTAAGTGTGTATGTGTGTGTCTGTGTATGTGCGTGTTTTAAGCACTGACCAAGGATAGCAGCTGATGCAGATGGATGACAAGCTTTTTCGTTTTGCCAAAATAGACCATACGTTGTATGATTTTTAGAACAACCATTTTGAACATTCCTTAATTTCTGTCTTCCTGGAGAGAATCTTAAGGCTTATTATCTCTTAAAAGTTTGTTACAAGAGAGCTTTCCTGATATTCCTCTTTAACCAACATGTTCTCATTCTCTTTCTTTGCAGGCCCCCAGGCTCTTGTTTTCTGAGATAAATCACCCTCTTTCCTCCCAAAGCAAAATGAAAGGGGCAATTATACCCTTGGTGATTCTTAATCGTCCCAATTAACTAAGTCAGTTTCTGGAGTCTGAGCTGAAAATGAAGCTGAGAATGTGCCTTCAGTAAATGGAATTTGTTAAGTCAACTTGGTCCTCTTTTTTTCCCCCAGGAAAAGCCAGCTATTTGAATATTGAACTACAGCACTCTACTGGTGTCCTCAATTTAGGTTAGAATAAAAGTAATGTGCTTTCTCCCTATACCGTTAGTTAAATTAAAAGGAAGAATAACAACAAAAATTCAACACTGAGTAGCTCTTACACAGATTTTATTTTAAGCAATAAGTTTTCATCAGCATTTAATTTTTTTTCTTGTCTTCATGCCAGTTTGTTTGTCAATTTATCAAATATCAATTTATCAAATAAGTTTTCCTAAGTACTAGTATAAAAGGTACTGCTGGTCCAATAGAGAAATTAAAACCTGGGTTATGTAACCTCGATGTGCTCTTCTCTTAGATGTGATAATTTTGGAAAGATTTGTTCATTAGTGATTCCGATAATCAGAGGAATTTAAGTTAAAAAATGTTTTGGAAAAACAAAGATTATAACTAGGGTAATTAAAATGAAACATATATGTTTCAAATCACTGGATCAGAAGAAAGCAAATATAGTATCCATTTACCTAAGTCAAAAAGGGAGTGACATCATCAAGATGGTGTCATTGGTCATTACTGACTTCAGGCCCTCTCACAAGAAGGCCAGCTAGCACCTATCCATAGGTAAGATGCCATTGTAGAAATCTCAGAACCTACGGGTGAGGCTGAAGCAACCACCTGGACAACAGAGACTGAGGAGGACCACCTTAGAAGAGTAAGAGGAATGGCTACACTGTGACCACATTGCTCCTCCTCTAGGTCGGCACAGTGCTGTACCCTGAGGGCCTTCCTGGGGCCTACGGCTTCTCCAGCGAGAAAAAGAGAGGCCCAGGTTGACATCCAGCTCTGCCAGCATAGCAAGACTCTGCCTGAGGGGCTGACTCAAGACTCACCTCACAGGAAGTACCCAAGCAGAGAAGCAGGAAGTACCCAGTGGCTCTGCCCATCTGCAAAGCTGAGCTGGTGGCCCTGTCTGGCTAGGGAGCTTGGTACACAGTTCTGCCTGATTTGGGTCCACAGCCAATGAACCAACTGTTCACTGAACTTGGATCCTGTTTTACAGCCCCACTCAGGCAAGGAAACAAATTCATAACCCTGCCTGCTGCTAAAGATAGCCCCCAGTTCTGGCTGACCAGAAAGCTTAACCAGAACACCTAGGAAGCTACCTAGCCCATTCTATAGCCATGATAACAGCAGCCCCTGAGCAGAGAGCTCAGCCAGTGGCTTTCTCCACCTGCAGAGCTGAGCTGGTATCCTTGTCTAGCTAAGGAGCTCAGTAGGCAGATCTACTTGTTTTGGGTTCCCAGCCAATGAGACTTACTAGCCTTGTAACCTGTTCTACTTCTCTGCCAGGGAAACAAATTTCAAGTCATGTCTGCTGCTGAACATAGCTCCCAGCCCTGCCTGACAAGGAAGCCTAACCAGAGCACCTGAGAAGCTACAAGGCCCATCCTACAGCACTGTTTATAACAGCATCCGAGCACAGAGTCCAGCCAATGGCTTTGTCCATTTGCAGATCCAAGCCAGTGGCCTTGTTCAGCCAGGGAACTTGGTGGGCAGATCTTCCTGATTTAAATCCTGAACCAACAAGCTATCTTGGCCTTGGAGCCTGTTCTGCCAGCTTGCCTGGAAAGAGAAGCAGATTCACAGCCTTGCCTACGATTGATTATGGCCCTCACTCCCGCCTGACTATGAAGCCTAATCAGAGCACCTGGGAGGCTGTGTGGCCCACCCTACAGCCCTGCTTGCAGCTCTTGCCTGAGCAGAGAGCCCAGCTAGTAATTCTGCCCATTAACAGAGCCAAGCTGGCAGCTGTTTCTGGCTGGAGAGCTTGGTGAATAGTTTTGCCTTATTTGGGTCCCCAGCCAACAAACCATACCAGCTGTGGAGTCTGTTCTATGGCCCTGCCTGGGCAGGGAAGCAAATTTGAAGCCCTGCCTATGGCTGAATATAGGCTCCAGCCCTGCCCAAACAGGATCCAATCAATGGATCAAAGAAGAAATCAAAAGGGAAATAAAAAAAATCTTGAGACAAGCAAAAATGGAAACACAACATACCAAAACTTATGAGATGCAGCAAAAGCAGTTCTAAGATGGAAGTCTATAGCATTAAATGCATATATCAAGAAAAAAGAAAGATCTCAAATAAACAGTCTAACTTTACACCTCAAGGAACTAGAAAAAGAAGAACAAACTAGCCCAAAGTTAGCAGAAGGAAGGAAATTATAAAGGTTAGAGTGGAAATAAATGAAATACATGTAGAGAACAGGAAAACAATAGAAAAGATTGACAAAGCTATGAGTTTGTTCTTTGAAAAGATAAACAAAATTGACAAACCTTTAGTTAGACTAACCAAGATAAAAACAGAGAGGACCCAAGTAGATAAAATTATAAAATAACAAGGAGATATTATAACTTATACTACTGAAAAACAAAGGATCATAAGAGACTATCATGAACAACAATATTCCAACAAATTGGACAGACTAGAAAAATGGATACATTTGTAGAAACATACAACCTACTAAGACTGAATCATGAAGAAATAGAAAATTTGAATGGACCAAAAAAGAGTAAGGAGATTGAATCAGTAATCAAATCTCTGAACAAAAAAGAGCCCAGGACCAGATGGTTTTACTGAAGAATTTTACCAAACAGTCAAAAGAGAATTAACACCAATCCTTCTCAAACAATTCCAAAAAATCAGAGAGGAAGGAACACCCTCAAATTCTTTTTACTAGTGCAGCATTTCTCTGATACCAAAGCCAGATAAGGACATTACAAGAAAGGAAAACTACAGGTCAATATCCCTGATGAATATAGATTCAAAAATTCTCAATAAGATATTTGCAAACTGAATTCAACAGCACATTAAAAGAATCATATATCATGATCAAGTGGGATTCATCCCTGGGATGCAAGGATGTTTCAACAGACACAAATCAATAAATGTGACACATCAGATTAATAGAATGAAAGACAAAAATTATATGATCATTTCAGTAGATGCAGAAAAAGCATTTGACAAAATTCAACACCAATTGGTGATAAAAACTCGCAACAAATTGGGTAAGGAAGGAATGTAACTCAACATAATAAAAGCTACATATAACAAGCCCACAGCTCACATCATACTCATTGGTGAAAGGTTGAAAGCTTTTCCTCTAAGATCCGAAGCAACACAAGGGTGCCTACTCTTCCCACTCCTGCTCAGCAGAGTTGTGGAGCCCTAGTCAGAGCAATCAGGCAAGGAAAAGAAATAAACGGAGTCCAAATCAGAAAGGAAGAAGCGAAATTGTCTTTGATTCACAACATGATTTTATATATAGAAAATCCTAAAGATTCTACCAAAAAACTGTTAGATCTTATCAATGAATTCAGTAAAGTTGCAGGATACAAAATCAGAAGTGTTTCTATACACTACCAATGAATTATCTGAAAAAAAAAATAAAGAAAACAACCCCATTTGCAACAGCACCAGAAACAATAGAATACTTAGGAATAAATTTAACCAAGGGGGTGAAATATCCTTATACTGAAAACTACAAAACATTGATGAAAGACATTGAAGAAGACACAAGTAAATGGAAAGATATCCATTCATGGACTGGACTACGTTCATGGACTGGAAAAACTAATATTGTTAAAAAGTCTATACTATGCAAAGCAATCTATAGATTCAATTCAATCCTTATCAAGAAAAAAAAATTCCGTTGGCACTTTTCACAGAAATAGAAAAAACAATACTAAAATTTGTTTGGAACCACAAAAGTCCCCAAATAGCCAAGGCAATCTTGAGAAGGAAGAACAACACTGGAGGCATCATGCTTCTTGATTTCAAACTGTATTACAAAGCTATAGTAATCAAAATCGTGTAGTACTGGCATAAAAACAGACACATAGATCAATGGAACAGAATTGAGAGCCTAGAAATAAACCCATCCGTATACCTTCAAGTAATATTTGACAAAGGAGACAAGAATGATCAATGGAGAAAAGATAGTCTCTTCAATAAACGGTGCTGGGAAAATTGAATATACACATGCAAGAGAATGAAACTAGACTCTTATCTTATTCCACCCACAAAAATTAACTCAAAATGAATTAAAGACATAAATGTGAAGCCTGAAATCCTAGAACCTCCTGGAAGGAAACAGGGCAAAAGCTCCTTGACATTGATCTCAGCAGTGATTTTTGGATGTGACACGTAAAGCACAAGCAGCAAAAATAAATAAATGGGACTAAGTCAAACTGAAAAGCTTCTACACAGCAAAAGAAATGATCAACAAAGTGAAAAGGCAACCCATGGAATGAGAGAAAATATTTGCAGACCATATATCTGATGAGAAATTAATATCCAAAATATATGAGACTCACACAACTCAAGAGCAAAAAAGAAAAACAATTCAATTAAAAAATGGACAAATGACCTGAATAGACATTTTTCCAAAGAAGACATTCAAACAGCCAACAGGTATATGGACAAGGTGCTCAACATCACTAAGCATCAGGGAAATGCAAATCAAAATAACAATAAAATATCACCTCATACCTGTTAGAATGGCTATCATCAAAAAGGCAAGAGAGAAAAGGTGCTGGTAAGGATGTGGAGAAAAGGGAACACTTGCGCACTGTTGATGGGAATGTAAATTGGTATAGCCACTATAAAAAACAGTATGGAGTTTCCTCTGAATATTCAAGATAGAACTACCACATAATCCAGTAATTCCATTTCTGCGTATATATCTGAAGGAAACGAAATCACTATCTTTAGATATCCGCACCCTTATTCACAATAGCTGCTTGTTCAATACAGTATTAGTCACAATAGCTACTTGTAATAGCTAAGACACGGAAACACCCTAAGTGTTCATCAATGAATAAAAGGATAAAATGTAATATATATACCCATTATGTATATATACATTATATATATTTATATGTAATATATGTATATTATACATAATAATGAATAATTATTATTCATAAAAAAGGATATCGTGCCATTTGCAAAAAAATAGGTGAACCTGGAGACATTATGCTAAGTGAAATGTTAGGCAGAAAAGGATAAATACTGTATAATATCATTTATATGTGGAATCTAAAAACTGAACTCATAGAAACAGAGAACAGATTGGTGGTTGCCAGAGGTGGGAGATGAGGGTGTGGGAGGAAATGAGTGAATGTGGTCAAAAGGTACAAACTTTCAGTTGCAAGATAAATAAGTTCTGGTGATATATTGTATAGCATGGTGACTATAGTTAACAATATTGTATTGTAAACTTGAAGGTTTCTAAGAGAATAAATATTAAAATTATCATGAGAAAAAAATTATAACTGTGAGTTGATGGATGTGTTAACCAAACTTATTGTGGTGATCATTTTGCAACGTATACATGTATCAAATCACCATGTTGTACTCCTAAAACTTATATAATGTTAGAAGTCAATTAAATATCAATAAACTGGAAAAAATCTAAGAATAAAACAAACGGCAAGAAAATACAAATAAAACAAGATATGGATAAACACGTATGTATTGATCATTGCAATAAATATAAATAGTTTATGCTCTTTATATGCTACTAAAAGACAAAGACTCTTAAAAAGATTTAAAATCCAACTGCATGCTATGTTACAAGGGACATACCTAAATCCAAATGATACAGAAAAGTTTAATATAAAAGGTCAAGAAAGCATTGTTCACACAAGTATAAACAGAAAAGGCAAGTGTCACATTCTTTGTTTCAGGTAATAAATGTTACACAAGACAAAAGATACCATTTTGTATTGTTAAATGGAACAAATGTCACTGTAGTTCTGTGAGTCTTGATACTTTATGAAGAAGTAATATAGCATTATAATACTTGAAACAAAAAATTTAGAAATACAAGGGAAAATGAAGAGAAATAGAGTTGTGGGACAGTTAAGGCAACCTCTCCAGGGTTATTCAGAAAGAAACATAGGTACTATTTCCTTGGGCAGATTTTGTGGAGCATGACTCATCCGGTTCTTGGATGGGTCTAGAGTGAGCAGGCTCAGACCTTTATGTCAGGGTAGTTTATATTCTGTCCTAATAATATTATCTGTATTAACAACTATTGTAGAGTTACCAACATCTATAGAATGGAATTCATTATTTTCCCCTCCAAAGCCAGCAGTTCTGTCTTATGTGCGATAACTCATTTAATTATGATGCAATTCACTCAAGCTACCAAGCTATAAACCTGCCGTCCTTGACTCCCCTCACCTCTAAAAATCTATTGAATCTGGCTCTTCTCCCTTTCACTGTTGCCGCCTTATTTTTGGCTTCTTTTGGCCTAAGCAATTTTATCTCTGGCACTGGACTCTTATTAACCCCATGACACCACTTTCTCCAGAAAGTTCTGTTGGTTTCTTTTACCCAAACCATAGGATCAAAATCCAACTCCTTACACTGTTATAATATCTTTATCAATCTGCTCTTCTCTCCACAGCTTTTCAGATTTATCTCCCACCATTCTTCCCATAATCTTCCATTTATTAAGATGTATGTTATTGCTTTGCTAAAATTTTTACAGTTAACTAAAGCACCAGACCCACTTATGACTGTCTTTTCAACTGCCATTCTCTCCTTTTGGAATAGCCTTCTCTGATTCTTTTTTATTAATTTTTATTTATTCTTTAACATGCAGACTCAAATGTCACCTAGTCTCAGAAACATTCTACAACTTTCCCGGAAAAATTCAATTCTGTGCTGTTCGTATTCATTTTAATATCCCTTAATCAGCGAATATACATATAATTTTATCCAGCTACTGATCTGCCTTCCTCACTAGTAGTGAAACCCCAGAGGTTAGAAGTGTCTTATTTATCTCTGAGTTCTTAGGTACGGGCTCTCATTAGGCTCTCAGTGAATATTTTTAAATGAATGATAAGGAATATAGAAATTTTAAAAGTAAGGGGAGGTAGCAGACAATAAAATTGTAAATCCTGACCGTCTGTATTTGTGATCTAAGCTCTGTGGACTGAAAAAGCCCACACCACCAATCACTTATGGATAGAGTGATCTTAATTCCCTGTTTGCCTTGGGTAGCCGCATTTTTATATCTATTGTTCTGGCCTAA
Organism: Equus asinus; assembly: GCF_041296235.1. NCBI lineage: Eukaryota > Metazoa > Chordata > Mammalia > Perissodactyla > Equidae > Equus > Equus asinus. The sequence continues at coordinate 51,718,596 of NC_091800.1, forward strand.
TTATTAGTAGCACCTCCTTTCACTCTCAAAAGTGTCCCAGTCTGAACAATGTTCACCATATTTATACACAAAATGAATTTCTAAAGACAATAATTTTACAGCTTTAATTTTTTTTGATCCAACTAAGTTTCCATCTAGGAAATATTGTTCCCTCTTCATCCTCACCACTTCATTCCCATTTCCCCGTTCTTACCACTCTTTCCCACCCACAATCTGTAGGTAACGAATCTCTTTAGTTTCTGATTTACCCTTCCTGTATTTATTTTGCATAAATGAGCAGATACATGTGTATTTTCTTATGTCCTCTTCTTTCTTTCTTGTTTTAATATAACAGCTTTATTGACACATAATTCACATACCATAAAATTTACTCACTTAAAGTGTATATGTCATTGGTTTTTAGTATATTCACAGAGTTGTGCAACCATCACCACAATCCATTTTAGAGCATTTTCATCACCCCCAAAGGAAACTCTGTACCCGTTATCAGTTATTCTTCATCCTCTCCCAACTTCAGCCCTAGAACACCACTAATCTTTGGTAACTAGCTTCTTGCACGTAGCAAAATATTTTCAAAGTATCTATGTTGTAGTATGGATCAGTACTTCATTTCTTTGTATGGCTGAATAATATTCCATTGTATGGATATACTACATTTTACGTATCCATTTTGATGGACATTTGGGTTGTTTCCACTTTTGGGCTATTATACATAATGTTGCTATGAACATCTGTGTACAAGACGCATGTTTTCATTCCTCTTGGATACATGACTAGGAGCGGAATTGCTGGGTCATTAGGTGACTCTATGTTTAACATTTTGAGAAACTACCAGACTGTTTTTCCAAAGTGGCTGCACCATTTTATATTCTCACCAGCAGCATGTGAAGATTCCAATTTCTCCATATTCCCACCAACTTGTTATTATGTCTTTTTTTTTTATTATAACCATCCTCGTATTTCCTTCTTTCTTACCTGAAGTGTAGAATACTAATAACACTCAGTGTTATGAGTGCTGTGAAGGCCCTTGTTAAGATATGATCACTCTTTATTTTACTATAGGGAACGTGAGTTTTAGCAAGGAGATGTAAAGTTTAATTGTTAAACCTAGAAATAATTCAATCTATAGTCTCCTATTGGTAATCAAAGAGCAACTGACTTGTTTTCAAAGCTTAGTATTGTCAAAAGGATTCAAACAGTATCATGGTTAAAGCTACTACAGTAAATATTAGTAAAATATTTGTAGATCACGATGCTCTATAACCTCCAATAAATTGAAGTTTTGTTTTTCTTTTGAGTTTCTCTTGAGCTGACACTCTTCTTGCACAGACATCTGCTCAAATTCAGCACCATACTAGAAAATGTAATTTTGGGGAATGGGTACAGATTTCTAGTTTGCATCACTTCTTCTCTCTTTTATTATACGTCAAATAAGAAATTTCACCACGAAGATCATGTCACCTCCACAAAAGTTTTAATGGTTAAGAAAAGTTTTGACCATACTTTCCACTTGTATTAGATAGTGTATTTATCTACATTATTTCATTATGTTAGATTCAAGATGTAATCATTTGCATGAATGAGTTAAATATTTCATTTCCAGGAGTGAATGACATCTCTAACACTTTGGTTTTCTGAAAGAGTAGCAATTCAAGAGAGATTATGTTACTTTTCATTTGAATAAATGTCAGATATCAGAAAATGAAATGAAATGCCTTTACATTTAATTGCATCACAGCTGATTTTGGAATTGCTTGGTACTTTTATTGTTTCAAAAATATTAGTGTGCTGTAAAATCAATGTTCTTTCTATTATCCTTTCCAAGGTGGATATTCTAAATTTATTAGTTTTTATTTAGGGATTGATAATACAATAGTATAGTGCTATTCATAGGTGGCTTAGAAAAGGATCTGAGCATTCTGTTCTCTTGGTGTTTACAAACCATGTTTAATCTTTTGATGTTTGGGCAATGTTTATATGAGGTAAGTGCATTTTGTTCAAGGCATACTTTCTCCATGTTTATTTTCTATCCATTGCTTGAAATGAAATGGTATGAAGCGTATGGGGAAGAAAGTTGCTTTTGCTCTCCCACCCTGTCCCCCTCAATTGCTACCTTTCCCAGAGAAAAAGAGTCACCATCAACCACCAAAACTTAGGGCTTTGGGGAAAGTCCTATGTGTGTGTGGCAGGAGTAGGATGCCACGTGCAGAGTGAGAAACTAGTTTTTCTCTCTTCTCCTTTAATAAGTCCTCCTCTTGTATAGAGGGATTTACCTGAGTTCTTTTTCATCATTTCTGTTACAGCATTTTTGGATGGTAGGGCAGTGTAGGAGGGAGAAAGCAGGATTAATCTAGCAAAAAATGCTCTGAGCCTTGAGTGTGTTGCGTCTTCATTCTGCCTAGAACAGATGGGTAGGGAGGCGTAGTCTATGAGACTTTCATCTTCCATCACCTGTTGGGTGGCTCTAGAAGTGTGCTAAACTTTCCCCACTGACAACTAGGTAGAGTTGAAGGTAAAAATGCTTTCAGTTTGCTTAGGGATTTATCATTTATCTTATTATCTTTATCTTTACAATTTGCTCTTTATAAAGTTCTAAGGTAAGCAGAACCCAGACTGTTAATTTGACTTTACCTGTCAGGTAGCTAAGCTGAGAGAATAATTAACCAAGTTCATACAGTCTGCAAATGGCAGAAGCAAATGCAAACCCAAGGTGCAGACTTCAAATTGTTCTATTGCTGGATAGTGCTGCCTTTTCCCCTTTGCGACCAGCAATTCACTTTCCTGGGTGACTGCAAGTTTGAACTTCTAGGGGAGCTCAGCACTGTTCTAATATTTGTTTTGACTCAATGCATTAGCAAAATTACTAAAAGCAGACAGCTTTAGGTTAAGGAGAAAAGCTGCGTTGGATGCATTGAGAAAAAATGCAAGGAGAAATTAAAAGAGAAATGAATTTCCAAGTACTCTGAATGTTCTTACTCGTACCTTTTTCTCTGGTCTCTTTTTAGATCTCAACTCTGTTCCTGTTTTGCCTTTCCTGAAGTCAAACAAATGTTCAATAGCCACGTGGATATTTGGCTTGTTATTTGTTCATTCATTCATTCAGCATTTATGGAATCCTAGCTGTATACTGATCATTGCATTTGGCCCAGGAATTAAAAAATGATTAAAAAGCATCTCCCGCTTTCAAAGAGCAGGTTGTGTAGTGAACAAGACAGAAAATTTAGCAGAGACCATAGTCTTTCTATTGATTACAGGTTAGAGATCACATGTGTTAATTTCTCCCTCCCCTTGCCACTCTCTTTCCCATTGCCACTTTACTCAAGAAAACGGAATTCTGCTCTTTTATATGTCTATTGATTCTGAATGGGCTCTGCAAATGTGTAGGGTTCTATCTACCTATTTTATAAACTTAGAAAGGGCATAGCTGTTCAGTCAGAGAGCTTCTCCAAAACACTCTGCCTCTCTTCTTTAGAAAAGATTCCACATCCGTCTCTGTGTCACCGTTGTCGAGTATTATTTTGTAGAACAATGCATTTTGCTATTGTGATAGAGTGGAGGTTCTCAAAATATGGTCCATGGAAGCCTGGGGGTCCCTAAGGCCCATTTAAGAGTCTGTGAAGTCAAGCTATTTCATAATTAAAGGAAAATATTTTCTCTACTCACAATACTTCTGATACCAAATGTGTGGGTTTTTCCCCACACCAACAGCCAATTCTCCAACTCCTCAGACATCATTTGGGGGTCCAATGATTCAATTCAATGCTGACACTACCTAGAATTAACCTCAGACTCTGCAAGGTAAGGGTTCAGTCCCACATGACTGCCTCCCACTTCAGATACAATCACAAGCCTAGGTCTACTGTACTCCTGACTGACCACCTACAAATCGGAGGTTCCCTGATCCTCTCCACAGGTTTGATAATTTGCTAGAACAGTTCATAGAACTCAGGAACAGCTCACTTATATTATTGGTTCATCATAAAGAACACAACTTAGAAACAGCCAAATGGAAGAGATGCACAGGGCAAGGTATGGGGAAGGGGCATGGAGCTTCCATGCCCTCTCTGTGTGAGCCACCCTCCCAGCACTGCAATGTGTTCACCAGCCCAGAAGGTCTCTGAACCCTTTTCTTTTTTTTAAAGATTGGCACCTGAGTTAACACCTTTCTTTCTTTTTTTCTTTTTTCCTTCTTCTTCTCCCAGAAGCCCCCCAGTACCTAGTTGTATATTGTAGTTGTAGTCTTTCTGGTTGTGCTATGTGGGATGCCACCTCAGCATGGCCTGAGGAGCATTGCCATGTCCACACCCAGGATCTGAACCAGCAAAATCCTGGAACGCCAAAGCAAAGCACACAAACTTAACCACTTAGCCATGGGGCGGTCCCTCTGAACTCTTCTGTCCAGCGTTTTTATGGAGGTTTCATTACATAGGCATGATTGATTAAATCATTAGCAAATGGTGTTTAAGTCAATCTTCAGCCCCTCTTCCTCCCCCAAAGGAAATTTATCTTTTGTTAAGGTTTATATTTATAAAATAATATACTCATAGTCTTTTTAGCATATGAAAAATTGACATCTTAAAAAAAGAAAGATCACCTAAAACAGACCAACTTGCCATAGTAAATAGTCAAGAAAAAAAAAAGGTTTGATTATTATGTCATCTTGAAAAAAATGAAACTATGTATTATGCAATAAGTTATGTATGCTGTTTTCACATGACTAAGAATGAATCAAGGTTTAATTTTGATTGGTATAATTTTTCAGACAAAATAATGTGAAAACAGATTATCTTCTTCATTCCGTGTTTGCATACTGTAACCATGAAGGGAGTCATTCTTTCTGCAGATCAATTGTCCTAAATGTTTCTTTTAATCCTGTTTTAGTTATCATTCTTGCCTCTTCCTATCATTCTTTCCGTTTTCTCTAGACTGATTGTTGACCAGTCTAATTTTGCCAGATATTAATTTGTCAAAGACTTTGTGTATATTTTAAGTAATCTTCTAACTTCAATTTCTGTTTGTAAGTGATATGCATAGTATTATCAGATGTCCGCAAATCAATGAGAGCCCCTTGCTCACAGATATCACTAGACACTAGAGTCACCTGGGGAATGATGTCAGTTCATTAGTGAATGTTTTCAGATTAGAATGACTTTTGCTTCTACATGCAACCTCAGAATAGAATGAACTCATAGAATGAATAGCAAGTTCAAGTTTATGCCTAAGTATTATAGAAACTCCCAAATGTACTTAGTTCCACTTTTACAGTTTCTTTTAGGCCTTTCCAGAACTCTGTTTTCTTGGGCAGAGAGACATACTATTCATGTTGAGATAGATTGAATTGATGGATGCTCTTCTAACATAGAGCATTCTGCTACTCTGCTTAGTTGTGGCTTAGGAAGGATGCTCATTATTAAAAAAAAATAAACAAATCAATATGTATCTTACAAAAAAATAGAAGGAAGAACTTAGGAGAGAGAAAACTTTAGGAAAGCAACTATGAATACAAGTAGGATATACAAATATAATCTTATTTCTCATTTGCCATAACGAAACAAATGTGTACATAACCATAATTATATACCTATGTCTTTTAAGTTCAGGAACACTTTTTTCCATTTAGGAGCACACTGATTTTATGATATTATTTTAACTTACTATTTTAAAAAAATGCCTATTAGAAACCTCTTTTTTTTGTTTTTATGATAGATTCCAACTTATATCTTAATTGACATACTGACATGTCATATAATATTGTAATTTTTGTGATCATCTGCTTGGGTTTCTATATAAAAACATTACTCGTATCAAAAAGAAAACAAGAATATAGAACTTTTTAAATAACTTCTCTTTATTTTAAAATGATGGTAATATTTCATTATGAAAATGGAACATATCCACTAACAGAAAACATAAAGAATGTGGGAAAGTAGGAACAACTCACCAGAACAAGTACTGACATTTCTAATACTTGCTCTCAGTTTTTTCCTATGCTATGTGAATTTTTTGTATTTCAAATTAAGCTGCAGATGATATTTTGTTTTCCTATTTTCTCTTTATTGCAAGAAGAAAGTTTTAAAAACTCTTGAATGGGGTCTTACATATACTAAGCGTCTTTCTCCATATTCCTAGTCAAAAGAGAACAGTATGGCTTAGTTCATTGTGGTCATGCTTATATTGTGGTTGAGATATTTTAAGTTTAAGAGTTTACATACATCATTTAATTCAGTTTTCTCAAGAACCCTATGAGACAGTTATTATTACTGTAGCCATTTTACAGGCAAGAAAGCCGAGGTTCTTAGAAATTAGGCAACTTGCCCAAAAGTCCTATTGATAGTAAGCACCTGGCATTGGAACCCAGGTTTCATTTGACTGCAAAGCCTCCAATTTTAACCCCGCACTTTATAGCCGGCCATGTTAAAGTGGTTCATTAATATTTAAAGTGAAAAGTAAAACAGTTTAGATTGCTTAGTGGTCATCTTTCCAGATTTGTGCTCTCCTGGTTGAGTGATCCTGGTTGTGGTTCTCCTTTGGATGGGAAGTTCCAAGTTTATCTTACTGAGCTGGTGCTTTTTCCATAGTCTGTGGGAAAATTGAGAACATCACTGCTCCAAAGATCCAGGGACTGCACTGGCTGTGGCAGGTGACCCTCTAAAGGAGGGCCAGTGGGATGCACAGTGAGAGCCTGCATGAGGCATAGGCTGTCTTCAATGGCACCCTAGTGAATGAGCAAACCCTGATGGCAGCTCCCCACTGAGTAACCAACCTGGGGAAGTTGACCGTGATCAACATAGCCGACCTCAAAGTCATCTTGGGAAAATATGACCAGGATGACCACTAAGATGAGAAGACCATCCAAAACTTGCAGATTTCTGTTATCATTCTGTAACCCAACTGTGATCCCCATCCTGCTTGATGCTGACATCACCATTCTGAAGATCCTGGACAAGGCTCACATTAGCACCCCAACCAGCCCATCTTCCTAGTGGCCACTCGGGACTGCAGCACCTCCTTCCACATGTCCAGCATCACATAGCCTGCTGGAAGGTGCTAGCAGACCTGAGGAGCACTGGGTTCAAGAATGACACATTTGCATTTGTGAGTGGTCAAGGTGGTGGAACTTGCTGCTGTGTGTGGCGCAGCATGAAGGCCACAGCATCCAAGTTAGTGTCATGAACAGCATGTTCTGTGCCAGCTGGGACCCCAATATCCCTTCTGACATCTGCATGCAGAGACTGTGTGTGTGTGTGTGCTCGCGTGTGCACGTGTGTGTGGTACCTTCATCCATCCATCCATCCATCCATGAGTGTGTTGCACGAGGCAGTGTAGACTGAAGTGTGATTTTACCCATTGATTTGGCTGTGCCAGGGAGAAGCTTCTGATTTTAGGGATGAAACAGTGGAGAAGGAGTAGAATGCAGACCCTGGGAGTCCATTACCTCCCTGACTGCTTGGACAACTATTTGGAAGACACCAGGGCTTACAAGAAATGTTTCTTTTTCAAAAAAAGAGACCATATAAATAGCAAAGAAAATCTCCCCCTTCAACCAACTGGTGGCTTTTCTACTCTTCATTGGTGTGAACGTCACCGTCAGCTTTGGTTGAGAGAGAGAAAACTGGGGAGTTCTGGGCTTCACGAAGTCTCTTCCAAGGCTCCAGCCAAACCAAGTTCCAAAGAGCCACCCGTAGGACAGCCCAGGACAGCGGAACTTGGATGTGGCACATGCTTTTGTGTACATTGCCACAGTACAGTGTGTTCCTTTTCTTCCCAATCCTCTGTACACATGTTAATAAAATGATGACTGGTTTCTGACCCACAAAACAAACAAACAAACAAACAAACAAAAAAGTACCCCAACCAACCAACCAAACCAAACAAAAACAAAAAATCCTGGTGTAGAGTGACTGGTTGGTATTTACAGACCATTGCATGCATGGAATAGAAACAAGAGATAGAACCTGAGTCTGACGAATGAACACAAGGGGAAATGCCCTCAGGAAGTCAGAGGGAAAAAAGTTTTCTGGAGGAAGTGGAGCTGAGGAGTTGGCTACAGATCCCACGGATCACAGCCAGGAGGGACGGAACAGAAAAACTATAAAAGTGACTGAGACAAAAACTGAAGTAAAATGGCTCAAGGCTTTTTGAGATCTGGTTCCTGGCGGTGTAATCAACAGATGATTTCCTCTGAAGTTCAGGGGAAAAGAGATGCATGAAAGGCTCTCCAGGGACGGAGTGGAGGTGAAGAAGCAGTGTTGTAGACGCCACGTACACAGGCAAATTCTCTAATGAGTGATTTCCAGTATCAAGTTCAACTCGCACTGAAGATATATGCAAAAAGCAGGTCAATGATTTCAGCATGTGGTTATAGTTTTATTTCATCAATTTTGCCATTTGATGAGGCTAGTTGCTTTTGTCTCAGTGCATTGTAGCAGATGCAGTATCTTTATGTATGAGACATTGAACGGTATATCTTCCTTTAAATACATTAAAAGAAACCCTAATTATACAATTTAAGATTTTTAAGATCAGCCTTTGGTTGAATCTTTTTGCTTAATGTCTTCTGGAGGTCATAAAAATGGTTAACTGTTTAAGTTGATTGCAGAGAAAGTTACCGTTCATTCCAAATGTAGGTTTTTCAGAGAGTGTTCCTGGCAGTTGCTACAGTTGGCTTTTTCAAACTTAAATGGGAATCAAGATTCAGAACTGGTTTTGGTGGACCCGGGGGAAGAGTCTGGAAAATAGGCCATTGGTCGAGATGAATCTGGCCCAGATACTTTAAAGCCTGGGGGTATATTTGGAAGATAATAATTTTGGAAATAAAAATCTTAATGCTGTTTCTCTCTACAAGCCACTTCATAGTGAACTTTGTTATTCTTTTTTTCCTGAAATATCTTAAAAATATGCCTTCTTTAAGGAAAAGTTTATGTAATACCTATGTTTTGACTTATTTTATAGAATGCTCAAGTAATATTTAACAAAGAATTTTTCTTAAGTGTTTACTATTTTGTATTATCGCTGTTTTGTAAATCACCGTATTAGATGCTATCTTTAATTTCTTTATCAATATGCTCCATTTTGAAACTTCCACTATTAAACATTTTGATGTTATTTCCAATGTCACTCATTTTCTCTCATAATAAATCTGATACCAAACTTTGAGTTTTGAGATGTTACATTTCATATCTGAGTGCCTGCACAGAATTTAGTTGAGTATCGCATGTTCTCAATGAATATTCTCGGTCCTTAGTTCTTCCATGCCTAGAATATTTGTAAGAATATTTTGGTACATGATTTAATCCACAGAAAACATAGATCTTAATAAAAAAATTATTGAGTGGGCAAAAAATATATATATTGAATATATTTTGGACTGATTACCAGTGCAATTAAAAAAATGGAGACTCAAGAATGGGAATATAACAATATTTTTTTTGTTGTTTTTACTCAAGTTTATATCAAAGGAGTGAAAATATAATAGTTCACAGTGCCTAAGAGTATGAGTATATTTTCAGCATTTAAGAACTACTAGTTGAAACGCATCATGTAGGATGATATCTCTAGAATTGCATTTTTGGAGATAATTTTAAAATAAACAGTATCAAAGGCTTCATTTGATCTCATGCAGAACAGTAAACAGAAGTTCTACTTTTTCCCCAGGGCCTTTCTCATGATTAAACAGGAGTTGTTCATCCAGAGCTCCTGAAATAAGACATCCAATTAGGGTACCTGCTAACTCATCATGAAACTGACAGAGGAGAGTTGAGCATACAGGTTAAACATTACCTAAGATCGTTGGAAAATCTTCTAGGCATTCATTTTCAAAGCAGATAATGTGAACTATGATAATCACTAACAACACTATTCTAGGTTTAATTCCTTCAATATTTTGCAGTTGTTCAATTTTAAATAAGTATAAAATGTAGTGTATAAAGGATTTTATTTGGCTGAACAGTGTTAGGCAATATAAGTGAATGGGCTATTCTTCCTTCAGTGTAACACTTTGAAGCCAACAAATATTTTACTAAAGTATAGAGTACCTATTCATTATTACTCTGTGTCTTATGTTTATGATGTTAAAAATGAATCAAAGAGGTTAGCTGCCTAGGTATCCACTCAAAATTCTGCTCATTTAAGCTATACATTATAAAGGAAGTTTTGAGCATTTCAATAATTCCTAGGAGAGTCACTTTTAGTTTAGGTACAAGTAATTTATATTCTAATATGGGTCAAACAATTTTGGTGAAATCTTCTCTGAAAGTTAAGCTTGACCAGGAGCACTGCTAATTAACATTAGAGGTAGGCCTGCATTCTTTCAATCTTTCATATATATACCTTGTATGTAAATTTATTTTTCAGGTATTCAAAGGAATTTTTAAAAATTCTGAGGAAAGCAAACTTGGAGAACTTTGGAAAATATTTATAACTGAGTCCAAATCTGTGAAATTCTTCTTGTCTTGAGCCTCATTTATGAGCATCTAACTCAGCACTCGATGGCCAACTTGAGAGGTGGGGTGCTGGTAGAGTGAACCGTTGAGTCTGATGCTGGCCATCATCTCTTGCTTTTAACCCAACCCTCAGGAAGAGGCTTTCAAACCTCACTGTTTTGCTTTCTTATGCTTGCAAATTAAAAACATCATCAAACAGGCTAAATAACAAACAAAATTTTCAAGAAATATTTTCTAAACAGAAGGGCCAAACTCACTGATGGATAAAAAAAATGGCTATGCTTTCCTCTTTCATTATCGGATCAACTTATCTAGATAGATTATTCAATACTCTCAGTTGTAAAATTCTTGAAGCATCTTTTTAGGCTAATATTTTATATTTTCTTGCATTCCTCAATCTATGATTAATGAACAAAGCATGTACACACAATTCCTTTAAAATAAATAAATGTGAAGGAGTTTTAGAAATTTTCTAGAAATTTTCAGGTAATTGAGTTTTGTAAAGAGCCCTTTAGAAGTCAATCTTTGGACTCAGTTGGAAGTACGGGAACTGTAAGCTCTCTAGCAAAGAGACAAAAACAGAAAAGAAGAAAATCCTTATTATACAGAGAGGGCTCAAGTCAGTCCAAAAAGTGATATTTCTTTCTTGAATTGAGTAACTTAATGTTCATAAGAGGTATATCTCCCTCCAGCCCCATAACTCTCCTACATAGATCCTGCTTTGTAGCCTTAGCGGTGGACTCTACCGTAATTAACTCTTTTTATGTATGTGTGAAATTAGTCAGTTCTGAAATGGACTCCAGGCCTGTGGGTCCTCGCCTCTCTTCTATGGAATTACCGGGGGGCTGTGAACTACCATGTCATGAAGGAGGACAATAAAGGCCAATTTATTAATCTGCGTCTGCGTATATCTTGTTATTTTTTGTAAGTCCTAATGCTAACCAGTCACTTCAGGTTTTATAGGATGTAATCTGGTATATGTAAATAAAACAGGGTTCTTGAAACAAAATCATAAAAGTACCACATTGCAATCAAAGAGCAGATGTTTTGTGATGTCAGGCTGAATATTTATGGTCTTGCTTTAAGCCAATCACTGAAACTGGACACTTATCGCAAATTATTTGATTATTTAAAGAGAGCAATTGCATTAGAAAGATGTTAAAAACTTTGCTTTGCAAACAAACAGATAAATAACAAACAGATTTTTATTCTTAAGAAAAGGAAAGAAACCCAATACAAGACTCAGGTAGAAACACTCTACAAATCTATTCAAGAGTTTTTGATTAGTAATGACTAGTGACCCGTAACAACTAGCTTAGACATCTAGATTGTGCTAAGTACTCCAATTTACCTGCAAGTTGAAAAAACTACTCTCAGTTTGGTTCTTGACAATTTAAATTCTCAATCAAAATAACTTTAGTGATTAAATTTGATATATAAAAACAATATTTAACGAACCTCTTATTTGTTAGTTGGTCTTGGAAGTGTTTCCAGTTTACTCTGGCTCTTTATAGAAGAGCTCAGAAAGGAACTTGAGAATTTTCTTTCTCTTGGACAGACACATGACTCTTGCTTTTTTTAATGAGGCAGAAGGGATAATATTATCCAACACGTTATTCTTATGTTAAGATATAGAAGTTCACAATTGAGTAGAACCATAAATAAAGTCACTTCAGTGAAACTTGAGCCCCATATGCAACATCTCTAACATATTATTCTATCTCTGCTGGAGTATTCCAGAAACCTGTTAGCCCGATCCATCTTTAGAGAACTGCATCATTCACAAGTTCACTCACTTAACAGATTTTTAATTGAGTGCTTACTATATGACACACATAGTCCCAAGAAATGGAAATACATATTGAACCAAACAAACACAATCCCCGTTGGTGTGGAATGTATAGCGTGTCTTTTTATATTATGACAAACTCTACCTCTCTCTTTTATCAGTTCTCATCACATCCACCTTCTATTCCTATCATCTGCAGATGTAAGCAGGACTTCTTTTGTAAACTGATTTATAAATTGATAATCTTCATATCAAATCTGATAAAAAAAAGTTTTGAAGGTGAAAATTTGAGCTAGCAGTGGTATAGTTTACCTGTAAAACATTTCAGCTAAAACATGCATGATTCTGAGTCATTAAAACAGATACACTGAAAGTTTTATCATTTCCTTCCTCGAGTCCATTTTCCTGAGCTTGCTTCATTAAAGCTCAGTGAGTAAAACTGACTGACAAGTAAAGCAATGTAAATGCAAATGCCTGAATCCACAATAGGGCAGCTCCCTCAGAAGGGAATTGATGGCTCTGTAAATACAATGCTAAATAAATACTTGCTCATGTATTGAGAATTACCTACAAAAACCCATTATTTTCTAGTTAGAAATATTTTGTTATTGCTTTATAGTCACCAATATTATTTTTAAAAAAGGACATAAAATAGACATCAATTATCTGCAGGTTAGATGTGAGAAAGAAGTCAGCATATAATCTCATGCACCAGAAGACCAATTATTCTTTGAACCAAACCTTCCACCACCAATAATGGAATGCCAGCCATATTTTCTTAATTGGTTCATGAATATGTTAAGGAGACTAGAGTTATGATCCTTTGCATATTTATTAATTCTATGTTTTTCTATTTATCTAGAAAGATTAACTTTGACAAAGAAAGAACTTATATTGACTTGACTTTTTTTTAATTTACAAAAAACATATTTTGTGTCTCAACTTACTATCTTCACAGTGTATACAGAATAATTAATGATTTTATCATTCAAAAAAATGGTAGATGGGTTATTTCAAGATCTGCTCTTTATTTTATATTAATGTAAAATCTCCTTTTAAATATTTCTAAATGTTACTTCTACCTTGTCAAGTAGTTCCAGATGTTGTAACTGCCATCATACAGAATATTGTCTGACATTGTTTTCATCACAAATGAATGCATCCTTTTTATTAGCATAATCCTCTATCAACACTCTGGTGCTAAATATGTTCAGTTGATAAATATTAGCAAAAAGGATCATCTGAACGGGAGGAGGAGAATGTTGTCTGAAATCTCTTTGTTTCTGTTACAATGACCATCTTATTTGTTTCTGACCAGGAAGAGCCATAATAGGTAGGGTAACACTTGCCATTCTGAAATAGGAGGGCAGGCCCAAACCATGAGGACAGTTTCATGCTGGAAGAGAAAGCAAAAAGGAGAGAAAAATTTCCATAATTTCCATGCATGATGAGATCTAAATGGGGAATTGTGTCAACCAAAGACTTCTACACCCTGTGATTGTTCCTCACTCCCAAGCACTGTTGCCACTGCCGGCTGTCAGAGTTAAAGGACTGTTTCCTGAGGTATAGTCCTACGTACTGTGACTCAATGGGGAACTGGCCTGTTCATATCTTAGGATCACATTTTTCTCTACTAGTAAGTGAGACGTGGAAATCATCTGTTACTACTGTGCACCACCACAGTGCTTCTCAACCTTTATTCCAGGCGTGGGCATTCTAGAAAATAGGACAAAAGATGCAAACCTTCTTAGAAAAGTACACATGCACACGCACGCGCGCGCACACACACACGTGAATTTTTGTAAACAATTTGAAGGGAATCACATACTTCCTGACACTCAGCCATGATTCTCTCTGGGGCCATGGATACCAGGTTAAGAATCTCCTACACTAGAGAAGAGGGAAATTGCTTTTATCAGTGTACTCCGTGTGTCAGATATTATAATAAACACTTTATATGCACCATATTACAATAACCCTGTGAGTTAGTTTTATTGTCCTCATTTTTAATTTTTTTGCTGAGGAAAATTCACCCTGAGCTAACATCTGTTGCCAATCTTCTTCTTTTTGCTGAAGAAGATTTGCCCTGAGCTAATATATGCTGCCAGTCTTCCTCTATTTTTTGTATGTGATCCACTGCCACTATATGGCCACTGATAGATAAATGGTGTCGGTCTGTGCCTGGGAACTGAACCTCGGTAGTCAAAGAGGAGTGCACCAAACTTAACCAGTAGGCCACTTGGGCTGGCCTGTCCCTATTTTTTCAATGAGCTGGTGAGCATCAATGAATTGCCCATGGTTAAGGAACACATAAATGAAAACCTCAGAATACGACATAGTCTGTTAGGTACGTATTGCCGCATTCTTCTATTCTCCTTTTTCTGTTTTCCACCCTGTGTAGCTAATATTCCAAACTGTATTCTGTACGGATTCCTGGCTTCCAGCTCCCTAGAGTATAGTTTTAGTTTAGGCCAATAATTACTCATCTTCTTTTTCCCACTGGGAGCTGCTATCATGCTTGATGGCTGGCCTTCTATGCCGTGCTATCTCCACTTTCGTCAGCTGCCTAGAAGCTGAATCTTCTGACGTACAACCTCCATATCCTCATCTACCCTCCCCCCACCAGTTACCCCTACATGTTTAGTCTCACATCAGTTCCTAAGCCAATACTAATTGAGGTAGAAAGTAGACCTTGGTGCAGTAAGTCTTGGAATTTAATTACTTTAACAAAATCTACTGATCTAGCCTCCAACATCTGGGCCCCCAAGTGTCTATTTCTGCCAACCAGATAATCCAATGTTTCTAGTATATGGCTTTGTATGCCTCTGTAGTTTTCATTTCATGGTATTCCTTTTGACAGCATTTGAAGACTTTTACTATCTTATAAATTAAATAAGGGAATATGGCTTGAGAGTTAAAATGTTAGGTTATAAGCCAGAGTGGAGATAACTAAAGTCATGGGAAAGGTAAAGAATGGTTCCATGCTAACAGGATTTGACTGTAACTTGGCTGTCCATATAAATTTATTTAAATAAAAGATTGTGTCTATCAAAATAAGGATAGAAATGTAGAAAAGGAGAGTTGAAGAAGATGAATTTTGACAATGCTAATACAAGAATAGTCAAGTGAATGTATACCCCTAAATACTCCTTTGAAACTCCAAAGCTTCCTTCCCAAGAAAGGCATCCCTTTTATGAGGAGAGAGGCGAGGAACTGCAGGTAATGAACATAGCATGTTCTGGATCCATTCACAACAAGAATATTTTATGGTGAAGTGGATGTGTTTTATGTTATCTTAGCCTAATGCCATTAAACAATTTCTATATCAAATCACCCCTGTACTGATTCCATGCTTACCTAGTTACTATCTAACTATGATTTGATTTTCCACTTAGTTCTTTCTATGGGCAAACATTAATTGGTCATTTAGATGATAAGTATCATTGGTGTCTATGACAGTGATTTTTCAAGATGACTTAATAAAGTGGTCCTTGAATATTATTTGATTTCTCTTAAAGCCAGACTGTAGCTGAACGCTTACTGTGGTCAGTACTGTAATGGTCTGCAGAGAGCGGCAGTTAGATATCTCATTGAATGTTTGCAAGTCAGGATTTATAGATCTTCCCCGTGTGTAGGTTTTGGGTGCATTTTAGTTAGGGTCTTTCAGTCTCTCATCACCTGTTTCTCTGACCACCATTGAGAAGGAGAGATTGCACATTTGTCGCAGAGGGCAGATCCTCTGCAGTGACTAACCTAACTGAGGCAGTTCCCAAGAAGGGCTATCCTGCACCTGGCAGCCAGCCTTCCCTTTATGGTACCAATTTCATCCTTCTGGATAGATTTTTAGTGTCTGCTCTAAGACCGGACTAGGTTTCTCTTTGCTTCCAACTGTGTAGTCAGTCTAGTTCCTTGGCTTATCATGTATCCAATCTCTTGCTCTGCCACAAACTCCAGCCATTTGGATGATACCCAGATGCCTAGAAAGAAAGCTTTGGCTTGACTGTAAATTGCTGATAAACCTGCTGAGTGCCTGGCTCGTGAACTGTGCTATAGCCTTTTCCTGTCCCCTTGGACTCCTGGCTGAGGGCCTTTCTTATAGACAAGAAAATGCACATGATGCCCCTGGCCACCCACTGTTTGATGACCATCTAGATCTGCCCCTCTGGTGTCCACTATTACTAGAAAGGTGAGCAGGCACTGATATTGACCTGTTCTGTGACTGAAGTTTCTATATCTTTTGAAAATTCTCCATGGACTGTCCTCACCAAAGCCAGAACCTATGGTTAGATTAGTTTTTACAACATTTTCTTCTCTTGGTTCCAGTTTTCTTTCTCTTTCTGATGGTCATATTACAGAGGGTCTTAAATGCTAGGCTGAAAAACAGGTAAATGTTTAAGTTGTGTCATATCAGCAGGGGAGGCTGTGCCCTCTGAAGATTAATAGTCCAGAGAGTACAGAATGAATTGAAAAGGGAGGACATTTTTAGATAGGGACCAGATAGTCTAAAACAGGTGTCTGACTCTTGCTTGTTTTTGTAAATAAAGTTTAATTGGAACATAACAACACTCATTCATTTGTGTATTTTCTATGGCAACTTTTGCTCTACCACAGAAGAGCTGAGTAGTTGCGACAGAGACTGGATAGTATGCAAAGCCTAACATATTTACTATCCGGCCCTTTGCAGAAAACTTATGCAGACTCCTGGTCTCCATGATGAGTATGGAGACCTGGACTAATTAAGGCGTTAGCAATAAGCATGAAAGAAGCAGTTATGAGAGACACTGAAGAGCTTTTATTGCAAGGTCCTGATAAATGTTTAAGAGGTTTTTATGCCCAAGTCTACCTCAGTATTACATTGAACTCTCTGCGTATTTTTGCCCTTATATGCTACAGGCAACACACTCCCCCAATTCCCCAAAGAAGAAACAAGAAAAGATAAACCTATTCTGGTTCTGCAATTTGTTAGAAAATAATAACTTATTACCTTTGAAACAATGATTATCTTTCACCTGAAACGCTATGATTTTGGCAACAAACAAGGTATCCAATAAACTCAATGGCAGGTAAAGCGGAATAATGTGAAATGATAAGCCAGAAGAAACGTTTTATGTATTTGCTGAAGTACAGCTTCAAGCAAAGTGGAAAGATTGTAGAATTCTGAGAAATAAGAGAAATGGATATGTCTGAATTCTCTAGAGTAAAAGAGAGAAAGCTAGAAAGATAAATAGATAAGTAGGCAGATGGATAAATAGGTAGATAGATAGATAGATAGATAGAATTTTATCATGTTAACTGAAGTTCTTCTCTATGCAATACAATCTATTTCTCTTTTTGCTGTAACCTTTTCCCTATTAATTCATTAAGATGTAATGTCTCAGGGGAGAGATTGCATTGAATATAGAGGACAAAATGTCAATACGTTGGCTTCTGAGTTCCAAAATAGACTCTTGAGACTCATAGCAGAGACATATTCCTGAAAACCAGGGCTTTTGACCTGTAAGGGTCAGGATATTGTATTTCTAAAAGGCTAAGCCAGAAGACGTCTAGTTGCTTCTGTAACTAAGAGTTTGGAAATATAATAGGAGCTTACCCCTAGACATTAGGTAAGGGTTGTCCAAGCTGGGGGAAGGAGGAGAACTGAAGAGGATGTGGCTTTATTTTAAAAATGTGTATTGAGAAGGTGTCACTCCCCTAAGGTCACCTAGAACTGGGCTGCAAGTAGGTAGAGCTCTAGAACCTCCAACTACACTTGGGGCAGGGAGTGCCGGATACAGAAGGTACTTATGTCTTTTTTTCAGAGACTGACTGGGGAGTTGATAAGCCTTGTAGAGAAGCCCTGTGTGCATAATCCCTAAGAAGTCAAGTAGCAATGGCCACAGAATTTACCTAGGCAGATAGGTTTCAGGCGGCTCCACAGAGTTTTAGGAGAGTAGCAACACGTCTTCCACATCCCTCAAACAGGGTATGGATATAGCTGAGAGGGAGCTGGAGAATCAAGAGTCCTTGTTGTTGGGAAGAGGAGGATGTAGAAGCCATGGGCTAATGAAAGGAGACTAGATGGCATATAGGATGTCTCATTAAAGACCAGCAAGAATAAATGCAAACACAAATGTGGTTGAACAAATGATATGTGAGAGAACCCACATCCCCCACAGGGTGGTACTGCTTGAGCTGAACCAAACCTGTATGTAATTCTAAAGATTAAGGAGAGGGGAGAAAATCTAATTGACTGAAAAATTGTAATTTGTCCGAGAAAATACTGCATTGACTCTAAAAACTGATGGAATAAGTTTACAGTGAATTGAAGAAGAGGAAGTTCTTGCCAGCAGACAAAATTATTATGTTATATAAGAAATAGGATTTTAAAAATACACACCAGAGATTTTATACTCAATATTTGTACTCACCATTTGTATATCAAGAGAAGGTTCAAAAGTTGTTTGCCTTTAGGTAATAGAATGATAATTTCTTTTTGTATATATTATGTTATACTCAATAAATTTTTACAATAGATACTTATTATTTTAATAAATATGAGCACTGATATATCTCAGAAGTAACGGGTAGGCTTTAAAGCCAAAAAAAAAAAAAAGTGTGCACAGATTGTACAAAAGGAATTTTGGTCATGTCTACACACATAGACATGACTCTCATTTGTGGCTACATTCTGGAAAAGTAATAGTGTCTTTGTTTCTTTGAGTGCACACACATGAAGTTGCCCCTTTCAATCCAGTAGGATAATGGGGGTACCCTGAGAGTATACATGGGGATACAGCAGCCTGGAGGAGGAAAGCTGGTATCACAAAAGCGTGTTTGTGGGCCGCCTGGTGGCACAGCGGTTAAGTTTGCATGTTCCATTTCAGTGGCCCGGGGTTCACCGGTTTAGATCCCGCCTGCGGACACGGCACCGCTTGGCAAGCCATGCTGTGGTAGGCGTCCCACATATAAAGTAGAGGAAGATGGTTACGGATGTTAGCTCAGGGCCTGTCTTCCTCAGCAAAAAGAGGAGGATTGGCAGCAGATCTTAGCTCAGGTTTAATCTTCCTAAAAAAAAAAAGCATGTTTGTTATTGCTACTATTTGCTCATGCAAGTTGACTAACGACAGAGAGAGAGAGAAAGTGGGGGTATGACACAATGAGCTTAAGAGGTAAATTACGCAAGTTCTTCCCTCTCCCCTGAGAGCTGTTGCTGTCATAGAGGACACCTTGACACACCAAATCAATTGCCCTGATGAATCATCTCATTGCTTGTCTTTTTTTTTTTTTTGAGGAAGATTAGCCCTGAGCTAACATCTGCCACCAATCCTCCTCTTTTTGCTGAGGAAGACTGGCCCTGAGCTACCATCTGTGCCCCTCTTCCTCTACTTTGCATGTGGGACGCCTACTACAGCATGGTTTGCCAAGCAGTGCATAGGTCTGCACCCGGGATCCAAACCCCGCCGAAGTGGAAACTGCGGTGCCACAGGGCTGGCCCCTCATTGCTTGTCTTTTTAGTGTCAAAAGCAGCTATGAACAAGACCAAAATCTCACTTTAACATTTTGCAGAAGATTCATACGTTTAATATTCTCATTAAAAAATGAAGAGAACCTTGAAACTGAGCTAGAGTTCCTTTTTATGGCTCAATAGGGAACTGTTTTCCCAATAAGCATTAAATGCTTTTATCGATATTAATTTTCTAGGTTATTGATGATGATGTGAAAAATTTATTATTACAATGAGTAAAAATATCTTAAGGACAAATTTTTTTGACATAGGGGCTGAAGGGAAACTGTTTTTATATAGAACTCTTGGCAGCACATTTAGAATGCTGTTTACTAAAATTTAATTCTGCTATTTTTAAGTTGATTTAATAATATCTTTATTCGAATAATTTAGTGACAAATAATGACATGTAACGTGTTTTATGCTAATTTATTAAAAATCAAAATCAAGTGTGTATGTGTCAAGGGGCACCAGATAATTCATTGGCATATATTTGTAAATATCCTGGGAAGTAGAAAGGTTTATTCCTGTTGAAAAATAGGAGACCCAAGAAATACATAAATCAGTTATCACAGAACTAAATGAAAAGAAGCTGGCATCGAGATGTTTTTCTTTCTTCTACTCAGATGCATATTTCAGGTATAATTATTACCCAAAGGGGCTACATTGCATGGCTGATTTAGGATAGCTAAGCAAAAAAGAATTTTATACTTCCAAATTCAGTAGGAATAGGCAATGACAATTTATGTCTTTACTGCCAAAGAAACAAGGAGCTTTAGGAAGAAAATTAAATGTAACGATAGTTTAAAATTTTTCACTATTACTAATAAAATTGTCAAAATTGAAAACTAAGACTGTATATAATGGAACTTGCCTTAACTTTAGCAGTAAAATGCATAAAACTGGAGTTGGTAATTCATTTCTGCCTTAACAAACTCATTGCTTCTCTTTTAGTCAAAATGTTTTTGCTTTTCTTTTCCCCTATATTCCTAGATTTTCTATCTGATTTGCCATAGGTTGAATCTTACTGACAGGTGTATGTATACAAATACAAACACCAGTGACAACCCATTAAATAAACTCTTTGGAGGGGCCAGTCTGGTGCTGTAGTGGTTAAGTTCGCATGCTCTGCTTCCGCATCCTAGAGTTTGCCAGTTCGGATTCTAGGTGCGGACCTACGTATCACTCATCAAGCCACACTGTGGCAGTGTCCCACATACAAAATAGAGGAAGATGGGCACAGATGTTAGCTCAGCAACAGTCTTCCTCAAGCAAAAAGAGGAAGATCGGCAACAGATGTTAGCTCAGGGCCAATCTTCCTCACACACACATACACACAAACTCTTTGGAAATACAATATTTGGCTATGCTTATCAATAGTGTTTATTGAACAGTTCTGTACCTAACATTTTGCTGTGAGTTATGAAATAAGAATTTTTACATTTTCCGCATCTAATCACTTGATACTCAAAATACTCTGTCAGTTAGGAAATTGGGTGTCATTCCCATTTGATAGATGAGGAAACTGGGGCCCAGAGTTTTATACCTAATTGGTGTTATAGCCAGGACAAGGGATTATCTTTTCTTTCAAGGAGAAAAGAAATTTAAGGGAGGACTGATGCTTACTTAAAGCTGAAGAGCAAATTATAAAACCACATCCTAGCAAGTTATAAAGGTAGAAGAGTAAAATTATTCTGCGTGCCTTTTGGTCAAGTGTATCGTTAAAATATGTTTCCAGATATTCTTGGTTCATCAAATCATGAATGGGTGGAGAAGCTTTGCCAGGTTAGCTTCTGAGAAGTTGAAAAGTTCCAGGCTTGAAGATCTGCTCCGTTTGTCATCTTTAAGCATGTAGACGGATCTCACCCCTGCTTAAAAAAAAACTTGGCACTGAAAAGAATGATTTATTATATTTGAGTGCTTCCTTTGAGACACAATTCGAGTGCTATTTCAAGGGCATCTACCTTCTCATTCATCAAGCATTTATTAAGCATCTATAATATAGCTGCAATAGACCAGAAATTGTGTCAGAACCTTGGGATAGAACACAGCCTAATAGAAAAGCAATCAATGCATTCATAGTACTTAAAAGTGAGGAAGATCGATATTATACGAACAAATTGTTGAATTAATACATAATTAGAAAGTATACCTTTAATTGAAGAAAACAAAAGAGTGTGATGATTTAGGCAGCTCACTTAGATTCAGAATCAGTAAAGGCTCCCCTGAGAAAGTGATATTAAATTTAAGACCTGAAGGAAAATTAGGAATTAGGCTAAGTGGGGAAAAGAATTCCCAGGTAGAACAGGAGATGAGGCTGGAGATATAGGCAGCACTATGTTGCTGACAAATTTGATTTTCCTTCCTTGGGAACGTATAGCAGAATTTTACATGGGCAGTTACAAGGTTAAATTATCATTTGTAGTTAATTCAACTGCCGGAAGGAAAATGCATTGAAGGGAAATAAAAAAAGACGCATGGAGTCTAAATCAGAGATTATGGTGGACTGAGCCATGGTTGGGGAGATAGAGATATGAACCTATTTGACATACATCTATCTCACCAAAAAGAGAGCACTGCATGGACAAATACTAATTATCGTTATTTGGCCAAGCTTATATTTTTGTTAATATGTACCAATATTTTAGAATAAAATCTATAACCTGAAATATTAGTGGAATACTATTATTTCTATAACTTTGCACATCTGATGCCAAATTTAGGGAAAGAAGTTGAAAAGAAAATGCCAAAAAGCATGAACTGTTTGAAAACCCTGGGTGTCTGGCTTAGTGTTCAAAAGAAGTGAATCCCAGACTTGCTCAGTTTTGAAGCCTCACAATAATTAAATACCTAAAAAAACAAAAGTGTAAGCCCACTCTGCCGGAATTCAGGAAGTCCAGTCTTTTACATTTTATTCCCCAGGTGTTTTCTTAGAATCCCCAGGGAAAACCGACATGTTTCTCAAATCTGTCCTGGTGGCCACCTGCCACTTTAGGCAACCAAGGGTTTCTAGACCACAGCAGGGACTATGTGCCTGTCATCACTTGTGGTCTTGCGACTGGATTCTCTCAACAGGCTGTAACTCCTTTCCCATCTCCTCCCTACTGATTACGTTCTGTGGTCTCAGATTCCCCATGGTGATAAGTGAATCTATAATCCTTAAGAAGAGTTTTCTGAAGGCTTGAGGATAAGAGAAGAGATCTGCAATTCAGAAAGAACAAAGATGGAAACTGTAAATAGCCCTTCTCAGTCCACCACCCAAGCTTCCCCAGCAGGGACCACCCTTTCTCTCCAGCCCGTGGTCTGCAGCCTGGGTACCTGCAGGTGCAGAAGTCTTTTTGCTTCCAGAGTGACTCTCCTCCAACTATTACTCTCTTGCCAGGAGTCCACTTCCAGCCATCAGAGGGAAATGCGTGTTTCTAAGTGAAAAACACCTGCAGGCATACAACTCCATCCCCAGAGAAGGCCATCTTACTGTTATTTTGCAGAGGGCTTTAGCCTCTTGATCTTGAGTCTGTACATCATGGGGTGAGATTTGTGCTCAACATTTGCCAAGGCAAAAAAATCATTAAGTTGTTACCCCCTGAACAAAACAATAGTTGCCTTCCCGCATGGTTTCAACTTTTAGAGAAACAGACAGCTTGTCACAGTGTCAAAAATGCTTGGGTCTGATTCCTAGGGCCGCCATAACAAAGCACCACAAACTGGGTGGCTGAAACAACAGAAGTTGATTGTCTCACAATTCAGGACACAATGAATGAAATTCTAGAAGTCTGAGATCGAGGTGTTGGCAGGGTTGGTTCTTTCTGAGGACCGTGAAGAAGAATCTGTTCCATTTCTCTTCCCATGCTTCTGGTGGTTTGTGGGCAATCTTAGGCTTTCTTTGCTTGTGGAAGCATCATCCCATCTCTGCCTTTATCTTTGCATGGCGCTTTTCCTGGTGCCTTCACAGTGTCTTCCCTCTATGCGTGTCTCTGTGTCTATATTTCCCCTTTTTATAAGGACACCAGTCATAGTGGATTAGGGGCCACCCTGTTCTTGTAAGACTTCATCCTAGCTCAACTAATTACATCTGCACCCATCCTATTTTAAGTAAGTTCACATTCTGAGGTACTAGGGTTTGGGACCTGAAAATATGAATTTTTTTGAGGGGACACCATTCAACTCATAACAGTTTCTTAGTGCAACCAGAGCACCTAGGGGAGGAGATATTTCGAATCATGTCACTTTACACAATGATTTGATTAACACCTCACCAGGAACTGAGCCTTTAGTTGCTTGGACTAAAGGGAAGGGGAACCTGGGGGAACCTGCTTCCCCTACTCCTTAATGAAGGAATCTTAAACCAACTCTTTTGTTGGTTTAAGTTCTAAACAGTGGCCAAGGTTATGGTTGAGTTTTAATAACATATGCATGGCTTCAAATTAGTACATTTTAAAATTACTTATCACTGAATAAATATTATATTCTCTATGGGAGGTAATTCAGAGAACTCCAAATTATGCATTTGGCTCCTAACACACAGACATTGGCTACATGCACTTGTTTGAAGAATAAATTTGTAAAGGAAGAATAAAATTCACAATCCTTCAAGCTTGCTTGGGGAGCAGTTTCCCAACTCCTGAGGAGCTAGATCTTCTTGCATTTAAGTACACAGTACATATGAAATGAACAGGAGAGCACAGCGATTGTAAATTGGAAGAAACAGAACGTGATGAATTTTCCAGTGAAGCTATTTTAGCGGAAATTTTTTGACTGCAGAAAGATTTGAGAGCTGCTAGAATCAATTCTGAAGCAAAAAAGACATGGGCAGTATTACACCTTCTGGAATTTATTGTAAAATGCTATTTCTATAAACATCTGCAAAACTTAGTTGTATACTTAAGATTTTCCTCATATGTATATCTGTTTGTTCATTTGAAAGAACATTTTGAAATTAAAATTGATATAAATAGATTTGGTTAACTATGAACAACTATAGATTGACTAAGGCTGTCCTGTCTATGAATGTGATTATGTGAAGAGAAAATGGTTTTGAAGATGTCATTTACTAATTTGTAAACGTTAAGTTCTGTTACCGTTTTTATTCATTACTGTAAGACAATATGTAGGTTTATGTTTTATTTTCATTTATGAGTATTACTCCATTACTTATTTTCCCTTTTAGTATTGTAATATTTATTTGTTTTTAATCAATTAGTTTATTTTGTACAGGAACAATTTTATGACAAAGTTAATAAAAGGAAATTTTCAATATCTGTGATTTTTTTCCTGGTCATTATTGTAATTTGCTTCTTTTCATGATTATTACTAAAAATAATTTCGTTGCATAGAAGAGAGGGTGTTAAAAAGTGCTCTGTTCCAGGTTTTAAATATGCCAGGTGTAACTGGTTCTAGGTAGTAGTCCTCTCTGGACAAAACCCTTCCCCATTGTCAGCATGTCCAGTCATCATCTCAGAGAGGAGCCTCTACTGCGTCTGTACTATTTGTACCTGTCCTGGGGCCTGCCCTCACCCTTGGTTTAGAGGATGTAGAGATACTCTGCAGTGTGCCTTCTACTAACTTCCCAGGCATGTTAGTTGGCCAATGATGCCTCCTTCGAGTCATCCCAAACGTATCAAAGTCTCTGGTATATAGATGGCATTCTTCCTGGTTTCCAGTGCTATTGCACATTTCTACCACCCTTCTCCCAATTTTATGTTTTGAAGGTTGGTCCCATGGCATTACCTTTTCCAATGTCTTATCTGGAAGTCAAATACTGATCATTAACAACAAAAAAGAGGGGATAGGGAGGCAGCAAAAGACTATTTCCAATGTAAGATGTGACCAGGTAACTCAATATGTTTTTCTTGGACAAAGGTGGGTGGGCAAAGGGGAGTGCCCTTCCGAGGGATAAAGACAAGGTAGCACATCCTCTGCAATGACGCTTAAGTCTCTTGTGTTATTTCTACCTCTGGTAATGAGAATTCTGGCTTTAAAATGAGTGGTTGGAAAGCATTTTCTTTCATGAAATACGCACAGAATTTTAGAGCTAAAGCTTGCAGTCTAAGCTCTTCATTTTAAAGATGAAAAATTAAATTCCAGAGGAACTAAGTCACTTGAGTTAACTTCACAAGGTAGTTAGTAGCAGAATTGGAACCAGAGCTCGGATCTACTTACTGCAAATTAAGCATATTTTCGAATAGAGATATTGTTGTGCTGGTTTTGACATCGCTCTTAACCTTTCTCGACAATTCCCGCCTCCTGGTTGTTGAGAGGATTAAGTATGATAATATATATTAAAAATATGCCTTACCTTCTTAAAGCTCTAAAAAACCTGACAGCCTTACCGTTATCCTAATAATGCTCCACATGATAGAGGTTTCAAAAGGTACATAAATTGTGACTTTTCTTTCATTTCTGTATGGAATACAACTTTTTTTTTTCTTTTAGAGTGATATTGACATACTTCTGCTCCAATGAACTAATGTTCCTACTCAAATGACTTCTTTGGCAGGAATAAAAATTAACACGTTAATGTAAAAAAAGACACTGGAAGAGATTAACATGGGGAATGACAGTATGTCTGAAAAGATATCAAGAATCAAATGCCAGTGCCTCATTTTTATTTTAAAAGAAAGCTGGAGCATCTATATAATAACCTTAAATATACAAGCAATTGTCCATGATCATGATCATAACCTCTCTCCTTCTTCCTTCCACTTATGTACTTGATGATTTGCTAGTATTTTGATTGGTTTCTGCTTAATTCATTCCTTTCTTCCCTCAAAGAAATATTTGTGGAAACACTATTATGTGCCTACTCTATGGGTACAACAATGAAATAGATATAGGCACAGTCTAGAGAGAGAGAAAGAAGTAATTAAACTAAATTATGCAAAGCATTAGGTCAGCAGAACTAAGGTGTTGGAGAAGCAATGAAAATAAAATTTAGTGAAATTTAGTACATTCAGATCTGCTGAAAAGTAGCCATTCTGTTAAAAGTATTTGTTGGGAGATTCAAGCGAAATCAAAAGTTTAAAAGTCATTTTTGATGTCAAGCAACACAAAGTTTTTAGCCTATCCTGACTGAGCATAATTGGGAGATGGCTACTTTTTGAACGCATTTGAAATTTCTTCTCTGAGTGATTCTTCACTTTGTGAACATGATTCTGCTTTCTTGGATTTGAGATATATTGAATAAGGAGCTGAATTCTTAATATGTTAGGATTTGAAGGCTCATAAAACATTTTCTACTACGAAAATATCTATTGAAATTGAGAGGCTTGGGTTGGAATCTTTGGATATATCAGCAATATGATCAATGGCCAACAGTGACATGAGATGCAAAGACAGTCAATAGGTGGAGATTTGGAAATAAGGAAACTACAAATGCATTGCAGATAGGCAGATTAGAGACAGGTGGTAGAAAGCATTTTTTTTTTTATTGAGGTTATGATAGTTTACAACATTATGAAATTTCAGTCGTACATTATTGTCAGTCACCTTATAGGTGTGTCCCTTCACCCTTTGTGCCCACCCCTCACCTCCCTTCCCCCTGGTAACCACTAAATAGTTCTTTTTGTCCATGTGTTTGTTTATCTTCCACATATGAGTGAAATCATACAGTGTTTGTCTTTTTCTATCTAGCTCACTTCGCTTAACATAATACCTTCAAGTTCCATCCATGTTTTTGTGAATGGGACGATTTTGTCATTTTTTATGGCTGAGTAGTATTCCGTTGTATATATACACCATACCGTCTTTATCCAGTCATCAGTTGGTGGTCATTAGGTTGCTTCCTATCTTTGCTATTGTGAATAATGCTGCAATGATCATGGGGGTGCATAAATCTCTTTGGATTGCTGATTTCAAGTTCTTGGTATAGATACCCAGTAGTGGGATAGCTGGGTCATATGATATTTGTATTTTTAGTTTTTTGAGAAATATCCATACTATTTTCCATAGCAGCTGAACCAGTGTGCATTCCCACCAGCAGTGTATGAGGGTTCCCTTTTCTCCACAACCTCTCCAACATTTGTTATTTTTTGTTGTAGTTATTATGGCCATTCTAACAGGTGTAATGTGATATCTCAGTGTAGTTTTGATTTGCATTTCCTTGATGTTCAGTGATGTTTAGCATGTTTTCATGTGCCTATTGGCCATCTCTATATATTCCTTGGAAAAGTGTCTCTTCATATCCTCTACCCACTTTTTGATCAGGTTACTTGATTTTTGTTGTTGAGTTGTTCTTTATATATTATGGAAATTAACCCTTTGTTGGATATATGATTTGCAAATATTTTTTCCCAGTTGGTGGGTTGTCTTTTTGTTTCAATCCTGATTTCCTTGCCTGGTAGAAGCTCTTAAGTCTGATGAAGTTCCACTTGTTTTTTTTTAGAAAGCATTTTTATAAGGAATTGTTTTATTAAAATGTGATTTTGACTGACATGCTAAACTTGTTCACTGTTCCTAGAGATAGTACATAAAATATCTTTCCAGCTGGTTAAGAAATAAGAAAAGTAAATAATAAGTGTTATTATTCTCAATTGTAAGAATGAGGTCCAGAGGGGAATGTGTAATACTCAATTATGAACTCATCAAAAGGGCATAATGTGGTGATGAACAGATAATTCCTTTCTGTGGGTGAATTCCTGTAATAAATTCTGAGGACATACAACCTTAACATAGCTGAGTAAGAAATACCAAAAAGTAACCAAGAATAAAAATTAACAGAGAAGAATTAGAAATGCAACAGAATAAACATAGGAGAGGGAGGGATGAGTGAAGCTAAGGAAAGAGAAATGAGTGCTCGAAGACTATCATATGTTCCTATCGTGTACAAGACCTATGAGCAAAGTCAGCAATGAAGACAACATGAACACTGAGAGGCTGGAGAATATTTTATTTCCTATGGACAAGGGAAATATAATGAACATGTTATTCATTTTTTAAAGATTCAACTGATATAACTACAGACTCCTAGAAATGAGTAAGATTTTTCCCTAAATGAAAATGAAAATTTTGAAGTAAATTGGATAATGTCAATATATATTCAAGGATTTAGGCTACAGATTGAATCCTTGAGTCTGTCATAAACCGAAGCAATATAGCAGAAGATAAGTGAGATTGAATTTACCATAGAACCTCAAATCCTATTATTTTGAGGTCTGTACGCAGGCATAAGAAATAAAATTTATTTGCCTGTTAAGGAGCTTTATCAGATACTTTGCGGCCTCCTCAGTGATGGATGGGGAAGAAGTTCAGAGAAAAAGTGAGGAGAGTGTTTTCTATGCTCTTCACAGTCTGATTGTCTGATTTCACTCTCCCATTTCTGATACACATAAACACACACATATCTATAAACTTCATTTTTCTCTTCCTACAGAACTATACAGCCCTATCACTTTGCTAGATATAAAATGAAGACTATCACTCCAACAGATTTTACACAAATATTTAAAAGTACAGAGGACATATGAAAATAATTATAAGTGACAATGTATGCCAGTCACTTCCAAGTTCATGTATGTGTATTAAATTATGTCATCTTCACAACAATCTGTGAAGAAGGTGCTATTTTCAGATGAAGAAAGAGAAATATAAAGAGAGGGAGGAGCTTGTTAAATTTCACATAACTGGGTGTATGTGGGACCAGATGCAAACCCAAGCCATCTGATTTCAAATCATGTCACCATAATGCCTCTCTTACATGGGTAAAAACTGAATGACATATTTTTTCCTAGTTTTATTGAGATGTAATTGACACACATCATTGCATTAGTCCAAGTTGTACCACATAATGATTTGATACATGTATATATTGCGAGACGTTTACCACAATAAGTTTAGTTAACATCCATCACCTCGCATAGTTATAATATTTTTTCTTGTGATGAGAACTTGTAAGATCTACTTTCTCAGCAACATTTAAATATACAATATAGTATTGTTAACTATAATCACCATGCTGTACGCTGCATTCCCAGAACTTATTTATCTCATAACTGGAAGTTTGTATCTTTTGACTCATTTTTCCTACCTCCCATCCCCCACCTCTGGCAACCATCAATATGTTCTCTGTAACCATGAGTTTAGTTTTTTGTATTCCACATATAAGTGAGATCATACAGTATTTGTCTTTCTCTATCTGAGTTATTTCACGTAGTATAATGCCCTCAAGTTTCATCAATGCTCTTGCAAATGGCAGGATTTCCTTCTTTTATATGGCTGAATAATACTGAATGAAATATTGAAGAAAACTTTTCTACATATATTTATCCATTAGTTTCAAATATGGAACAATGTAGAATTCCTTTTAATCTTGTTATTTGAAAACAACCTAATCCTCTCTGCTAATTCAGTGCCTAGCTTTTTTTCTCCCATCTCTTACACCATTTCTTTATCTCTTTTTAAACCTGAAAATTTCTCATCTATTTTAGGCATTCACCAAAGAGAGTTCATGGAAATTTCTATTCTGTGGGTAGCCAATCTTTGTCAGCTGGAATCAGGTTGCTTAGTTAGAATTATTGAAGAGGTGTTACACACAGCGTTTATTCTTTCATGTAAACAACAACAAAGTTTAAAGGAGATAGTCTGCAGAAAGCAAACAATCATTAGAGACGCAGTATCTTTCTCTCTTTTTACTCTCCTTGACTTTCACTTTCAAGATACTTGTGCTGTGTAAGATTGCTGCGGGAATTCCATCTGCATCACTGGGGTCGAAAAAAGGAGAGAGAGAGGAGAAAGTAGAAAGAAGAAGAAGACGAAGAAGACGACAACGAAGACGAAGACGAAGAAGAAGAAGTAGAAGAATACGCTGCAACAACAGCATTATTTCCTATTTAAAGAACCGCCCAACATAACCCACAGGACACTTCCCCTTCTCAGTGACCAGGAATTAGTCACAGGGCCACATCTAATTGCAACAAAATCTGGGAAATACAGTCTTCTAACTGGAGACATTGTTACCTTGAATAAAACTGGAGTCTGTCACTAAGGTGGATGATGAGAATGAAGTTGGTAGAAAGAACTAACGGACTTAATAGCCTCTGCCATTGTGTCATAAAGCAATTTATGGGACTCCAGAGTGCTATGAAAGAGGGCTGGGAGTCAAAGCCCAGTTCGGAAATCCACTCTAAACCTAAATGTGTAATGGGAGGCAACCCTGGGCTAGGGAACTGGATTAAGTTTATTTGTACTCATTTATAATGGATTCACTTTTTTAATTGTTGAGAGTCAACCTCTACCTAAAGGGGCTTCTTAGAGGTTGGATTTACATGGCAATAGTTACTTTAAAATTCTTCTAGGGATGGAAGAAAGTCCCAACTTAATTATTCTAAGTCGGCTTTCCCTGAAATCAATCAGACATGGACTCAGCCCTCCCCTTTCTGCTCCTTAGAATATAACACAATGGCTTAGAGGCAAGGAAAGGACCTCCCTTCCTCTCCTTTTTTTCTTTGTCTTAAATCACCATCTCTGAGTTCCAAAGTACAGTAGAGATACACGCCAAAGAAATCTTTAGATAATTACATTCTATTCTTTTCATCTCATTTCAAATTATAGGAATGAAACTACCACCAGATAAGGACATTTTCATAAACACTTTACTTCTATGTTCCAGTAGATGTTGATGAGAGAACATATGTACACACAGCCATAGTCACAAACATTTATAACCTACAGCCACGATAAAATCTCATCTGTTCTATAAAGAAAGGCTCTGTTCCCAGTGCCATTTGCCAGCAGACGCTGATCACTTGACAGTTACATTTAAGGGCAGCAGGCTCTTGACTCTGAATTCTATGCACTAAACACCTGTTCCCTGTCAGATACTGCAGCTCACATTTTTCTAAGACACCTAGTTATTTTGTTGGGACAGTTCCTTGCCCCATGAACCCATAAAGAATAGTCCCGGGTTTGCCTGAGATTTCAACAGACTCCAAGTCGAAAGCAGAGCCCTGCAAGGCTCTTGCCATGTGAAGACTCACAGGAAGGGCCAGGTTTACCAACAGATAGAATATCTTTAGCTGCCTCACTCCCAGGCCTTCTGGGGGTCATAGGTCAGCATCATCTGATACTATTGTTGGCATATTATTGTGACATTGCACCTGGCTTTCAGATTCTTTCAAAAAACAAGAGTAAACATCTGTTTAGAAAAGTTATCCATACTTATTGTAGTAAGATAGAAATGTATAAAAAAAATCACAAATTAAAAAATATAGATTATCAGGAACCACCAGCAGTAAAGTTAGCCAGTCATAGTTACATAGATGTCGGTAGAAGACATGAGACTCCTAGGTTAGAGATAAAGGACAGTTTATGACAGCAGTAGAGGATCAGTGTGTTTTGAATCAGTTCCTGAGCCCTAATTCCCACATCTGTATAGCAGCATCTGTATAACATTTTCCTGTTAATGAATAATAACAGGCATTCACTGATTTGTCCATCAGTTTATTCACCCATTCAACAAATATTTTTCAACTTTCCTTTCTTCTCCCCTCTTTCCTTCCTTCCTTCTTCAATTCTAGGTGTTTCCATCAAGCTCTTGTTCCTATAATTGAGATTTTTCAGGGAGCTTAATAGAGAACAGTTCTTTCCTATCCCCTCAAGTTTAGAACCAAAGGAGAGGTAACCATAGGAATCAGGCACATGAGCACCAAGTCATCCACTTCATTACTGATAAAGACCTCTGAAGAATGTGCCTTAAGATATGCTCACACTTTGTCTCAGAATTAAATTTACTCACCCAGTCATAGTCTGTGCTAGACAACCATAGGCTTTTCCAGCAGAGGTTTGCCATAGGAAAATTAAGGCACAGAAGAATGGAGACAGTGTGCTTCCTGGGGTCAAGCTGATGTCCATGGGGATGAGCTTCTAAACTCCTTAATCAGAAGAGATGTTACGGAAAGGCCTGGAATGATTCATTTTGGAAGTTCTTCCATGTGGACATGTAAGAGGAGGGAATTGAATGTTCTACTCTGATGCCCATGAGTTATGAAAGCAGGGAAGAATTTTAGACATCTCTTTAACCAATCTTCTCTTTTAATGGAAGAGAAAAAGAGGGAGAATAAACTGCCCAAGAACTCAGTGAGGAAGAGGCAAAACCACGGTTAGATGCCAGTTTTTGTGGAAGTCAGTACCATGATATTCTGTAAAGTATTTGGCAATCTGGCAAAAATGAATCTGCATTTTAAAAGAATAGTCAAGATTCAGGCTTAGCAAAATTTTTGTTCTTTTTATTTCCCACCACTCAGGTAGTTTTAAAAATTAATTATGACTATTTTTTACACTTATGATTTACATTTAAAGTAGAATAATGTTTTCTTTAATCCCTATCTAGTTTTTCAGAGAAGAAGAAATTTAATTTACAAGGAATTTACAGGTGTATTATTTCAGAATACAATGCTTTAAGATTAATATAGACGATCTTGGCCTGAGAAGAGAGAATGGAGGCTGAATCTCCAGGGCTAAATTCTACAGCTACAATCATTTTGATGAACTGACTCACTATTATTTATACTTTGGTGGAGGAAGCTTAGAAAAGGGGGAAGTATGCAGGCAGCATCCTAGGATAACAGCTTTGAAGAATTCACAGTATAGTGGAGAAATTGGCTAAACCACTATAATTTTTATTTAATGACTTTGCTCTGCACTAGGAGGAGAAAGGCAGTTTCTCAAAAGTTCTTTGTTAGGAGAGGAGGAGGGTGTGGCGCAGTAAAAATATGGCAGAGGGAATGCTTATTGTTTATGGTTGCTTGTTATTTCATAGATTTCCTGCACAAAGTCGCAAATGCACGTGCGTGCGAAAAATCGCAAAAGAAGGGGAAGAGCGAGCGATCATCTTGGGATTATCCTATAAAACAGAAACTGGATAAGAGAAGAAAATAACTGGCAATCAAATCCCTGAGTGACTCCACATTGCCTTTAATTCTCCTCTAATCAAAGGGCAGCACGCGGTTGTGAGAGATGGCCAGAGCGGGGAGAGATTATGCAGAGAGTGACTTCATTCAGAGAAATCTTGGCACGATTCCTAACCTCTTAGCCTGAGGGAGCATTTCTAAATTTTATTTGTGTTCTTCACCTGAGAGAATTGATGCCTTCAAGAGCGCACAAGACAGAGGCTAAACAGACATGCAATAAAATTATCCTCCTTGGATGGGTCAGGAGCTGCCTGATAACTTAGTGTACGCCTACATCAATCCAGGAGCAGCAAGGAGCATCCGCAGTCAAGGACAGCTGAAGGTGGCAGAGCTTACAGTGGCAGATCTTCTTAAACAAAGATACAGAAGGCAGACTCAAAAAAGAAGCCAGATATGGAACTATTAATAATGATGGCTGTTTATCATTCTGTGCTGTTTGCAACATTCACGACATTTATTTAAGCTGTTTTCTTAAATAAAAAGCAATGAAGATGTGGGATCAAATTTCACTGACTACCCTCAGAGGAAGCCTTGTTTCGCCTATGCTTTTGTAAAGATCACAAGTGGATTTCTTTGTTTTTCCTTTTTTTTGAAAGAGTACATTCAGGCTGATCAGTGAGTTCTTGCATCTGGGTAAAGGGATAAGCAAATATTAAATTTGGTGTTACCATTTTCATTATTACTTGTTTTAGAAATTCAGGTTTATAAAATGTATTCTAGCAGAGTTTTAAGGAAATCAGGCTATCTTGTGGTCATCAGAATTTATGGAACTCTGTCCAATACCCTCTACTGGATTAGATTTTAGCTCTGCAAACAGTCTTATCGCTTAAGAACTGGACCTGAAATTAAATTATAAATTGATACTATCAATAGCAAAAATGTTATCTTGAGCCTGGAAGGCCAGAAGGCTGATTGAATCTCATTCATCACAGATGTACTTTGCTAGTGATGGCTATGCTTGGGTGTGAGGGTGTGTTTGTGTGTTATAACCAGCGGGCTGGTTAGCTGAGCTGGTTAGCACACAGTGCTAATGTGAGTAGTAAGAAAAGCTCTATGGCTCCATAAGCCAGTTAACTCTACTTTGTTTAGTGATGATTGATGGTGATTCAGACCCTATACGGCAGTCTCATATCCTACTGATGATCCCAATAATAGAACCAACTTTATGAATGAAAACTTAAAGCTATTTTTTTTCTTTTTATATTCAAGGAGATATAAAGAGTCAAATGGATAAGCTAGGCAATGCACTTATAGCCCTTTTTTGAGAATTCATGGAGAATTTGCCATGCTCACTGTCATCTTCTTAGAGATTTCTACACATAGGCTGTATAGAAACTATGCGTTGTTCCATTTGACCCAGAAACACTGGCATTCTTGAACTAGATGTGGAGTGAGTGTCAACTAAAACCCAACCATTTATAGACTAGTCAGTGGCCTTAATGAGGGGGCCTACCATGAGAGCTGGACCCAAAAATTAAGTAGCAAATCTGATAAGATCCTCTCTTTTAGGAGGTTTTAAATATAAAATACACAGAGAGGACACAAACACATGTGTGATGCAGAAAGGGAGCTTGATACAGAGAGAAGGTAGCAAGGAGAAGTGATAATCCAGTAGAAATTATGAGGTAACAGATGTTGTGAACAAGCAAGAATTGTGTGGCAGATTGCAGAGCCTAGAATATTTCATCAGCAGCAGCCGAGCACAGGAAGTAGCGACAGAGAGCAGCAGAATATCCATACTGAGCAGTGCATAAAAGAAGCCTTTCTTTCACTGGGGGCATAAAATGATAGCAAGGTCTTTACAGCCATGCGATATACTGAACGGCATTTCTCTTCACCATGAAGCCCAACTTTGTTATTGTGGAAGGATTCTGAAAGTTATTCTAGTCTCTTGGAAGCCTGGCTATGCAGCTGCTTCTAATCTCTCTTACTTCCTTGTGCATCCTTTATAATAAATCTCTATTACTTGAGGTAATCTGAGGGTGGCTTTGCACTTGCTACCTGAAAGGTTTAAACTAGCAAACATTATTTGCATTAATGAAGATATTTTATTGCTTGGGAATTAGGTTTTAAATCCCTGATTCTTATTAAATTTCTACTAGTCAAGCAGTGTTACTGGCCTGTACCCACCTTTTGGGGTGCTATTCAACAATTGAGAAACAACAAACATCAAAGTCCTCAAATAAATTCAAAATATTATGAAAAAAATTCCATTCAAATTGTCATACATATTAAGTGAAAGTCTTTCACTGCTTTGGTGGGCATTACAAAATCATTCCTCTTGGCTTTGATTTTATATAACCAATAATATTTTGATAGTGGCTCTGAAGGTGGTATTTGGGAAAGATTTCATAAAGAAATATGACCACAGTCAAATTGTGCCGGGACAACCCATGTGTAGAAGTGCTTCAGCTACAGATTGCTACCTACTTTATTGATTATGACTCTCTATTTCTCCACTGGAAATGTATTGGAAACCGAAACAAGTTATTGTGTCAATCTATGGTCATGAGGTTGATCAGCACTTTGTCCAACTGTGCATATCATTTGAAGGCCAAATTTTATTTTGTAGGGAAACATGTAAATTATATATAATGGAAATGAATTAAAACAAAGTTGGTTTTATATGCAGAAATCCATTTTTCATACCATGCATTTATGTATTTTGATTTTGCATATGTAGGAAGGTTAGAATTGGGCATTATTTCAGAATATAAGAATAGGGATGTGTAAAATAATAATGTGGTAAAAAGCACTTATCACTAATAATCATAAGATAAAGGAGAATAAAAACTAACTTTCTAATTTAAAAAACTAAATGTTTCTTTTTACAAGATAAAAACTTAACAAATAGCAGATCTCGTCAAGATGGCGGCATAGGTGGACTCTGAACTCACCTCCTTCCATGAACACAACCAGGTTACAACTATTCTTGGAAAAATTTCCCTGGAGAGAGAACTGAAAACTGGATACAAAGAACCCCCACAACAAGGGACAGTCCTGACTGAGGTGGAAGAGGCAGAAATTACTTCTGAAAAGAAAAAAAGCCACCTTTGAGAGCAGCAGAGCTTCACAGCTAGCTGGGTGGGACCCATGCTAAGGTACATAGCTCTCCCTGGAGGAGTTCGAACCTGAGTGGGGGCCCATTACTACTATACGCATTCTTCAGACAAGGCACAACTAAGATGAGTGTCCTACTGTCTAGCTTATCTGAGTATTAACTGCAACAGGGAATACTCCCAGAAAAGCTATCAGACAAAAGCCAAAAACCCCAACTCTTAAAGGGCCATGCACAAATTCACCCATCTCAGTGAGCAACCTAAAATCACTATAAAGAAAGCTGCACAGTCCTTTGGTGAAAAGAGACTCACCTGGTAGGCTCTGGGGGCATCTTGGTGAGAGGTGAGACCACTCTGGAAACTGAGACATTGGTGGTGGCCACTGTTGTGACCTAGTACAGGCATGCTGACACAGATGCTGGCAGATGCCATTGAAGTTCTTCTTCTGGCTGGTTAGCCGAGGGGTCTGCCACGCTCACTAGAATGCAGATTTAATTCAGTTCAGCCAGGACAGGCAGCCTGCCCTAAGGACTAGACCCACCCAACAGTAAGTCCTCAGGCTACTTGTCAGCCTGCATAGACTGAGTGCCTTGATCCTCTATAGGCTGGCAAGTATGTCTGCCTCTGTGGGCCAGGGACTTTGTGAGGACCAGAGGAACTGTAGGGGGAGTTGGTGGAGAAGTGAGGGTCTCTGTAGTGGGGCAATTGAGTATGCTCCTGGGTATTGGGAAGAGTGCACAGGCCCAGACTGTGTTGGCAGTGTGTGTGGACCTGTGTGTGGGGGGGTGGGGCTTATCAGTGGCAGAAGACCTGTGCTTCACAAACAGTCACAAAGAAGATTGGCCCCATCTTCCAAAGCCTGAAACAATTGGGTGTTCCCGTGCCTAGGGCCAGCTGCACTCAGCTGCAATTCTAAGAGAGCTGACAACAGCCTTGCAGGCCTGAGGCTTACAGTAAACCCCTGAGCCTAGCAACCAGCTATACTGGATGCCTACTCAATTAACAGGAAAACTTCAACCAGAGTGTGCTATTAGACCTTGTAGCCAATGATGCTGGGGATCCCCAAACTTGATTTACACACAGCCAGCCAGGGAGGGAAAGCCTAGACTCCCTGGGTAACTGCAGTAAGAGCAACCCTGTCACAGCAGAAGGACACAAGTAGCCCACACAGGGGTCACTCCTGGAACAGTTAGACTGGTGACGAGAGGGAAGCACATTGCCAGTCTTCAAAAGGTGTCTCGTACATAAGGCCACTTCTCCAAGGTCAGGAGACATAGCTGACTCACCTAATACATAGATATAAGCACAAAGAAACAGGCATAAAGAGGCAAAGGAACACATTCCAAGCAAGGGAACAGGACAGAACCACAGAAAAAGAACTAAATGAAACAGAAATAAGTAATCTACTTGAAAAAGAGTTCAAATAAAAACTCACAAGGATGCTCACTGATATTGGGAGAAGACTGGATGAACACAGTGAGAATATCAATAAAGAATTGGAAAATATAAAAAAGAACCAATCAGAAAAGAAGAATACAATACTTGAAATGAAAAATTCACTAGAGGGACTCAATAACAGAGTAGATGATACAGAAGAATTGATCAGCAAGCTGGATGAAAGACTAGAGGAAATCACCCAAGCTGAACAGATAAAGGAAAAAGAATGAAACAGAAAGAGAACAGTCTAAGGGAACTCTGGGACAATATCAAGTGCACTAACATTCATATTATAGGTATCCCAGAAGGAGAAGAGAAAGAAAAAGGGGCAAAGAATCTGTATGAAGAAATAATAGCTAAAAATGTTCCTAACATAAGGAAGGAAATAGACATTCAACTACAGGAAGCACAGAGAGCACCAAACAAGATAAACCCAAAGAGGCCCACATCAAGACATATTATAATTAAAACGTCCAAAATTAAATATAAAAAGAAAATCCTAAAAGCGGCAAGAGAAAGGCAACAAGTGACATACAAAGGAAAGCCCATAAGGCTATCAGTGGACTTCTCAGCCAAAACTTTAAAGGCTAGAAGAGAGTGGTATGACTTATTTAAAGTGCTGAAAGGAAAAAAGCTACATCCAAGAATACTCTATCCAGCAAGATTATCATTGAGAATGAAGGAGAGCTAAAGAGTCTCCCAGACAAGCAAAAATTAAAGGAGTTTATCACCAAGAAATCTGTTCTACAGGAAAAGCTGCAGGTACTTATTCAAGTGGGAAAGAGAGGAACACAAATAGGGATAAGAAAATTATCAACCCACCCTCAAAAAAAGACAATAAAATCACTGGTAAAGGCAAAAATACAGTAAAGGTAGCAGATCATCCAACTATGAAGATAACATGAAGGTTAAAAGACGAAAGTACTAAAATTACCTATTTCAATGATAAGATATAATGGATAGACACACAAAATAAGGGATTAGATATGATTTCAAAAACATAAAATGTGGGAGGAGGGGAATAAAGTAGTAGAGCTTTTAGAAAGAGTTCAAGCTAAAGAAAATATCAACTTGATATAGATTGCTATATATGTAGAATATTATTTAGGAATTTCACAGTAATCACAAACCAGAAACCTATAATAAATAAACAAATAATAAGAGGAAAGAAATCAAACATATTATTAAGGAAAGACATCAAACCACAAGGAAAGAGAGCAAGAGAAGAAGAAAAAAGAACTAGTAACACACCCAGAAAAACGCGTAACAAAATGGCAATAAATACGTATTTATCAATAGCTACTTTAAATCTCAATGGACTAAATGCTCCAACCGAAAGGCATAGGGTGGTCTATTGGATTAAAAAAAATACCCATATATGTACTACATACAAAAGATACACTTCAGACGTAAAGACACTCACAAACTGAAAGTGAAACCATGGAAAAAGATACTCCATGCAAATGGCAAAGCAAAGAAAGCTGGGGTAGCAATACTTATATCAGGCAAAATAGACTTTAAAACAAAAACTGTAACAAGAGACAAAGAAGGGCACTATATAATGATAAAGGGAACAATCCAACAAGAAAATATAACACTTGTAAATATCTATGTACCCAACATAGGAACACCTAAATATATAAAGCAATTATTAACAGACATAAAAGGAGAAATAGACAGCAACACGATAACAGTAAGTGACTTTAATACTCCACTTACCCCAATGGATAGATCATCCAAACAGAAGATGAATAAGGAAACATTGGCCTTAAAAGACACATTAGATCAGATGGACTTAGTACATGTATACAGAACATTCCATCCAAAAACCACAGAATACATATTCTTTTCAAATGCACATAGAACATTCTCCAGGATAGATCACATATTAGGCCACAAAATAAGTTTCAATAAATTTAAGAACATCAAAATAATACCAAGCATCTTTTCTGACCACAAGGGTATAAAACTAAAATCAACTACAGGAAGAAAATCAGAAAAGCCACAAAAATGTGGAGATTAAACAAAGTGCTACTGAACAACGATTGGGTCAATGAAGAAGTCAAAGGAGAAATTAAAGAATACCTGGGGACAAATGAAAATGAAAATACAACATGCCAAAATCTATGGGATACAGCAAAAATGGTTCTAAGAGGGAAGTTTATATCAATCAGGCCTACCTCAACAAACAAGAAAAACCCCAAATAAACACCTAAAAGTGCACTTAAAGGAACTAGAAAAAGAAGAACAAACAAAGCCCCAAATCAGCAGAAGGAAGGAAATAATAAAAATCAGAGCAGAAATAAATGAAATAGAGACTAAAAAAAATAGAAAATATTAATAAACCAAGAGCTTGTTCTTTGAAAAGATAAACAAAATTGACAAACCTTTAGTTAGACTCACCAAGAAAAAAAGAGAGAAGGCTCAAATAAATAAAATCAAAAATGAAAGGGGAGAAATTGCAACAGACACCTCAGAAATACAAAAGATTATAAGAGATTACTGTGAAAAGCTGTACATCAACAAATTGGATAATTTAGAAGAAACGGATAAAGTTTTAGAATCATACAAACTTCCAAAACTGAATCAAGAAGAAGTACAGAATTTGAATAGACCAATCACCAGTAAGGAGATCAAAACAGTAATCAAAACCTCCCCCAAAATGAAAGTCCTTCTTCATTCAAAGAAGACTTAATATCTATCCTTCTCAAATTGTTTAAAAAAATTGAAGAGGAGGGGAGGCTTCTTAACTCATTCTATGAGACCAACATTATCCTGATACCAAAACTAGACAAGGATAACACAAAAAAAGAAAATTATAGGCCAATATCACTGATGAACATTTATGTAAAAATCCCGAACAAAATACTAGCAAATCGAATACAACAATACATTAAAAAGATCATACATCATGATTAAGTGGGTTTTATTCCAGGGATGCAGGGAGGGTTCAACATCTGCAAATAAATCAACATAATACACCACATTAACAAAATGAAAAATAAAAATCACAAGATCATCTTAATAGATGCAGAGAAAACATTTGACAAGAAACAGCATCCATTTACACCAAAAACTCTAAATAAAATGGGTATAGAAGGAAAATTACCTCAACATAGTAATGGCCATGTACGACAAACTCACAGCTAATATGATTCTCAATGGAGAAACACTGAAAGCTGTCCCTCTAAGAACAGGAAACAGACAAGGATGCCCACTGTCACCATTCTTATTTAACGTAGTATTGGAAGTCCTAGCAAGAGCAATCAGGCAAGAAAAAGAAATAAAAAGAATCCAAATTGGAAAAGAAGAAGTGAAACTGTCACTATTTGCAGATGACATGATTTTATATATAGAAAACCCTGAAGAATCCACTAAAAAACTTTAGAAATAATAAATGAATACAGTCAAGTTGCAGGATACAAAATCAACATACAAAAATCAGTTGCACTTCTATACACTAAGAATGAAACAGCAGAAAGAGAAATTAAGAATATAATCCCATTTACAATTGCAGCAAAAAGAATAAAATACCTAGGAATAAACTTAACCCAAGAGGTGAAAGATCTGTACCCCAAAAACTATAAAACATCCTTGAAAGAAGTTGAAGAAGACACAAAGAAATGGAAAGATATTCCATGTTCTTAGATTGGAAGAACTAATATAGTTAAAAAGTCAGAGTTCCGAAAGCAATCTATAGATTTAATGCAATCCCTAATTTCCAACAACATTTCCACAGAAATAGAACAAAGAATCCTGAAATTTGTATGGAACAACAAAAGACCCCAAATAGCCAAAGGAATCTTGAGGAAAAAGAACACTCCCTGAATTCAAAATATA
Source organism: Equus asinus (assembly GCF_041296235.1). Classification (NCBI taxonomy): domain Eukaryota; kingdom Metazoa; phylum Chordata; class Mammalia; order Perissodactyla; family Equidae; genus Equus; species Equus asinus. The sequence continues at coordinate 51,760,547 of NC_091800.1, forward strand.
CTACAAAGCTATAGTAACAAAAACAGCATGGCACTGGCACAAAAACAGACACACAGATCACTGGAACAGAATAGAGAGCCCAGAAATAAAACAACACATCTGTGGTCAGCTAATTTTTGACAAAGGAGCCAAGAACATAAAATGGAAAAAGGAGAGTCTCTTCAATAAATGGTTGGGAAAACTGGACAGCCACCTGTAAAAGAATGAAAGGAGACCATCATCTTATACCATGCACCAAAATCAACTCAAAATTGATTGAAGACTTGAATGTAAGAACTGAAACCATGAAATTTCTAGAAGAAAACATAGGCAGTATGCTCTTTGACATCGGTCTTAGCAGCATTTTTTCAAATACCCTGTCTGACCGGGCACAGGAAACATTAGAAAAAATGAACAAATGGGACTACATCAAAGTAAAAAGCTTCTGCTCAGCAAAGCAAATCATCAACATAAGAAAAAACAACCTAACAATTGGAAGAAGATATTCACAAACCATATATCAGACAAGGGGTTAATATCCAAAATATACAAAGAACTTGTACGTCTCAGCAACAAAAATGTCAACAACCCAATTAAAACATGGGGAAAAGATCTGAAAGAGATTTCTCCAAAGAAAATATGCGATGGCCAACAGGCACATGAAAAGATGTTCAACATCATTAACTATCCAGGAAATGAAAATCAAAACTACAATGAGATATCATCTCACTCCAGTCAGAATGGCTATAATTAACAAGACAGGAAACAACAAGTGTTGCAAAGGATGTAAAGAGAAGGGAACCCTTGTACACTGCTGGTTGGAGTGTAAACTGGTGCAGCCCCTACAGAAAACAGTATGGAATTTCCTCAGAAAATTAAGAGTAGACCTACCATATGATCCAGCTATTCCATTGCTGGGTATTTATCCAAAGAACTTGAAAACACAAATGCATAAAGATACATGTGCCCCTACGTTCATCGCAGCATTATTCACAATAGCTAAGACTTCAGAGCAACCTAGGTGCCCATCAGGGTACGAATGGAAAAGAAGATGTGGTTTACATACACAATAGAATACTACTCAGCTGCAAGAAATGATGAAATCTGGTCATTTGTGACAACATGGATGGACCTTGAAGGTATTATGCTAAGTGAAATAAGTCAGAGGGAGAAAGTCAAATACCATATGATCTCACTCATAATTAGAAGATAAAAACAATGACAAACAAACAAATAACAACAGAGATTGGATTAGTGGTTACCAGAAGGGAAGGCGGAAGGGCGGAAGGCAAAAGGGGTGATTAAGCACATGTGTGTGGTGATGGATTGTGATTAGTCTTTGGGTATTGAACATGGCGTAATCTATACAGAATTCAAAATATATTATGATGTACACTTGAAACTTATATAATGTTATAATCCAAGTTTACCGCGATAAAATAATTAACAAATAATTGTGTCAATTTGAAAATAACATTTCTTTGGTTAATTGCTCTTTTAATTAAAACGAAGGCATAGAATAAATAGTTATTTGTCTTAGACAGTGTCTTTGTCTGTTTGGGCTTCTCTAACAAAAATACCATCGGCGGGGTGGCTTAAACAAGAAATATTTATGTCTCATAGTTCTGGAGGCTGGGAAGTCCAAGATCAAGGTGCCAGTAAATTTGGTGTCTGGTGAGAGCTGGCATCCTGGTTCATGGATGGCCGCCTTCTTGCTGTGTCTTCACATGGTGGAAAGGGTGAGAAAGCTCTCTGGGGTTTCTTTTTTAAGAGCATGACCTAATCACCTCCCAAAAAACTCACCTCCAAATACCATCCCATTGGAGGTTAGGATTTCAACACATGAATTTTGGAAACATTCAGTCCATAACAGCGGGTTTACCTGTAGATGGAGCTCTGCAGGGTCGTGAATGTACCCAGATGTGGAGAGCAATGGTGCTGGCGTATCAGAGCAGCAGTACCACTCTTCCCTCTCTCTTTTTCTGTTTTTCTATTCTGAACGTTTTTTTTTTAAAGTATGCTTTTTGGTGAGGAAGTGTGGCCCTGAGCTAACATCTGTAGCCAATTTTCCTCTTTTTATTTTTTTCCTCCCCAAAGCCCAGGACATCGTTGTATATATCCCAGTTGTAGGTCATTCTAGTTCTTCTGCATGGGATACTACCACAGCATGGCTTGATAAGCAGCATGTAGGTGTGTGCCCAGGATCTAAAATGGCAAACCCTAGGCCACCGGAGCAGAGTGCATGAACTCAACCACTCAGCCACGGGGCTGGCCCCCCTGAAAATTTTTTATACTTTCTATTTTGATATACTTTAGACTTGCAAAAAAAAGTTGTAAAAATAATACTGTAGTTCTTATATACATCCCCACAAATGTTAACATCTTACATAATCAGAGTATAGTTATCCAAACCAGTAATCTAACATTGATACAATACCATTAACTAATATGCATACTTTATTTGAATTTTGACAGTTGTCCCCCTAGTGTCTTTTTTGTGGTTCAGGATCCAACTCAGGGTCTCACATTGCATTTAGGTGGAGTATCTCTTTAGACTCTAATCTGGTGACGTCAATGACTCTTTTTCTTTGTGTTTCATGAATCTGACAAATTTGAAGACTACTGGCTAGTTATTTTGTAAGATTTGACTAGAATTGAGTTTATGCATTCTTGGCAAGACTATCACAACAGTGGTGCTGTGCCCTTCCCCATGCACCACACAGGAAGGTATGTGATTTTGCTATGTCTTATTACTGGTGATGTTAACTTCAATCACTTGAGTAAGCTGTTGGCTAGGATTCTCCACTGTAAATTTACAGTTATCCACTTGCACCTTGTACCTTGTGGGAAGATAATTTAAGAGACTACAAATATCCTGTTCATCATCTTATTTTTGCCATCTAATTTTAGCATCCAAAGATAATTCTAACCAGCAACGATTTGTGAATGGTATTTGATAAATGGTGGTTTTTCTATTTCCATTATGAGTCTATTTTTATTAATAGGAATACTATTCTAAGAAAGAGTTATCCTTTCCTCCCATTTATTTATTTATATGGATTTGCTCTTATTTCAAACTCAAACTCTCCCTCCATCTGAATTATTACCTCTCTTTGGCAATGTCACCCTTTTTTCACTGGGGGTCCCAGAGTTGGTCATGAACATAACAGTGTACTGGTCTGTCACATGTTACTCCACTCTCCTAGCTCATTTGGTCTTAGGTTGTGTCTTCACTGATGGGCTTGACCCATTGCCTTGGGTTTCCAGTCTAATTCACCCAACTTGACATTTAATTCTTGTCTTTCATTAACTCTGCTGGTCCTGGTTTTCAGTATTATATTCTCGACTGTCCACTGCCCTTATTTAAGCCTGACTTTTACCAGAAAGTTCCTCTTACTGTTAGAAAAGTAATTCTATTTAATTCAACAAACTGGAGAGTGTGTTGCTATTACTCTTGATAGAAGATATTTTGTCTGCTGGCTTCTACTGCTTTTCATTTTAGTAATGAGTTCCATTGGGGAGTGACCTCTTCCCATTGTGTGTGGGCTTGGTGAGCTTATGTGAAATAGGCAAGGATGGGTATCACCATTCAACGGGGGCTGCCCACACTCTCTCTTCCAGAGCTCTAAACTCTGGGTGGGGCGAGGCAAGGACAAAGAGACTGAACAGAACAAAAGTAGTTTCTGATATTCTCCCAATAAATACATTTTGTGTACCTTAGCCAGAGTCATTTTCTGTAGCTTGGGGGAAAGGCACCCCCTCCCCACTAATCTACTTTTATAAGAGAAGTACAGGAAAGATTACTGTTTTTCTGAAGCTAAAGACTTCTAGAAAGCAATACTAGGTACTCTGTTGATGGGAACAGGATTAGCAGCAAGGTTATGAGGCTGATCTTTCCTCACAGGCATTTGCTGATTGTCCCAAGCCAGGGGGCGCTTATACCATTACACATGGCAGCCTTGGAAAAACAACCAGTGAAGACTTAAATGCCTCAGCTATCCGAAGATCTACATGTCTCTCCTGATTTCTGGTTTCCCCTGCACTGCCCCCAAGTCCCATTGTGTGTCTGCTGAACTTGGCTTGCCTTTGTCCCTCCTAGCCTTCCACACTCAACCAGGGCAAGTTTTGGCTGCTCTTCTCTCACCAGTCCCTCACCTGGGGACTCCACCCTACTTTCAAGGTAACTCTAGTCCTCAGATTGTGACCCTAAGCGCTCTGCTGAGAGTGGAATGGAAAATAAAGCCACTAGCCTGGCATTCCCTTCCATCTTTATTGCGTCTAGAAGAAAGAGAAGATATTCATAACAAATTCTGTAGTGACAGGAGAAAACGGTGATCACTGTACTAAAGTTTCCTTCATACGCCTGTAAAAGAAGCCCTACGCTGCAAACTGGGCTTCTGTTCTCCCTTTGTATACCACCGTGCCCCTCTCTCTCAGGGCTAGAATGTATCTCACCTTTTAGGCAAATTTACTTATAACAGCGTATTCCTTCTTCACACTAGATGAGGGAGAGAGAGCATCACCGCGTGAGAAAGACACAGTGGGTAAAATATTTTAATACCTTGAGGAGATTATGGGGTGCAAGAATAAAAGACGAACTTTACACAGGCTTATGTGTCGGAACTATGCAGACTCCTGCAGGATGCATGAACTAGAGTTCTCCAAACAAAGATGTTAAAATGAATGAAATAATTTTATGAGTCAATATTGAGAAAACATGTTATGCTCACATCATTTTCAAAATATTTTCCAAAGGCCAAGGGAGAAAATTGTGTCAGGATGGGATCAAAGTAAAGAAATAATTACTGTAATATTCATGTTCTCAGATGTCCTAATGTTTTATTTTGGAAAACTCTGATAGCCGGCCTAGAGGAAGGGACAAGCAAGGGGGGCATGCTCCTTTGTACATCTTTCAGAAGTGAGACACTTTCTCTCCCTGTCAAAAGAATGTGTATGGCCAGTCACCCAAACATTTCTGGAATGGACATGGCCAGGACTGCTCAGAAGTAGGGCAAATAAGATGGTGACAATATACTAAATGGATATCTTTGATGTGAACTCTTATAATGCCAATAACCTCCTTGAACAGGAAGTACTGTAGAAGCACTGAGGAGGCTTTTTAAAGTGATGAGGTCCAAAGAGACACCCTACCTGACTTGACTGAAATCTTGCCCTGTGTGTCAGGGGCAGATCCAAGTGCAGAAAACTGCCCTCCAAACAGAGAAAGGAAGCTTGTCTCTGTGAAGCGTTCTCCTCCCTAAACCCACAAGCTGAGCACCTCCTAACGCCCCCTCTGTGTTGCCCTGAAGGCTTACGTTACTGCTATTAGCACTGTTCATGTGGTTTTATAATTGTTTATGCATTTTTCTTCCCTGCTAAGCTGTGAATTCCTTAAACACAAATTGTGGCATTTTCAACTTTCTATCCTCAGCAAAGTTTGGCCCCATACAAGATGATTAATAAACAGATTAAAAATAACTTTCTGACTCTGACCTTATATTATCCTTGCTTTTCTGTACTGTCTCAGACTATTTTTTTTGTGTGTACCAACTCTTCAAAAAGCCTATGTCCACTGCAAAAATTTGAAGTTTTTAATTTTAGCTAGAATAGGTAACTTTAAAAGAAATTTAAAAACAGAACTCCTCCCATAGTGTTTTATTTCAGATTCTGTAAAAAGAAAAGAGAAAATACTGCTATAGAATCGGCTTATATTCACCATGAGAAAAAATGTCAGTGCTTGTTTCTAGAAATGCTACAGATTATTTCTCTCACAACAATATGAAGGAGGAACCAACACAAGAAGAAACTAACTCCCCTAGCTTGCCTTGTCTGCCCTCCTTGGATGCCCATAGCACGTCTGTCCCTCTTTGCTCCTGGAATTTTCCACAGGCTATCACCACAGTCAATTACAGGCTGATGAACACCTGACTGAAATGGGGAAAATATCTTTTCTGCTTAATTCAGCAGAGAATAGATCATAATTCCTAACAATAAACTTATAATAGAAACTAAGAGTAAATAAAACAGAAATGAGCATATGCACAGAGAACAGCTCCTAAAAGTTGCCTTTTTTACGGTTTAAGCAACATTGGATCACTGGGTCCCTAGACCCCATCCCATACCTTTTCTAGGCTTCTGCAATTTTCCTCCCATTTTCCCCAGGGATATATTCTTTTACCTCACACTATTGGGGCAGCAAAGCTACTAGTATTTGACTATATGAATCAGTGGTAGAGAAAGCACTTTCAGAATGGTGAAGTAAGAACCTCTGAACATGACTTCTCCATAAAAGTAATGAGGACTCTGGCAAAAATTGTCAAAATCAACTTTTTCAGAACTCTAGAAATTAACAACAATAAGAAAAGTGCAGCCTAGCTAATTGCAGTAGTGAATTCTACCCAATGTTCAAAGAAGAATTAACCTAATCTGTCACAAATTCTTCCAAGGAATATAAGAGGAGAGAACACTTCTTAAATCAGTCTCTGAAGTCAGTGTTAGCCTGATTCCAAAACCAGTCAATAATATCAAAAGAAAAGAGAACTGTAGACCAGTAGACATTATGAATATAGACGTGAAAAACCTCAACAAAATTCTATTGAACCGAGTCCGGCAACATATAAAAAGGATTATGTGTCATGATAAAGTGAGATTTATCCCGAGAATGCAAGGCTGGTTCAATATATGAAAATCGATTAATATAATATGCCATATTTATAAAATAAGGGACAAAAATCTCAAGATCATCTCAATAGATATAAAAAAAGTATTTGACAAAATATATCACCTTTTAATGATAAAAACACGTAAAATTAGCAATAGAAGGGAACTTCGTCAACCTGATAAAGAAAATTTATGAAAAACCCACCGTTAATATGATATTTAATGTTGAAAGACTCCTCCTCATCATCTTTCTCCTCCTCCTTTTATTCCTCCTCCTCTTTTTCCTCCTCTTCCTCCTTCCTCTTCTCTCTCCTCACATATCAAACTCAAAACCATGCAGCAAATGAATCTGCATGCAGACTTTCATCTAAAACTTTCTCCTAGCTAACCAAACTAATTCCTAATTCTTTTAAGAATTAATTCATTAACTCCCATTTCTTATGTGTTCCATAAGCACCCTGTATATAATTATTACTACTTACCTTCAGTATTGTCATATGTTATTGAAATAATTTATTTAATATTCTCTCATCCTCACTAGACTTTAAGCTCCTCAAGATCAGGAACACATGAATATATTCCTGATAGTTAGCAGGTATTCAGCAAATGTCCATAGAATGGCACTAGAACCTTAGAAACGTACTTTCTTATTTCGTAGATTCTCGTTTATCCCTACATATAATCTAGGTAATAAAAATTTAAAATTTAAAAATTTATCAAGTACTAGGACTTGATGAAATCTCTATTACACAGACTAACTACTTGGGGGAGGAACCGTGCTCTATTTCTCTGCTTCCTCCGTCAACATTTGTGGATTTTCCAAAGCTGATGAGAAGCACATCAGTAACTCTGGAATACTTGGAGCTAAACACACTAACAAGACCTCAATCGTTAGTTTGATGTAGATGATTTACTTGTAATAAAATGCCTTCTTATAGAAAACCAAATTTATGTCTTGCTGATCATGTTTTTGTGATCATATCCTTGGAGACCATATTTTTTGAACTTCCTGTGTTCAAATACCGGCTCTTACTCTTCCTTGCAGTGTGAGCTTGGGCAAAGCAACCTCTCCATGCCTCAGTTTCCCCCTGTGTAAAGTGGAGATGATAATAGTACCTATCTCATAGGATTGTTGAGAGGCTTAAATGAATTAATACACATTGATGTGTCTGGTACATAGTAAGAGCTCAACAATTGTTTGCTATCATTCTTACAGTTAAGGAGTCTTATCCATGCAGTGCCCTGTGTAAATAGTGAATCTGGAACCTCCCGTGGAGAAATGTTATATAATGGGGATGGGGAGCTTATACCACATAGTCTGTGATTGCAGATCTTTACACACTTTCTCTCATATGATTCTCCCAGTAACTCTAGGAGGTAGATCAGGCAGTAATTATTTATTAGTATACTCATTTAATAGATGCAGAAACCGACCTAAGTTAAATGACCTCATAGCTCTTCAGGAACTAGGTAATTAGTTTATTTGAACTACATCCTGAAGAAAACCAAAGGCTGATAAAAATCACCTGCTTTGTTTTTCTTTGGTAGACGTTCTTAGGCTGTTTGAAATCCTCTTGTCACAGTTTAAGGGAGTGAGGTTTCAGTTTGCTTTATCTCCTTTCAGACATTTATACTCTGGAATTCCTAATCGGTTATTTTCTTCTTCCTTTGGTTAAAGAAAAAAAGTAAAAGAAACTATATGCTTCTTAGCTTCAGGAATCACTGGCTTCTAGATATCTCCAGCAACAGCACCTTAGTTAATAAGCATCATTTAACTGCTCCGTGCCTCACTTTCCTCTGTAAAATGGGAATAGTACCCATCTCCTCGAGGTTCATGAGTGCTAAGTGAATTAATACAAAGCACCTAGAAGAGTGCTTAGCACAGAGTGAGTGCTCAGACGGCGTTGGCCCGAACCTTTAAGACCAGCACTCTTCAGATAGGCACCAGGCTTTGGGAACTCATTTAGGCCATCCTCCCTTTTCTATCTGCTCCCTACTTGATGTCCCTTCTCTATGTCAATGAAAATTACAAATTACCCAGAGCTTGAGGCAAAGAATAAAAGAAGAAAGCACTTAAAGAGAAACCAAGCAAGAAGAAGAGGGAATGAGGCTGACATACCTTGGCGGAAACACAGGAAGTTTAGAGGGGACCTTTGAGGGACTCCAGGAAAGACTTAGGAAGAAACCAGTTAGAGTCACTGTGGGATGATTTGAATTTAAAACATATTTTTTCCTCTCTTATCTTTTCCCCTTAACATTTTAATGAGCAATATGTGGAGTTTTGGTAACACCTATTTTTGCTACAAAATTATGACTATGCATATGTGTGTGCAAGGTCAAAATTATTCCATATTTTAAGGTCAATTATCAAAAGATTCAGACATCAAACACACCCAGGGATATGGACTACAACGAAGATTTGGATACACAAGAGTAAGAAAATGAAGCCTCTGGGGAAAATTAGCATACTGAGCCGCTGCTCTATCCCACTTTGCCTTATGAAAATATTTTTCATCTCTATTATGTACCATGCTGCTGTTTAGAATTCTTAAATACTTTCAAATAGTTACTGGCTAATATTGAGACAACAGTGCTTCTAATAAATCCTTCTTCCTTAGCTTCTAAAACAAGTTTCTCTTTCACAGAAATACTTTATGCCTATTGGTCTGGTAAAATTTTTCTATTTCAAGGGAATGACTAGAACAAAACTTTTGAGCCACTAGAAAATGATTTATATGTTTTATTCTAAAAAAAATGTTCCCATGCGCTTGTACATTATTTAACTACTATAAATTCTCAGAACTCTAAACTTGGCTGGGCACCGATAATGACTTCCTTTTGCCTCTTCAGAGTCACTATCCTGCCTTCCATGTCTTTCTTGAACTAAGTATAACTTAACATGTCCTTCCCTCTAACTGGAGGGAGATTGTATGAAGTAGTTAGTAGGGAGACATACACAGAGGTGGATTCATAATACATTTAAATATGTAGGTTCTCGAGCTGGGGCTCATTAAACGTACTGCAGGTAAGTGACTATCCTTAGCAAAGGGAATGGAGAATTTAAAATGTATCCATATCTTCGAGACAAGGTCTTGCTTCTAGATCTTTCAATTGAAAATAAACATAGCTTAACATTTGGAGCTTTACTGGTTGCATATTAACCCAATACTTTCATTTAACTATATTAGAAATATAACAACATACAGAAGTTACCCTTTATTCTCTTTATAATTATCACAAAATTTGCAGTGTGTCTATTCATGGAAAATTAAGTTCAAGTTGATCATATTGATATGTGTGTGATGTATTTGTTGTTAAATACTATGGATAACCATGAGCTCTGTGTTTTTATAAATAAAATACTAAAATTCCCTGGACAACCTGAGTCTGGTAGCCTCTGCAATTCAGTACTTGCTGTTTTTCCAGTTTCTTTGATAAACCTACAATGTGTACATGCCCGCAAAGGAGATGGAAGCTTTTTTTGTACCCATGGTATGACTTTTAGGGTAAACAGTGCAAGAACATGGAGTTTGGTGGCACACTGAACAGGGACCTTCCTGAAGTTTTTACAGTAAGGGCTTGCTGGGAGAATTTGATGCTGTTTTGTCTGTCAATCAATAACCAAGTTCTCATCTCTAAGCGAAGAAAGTTTGCTCCCACAGAAGAAATGCGTATATATTTGAGAATGACTTACATAGGCAAAACCTGGTAAAAGTACCATTTTTGTGCAAGAAATGCCCTTTAATACAAGTCCAGAAATGATAAATTCGAAGTTTTAGTAGCCACAGTAAAACAGTGTATCTGCGATAGGGATGGAGGAAGTGGACAAGACGTAGAGAATGAGGCCATCACTGAATCAAATGTTGGCAGGATGGGGTTTCTGTCCCTTGTCCTCTCCTGCTAATTCCCCTGCTGTGGTTCCCAGGGAGGTTTCAGCTCATGGGTTTCTGTTCCAGTTAAGTTGTGATTCTCTGCATTTGCCTGTCTGTTTCTCCAATTTTGGGGCCAGCGATTTGTCTTGTGACCTCACTCCTTTTACAGATCTAAGAGGAGTTGTTGCTTTTTCAGTTTGTTTAGCTTTTTACTTGTTGCCAGGACAGAGTTGCGACTTCCAAGCCTTTTACATCCCAGACCGGAAACTGCTCTTCATGCTAATAGGAATGGGGACTTCTGGCAAAACCATGAGCCATGAGTTCACTGCCTCGTGTTAACAAGAGAAAGCTTAGTTTGGTTGGTAGAATCACATTTGTGAAGAATCTGAAAGAAGGGCGCCTGTGAGCAGGGCGGCCTGCATAGGAATCTCCACCTCACTCTCCTGGGATGAAGGGTGCTGTATGCCCTCCCAAAGTATGACTAGAATCTCGGTGGCATTGCACAGAGGTAGGAAAGGGAAGTAGGGCAGAGAAAGCAAAGAGGTTCCCAGCTGTACTGTTGGGACTGTGCTGTATTGCATACACGGAAAGGGGCCCAGAGAGGAAAAATAAAGATGAGTCTGGGAAGGACTATTGATGTTTTCTCTCTGGAAATGGATTGTGTCTCTCTCTACACCCTTGGCAAAATTACATGGTACCAGAGAGGGGCACAAAATAAAGTCTAAAGTGTTTCTCAAATGTGACCATTCTTGGGATTCCGTGCCTACTATTTTTTGTTGTAAAAATCAAATTTCAAAAGAAGAAAGTCCATTTAAAAATCTTGTATCCCATATTAAACTGTAAGCCAATTTTATTTTAGATGCATCTTTCCAATTTACTCCCACATTGCAGGAAATTTTGTTAAAATTTCCACCAGAAAAGAATATCGTGAACTTGGCTCAAACCCTGGGGCTTGGGGTGTAGCCCAGAAACAGCTGCTAGGGTAGTTGTTTCCCTCCCTGCTGCTTCTCCCTCATTCACAGTCCTGGGGTTTTGCTAAATGCCGCCCGTAGAACAAAATTATCTCAGTGCTGGTTGCCAACCAAAGAAAGGCAGTTCGCTGGTAAAACAAAGCAGACGATGTCTTCCTTCCTTCCTAAAGGTGTTAAATCAACAGCGTTTTTGAAAGGGATAACAAATAATAGAGGGCATACAGCAGGTGGTAAGTAGAAACTGCAAATTCCACCAAGTCTTGGTTGTAAAACCGCCTATGGCCATCCTACACTGCGGAGTGTGTGGGGATGCCTGGGACTGTGGGGGTCTCTCAGGGCCCAGCCCGGGTTCCAGCTACTCATCATTTTCCCTGCTCTGATTCCCACCTAATTGGACCTACCTGTCCCCCTTGTTCACTTCCTACCTCCCTCATCATAAATAAATTTCCCTCTCACGCTCACTCTCCTCTCTGTTATTTAGGGTCCAAATTGAACTTGTCATTTTTGCCCTTCAAGTCCTACTTTATACTGAGCAAAAATTTCTACTGGCAATCAGGCCTTCCCCGGGGCTGCCCAGCTGCCATTGGGGTGATTAGGGTGTTTCCTGCAGCTGAAGTCTCTTGTAATTAGTAAGCCCTTCAGGCAGTCTGGACTGTGAATTTAGCTGCCATCTGGTATCATCGGTAAATGACAATGGCACTGTATCTTCTCTGTTGACTCAGCCCTGCCTGCGCCCCCCTACCCCTACCCCAAGCAACTCTCAAAGAGATTTCACTGCCCAGCTTCTCTAATCAAGGCACGTTGGACTCTAGTTAACTTGCCAGGAGTTTCCAGAGCCATCAAGAGACTGAAGCAAAAGGCCACAATGGGCCAAGTAGGATCTCCTGTTACTCTATACCAGTGTTTTCCAAAGTATGGCTTCAGGACTGGCCGCATTGGAATTATCTAGGAACTTAATAAAAAACAAATTCTCAGGCCTCACCCTAGACCAATAGTCAGAAACTCTGGGGATGGGCCCAGCAATCTGTGTTTTAACAAGCCTTCTAGGTCATTCTGATGTATGCTAAGTTTGTGAACCACTGCCTTTGGATTCTCACCAGTGCTTGATTGACATTTTGGGAGGATAATTCTTTGTTGTGGGGACTGTCCTGTGCATTGTAGGATGTTTAATGGTATCCTTATCCTCTACCCAATAGAGGCCAGTAGCATCCTCTCACTTGTGACCATCCAAAATGTCTCCAGACATTGGGCAAAATCATGCTCCAACTGAGAAGCACTGCTCTACAGTGGTTCTCTACGGGCTCTATGTTTCATTGCTTACTGCTACTTGACCAATGATTGTTGATGTGAAAAACTCTACGTACATTGTATATAGAGTGCTGTGTGTGCAGTACTTCTCAAGCCTTAATGTGCATACAAGTTATCTGGGGATCTTGTTAAAAATAATTCTGATCCAGGAAATCTGAGTTGGATCCTAAGATGGGGCATTTTTAACAAGCTACAGGTGATGCCCCTGTTCCTGCTCTGCAGACTACAGCTTTGATTAACAAGGTTCTATAGGATCTTGAAAGATTTATTGAATGAACGAATGAACAATTAAATGATAAGGATGCTTTTTTAAGAATGCGCAAGCACTGTTTCCCTTTCTCATTAAACTCATTTCTGGAGTATCTTTCTTTTCATCATTTCTATGTTTTAATATTAAGAAAGATCGACTTTATTTTAATAAATGTAGTTTATATATATAAAAAAAGTACCAAAGATCTTTGCATATGAATTATACTACATTTAGAGATACATAAAAGTATATGCCCCCAGTCTATTTCCCAGCCAGTGAAAGATACAGCATGCTGCTCTAAGTCCTAGTTCACTCAACTGGTATCTCTTCAACACTTTTTCTGTGTAGGGCATGCCGGTCAATTGCTCTTCTAAAAATATATGCATGCCTCTTGCAATAAACACATACCTACAGCTGTATGTTTTTACATACATATTTCCAAATAATGTAAAAGTCGTGTTTACTGGTAAAGGTTAATTCCTCACGGCCAAAAACACACGTAAAAGAGAGAATTAGCCAGCAGAGCTAACTTGTTTTCATTGTCATCTCAGTTAGTGAGAAACTGGTTTCAAATGATCTTCTATCACCATAGGAGAATGATGGTATTTGCAATTGCAGAAGTGGCAGGGTAATTTCCTCCTGGAGCTCATGAATGCCTGGTACTTCCCTTGCTTCTCAGTTAATCCATTGACAGATGTGGCTCTGTGCAAAGAAGTCTGAAATCTCAGGGATACAGAACTATTTTTTTTTTTTTTACAAGTTAAAGAGCTTTTTGTTTTGGCTTGAAATTGGAAAACACACAGTAAAAGGCACACTACCAAATATTCCTGTATACACAATGATATCGTGTGATAGATAATAGGAAAAACATCAAATTTGACATGCTCTTTTGCACCAAGGCTTAAGACAGAACTATGTGGGGTGCCACAGTTTCAAGAAGATATGCATGGGCTCAATGGACTCATTTTTATTGGGGCATCCCAACATGCCACTGCCCTTTGATTTAAATTGTGCTCATGTTGCAAATAAGTCACTGGCCACTGATGAACACATTATACTTAAAGTACACTCTTTTTTGTTTTTGAGGAAGATTAGCCCTGAGCTAACATCTGCTGCCAATCCTCCTCTTTTTTGCTGAGGAAAACTGGCCCTGAGCTAACATCTGTGCCCATATTCCTCTGCTTTATATGTGGGACGCCTACCACAGCATGACTTGCCAACTGGTGCCATGCCCGCACCCGGGATCTGAACCAGTGAACCCTGGGCCGCTGAAGTGGAATGTATGCACTTAACAGCTGCACCACCAGGCTGGCCCCCTAAAGTACACTCTTTTTAGAAGCATATACATTCTCATTTTACAATGTGTGTCAGAGACTTACTGGCTGTTCATTAAGTCTGTTTCCTCTCCCTACTGGGCACATGGGTAGACTATATTTCCCAGTCTCCCTGTATGTAACTGGTTTTTGGTCACTGAAATGTGGGTGAATTGGATGTGTTCCTCTTCCACACCTGGTTCATGAAATCTTCCCATGCATGATCATTCATGCTCTTATATCTTCTGCTGGCTTGATGCAGAAGAGCACAGTGAATTTGGAAGCCATGTTTTGAAAGCGGAAAAGCCAAAATATGAAGAATCCTGGGTCCCTGTTTGGAGGGAGCTGTCCACCAGTCCGGAACACTTGTTTTGGTGTTATGTAAAGTGAGAAATAAATTTCTCTTGTGCATGAGCCATTATGCATTTTGAGATTCATTTATTCTAACTGTTGGCATTACCCTAAGTAAATACAATGTATTTCTCATACATAATTGGTTACTCCAGCAGAGACGCCCTTTTTCTATCATGGATGCTGCTGCCACAAGTTGATTTTGGTTACTTTTCTTCCTTTTCTGCAGATCCTAGACCACATCACCTTCTATTAGGTCCATATCACTGTTCTATACTTACCTAGCCTACATATTTTTGGTCCCTGTCTCTAATCATCCCATTTTAAAGTTGTTTGGTGGCAAGATGTGTGAGACAGCAAGAGGGAGGGAAAGGCAACATAAAACCCTGCCTCACCACTCCTGTTCCTGCCCTCTCTGACAATCCTTTCCTCCTTCTCTTCTTTATCTCCTTACCCTTTATCCGTCTTGGATGCTCTTCCTATTTGGCATCATTTCATAGAACTTTTATTCCTATTTCTCACCATACTACAGCCTCATTATTGCTTTTGGTTTTATAATCTTAACTCTCTTGCTCAACCAGCCTCTGGCTATACCATGTTCCCTCCATAATGGGGCATCTCATCATATGAATGTAAAATTTTAGATGTAACAGAAGGCACGAACCTGGGAACATCACATAAGAAAGTATAGAACAAGAAGGAAAGGATCCTGAGGCACTTCAATCAGGGCAGTGTTGGGTCATAGAAGACAATGGCAGAGATTGTTTAAAGAAGGAGGGAACGATCCGTTATGTTCAATGTGGTTTAGAAGTTAGCTCCCACAAGAACTGAAAAATATCCTTTACTCTTGGTAATGGAGGTCACTAATGACCTCCATGACAGTGATTCTGATGAAATGATCAGAAAGAAGATAGACTGCAAAGGTGTTAGATGGTTAGTGGGAGATAGGGAAATAAATAAGCGCATACAGAAAAATCTTGAGAATTTTTCGAAGGATAAGAAAATTAGGGACCTAAGAAAGTGGAGCAAAGAATAACTTTTCACGGAGAATACAGAGTGGTGAAGGAAAGGGTCAATAAAGACATGGATGTGCAGAGTTATAGACCCAGGTTGAGGGTAATGAATAGTCAAAGGGAATAAAAATGGTCCAGAGCAAATACGTAGAACAAAGAAGGGGAGGGGACACATAGGAAGTGAAAACTGAGAGGGCCAAATAAAAACTTTTTCTACTGAATAATCATGCCTATGGATGAGTCTGGTGGCATTTTCTTCTCTAAGGAAGTCATATTCCCATAAATAAGAAAACATTATTTTGAATGATCAGAGATAGGAAGAAGGAGATGAGAATTGTAACCAACACTTAAATTTACATATACTGCATATATTTACGTATATTTATTTACACAGTAGAGAGATTTACTGTTAAAAGCCTGTCGAAATGGAGCTGAAATACTGAAAAGATAAGTTGGTTTCTAGTTTTGTCAGAATTCATGTGGACATGGAAAAATATCATTCATTTCTTCTTTGCATAACTGAGCATTTCATTTTTAATACCACAACCATCTACTATGTTCTAGTGTTGCTTGTTTAAAGATTACAGGGAGTTGACATAATCAGCATTTTAAAGCACAGTGATGCAGCGTGACTTTAGCTCAAGTGCACAAAAATGGAGATCAGAAAATATCCAGGAAGGACATTGACCTTCATTCTAATGAGCAGGCTGTGTAAGATGCATCACTTTGATACCAGTACCTAAAAAAAGGAATCACCAGGGAATAAAACAAATTTATCTGTAGCTGCTAGGATTCTAATAGACAACAATAATGAAGTAGCAGGACGGCAATGAACTGATCACTTAACAATAAAGGTGCCCATGAGAAAAACAGAATATTTTTTAAAGTTCTATTTTATAGCTAACCTTCAATAAATAAGCAAAGCATAGTTCCACAATTCAATTTTATTTGATTTGATTCAATTCAATCCAATTCAGCTGTATTCTACTCAACTCAAGAAGCATGTATTTATTTAGGAAGCCAAAGTCATTTCAAATCTTGGGCTTGGAAAAGAACTGAGTTCTTTTCAGGATACAATACACACACACACACACACACACGCACACACACACATATACATAAAACAACATCATTAGAGTATGAAAACATATTATTTTGAGCTTGGAAATTTTGGCAAAAGATCTTACTGCAGGAATGGCACCAATGAAAAAAAAGCATGTTTACTAATGTATGCTTGGGGATATTGTGGAGAAACCAAATATTTTCTCAATCACAGCTATCATACAATTGATGCTTTTTATTATTGTTAGCGACTTCATAGGAATGAAACTCCAGAAATTTTGTCTCAGAATTATACAAACTGAAACAGCATTCTGGAATCTCTATTTTTTCTGTTGCTGTATAAGAACAATGGGGAGTTTGAAAGAGAGAATATTTTTGGTAGAGACAGGAGTGGCTTCTTGATGAGCAACTTGGAGACATTAGGAAGAAAGTAGTGGCCCAGTGAGAAACTTCTTGTGGCTGTGTATTAGTTTGCTGGGGCTGCCAAAGCAAAGTATCTCAAACTGGGTGACTTAAAAAAACAGAAATTATTGTCTCACACTTCTGGAGGCTAGAAGTCCAAAATCAAGGTATTAGTGATGTCCTGCTCCCTCTGAAATATTTAGGGCAGAATCCTCCCTTGCCTTTTTCCAGCTTCTGGGATCCTTGGCAATTTCTGGTGTTCTTTGGCTTACAGCTGCATTGCTTCAATTCCTGCCTCTGTTGTCACATAGCATTCTTCCTGCATGTCTGAATCTTTCACGTGGTGTTTTCCTCTTTTTTTAAGAACACTAGTCACATTGGATTAGGGCCGACGCTAATGACCTCACCTTAACGTGATTACATCTGCAAAGACTCTATTTCCAAATAAGGTCGATTCACATGTACTAGGGGTTAAGACTTCAATATACCTTTTTGGGGGACACAATTCAACCTATAACAACAGGTATGACTTGGATACTTTTGTGTGGAGAGTGATGTCTAATATTGTGTCTTACGCTCTCAGTAGAGCTGTCCTGTGTCTAATGTTACTAGCGCTATTATCCCCAAATCTTCAATTAAGTTCTACCACTTCCTGAGTGAGCAGCATTTTCACAAAATCAAGGTAAAGGATCTTTGTTCCATGCCTTACCCAGTGTGGATGGAGAGAAGAGAGTAGGTTTGAGTGTTGAATAACATAGAATACAAGCTAAGTTTCTGTAACAAAGAAAATGCAAACACAGTGGCTTAAATTAAGCAGAAGCTTGATTCTCTCTCATCTTACAGTCCACAGGTAGGCTACAGTCCAAGTCAGCCAACTCTGTACAAGGTCTTCAAGGGGACCAAGTTAGGGAGCATTCCTGGGTCCAAGTTAACTATTCCATCGTTACCGTTTTCCAGTCAGCAGAAAGTGAGCAAGGGAATGTAATGGCAAACAGTATCCCCTTTGAAGGACATGATTCAGAAGTTGCAAACATTGTTTTCCCCCAAATATCGCTGGCCAGAACTTAGTCAAGTGGTCACATCTGTGTGCAAAAGAGCCTGGGAAATGTAGACCCCACCTGACCAACGATGTGCCTTGCTGAAGCCTGGTAAGAAAGGGTAAGATACTTCAAATAATGAGAGAAAATGAATACTGGGTGACAATGAGCAGTCTCTGCCAAGGGTAACAGTAACATGAATGAGACTAGGAGTTTATGAGAATAAGAAATTGTAGTTAAAGGCAACCAAGTTATGCCCCCAGGAATTCTCAGAGACCCCAGAATTTACAAAAGACAGCATGACAGTTGAAAATGTATGGGAGGACGGAGAAGTGTGGTGTTTGGCAAAGTGCCTAATGAATAATATTTTATTTTCAAAGTACAAGGTGACCATAGCTGATAACTAGATTTTATACAGTAAAAGAGAGAGGCTTATTTTGGAATCTCAACATTAAAAAAGTGGGAAAAAAAGGAACTACAGTAAATTACATTAAAGAAATGTTGCAAGTTTGGTTTTAAAAAATGGGAAGTAGGTCCAGCCCCATGGCCGAGTGGTTAAGTTCGGCGCACTCTGCTTTGGCGGCCCCGGTTCAGTTCCCAGGCGCAGACCCACATCACTTGTCAGTGGCCATACTATGGCGGCAACCCACATACAAAATAGAGGAAGATGGGCACAGATCTTAGCTCAGGGTGGACCTTCCTCAGCAAAAAAGATAAAAATAAAAAAGGGTAAGGAGAGGATTCAGAGTTGTTTTATAATCAATTAACACATATTTATTGAAAAACAAGCAACTCAAGGCTTTTAGGGAGAAATTACAGGAACTATAAGGGGTAAAAACAACAACAACAACAAATGAAGTCACCTTCATTTTGAGATTTAAAACAAGGCATTAAACTTACAACAATAATGCTAATATATATATACGCTGCTATATATATTATTGATCTATATCTTATAAAGATATATATATATATATATATTTCTTATGAGATTCTAGTAGCAAGCCCCAAGAAGACCAAAACATTCTGAGTAATGAATTTAACATGTTGTCTCCTAAACCACTTAGAAAATAGACATTCATTTGGATGCATAAGTAATCTAATATTTGTTTTAAAATCAATTTAAGAAGAACTACCACAACAGAATGCCTGATGGTGAAACATCCAACACTTTTCCTTCAGCTTGAGAACAGACAAAGATTATTGTTATTACATTTGTTGGTGGTTCTAGCCAGTGAAATTAGGCAAACAAACAAACACCCCCCCAAAAGGCAAAATAATTGAGAAATAAGACTTGGAGTTTGTCTTTTTATTTTCTGATAGACAACATAATTGTGCATGTGGGAAAATGCAAAAGAATTTACATACAAACAACTAGAACTTAGCAATGTTGCTGAATAAAAGGTAGACATAAAAAATAAATTTTATTTTTATATATCATAATAAATAGAAAATAAAATTTAAAAATATGCCACTTACAGTAGCATCAAAAAACATTAAGTATCTAGCAGTAAATCCAAGAAAGATACTCAAGACTTCACTGAGCAAAAAATAAATAAAGTGAAAATAAAGTTATTTTCACTTTATTAAGTTGTTAAGGAGGGCTGAAATAGACACATCATGTTCATACATTGGAAGACAATATTATTTAGAGGTCAATCTTCTTCAAACTGTTCTATAGATTAATCACAATCTCAATGAAAATATCAGCTAGTCATTTGTGGAAAATGATGATCTTTAATAACATCTATAGGGAAATGGAAAGGTGAAGAATAGTTAAGTCTATTTGCATTAGAAAAACAAAGCAGGAGGCCTTACTCTACAAGATATCAAGACTTACTGAAAGTCACTTGGAACAGTATTGGCTCAAGGATAGAAAACTAGATCAATATAACAGAAGAGAGAGACCTCCCCTCCCCTCCCAAGAAACAGTCCACAGACACCAGATTTATGTCAAAGTTGATGTTACAGTGCAGTGGAAGTTCTTTTCAATAGTTTGTGCTGGGTCAGTTGATATCCACTTGGAAAAAAATTAATCTTGACGTCATATCATACTTAAAAATCAATTTCAGATGTATTGCAGGTCTAAATTTAAAAGGTAGAAATAATAAGACTTTTAGAAAAAAATCATAGGAGATATCTTTATGACCTTGAAGTAGGCAAATATTTTTTAAATAGAACACAGAATTCACTAACTCTAAAAGAAAAACAATGATCAATTTAACTATATTAACATTATGAATTTTATTTTATTGAAAGACACCTTAATGAAGTGAGAAGGAAAGCCTCACCATGGGATATGGTATTTTAAATTCATATATCTGAAAAAGACTGTAGCTAGAATATACAAAGTATACCTATTAATCAATAAGTGCTAAACATCACAAAAGAAAAATGGGCAAAAGTCTTGAAGGTATATCACAAAAAAGTATATCAGAATGGCCAATAAATGCATGAAATAATAACACATGAAATAGCAATAAATCTATGAAAAGGTACCGAACTTTGAGGGAAACTCATAAGGGAAATGAAAATTAAAAGCACAATGCTATAGCACTACACACTCACGTGAATGATTAAGAAGGAAAAAGCAGACAAATGAAATTGTTGACAAGCATGTGGAACAATCTAAACTTTCAAATACTGCTGTGGGGTGTAAATTGGTAGAATCACTTTGGAAACTGGCAGTATCTGTTAAGCTGAAAAGATAACAACCCTATGACTCAGGAATTCCACTTCTGGATGTATATCCCATTGAAATGAGTACATATTTTCACCAAAAGTTGTGTACAAGGATGTTCATAACAGCCATATCTTTAATAGCCAAAAGCTGGAAATTGTCAAATACGAATCAAGAGTGGAGAATAAGTAAAATGTGGCATAGTCCCTCAATAGAATCGTAAATGGAGATGAAAATTAATGAACAGAAACCATATGCAACAACATGGATGAATCTCACAGACACAATGAGAAAGAACAAGAACAAGAGCTGGACAAAAAGAGTGCATATTGTATGGTTTTATTTATTTAGTGTCCAAAATCAGGTGAAATTAATCTATGATGTTAGGAAGTCAAGATGGGGGTTACCTTTGGTTGAGGTGACGTGATGGAAGGAAGTATGAAGAGATCTTCTGGGAATGCTGGTACTGTTGTTTCTTGATCTGGTAGGTGGTTACATGAATGCATTTAGTTTGTTAGCATTCAGCGCACTGTGCACTTATGATTTGTGTACGTTTCTACTTAGAGGTTATACTGCAGTGCAATTAAAAAATCACTCCTATTACCTCATGGTTACATATCGTATAAAATAATTAGAAGGCACAATTTTAGCTCTTAAGGAACTTCATAAATCCAAGTGAGGAAAATGAAATTCATGCCCTGATGTGATTCAAGGGACATAGAAGCAATAATTATAAGAAAAATAATATGCCACAACTTAAATGAGGAGGCTGAATTTAAGGAAAAGCAAATGGGATTAAAAGAATTCCAAGGATTCCATTCTTTAGTTTTGCCTTGGTTTGGATATAGTGTTTAGAAAAAACAGACATGGTATATTTTTAAAATGTAGATATTTTTTAATTTAAAAAAATGTGATTTTTGCAAATTAAAACTTACAAGAAAGGACTCTAAGGAGATAAAGCAGGCCACAGGAAATCCTGAAGCAGTTTCGATCAGCAGATAAAAACAACAACAAAGTTTAAAAAGAAGATTTGCCTAGATTCATGAAGAAGAAAAGAGTCCATGACTCCATGGCACTTCTATAGCTATTGATCTCCTGTGTGGGAGTAAAAGCTGTCCTTCCTTCAGGACTTTTTCCAGTCTGCTACTTTTCCATCCTTTTCTTCCCTTGGCTCACTGAAGTAGACCTGCATATGTGGAATTGAAAGGAATTTTTGCAACCCCAAGTACTGATTAATTATTATAATCGCTGTGACTTCAACAGAAACCTAGAGAGAAATGATCTCAAAATGCAAATAACATCATCCTTTTCAACCACAAATCATAGCACTCTGGGTGACCTGACACTTGAACTGCAGAGTAAAATTAGGGCCACAAAATTAGACACCAACCATAACTTGTATGATATACTCTAACTTCAAGGCAATTTGCGACTCCTGGTCTCTTTTCTGGGAGATCTATTTCTCAAATCAGAAGTCGAGTTGTCTGGGAAGATCTGAAGCTTCGAAATTCTCTTCTTATCCTATTCCTGTAAAAATCACTTTTGTGGGGTCTGAGGCAATGATGATCCTCTTAGCAGGTCTCAATCAGGCCACTTGAGAGATTCTAATGAGTTGAGAGGATTCATAAAGCAGTTTCTCAGGAAAAGATTACGTGTTTATTTTGTACGTGTGCCCAAAAGCTTTGCAATGAGTACATTTTTATAATTCTAATAGATTTCTGGAGGACTACCTATTCTTTTTCCTATACTAACGGCCAGAGGCTATTGAGAAGGGAGCAATTTTAGAAAAACCTGAATAAAAACAAACTAAACATCCCTGCCAATTTGTGAATCAGCCAACTTTCCAGTTGCCTTTTTTATTTTATGTTTTTGGTTGGTTTGGTTTGGTTTGTTAAGTAAGAACAGCAATGACCTCTAGTTTATTCCCCCTATTTTCTGTGCCAATCTTTATCTGGC
Organism: Equus asinus; assembly: GCF_041296235.1. Taxonomy (NCBI): domain Eukaryota; kingdom Metazoa; phylum Chordata; class Mammalia; order Perissodactyla; family Equidae; genus Equus; species Equus asinus. The sequence goes on from NC_091800.1 coordinate 51,783,401, forward strand.
ACGACCTACTGAAATTCAGGTTCCACTATTTCTTAAGTCATACTCTGAAAAAAATTAAAACTGAAATAGAAAAAATGACTGTGCATTAGGGTAGATGGAAACTTCTTTAAAAATGGAGTGGAAGAATATTCTTTTGGGGTGTGGCTGTTTTGCTTCCTGCTGTCTCAGGCACTCGATCTTATTTTCAAGTGCTGTACCTTCTCAGCAAAGAACAGAAAAGCAGCATTTATACTGCTTAAGATTGAAAAAAAAAAAAAAGACAGTGAAAGGAAATGAGTAAACTTTATATTCTTTCTTGCTATATTGAGAAATTCCTGAAATCAAGAATCGCTCTTGAAGAGCAAAGTCTCTTTAGTTTCATGCCCATTAATAGCTCATTATGTGGGCTTACTAAACCCATCCAACTCAAGTTGCTTGTTTCAAATGCTCTCTTTCCCTTTTATTTTTAAGGTGCATTATACAAGTATGTAGACACAATCAAGGATAATGCCGAAGCTTTCTGTCTTTTGGCTTCCAACTTTGGTAGATAATATAATAGTATTATAATGGCCTACAAGGAAGGCAAGGTCAGAGGGTTAGCTCTGAATGATCATCTCTAGTCTTTATCCACATATCACAGCTTCCACCTTCAATTTCTCTCTCCTACAAATTCTCCAAGTTAACTTTATTCTTGCTCTTCATACTTACCACACTTAAATTTCTTCTCTCATTTTCTTCTGAAAACTTCAAACCTTATTTTTTATTTTAAATCATTCTAGTTCTTTTCTCTGTCCCTTAACTGAGTCTGTTTGTGTATATTGTAATACATGCATATATGTATTTACCTTACAATTAAGCTATTTAACACTAAGTAAAAAAATTATATTTGGCCTATTGTTCTTCTATGAAAAGAACTGGGAGGGGTTGTAGTGGGAAGCTGCTATTGCATTTTGTTACTCAGAAGTTGCTAAAGGGACTTCGCAGTCAAGAACTAACGCAGAACTTCACGACTGTACAGATCATTAGACTCAGATGCTTGAGTGCTGTGGGAAAAGGAAAATTACAAAAATTCTTCAAGATTGTTCTAGAGAAAGAGCCATTGCTTCTGAAAATAGATGTCAAATGAGCCTTCATCAATTCTTAAGAGCAGGTATTCTACTAGGCTTTTTAATCCTTCTTTTCCCCTCTTGTCGCATGCCTACAAATGAAGCATAATCTTTGAGAAAACACAGGATGAACCAGAGGTAGTCATAGCCTTTAGAGAAGTAGATCTGAGAGATCTGAGATCTTTTTACCAATGTGGAAACAGGCCCAAGAGAGGTGAAATGAGTTGCTCAAGGAAAGTAATTAATGGAATAAGAACTGAAACACAGAGCTTGACTGAGTCCACTGGGCTTTTCACTACTCCACTACATGGCCAGAGTCAGATATAGATGACAACACTTACCGCCAGTGTCTGTGATTCTCATTACATGGGGGGAAAAGCAAAGAAGTTTCCATAACGAAAATGTTGAGAGAGCTCAGAATTGGCTCCCGCTATCGTTTATAGCTGACTGTGAAGAGGAAGCTACGTGCAGGCACTGAGGAGTAAACGTCAGCCAGCATTCTCAGACCCTACAGAAAGACCAGGTTAAAACAAGGGACTAGAAAGGGAGACTATGCACTGCAGGTTAGACTTCTGGGTAACCTTTGGTGAGAAAGGAGAAAGAACTAGGTAAGGTAGGGATGAAGTTAAGAGCAGTTTCTCTCCAGGCAGGGCAGTGATGGTTACATGGGAGTTTTATGACAAAGAACCTTTACAATCTTGTCCCAAACTTCATCTCTACAGATTCTGATTCATGTCCATTTTCCTCCTATATCCAGCTAGACTGACTGGCCATCCCTGGGTGCACTATGCTTTATGATTTATTTTTTAAGCTCTCCATGTCTTTATATTACTATGCATGAATTCAATTACCATGGTTCAGTTAAATAACATCAGTCCCTCAACAACAAAATTCAAATTTCAGGTACTAGGGCATATAAACTATAAGTAATTGTATAAAGTATGAATTTTGCTGCTAGCTCTTCAGTGCACAAATCACTATTTAAATAACATATGTGCATCATGATCAGTAACCAATCACACAGCTTCTTTTAAAATCTGTTGCCGATTGGTCATTACACAGGTGTTATTCAGTTGATGCACAGACTGGAAAACATATAGTTGCACTGCTTCCTTGTCTCTCAGTGGTAAATCCACACGATATTTTACAAAATGGATAATGCAAGAGGGATTGACCATCAATGATGAAAGTGTATTGGAGAAATGGTAAGTGATAATGCTGGAAGTGAAATTTGAATTGAACACAAATAGAATTACAGGAGAAATAACTGAACAAGGGAATACCGAACACTGCAGCTGTTTGAGACATTCCAGATGTGCTGCCAGGGAAATTTAGTGAAGATGAACTTACCAACATAAATAAAGAAAGTGGTTGTGATGAAAGGTTGAAGATGTCTCAGAAGAAGTGACACGGGCAAAAAACCTTTAACATTAACGGAATTCTTCGAGAAATTTCATGACACTGAAAGCACAAAGGACAAAGTAGTGGAATTGAGTCACACTTAGAAGGAAATGTGGCTCACCAAGGCATAAAAAAGATGCTTGTTACATATTGATGAGAAGAAGGAAAGCAAGATTAAAACTATTTTGACAATTATTTTTTACAATGAGATGAAACACTTTAAATCTCAAAGTTTCTAACATTTAAAATTATGACATACTAAATAAATATTGACTTTACAATTTTTTTCATTTACCTATGTGTTATAACCAACAGTAAGACAGCTTTAATGTTTTGAGAACAATGTTTTAAGTTCTCAGAACAATCGCAGTTTTTCCTATTGCTTATTAAGATTGCTTTGCACAATTTCAGCTTGCACAGTCATCTTTACAGTTCTGCATGACTGTGCAAAGCAAGAAGTGTGTAGATAGCATTTTGTATCTACCTCCGTCATAACACCTGTCATGTTGGGTTCTCATTATTTATACGTGTCTATCTCCCACGTATAAATGAGATCATTGAGCTTTTGTGGAATAGGAAGAACGTCTTCTGTATATTTCCCCCAAGGCCCTCTATAGCAACTGGCACACAGCAGATCCTCAATAGTTTTTTGATTGAATGAGAGAAATATCTTCTATCTAATCTCAGAAATTTTACATGGAAAGCATATTGAACAACACAGACTTTCCACATTTGTGTGTTCTTGTAGTTCGTAAGATCATTAAAGAATATGAGAACTAAGTCACAACTTCAAGAATTTTTACCTTTGTAAGACCAAAGATATTTGAACTCTGTCCCTCAAAAAAAAGATTGACAAGTATTCACTGTAAATAGTTGATTCCTGTCACTATTTGAATCAAGAATGTCCTGATAAATTTTATATAAAACTTTTGGCCTCAAACCAAGTTTAAGGGAAAGTATGCCCTTATTAGGTTTGTCTAACTGATTAGTACACATTAAAATATGCACATTCATAGATCTAGAGTGCCTCTAAAAACACGCTGGATCTAAAGTGGATTTTTATTTTTGGTTACTATTATTTAGTCAATTTTGCCAGAAAGTTGTGATTATAGTGGATCTAGGAGACTATGCCACCTCACTTGAAATTAATTGTTGGTAAAATAGCAAAAACTGTCAATATCTTGCCTTCTATGTAGTCTACTCAGTTTCTCCAGGTCTCTAAACAGCCAATCAATTGTTAAAAGTCATTAGGAAACAGATTAATTGAGAGTAAAAGAGATTTTGCAGTCTGAAGATTGTTATATGCTTCTTATAGGCCAGTGCTTTGCAAATTATCTACTGAAGAACCGTTGAGGACTTACATGTGGTCTTAGCGTGCATAACTATTACACAGATCATGTTACAGGTGACTAACCAAACAGATTCAACCACACCAAACTTGTCTATATCCTGTTCAACAAGATAAGTCCACTGATCACATCAGAGTTACGTCAAATTGCTATAAGACTTTCTAAGAGCTTACTCTCAAATTCTATATCTATCTCGTTGTGGACAAGTTCATGGTCCATACTTTGAGTGGTGGGACTTATAGTCCAGTGCTGTGTTCTGTAAATTCAGTATTTGACATTTCTTGACCACCGCACCTTCAACTTCTCCCCTCTTCAGCCATTCATCCTCATGCTCCCATCCTTCATCATGCTAAGCACAAAGCAGATCTTCAAGAAATGTTTATTAGATAAATATGCTAACAAACTAGTAAGTGATGAAGAAATCACAGAATAAATGATGAGGATCTGTGAAGGGAATCGAAATTCAAAAGTGAGATGCCATGAGGTGAACCTATGCTTAGGTCAAGGCATTACCTAGTTGTTGCTGGAGCCGGGACTTAACATTGGGGTGGATTCTCAGGACACAACTCTATTTGAAGTGTGTCAAATCAAAGATCAAATTTGTGACCCAGCTAGAATAATGGTGGCCTCAAAGATTTCTGGAAACCTTTCCTTCAAGATTAGACTAACAGACTGACTTCAGAAGGATTCTTCTAAACCACAAGAATTCTCTGACTCCATTTCATATCATATGGTCTCTAGCCCTCTGAGGATTAAAATGGTGTTGTGAGTTGCATCGTGTACAGAACTTAAACTCCTCAAAACCCAAATCTACTGTTATCATAAATACAAAATAAGAGTAAAACTTACTAAAGTAGATGCTAATAGCTTACATGTTCAGAAGAGAAGGATACTGAAAGCCTAATTTAGAATAGATTGTTTTCTAAAAGCTCCTTCTCTTTTTGGCATACCTATGATACAAGTTTTTTTCCATGGGAAATGTAGAAAAATGGAAAACAAATACTTATTTTTTAAAGAAAATATTTTCCTTTTGTGGTAAGATTATAAACGCTGGAATAAAAAGCAAATAATCTTTCTCAAAAGTGTATTTTATATATATTATACACACACACACACGAGTGAAGGTGGATTAAATTAACAATCGATAAAGAAGTAAATATTTTAGCCAGCATTCAGTGTTTGCATGAACAACTAGCACGATGAATTATAGGATAATGAGTAAAGGAAACATAAAATGCTTAATGGCCCTGGTACTCAGTTCATGGCCATTAAAAACCTACTTTGAGTCATATTTAATTGAAACATATGCTTTCCAACAGTTTGCACATTTATTTCAAAAGTTAATCTACTTCATTTTTTACATAAAGAAAAGATACATTGAGACATACAAAACATTTATAGAGAATTTTAAATATAAAATATTGCAATAGATGAAGGTAAAAATAATAAAAAATTTGGTTTTCTTAAGAATCCTTGTGATGATTTTTCATTAAAAGAACACTTTGTTGGTAACATCTCTGCCAAAACTCTCTTTTCAGTATTCAAGTCATAATTATGTTACTCCTGCTAGTCTTCTATGTTTTCCAAAAGAAGTTGAAAAGCAGCCCAGGCCTCCATTGATGGGCTGGTTGGCATAATGGTGACATCATTCTCAGAATGTTCCATCTCCAAAAAAACATGAACCAAATTACAGTTGGGGACTAAAGAGGCAAAGAAAAACAGTTTTATCTTCCCATAGGAATAAATTCTGATAATGTAGGCACCCAATTGATTTCAGCTTCTGCAGCGAGTTTGAAATTAAGATGCTGTAGGATAGGATCATTTTTGACAAAAGGAAAAGATTCAGTGTGGAAGTGAAAAATAAGAATGAAATTCTATCAGGTAATTATAAAATCTTAAGCACCCAAACTACCAATATTCTTCATCTTATATAATAGAGTGTCTTGGAAATTTGGATGTAAATGGAAAGTAGCTGGAATTCTACTTTAAGAGAAGTAGGGGAATTTGATCTTTAAAGGAATTTTGCTTTAAAAGAATTCTTCTGCAAACTGAATAATAATGCCCTAAATCATCCATTGTATACTATAATTTAGACTAATTTCTGTTAATTTATATGACACTGTTTTTTAGATATAGTTGAATAATTTGGATTATATGACAACAAATTTATATTAGGTGCTAAGAAACAAAAATAACCACAAAATAAGACAAAGATAAGAAGAAAAAGTCTATAATCTGCAGAGGAGAAAGAAAATTTCATCTATACTTCTAGGTTCTTCTGCTTTTTTTTTTTTGAGGAAAATTAGCCCTGAGCTAACATCTACTGTCAATCCTCCTCTTTTGCTGAGGAAGATTGGCCCTGAGCTAACATCTGTGCCCATCTTCCTCTATTTTATATGTGGGAGGCCTGCCACAACATGGCTTGATAAGCAGTGGGTAGGTCTGCTCCTGGGGTCCGAACCAGCAAACCCTGGGCCGCCGAAGTGGAGTGCACGAGCTTAATCGCTACAGCACTGGGCTGACCCCTCTAGGTTCTTCTGACTGATCTAGGAATTAAATTGACATGAGACAAGTAAAGGAGAAAATCAAACAAGGTTTAATAATATGTATACATGGGAGAAACCCAGGAAAACCGAGTAATTCACCAAAATGGCCAAAGCTACCACCTTAAATACCATCTTCAGCTAAAGACAAAAGTGGACGTAGCAGTAGTGGTTTGGGCTTCAAAGAGGAGGAAGGCAATTCACACAGAGACAGAAAAGCAAATGTTTGGTGATGGGACACAATGGGACATGGAGAGGATTTTGATTAAATGGACCTTGCTAGGTTCCTGCTTGTCTACCATACCTAGTTCATATCATACTATTATATAAGTATTTATGGTTATAGCTCTTTCCTGGAACACACCTTCTATCTTAAATTATTTTAGGCAGTTGGGGGAAGGCCAAAATTTCTTCCTGAGTTTTTGTTCTTAAAAATACTGAGACTAAAGAGACACATTTTGAGGTGGCAAATTTTGCTCCCCTACAAATAAAAATGCCTGAAAAGGTAATCTATTATAAGTATGAATTTTCTTTTTCATGAAAAGGGAAAAAATTTTTTCCTTTTCAGTTTCTTCATAAAACTACAGCAAAAATAATATGATAGGCAGTTGTAATTACTTGATAAGTTTTTAAAGTCTTCATTCCTTTGAAAAATAATTGAGGATTTATGGTGTAATTTCATAATTATATTTTATACATTTTAAAAACTTGATACAGTTTAAAGCACTACTTTAAAAGCTATCAGCTAATGTTTCTCTTCCAGTGTCATCTGATTATGTACAATTGTGATTAAAATCTAATTTTGCACACATATTTGGTGGCCATATAATGAGGAGCTATTAATTCTTTTAAACTCATAAATGGCATTTTAGAATAGTGAAATCACGTCTCTTTGAAGTGCAAAGGTAATTGAATCCAGTTACAATAAGTCAATGTGTAGAGCATGGACAACCTCTGAATAGTGTCATAATATTTCGAGAATTATAAACCATGAGGCTAATGTCAGAGATTCCTGTACCTAATTAATCACTCAGTTTAGCAGAGAGGTATTAGTCTTAGACTAGATCAGGACCAGTGGTTACAATGAGAAAACCGACTGAGGGGATTCTAAAAGAGATAAAGGATGCCATAAGAATCATAGAATCATTTTTAATCTCAAAGTGGAATCAGTTTCAGGGACATTATTCCCAATGCTTATGCCCCCATACATTCCTTTTCCAACATCCTGCCATTTTATCCAGCCTCTGCTCATGTTCCTCCATGAAAGGAACATGCTGTCCCTCAAGACAGACCAGTTTAGAGGCACGTGAGTGGTTAGTTTTTCATATATATTTGAAATCTACCTTTCTAAGCTTCTTCCCAATAGGTGGGTACAGTCAAGTAAGAGAATAGGACTCTTTCTACAAACTTCTCCATCCTTCCTCTGTCTGCACCAGTGTTTTCCTTTCAAATTTTCCTCCTCTGTTTTTGAAGTTTGAAAAAGGGAAAACAAATTATTCTAGGAAAAAAATTTTTTAGGCCAGTGGAACAAACATTAATAAAAGAAAAAAATGCCTATTCTTTCCTTGAGAAGTTCATCTATTGAGTATATCTTTTGTGAACGAAAGAACGAATTGCTAAGATTAACTTGCAAGAGGCAGCATAGCATAACTGTTAAGAGCCAACACTGAGCAAAGGGCCTGGTTTCAAAATCTAGCTTTGCCATTTACTAGTTGTATGACTTTGGACAAGTTACTTAACTTCCCTGCACTTAGTGTCTTTGCTGCTATTGAGATTTCAATTATTTAACACAACACATTTGGAAATTGCCTGACACATGGTAAGCATTCAATAAGTGTGAACTATTAGTGTCATAGCACACATATGGAGATGAGAAGAGAGAAGAATCAGGGGAGGAGAGAGGAGTGAGAAAGTAGAGATAGCATGGTAGAGTGAAGAAAGACCAGTATTCTGTGGATTGTCGGCCTTGCTCTCTCACCTAGCTTTATTCCTGGAATTGCTCATCCAAAGTAGGTTTCAGCCAGGAGGATTATGGCAAGTGTGGAACGAACAATAGAGTCAAGGGGATCGGACGTGATGCTGGGCAATGCTCAATGCCCTGCTGAATAACATTGAGTATGCTTTGATTGTCTTTTATATCACTCATTCTAAAAATTGTAATTTTTATGTTAATTTTGTTTAGATAATATAGTTACATAATTCAAAATTATAAAGATATCCCCAGATAGATGGGGAAAAAGTTATCCACCCACTCTTTACTCTAACCATCTGGTGCCCCACTCTGGTAGCCACCAATTTTATCATTTTCAAATGAGAAACTGTTATTAAGCCACCAGTAGAGGCTTTCAGGTCTTTAATCCTAACTCTGATTTTGGAACCCTGGGACAGCAAAGAGGCAGTTTTGAGATACGCTTTCCAAACATGTCTTCATTACCTGTTTTTGCACTTCTTAATAGTGTAGTAGTTATTCCCAGTGAATACATTTTGGAAACTGAATAAATCTTTCGAGGATGCTCTTTGTTGAGTTAAATTGTCAAGATTTTATGTATTCCATGCAGACTGTATACATTATCTGTACCGTAACAGAAAATCTTTTACGAAGAAAAACCAAGTATGTTATATTTCATGTAGGCTTTGATCTATGAATTTATCTTAGACTTGTGTTTCATGAAAGGAAAAAAAGAGCGGCCGAATAGTTTTATCTATCAAACCCAGCTTCTTTAACAAAGTCTGAGGAAACCAAATCATATTATATTGGTCTGATTTGACTTTTCCAGGCAGTATATAGAAGGGTAAAAGCTCTCTGATTCTATCAAATATGCCCTGAAAAATAAATCTTGTGATTTGTTCATCTTCTCTCCATCTATCAAAATGAAACTAATAAACAGCCCCAGATGCAGCAGTAGAAAAATGAAAAAAACATTTTTTTCCCCTATACCAACCCAGTAGAAGCTATCTACCAAAAAGAGCACTGATTGTCAGTTTCCCCTCACACCCAACTCCATTGACTTGAAGAAGAATTAACACAGGTGAAAGACCAGATGTACTAAACTCCTCTATTAGCAGAGCTTTGCTGGTAAATATTGGATTTAACCTAAAAGTTGAAATGTGGACACATACTGGACTGGTGAATAGTGGCATGCATCATGAATTACTCTCTTCAGATTACCTTGTGGGAAAAATTATTCTGTAAGCCTTGGCTTTATAATCATACATCTCACATGTTGTTGGCTTGCAGTGAAAATGGTTCGGAAATGAGCTATGTATGCAAGGTTATACACTTTTATACATATGGGTATGTATAACAATTGGTATTGTGGCATGAGGGCACTATGATATCATTTTGAATAGATGTTTGTGTGTGTGTCACCCTCAGGTGACCAAATTGGGCTCTCTATTTCACTGATATGCTAGTTGCATCATCTCCCTTTCCTTCATGACCTCATTATGGTGCAAATGGCCAAGATGATTTTCAGTTTACCAGAGATTATTACACCAAAATTAAGATGGAAGGGTACATCAGTCAGGACTTTAATCCTACTATATGTCTATAGTGGGTTGGAAGGGGCCAGCATGGGGGAAGTCTCTGCTCCATATTGTCACCCAGGGATCCATACTTTCAGAACATCCACCTTCTTGTGATTGCAACACCTGCAACACACAGTCCCCTTGGTCATCATAGCAAGAGAAAAGAATGCATGGATATCTTACATGTGTTCTTGTGTGCTTCAACCTGAGTCACATGTTTACCACAGCCTGCCTTCCAGTCACTAAATATAAAGTTGACTCCTCCTACCACATGTGGCACATACTCATCTCCTCCTCAAGACTTCTTCCAGGAGACCTCTGCCACCTCCTTTGAGACAGCTCAAGCCCATTCCTGAAGATCAGAGTTTCCAAACCACAGCACCATTGACATTTGGGCTGGAAAGTTCTTTGTTGTGGGAGGTTGTCTGATGCACTGTAGGAAATTTAGCAGCATCCCTGGACTTTACCGATGAGTACTCTCCAAGTTCTGAAGATCAAAAATGTCTCCAGATATTGGCAGTGTTTCCTTAGGGGCACAAATTGCCTTGGTTGAGAACCACAGCACATTAGATATATTGTCTACCCTATGAGTTAGATATAATCGGCATCATTTTTATTTAATGTTTTGTCCTTGCAGCCTCTGATGTTATTTTCTTTGCTCCTGACACATGATGGCCAAGTCAATGTGACACGTTTTAGGTTTTTGCTACAGAAGCACTCAACTTGTCTTACTAATTTCTATATTAGGCAGGGTGACTCAGTGTCATAACATAACAATAGTTTATTCTACTCTTGCATTAAATTTACAATGAGTTGGTAGTGTGGGAGGGGGGATGTCTCTGGTTTACAGTGATTCAAGTACCCAGGCTGATGGAGGCTCCACTATGTTACAACCGCACCATCTGGAACATGCAGTCTTTCTTAGTATATGCAGTAGAATATCTGGAGATCTCTCCCCAAATATTTTATGTTTTTCCTGAAAATAATACATGTCATTTCCACTCACAGCCCATTGGCTACCTGGCACTGTCTAACCACAAGGGGATGGGAAGTATTATCTTCATGTCCAAAAGGAGAGGAGAATAAGATATTGCTAAGTACTAGCAATATCTACCACAGCTTGTTAATGACGGAATTATTTTAATTTTTATAGTCAACATAGAATGAAATTCACTTTTTTGGGGTGTGGGGTCTACGAGTGTCAGCACATGTATAGATTATTGGAACTACCATCACAATCAAGATACAGAACAGTTCCATCAGCCTAAAACACTCCCCCGTAATGCCTCTTTATAGTCCCACCCTCCCCCATACCGAATCCCTAGCAATCACTGATCTGTCCTCTATCACCATAGTTTTGACTTTTCCAGAATGTCTTATAAATGGAATCAAATAGTACATAACCTTTTGAAACTGGTTTCTTTAACTCATCATAATGTCTTTGATTCATTTATGCCATTGTGAGTATTGATAGCATGTTCCTTTTTTATTGCTGAGTAGCATTCCATTGCATAGATGTCCCATGGTTTGTTTATCCATTCACCATTTGGAGGATAGTTGCATTATTTCCAGCTTTGGGCAAAAATAGAGCCCAGAGAATAGAGCTTCTATGAACATTCATATATAGGTTTTCTGAATGTACATGTTTTTTGTATGACATAACTTTTCATTTCTGTAGGGTATTGATTCTGAAGAGTGGGGTTGCTTGGCCACGTGGTAAGAGTATGTTTAACTTTATAAGAAATTGCCAAAACTGTTTTCCAAAGTGGCTGTGCCATTTTCTATTACCACCATGCACTAGTCACCTTAGGCTGCCATAACAAGACACTGTAGATTGGGTGGTTAAACAAGAGAAATTTAGTTTTTGCAGTTCTGGAGGCTAGGACTCCAAGATCAAGGTTCCAGTAATTTTGTTTCTGGTGAATGCTCTCTTTCTGGTTTGGAGAGGACTGCCTCTTCACTGAGCCCTTACATGGTGAAGGAAAGGAGAGAGAGAGAGAGAGAGACAGGGAGAGATGAGAGAGAGCTCCCTGCTGTCTCTTCTTATAAGGACACTAATCCTATCTGATCAGAGTCCCACCTTTTTGACTTCATTTAATCTTAATTACTTTCTTAGAGGCCCTATCTCCAAATACAGCCACACTGGGGATTAGGGCTTCAATATATGAATTTTGGGGGGATACAAACATTCAGTCCATAACTTAGCAGCAGTATGTGAAAGTTCTAATTGGTCCACAGCCTCTCCAGTACTTGTTATTGCCAGATTTCTAAAAACTTAGTCATTCTAATAAGTGTGTAGTAGTATGTCAAAACAGTTTTTATCTGATTTCCTCTAGTGGCTGAGGATGTTGAGCATCTTTTCATGTGCTTATTTGCCATCATAACATCCTCTTTGGTGAAGTGTTTGTTCAAGTCTTTTGCTCATTTTTTTTTTAGTTCAGTTTTTGCTGCTTTCTAACTATTAAGTTTGAGAGTTAACAAACAAATTCTACGTACAAGTCCTATGTTGGATATGCAATTTACAAGTATTTTATCCCACTCTGTAGTATATCTTTTTGTTCTATTAACAGTGGCTTTCACAGAGCAAAATTTTTTAATTCTGAGGAAGTCTAATTTATAGATGAAAGACTATTCAAGTTATCTTTTCTTCTTGTGTGAGTTTTGGATGTTTGTGGCCACAACGAATTGATTCGTTTCATCTAAGTTGACAAATTTATATGCATCATGCTGTTCCCAGAATTCCCCTACATTCCCTGTAATGTCTATGAGGTCTATATAGATTTCTCCTCTATCATTCTCGTAGGTATTGGTAATCTACGTTCCTCTCTTTTTTCTTTCTAAGTGTTCTAGATGTTTATCAATTTTATTCATCTTTTCAAAGAAACACCTTTTGGTTTGATTTATTTTCTCTATTGTTTTCTCTTTTCAAATCTATTGATTTCTGCTCTTATGTTTCCTCTTTCCTTTCTTCTGCTCACATCGAGTTTATTTTGCTTTTTTTCTAGTTTCTTAAAGCAAAACTTAGATTGCTGATTTGTGATATTTCTCCTTTTTATGATAAGCATTTAATATTATAAATTTCCCTCAAAGTACTCCTTTAGCTGCATCTGATATGCTGTTTGAATTTTGTTAATTTCAAAATATTTTCTAATTTTCTTTGAGACTTCTTCTTTGACTCATGAGTTATTGATAAGTGTGCTGTTTAATTTCCAAAAGTTTAAAGACTTACCAGTTATCTTTCTATTATTGATTTTTAGTTTAATCTTGTTATGTCCAGATATATTTGGTATATCAATTCTTTTTAAAAATTTCAGGTTTGCTTCATGACCTTGATATGGTCTATCTTGGTGAATATTCTATGTGTATTTGCAAAGAATATGGATTCAGTGTGGAGTGGAGTATTCTATAAATGTCAGTTAGATACAATTAGTTGATGGTGTTGTTCAGTTTTTCTACATCTATGCTAGTTTTCTCCTTATTTGTTTTGTCTATTATGGAAAGAAGAGTGCTGAAACATCCAATTATAACTGTGAATTAGTCTATTTCTCTTTTCTAGTCTATCACTTTTGGTTCATGTATTTTGAGGCTCTGTTTTTAGATACAGGTATATTTAGAATGTTTTTTTCTCTTCTAGTTAAATAGACTGTTGAATCATTCTGTAATGTCTCTCTTTATCACTGGAAATTTTCCTTGCTCTGACATCTACTTTGTCTAATATTAATATAACTATTCCAGCTTTCTTTTGATAAGTGTTAGGATAGTATATTGTTTTTCATCCTTTTACTTTTAACCTATTTGTGTCTTTATATTTGAAGTGAGTTTCATTTTTTTTAAGAATAACTGTTCCCTTTTATTTTTTAAATTTTTCTTTAATTTTTTATTTTTTTAATTGCGATAACATTGGATTATAACATTATATGGCTTTAAGATGTACACTGTAATATATTGCGATTCTGCGTAGATTACATCATGTTCACCACCCAAAAACTAATTATAGTCCATGCCCCCACATGTGAGCCTAATCACCCCTTTTGCCCTCTCCCCCTTCCCCTGTGGTAACCACCAATCCAGTCTCCCCTGTTGTGTGTTTGTCGTTGTTTTTATCTTCAACTTGTGAGTGAGATCATACGGTATTTGACTTTCTCCCTCTGACTAATTTCACTCAGCACAATACCCACAAGGACCATCCATGTTGTCACAAATGGCCGGATTTAATCATTCTTATGGCTGAATAGTATTCCATTGTGTATAAATACCACACCTTCTTTATCCATTCATCCCTTGTGGGCACCTAGGTTGTTTCCAAGTCTTGGCTATTGTGTATAATGCTGCAATGAACATAGAGGTGCATGTATCTTTATGCCTTTGCATTTTCAAGTTCTTTGGATAAATACCTAGCAGTGGGATAGCTGGATCATATGGTAGATATATCCTTAATTTTCTGAGGATACTCCATACTGCTTTCCATAGTGGCTGCACAAGTTTGCACTCCCACCAGCAGTGTACCAGGGTTCCCTTCTCTCCACATCCTCTCCAACATTTGTTGTTTCCTGTCTTGTTAATTATAGCCATTCTGACCCGAGTGAGGTGATACTTCATTGCAGTTCCCTGATAGCTAATGATGTTGAACATCTTTTCATATGCCTGTTGTCCATCTGTATAGTTTCTTTGGAGAAATCTCTGTTCAGATCTTTTGTCCATTTTTTAAATGGGTTGTTGGTCTTTTTGTTGTTAAGCTGTATGAGTTTTTTGTATATTTTGGATATTAACCCCTTATCTGATATATGGTTTGCAAATATCTTCTCCCAATTGTTAGGTTGTCTTTTCATTTTGTTGATGTTTTCCTTTACTGTGCAGAAGCTTTTTAGTTTGATGTAGTCCCATTTGTTCATTTTTTCTTTTTTTCTCTTGCCCAGTCAGACATGGGACTTGAAAATATGCAGCTAAGGCTGATGTCAAAGAGCATACTGCCTGTGTTTTTCTTCTAGAAATTTCATGGTTTCGGGTCTTACATTCAAGTCTTTAATCCATTTTGGGTTGATTTTGGTGCATGGTGTAAGATAATGATCTACTTTCATTCTTTTGCATTTGGCTGTCCAGTTTTCCTAACACCATTTATTGAAGAGACTCTCCTTTCTCTATCGTATGCTCTTGGCTCCCTTGTCGAATATTAGCTGTCCATAGATGTGTGGGTTTATTTCTGGGCTCTCGATTCTGTTCCATTGATCTGTGTGTCTGTTTTTGTGCCAGTACCATGCTGTTTGGGTTACTATGGCTTGGTAGTATATTTTGAAATCAGGGAGTGTGATACCTCCAGCTTTATTCTTTTTTCTTAGGAATCCTTTGGCTATTTGGGGTCTTTTGTTGTTCTATGAAGTGAGTTTCCTATATGCAGTAAATTGTGTCATAGTTTTTAAGCTAATCCAATAATCCCTTCTTTTTAATTGAGAGTTTAGTCCATTTACAATTAATGTGATTACTAATATGGTTGGGCTTAGATCAACCAGCTTGCTATTTGTTTTTCATTTGTCCCATTTTTTCTTTGTTCCTTTTTCATATTTTTCTGCCTTTTATTATTATTTTTGGATTATTTGAGTGCTATTTCATATCTGCATTTATCTCCCTTGTTGAAATACTTGCTATAATTCTGTTTTCTTATTTTACCACTTATTTCTGTATCCTGTGGTTTCAATATGAGTTCAATTTTCAAAGCCTTTGCACTGATATTTGTATCTGCCCCATGTATGTGCCACCAGTGGGCAGTCTGGGGCCTTGGAAATGCTCTAGCCCATATTTCCATGTAAAACCTTTGGTATTCTGTTTAAGGTTTGATCCAGAGGTGAGCCCAGAAAATAATGCACCACTTTATGTGTTGGTGCTCTTGAGCTCCCTCCTCTCCAGGATATCCTTGACACTTTCTGGTTTCCTGGGCTCTCCTTTTTACCTCTTCTGGCTAAAAACCTGAGGCTTCAGTTTCTCCACTAGTCATTTCCTGCAACTGTGTCTGCAGATTTAGGGTTAGGTGGTGAGAGGACAGAGAGAGAATAACTCAACAGATATCTCCCCCCGATCTTGGGACCACAGGTAGTCTGGTCAGATGGACGGACTCTTCTCTCTTAGAATTTCACACTTATCTCTAGCCTCTATTTCTGCCCTGCCGCTGCTTGATTGCTTGGAGGCTCAGGCACAAGAGAACAATAAAGGAAAAAAGTCAACAGGAGATTTCTTTCACTCTTTCTAACCCTCAGAAGTCCCATTTACTGCTCCTCAAGCCAGAATATGAGGATATCTCTTAAAACTTTTTCCGTCCACGCCTGGTTGCCTTTGATTCCAACTAGGTGATATAAGAGGGAGGAAAAATGGAAACTCATTGCTGGCTTGAAGGTACTTTGAAATCTGGTCTCCTTCCCCAATCTGTCTGCTATCATCTATTTTTCAGAGGCCTCAGACAGTCACTCACTGAATTTTGTGAAGATTTTATATTTGTATTCAGTGAGAGAAGTGTCAAGGAGTCTGTTACTCAGTCTCGCCTGGAACTAGAATTGCACTAGAGGGTTTTGAACAATGGATTTGTAAGCATAGCAGCTGTAGTGGAGTGTGGGAAAAGGAAAGTCAAGGGAAAGGATCTAGGCCTTTTCTTGGTTGAATTTATAATTAAGATAACTAAGCAAGATCCTATGTATCAGCAAAGTAAAAACAATTTTTTTCCAAAAGAACTTGGTATTTAACATAGTTTTTTAAAAAAGCATCAAAATACTAAGTATAAGAAAAAATGTCATTGGATTTTACTACATTTATTTTGAAGATTAGTGTATTTTTTATTTTGAATTATACATAGGGACAGCACTATACTCTGTGTTTAGGGCCTCTAAAGCCAGGTCATTAGTTATATCATCAGGCATTCCCAGCTAATCCAGTCCCTAACCACAGTCTCAAGGTCGGCAAGAGCCCTCACAACCTGAGTTCTGGAAAATAACTCTTTAAGTTGGGATCAAAATTTGGATCACAAATACCTTTATCCCCTCTTCTCCTATCTCTTTCTTGCCACCTCCACTCGTGATATATGGTTGAAACTTTTCACATGACAATTTACTTGGTAATTGGTGAACTAAGGAATTATCAGTAAAAGGAAGGGGAGCAAATAATTAAATAATCAAGTGCAATGTGAAAGGTACATTTGTTATCTCCTTTATTCCCCACTACAACATAGTTATTAATTCAGTATCACTATCATCGATGTACAGGTGAGGAAACGAAGACTCAGAGAGATTCAATAACCTGGCCAAGGTTGCAGCAAATTTTGCAAAAACCAATTCCAAAATTTACATTCTCTTGTAATGCCACATGCTTCCATCCATCCATGCCACGCATCCTTGAGAAGATAGATTCAAATATATAGCTTAGGGCTGGAGATAGTTCAAGAGATTAGGATCTGCTGGAGTGGAATGGGGTGGGAAGGAAGCAGAACTTTTAATAAGAGACTCAAATCCTTTACATCTTTGTGTCTATTATATGTTCTCCCTTTGGATACTTGAAATAAATAATCTTTCTGATTTATTTACTTTCTTTTTTGAGGAAGATTGCCCTGAGCTAACATCCACTGTCGGTCCTTCTCTTTTTGCTGAGAAAGATTGGCCCTGAGCTAACATCCATGTCCATCTCCCTCTATTTTATATGTGGGATGCCTAGCACAGCATGGCTTGATAAATGGTGCACAGGTCCGTCCCCAGGATCCAAACCGGCGAACCCTGGGCTGCCAACATGGAGTGTGTGAACCTACCCGCTATGCCACTGGGTTGGCCCCAAATCTTTCTAATTTTTTAAATTAGCATATCTTTAGTGAGGATGTGGTATTGGGGTAAGAATGCCTTACCACAATCCTTCAAACTTACTGCTTCCTTTCTCTGTTTTCTGGGACCTCCAGGAACCTACCTGGAACCTACCCAATAATCTTGCTTCTCTTGCTCCTTCTCCATTTTCTAGGCCACAAATGGAAAATAAAAGGTGAGGAGTCTGACTCCTGGTTAAAAATATATGTGCGACTTTTCAGGCCTGACCCAAGGCAATGACAAAGGCTTTACTTAGCGGGCCTCAGTGGGAAAGCTATCCTCCCCACCCCAGACTTGGAGTACCACCAACACATTACAGTCTCTGAAGGGAGTTGCAGTCAAGGACTCAAGTCCCTCTAGCCAGTCTTGCTTCCCCATGTATTTGCATTTGTAGCCTCAGTGCCTTCATGCTTAGGCCTTGAGCAGAGGTCTTCTTCAGGAGGCTTTGCTGAGGCCCCCTTTCCAGGAGAGGAGGGGAAAACTTGAAGACAGTTTTCCCCACTCTGACGGAGCACTTTTCCACTCACAGTCCTTCCCCTTCCCCCTCCCCATGACCCCAGGGTTCATAAAACACCTGGAGCTTTTGTTTGGAGCTCCTTCAGTAGTGAGATGACCTCCATGTTTGTGCTGGTCTGCTTGATCCTGGACCCATGTGCCATTCCATGGAAGGAAATGAAACAAGGAGAGTCAGTGCTTCTTCTGGTTTTAGACTCTTGCTTATACCATAACAGTAAATGGTTAAAGGTTTAACTCTTTCACTTTTGACTTGTTGCTTTAATTAGCTACCCAGATACCTGACAGCTTGCTTTCTTCTCTCTCTCCCAGCTCACCTGAGCTCATGACAATAGGAGCCCACCTGGAACTTAAATGAATTTGGAAGATGTGGACCCCATTGAATTTTCTTGAAGCAAACTTGTAGATCAACTTTCAGGGGCAGAAGAAGGACAACTGGTAGCAAACAGTATTCTCACTCTTTTATTTCTCAAGCTTCACTGGATTTCTCCTAAATTCTAGCTTTCATAGTTGCCATCTTTTGGCAAGCTTCTCATGGTAGGAAATAGTTTCACTGTGTTGTCTGCTATATGCCTACCACATCATAAAATAGTTCTGCTTTTACTTCATAAAATTATACAAATAAGATAAATAACAATCAGATACTAACATCCCACCCAACATACATACTCATATGCTTGATGAACAACTGCCTGACTGACTGAATGAATGAATGAGCAGACAACCATACAGGGACCTCAGTACTGAAATTGGGAATGAGAGCAGAGGGTAGCAGTCAGCAGAGGGGACTTGATGATTGTGTAATCTGAAAGGGGATGGAGAGAAAAAACAGAACAGCAGGTAGTAGGTAGGAGAGTAAAAAACGTAGGAAGTAGAAAAGGCAATATCTTCTGTTTTTACCTCAAAAAATCAATTCTCTGTCTCTTGATTGATGTTTCAGAAAGCTTAATATGCTTCTGAAGAACAAGACCAGGAAATTGGAGATTGTCCCCAGCACTACCCTGCTGAGTTCCACCAAGTAGTTTGAATGAAATGAAAAATCAAAGTATGGATATGTTTCATTTCCAATGGAAGCTAAAAGATTTTTTCCTTTTATTTTTCTTTTTCTCCATGAAAATTTTACCCTTTGAAAAAACTATTACTACATCTGGGTCCAACATTAGTCCTCTCCCTTCAGTAAAAATAATTTTGGCCAACATTATCTTGGATATTTCATTGTCTTGTCAACAACAACATGGTAATTGGTATGAATGTCTGAAAATCAAAGCCTTTCATAAATTATAGGCTTGATTTAGTCCCACTGGCATGGTGCTCATTAAGTCAGTGAGGACTGTGTAGTACAAATGTACAGATTCCTTTATTCATCACTGTAACAACCTCAGGGAGCCTCATTGAAAATGTACATGACAGATCATGTAGGTAATGCTGTTGCCCAAGTAAAGAGAAAATAGAAAATGAGAGCTAGATAATATAAAATTTACCTTACAGAAATCATTAAGTAATCATTACTTGAATAAATTATGTATTTTATATAATCTGAAATATTCTGTAGTTAAGAGCCTTGGAAGAACAAATATACTTTTCACTAAATGTTTGAAGATTCTGAGTTAAAGCTGAAAGGAATCCCTCTTCATTATTATCTGCTAACATAGGTCGATTGGATTAATTTGGACAAGAATACTCAATCTCATTTATAAAATCCATGAAGTAGATTTCTACCTCAATGATCACTACTATCACAATCTCCAATCCCCAGCATGCCTATTCTCAACACACATGCACACCTGCACTGTTATAGGCTGAATGTTTGTGTCCCTCCCAAATAGTATGTTAAAATCCTAACCCCCAATGTGATGGTATCAGGAGGTGGGGCCTTTGGGAGGTGGTTAGGTCATGAGGGTAGAGCCCTCATGAATGGGATTAATGCCCTTATAAAAAAAGAGCCAAGAGAGCTCCCTTAACCCTTCTGCCATGTTAGGACACAGCAAGAAGACAGCTGTCTATGAACCAGGAAGCAGACCCTCAGCAGACACCAAATCTGCCAGTGCCTTGATCCTGAACTTCCTAACCTGAAAAACAAATATTTGTTGTTTAAGCCACCCAGTCTATGGTATTTTTGTTATAGCAGCCTGAATGAACTAAGGTATTCACTCATATGTGTACAAATACACACAGACTCACGTGCGGAGAGTGAGGCTATACTGTATAGAAATGTATCCAGAAGGAGAACAGTATTGTGTCACTGACAAGAGGACTGGAGAGAGAAGAAACCATAACTAGCAAAGGCAGATGAGGAATAACAAATGAAACAGATAAGTGGGGAGAAAAGAAAAACATGAGACTATGAGGATAAATTGTGAGAGGATGTGAACGTATGGGAAAAAGAGAATTACGTATATAAGTAGCAGGGCAGAGCAGGATCTAGAGATGGGGTCCAGTGGAACATGTACATAGAACTGTAAGTGTGCATTTCTTTGCTACAAAGTAAGTAGTCCATTTTTAATCTCACCCGATGGAATATAATTATTGAAGCAACAAAAGACATTTTAATCTATAAGCTTGTCTCAGAGACTAATGGTTGAGAAAAGTGAGCAAGGCATGAGCTTACTTAATGGTACAGCAGGGTTCAAGGCATGAGAAGCTAATTTGCATGATAGTACTGGACAATAATAAATATTATTACTATTACTAATAGTAATAATAATCCTCAGCCTTAACAGTCCTATTAGACTGGAGATCTAGTGGATATCTTAGAATAAATGATATTGAGGATTTTGAAAAGGCTTGGTAGTGTGGTACCCAGGAGAGGGGATTAAGACTGAAATGGACTGTTTCTAAAAATCCCAGAGCAAAACTAGCCTGTTTGGGACTCCCCCAAAAGAATAATAATGCAATTAGGGAGAGTGTGCTCCATATCCTCCTTTCTGGTGGGAATACCATGGATGATGAAGGTGTGTGGCCATTCCACAGTGAAGACGAGTCAAATATCTTCCTCAGTGACAGACCAGGTGCAGCAGTGAAGACCACAGAGGGTGACGAGGAGGGAGCTCAGCTTGTGACTACAGCAAGCACGTTTGGCTTGTCTTGATAGTTCTCCTGATAGCGCGAACAAACTCAAGACTATTTTCCCTTTATTGTTATTGTGACCAGTTCCTTTGATTGACCTTTTGCGAATCCAAGCAGCCTAGGGATTCCCAGATAAGGCAGCACTTGCAACAGTACAAACCACTATAACAGAGGAAGCTCGGGTCGTGCTCGGAGTACAGTGCTTCAAAATTCAAAATAAACCAGGATGAAAGAGAAAATCATCACTGTTTCATAGATTATAAATAATACAGCAATCTTCCAGAAAGAAGGCAGTTTTTTATTTAAGACCATGTTTGCTAGTTGAGCTATTGGAAACGACATCATGCCTAGAAAGCTGGTAATCTAATTTTTAAAATTGTCTCTGAAATTCATATGTCGCTGCATCCTTGAGGAGACAGGAACAGTTGATTTTGGTCCAGAACTTGATGCTTTGCAGTTGTTCAGCTGTGTGATGTGGCAATGTCCACTCTTATTTATGTGACTGGGACACTTATAAATGCCCCATTTTGTTATTTGGGTGAGTTCTGTTCTTACCTCTCACAAATTGTTCTTCATAACATTTGGTTGGCAAAGCTTTTAGCATCCAGGTTCTCAAATATTGGAAATTCTCTCTTACTGGCTCAGACACGTTAGGATTATGAGTGATGGAAGAATAAAGTACACTGAAAGTAGCTTAGATTAAGCTATAGGACATTGGATGAGCATGAGTGCCTGAGGATGTATTTCAAGGATTCACTGAATCACAGCCTGAAGTGATGTAACATCACAGTAGAAAGCTGAGAAACAACTATAGTGGAGAGAATGTGCTAGGATGTGGCAGTCAAGGACAGGGTGACTGACTTTGAACAAAATTTCTGTCTACAGCACAAGAGCACCATTCTTCAAATAGCAACAAGGCCCATAAGTGTGCAAGTAGTCATAAGCTACGGATATTAGGGAAAAACTTTAAGTCTTATCAACGTGATATGGCTTTAAAGTCAGATGTTAGGTATTTAACCATTCTGCATCCAGATAGAAAAATCATTAGTATATTGTCTTCATTTTCAAAAGGAATGAGTTGTACGTATATAGAAGGATGCACACAAATGTTACAACCTTAGAATAACATTATTTGATGGAAAATAGAATTAGGCTTGAGAGAATAAGACATATCCATGCCAAATGAAATGGCTTAAACAAAACAAGTGCTAAATTACGAGGCAGCTTCACAAATTGGTTTTGTGCCATGAGTTCCAAAGAAAGTTAGTAATTAGGGATCAGGGAAGATCATAAAAATGTCCACCAGTTATTTCATACGCTCCATCTACATCTTTGGAAGTGCCATCCTGCACTGACTCTAGACCCTTGTGATCTGTCTGGTAATTTGCCTCCGCCAAAGAGACACTAGCAAACATGATATGAGCAGAGGCTTGATAAGCATTTGCATATCAGGGCTTGCTCTATTGATCCTATTTGGGATCCTGAGACTGCTGTGTAAAGAAGCCCAGACTAGCCTGCTAGAGCATGAGACACCATTGGAAGCATAAATGAATTGTCAAAGATGAGGTCCTCCTGGACCAATAAGATGCCAAACTGCCAGACATGTGAATGAGGTTATTTTGGATAACCTAGACCCAGCTGAGCTGGCCCCGAAGAACTGCCAAGCCGATCCACAGAATCATAAAAAAAAAAAAAAACAGTTATTTTAGGCAACTAAGTTTGGGTGGGTTTTGTTTCGTATCAAAAACTTATCATTACATGTTTAATATAATGATAATAATAATCTACTAACAATTGAGGGGCTACCATGCGATGTGTCAGGCGTTACATTATGTGATTATATACCATATTATTTCTTACCTTTACATAAGGTAGGAGTTCATAACACCATTTAAAAAATGATGCAATTTACCTTGTGAGATATGAATCTAGTCATGCAAATAGTAACAGTGCCAAGATTCATCCCCAGGCCTGCCAGGCTACAAGTTCCACGCCCTTTCCATTGTGCCAGGACATGGTGGGAGCTCTTCTTGAGTAGGGCAATGAGGCACAGATTTAGATGGGCAGCTCAGATTTACTTGAAGTGGTAAAGTACTTCACACTCAACTGTGGTACTCAGTAATTTCTTCATTCACTTAGTGCCTAGCTAAGCAAAAGATTTTCAATAAATATTTCTTGAATTGATGTGAAAAGAACTGAAATGCATTTCAGAACAAGCTGGTCTATTCAATTTATCTGAAAATAAGATACAATAGTGGTAATAGAACAGGCTTTTGCGTCAGAAAACATGAATTTAAATCCTAATTTGAGCTACTCATTCAAATACATGACCTTGCGCAAGTTCTTTGCAATCTTGATTACTTTGATAGAAAATGGAGGTGATAATGCTTTGCTCACAAAATGGTAATACAAGTTAATTGAGTAATGTTAAAAATAAAAAAGGAATTACATATCTGGCCCATAAAGATATTTTATAAATAGTGCATATTATTAATTATTGATCAAAAATTGAAAGTTTTTCTTTTCTTTTTATTTTTGTCTGAGAAAGATTCCCCCTGAGCTAACGTCTGTTGCCAATCTTCCTCCTCTTGCTGAAGAAGATTCACCTGGAGCTAACATCTGTTGTCAATCTTCCTCTATTTTTCGTATGTGAGCCACTGCCACAGCATGGCCACTGACGAGTGATGCAGGTCTGCTCCTGGGAACTGAACCAGGACCGCTGAAGCAGAGTGCACCAAATTTAAGCACTAGGCCACTGGGGCTGGTCCTGAAAGAACTTTTTAATGTAAAATATGCAATTCATTATTGAGTATATTAGCACATTTCATATTTACACATTTTTTTTTTTGCAATCAGGGCATAATTGTCAAATATAAAAAAAATTCTTTCTAAGTTTGTGTATCAGACATAACTTTTTCCAATGTTTGATAATGATATAAATATTTCATTTTCTGTATAAATTTTATGAATTCCTATTTTTGAATTTATTGGTCATTACAGGAAATATTTTAAAATATTTCATTTTTCTAGTTTAGCACTTTGGCATAACATTTTGAAAAAAGTTCTAAAAATTATTTACAACAAATTAAAACACATTGGCATTGTAAACTTGGAATTTTTAGTTCAAATAGAAATATTGTTTCCTCACTCAGCGGTAGCTAGAGTCCACTAGGAAAATCCCTATTTGTTCAGTCCACTTGCAATTTCTTCAGGGGCAAGGGATTCCCCCTGGTACCTCCACTCACAGGCTGTCTTGCTCCCCTCTCCTCTGTGCCAGGGGGCTCACAAGTGTCCAGGACTGTTAGGCAGCAGTTAGTCCAAAAGTGAGGAGTGGAGGGCTTCATGGCACAGTCACATCTCCCATGTTGGGAAACCCACAAGGTTTCCACAAAAAACTTGACAGCATTCCATATCTGTCACCGATGAGTTATAAATGGGCGTTTGAAACAAGAGCATCCCAATGGAGTGCATTCTCATTTAAGGAAAAAGGCTTTTTGTCTTCTCCCCATAGTTTTCCTTGCTGCTAACATGGAGGAGCTAAGTCTGTATAAGAAGCATCTATACCTCTTCCCCTAGAAAGTTTCCTCCAGCATGGGCAAAGCTTGAGCTGGGAGGGCCAGAGGAAACGAAACTGAGATTTTGCATTAGATTACTTAATACGAGACCTGATTGAAGAGCTATTCCAGTTGCCAGATGGAGGAAGGGGAGCAGTCATTACAGAAAAATCAAACTATTTCATGTTTCATGACTTCAGACCTTTCACTCAACTGATGACATCTGATTAATTAGGGATTAGAGCTCTATTAAGTGATGAGGCCATATTTCTCTTCCATTACAAAACAGTTTAACCATATTTCTTGGCTTATGTGCTTCACAGGGTAGTGAGGATGAACTAAACTTCCATTTGGAGAAAGCTGTTTATAGACGCTAAAAGTGAGGGCTATTTTTCTCACAAAGATCCAGGGTTTTGGATTATTTGGGAGAGGAGAGAATATGCAGGAATAAACATGATTATTCACTGTACTTTAAAAATTAAAAATAAAATTTTTTAAAGGAATAAAATTACTTTTTGAATAATTTCAAAAAACTATTCAAATTGAATATATGGTTCAAATTATTTTTGAATAATAAATTTATCTGGAGAAAGAAATTACATCAACAAACCAGTCCATTTCTTTGCTTTTAACTCAAATCTTTTATGACTATTTTTGAAAGTTGAGCTTCCAATTTTATTTAAATCTCAATAGGCAAGTCTGTAAGAAAACATCCTTTATGCTGTAGGCAATGATAAAATAGAAAGCCCATCTTAAGATGGTTATTTGCTTTCCTTTACGTCTAATAAGTTTCCTTTTTATTTAATATATTTGTATCACATATTAGACTGTCTTTCTATTTACAGTAGTAATTTAAATAGGGGTATAGGAACATAACTCTGACAATTACTGGAAGGGTATATAAAGTCGTCTCAATTCTCACAAGTACTAAATGAACATAAAAGAGTGTCGAAGAATGAGGTGGCACAAGCAACATAGAATTTGTCAACTCTTTACCCTGATTTATCCACACATGCAGACGTACATTCTTCAAATGAAAGAAATGGATCATTGCTATTAATTATGGTACATCTAGTTGCTGTTACAGAAAAATCTCAGTGGTTTAACGAAATAGAATTTTATTTCTTCACTCACTTAAAGTCCTGTTAGCTTCTCTAAACTTTAAATGTCTTAAATTTCTGGATTTTCCCTATTCTCTTTCATTTTTACTTGCAAACCAACCAATTCTCTCCTGAGTTTATATCCTCACCTTATAATGGTTTGCTGAAAGAATAAAACAAGCTATACGCTATTACTCTAACTTATACTTCTCCCGGGTCCTAGGCATAGTAGGCAAGTGATCTGCCCTCTGTTTCATCATAGATCACAGCTTTACTTGATGTTTTTTTCTTAGTTTACTTTTATCTGGAAACGTCTTTATTTTGCCCTCATTCTTGAAAGATTCATTAGATTCTAGGCTAACAGGTTTACCACCACCCAACTCCTGCCACATTTTCCAACATTTTAAAGATGTTGTTGCACTGTCTCCTGGCCTCCATTGTTTCTGATGAAAAGTCTGAGATCATTGGAATTGCTGTTCCCCTGTATGAAATGTGCCATTTTTCCCCGGCTGTTTTTAAGTTTTTCTCTTTATCTTCGGCCAGCAGTTTGACTGTGATAAGCCTAAGTGTGGTTACATGTGCATTTATCTTTCTTGGGCTTTGTCCAACTTGTTGAATCTATAAATTTACATCTTTTACAAAATTTAGGAAAATTTTTGCCATGATTTCTTCAAATATTTTATTTTGCTCTATTTTTTATCTCCTCCTGGGACTCTAATTAAGCATATCTTCTTCCTTTTGATATTGTTCTACATGTCTCTAAGACTATTTCCATTTTCTTTACATCTTTTTTCTGTTTTTCAGATTGAATGATTTTTATTGATCTACCTTCAAGTTCAGTGATTTCTCTGCCATCTCCACTCTGCTGGTAAGCCCATTCAGTGCATTTTTAATTTCAGATAACTTTTTCAGTTCCAGAATTTCCATAGATTCGTTCTTACAGTATCTATTTCTCTGCTGAGATTTTTTCACCTTTACTCATTACAATCATAGTTTTCTTTACATCTATGAGCTAAGCTATAACAGCTGTTTCAAAATTCTTGTTTGCTAAATCTAACATCTGGGCCATCTTAAAGTCAGTCTCTACTGGTTATCTTTTCTCTTAAGAATGAGTTGTATTTCCTTGTTTCTTTATATTTTGAATATTTTTGGGTTGTATCCTGCATATTTTGAATGGTTTGTATGGAGACTCCGGATGCTATCATATTGCTTTGCCAAATCTTGATTTTTTTCCTCCTGGTTTTTTTTTTCGTAGTAGTAGTTTGGTTGGACTCAAACTGAAAACTCCATCTCTTGGGTGGGAGTTAAAATAGCATCTCAGTTCTTTAATCATTAGTTACACTGCTTGGTATCATCCTCATAGATGTATGGTTCAGAGGTAAGTCAGAGACTTGGGCAGAAGAGAATTAGAGGTGTCATCTCTCAGGGTCTCTTCTTTCCAAGAGTACTCCACACTCTGCAGCAGGTGTGGTTGTCCCATGTCTATCCACTGGTTCTTCATCCCAAAAATACTGTGGGTTTCCTATCAGGGTTTTAGTTACTCAACACGTCCCCCACTGAAGCTTATTCTTAGGCTAAAAGCTGAAAAATGGAAAATTCTTTTTGAGGCTATTCTCTTAGTCCAAGTGTTGACTCCTTTCCAGCTTCTACCCACTTTTGTTCACTCTCTAGTGCATTCAGGTAATTGTTTTCTGCTTTTTCATTGTTATCTGAGGAATGGGTCAATGTAGTTTGGCCATTCTAGAAGCAGAAGCATCTTTACCAAATGATTTGCTCCTGCATAACATGGGTCTCCATTTTCCAAGTCTCTGATATCAGTTTCCTGCCAACATCTGAGCACTAAGCTAATGCCTCATATTTTAGAGTTTTGCTATGGAAGCATCTCACTTCACAGTACAAATTTCTGTATTAATTAAGATAACACTAGACTCTGATAGACAAACTTTCTCACTTTGGTAGCTTAACACAGTTTAAAAGTTTTAGTTCTCCTTATATAACACTTCAGTGTGGCTCTTGCTATTGAGTGGCTTCCCTTGAAGAGATAAATCACGGACCCAGGCTCCTGTCTTCATGTGGATCTATCATATTGAACATGTGCCCCGGAAGGTCATCTCTATTCCAGCCACCTAGTGGGGCAAAGCCATGGGGAATTGCATAGGAGACACCTAGAAGTGGAATATACTATTTCTGACCACATTCTAGAGCTTAAGAGTCAGGGTCATGATAAAATTTAATTGTCAGGAAAGTTGGGAAATGCATTCTATGTGTATTACCAGGAGGAAAGAGGAACGGGTTTTGTGACCAGAGAGCCAGTCTTTTCCAGAACAGATGGACAGTTTTTTATTGCTTACTATATCCTAATTTGTGTGCATAGCTTTTCGGTGGGATTTTCTCAACCATTGTTTGTTCCAACTACCCTTCACCAGCAGAGATCATCGTGGATAGTGGAAGATGATCTCAGGAGAATCACCAGTGAAAAAAAGGCTGGAGTGGAGGGGTCTTTTCCTGAGCACACCTCTTTACCTCGTGTGAAATTGAATAGACATTCAGTGAAGCCAAGGCTAACTATTGTGAATTACATTGCCCAGGGAAGGAATGGTCAGAGGGAGAAAAGTGTGTCTAAGAAACTCAAAATATGTGGCTTTGGTTAACCGCTCAGATTTTGGGTGGATGCATCAGTGACTTTTTAAAAAAGGACCTGTAGAAGGAGAATGAGCATCCTGGGAAGGCACATGCAGGGGGCGAACTTGTCTCGGTACACTCTACTTCGAAGCCCAGGGCCGGAGGTCCTTTTTTGACAGCCAGTTTTGTTCTTGGTAAATGTCCAAACCATCAGTTTAAGCTGCAATGAAGTAGTTCATAATGTCAGCAATTTATATCCTACTTACAACTCCACATGGGTTGCTTTTCAAAGTGGCTGATTATGTCTCGGACTTTCTACAATTTGACTCCACCTTGCAACTAAGTTAGAAAATTGCAAAGTGGAAAAACAGACTCAGTTCACTCTACCTCAACAAATGGGAAAAAATTAACCCCTTAGTTTTTATTACCACATCTGGAAAATCATGTCAAATTTTACTGAGTATCTTTCATGTCATCAAAAGAGTGAAAATAGAAAGGAGATTACAGACGTTGAGAAGTTTATCTTCTTTTGTAATTTGTAAAATGACAAATACCCTCTGTTCCTCAGGTATTCAGGTTGGATACTGTGTTCAAATAGAATGTATGCTAATTTTTTAAAGATAAGTAGAACACATGAATGTATTTTTTCCCTTTTTTTGTGAGATATGGAAAAACCTTGATATATCTACAAGTCTTATTAATTTGAGTGTTACTTGTATTAGAAAGAACACTTATGATTTTATACTGTGTGTTGCTCTATTGTCGTCAACGTTGAGGTACTTGTTAAGGACAAATAAATGTTTTGGAAATCGTGGAAAGTTGAAGAAATAGTAGCTTCTGCTATTTGAAAAGTTCACAGGTAAAACGGGAAATGAGAGAGATAAAAGGACATAAAAATATTCATGCAAAATCATTGAACTGTCAAGTAATGGTTGTCCTTGAATAGAGTTATAGAAAATTGTGAAGGAATTGTGTGGTGGTGCAAAGAAGGAGAGAAAATATTCAAGAAACAGCAAACAATTTACAAGAAAGGGGAATTTTCAAAGTCTATATATACCAGGTGAGCCTAGTTACCAGGAAAAAAAAAAAAAAGAAGTTATGGAGAGGAATGGAGGAACAGCCCTTCAGGGCAAGGGAACTTTGAACAAAAGCTCTGGGTAGGCTCTGAGTAGATCTGGGACAGTCCTTAGCGAGGGCAGGAACAGTGGAGGCGGAGTTCTCACATAAGATGAATCGTGAGGAAATAGGGAAGTTCAACGGATTGTGTTATAGAGAGCGATGTAACTAAAATGAAGTCTGAGGAAGAAAAGAAGAGAAAACTAGAAACTATTACACACAATAGTAGATTATATAGAGTATTAGACCAAAAGATCCTCTGTACAGCGTTAAGAGGATTATTATGTTGCTTTATGCTCATAAGCCCACCAGAGTTTAAATTTAGTGAATGAGTTCATAACAAACAAACTCCCCTAATGTGATGTTAATGGTTTCGGCATCAGCCAGAATTAAGTGTGAATCTTGTTCCTGTTCATTATCCGGTTCATGATTTGGGGCAAATTACCTTAGTTTTACCGAGCCTCAGTTCCCCATCTCCATAAGGGGGCTAATAAAATTTCCTTTGCAGGGTTACTGAGAGTTTCCATGGAGACAATTAAGTAAATAACCTAGTATGGTGTTCGACATATAAAACAGCATCAAAAGTGACAGCACATTCTTTTTATTAAAATGGTAGTGATTCTACACCCAGGGATATAGTCACTGGATTGGTTTAATCCCAGAGCTCGTCTCTGTGCAGTGGTGCCTTTCTGGGCTCTGTATCATGCATATAATTTGAGCAGTGAAATATACTCATACAGACAATTTAACCTCTTAGGGACTCTAAATTCTTTAAAGGGGGAAAAAAACCCAAGTATAAATAAATAAATAAATAGCATAACTACTCCTCTAGATTTTAGAGCTGGGGAATATGCCAGAGGGAGAGCCTAATTAAAGTCACTGGAGCCTTAACAATCCATCAGTTATAGACAGAGAAGGAAGCAGGGGAAGAAAAAGAGGTATGGGAGAGAAAGGAGGGGGAGAAGGCAGCTTCTGAGTGATGAGTGAACTCCAAGATCGTGGTTCACTGGGCTGTGAGCAGCTTGTAATTTCTACCTGCATCTCTCACAAGAGCAATAGTTTCACAGCGTCTCACTTCCATCCCGCTAACTGAGAACTCATGCCAGAATGAATCGTGTCAACCAAGTTATGATAATTAAAACAACTTACCTGTTTATGATGTACTATGGTTTACAAAACACCTTCATAACTACTATCTCATTTGATTCCTACAGCAACTAGATAATCTGTAGAATTGGTATCCTCACAATTATAAAATTATTGTTTATGGAGAAAAAGGCAAATGACAATGTTAAAAACAGCAACGCTGTAATGTCTTGAATATTTACCATATCTTGGTTTATTTGTATTGTATATAAGAGCTATCAAATCCAATTTACAGTTTTAGAAAAATAGAACTGATGTTGAGTTTTCTATTTTTAAAAATACTTTAAAGCATGTTTCTCCTTTGCCTTCACTTCATTTAGTAAAAAAAGATCAAGAGCTAAGTACAATTATCTGAAGCTATTCAACAGCTGAGCTAGAATTCACTCCATCTAGAATTAAATGCCATCTTATATTCATGACAGCAAACCTTCTCCTTATGTTTGCTTTAAAATATGATTCATATTAAGAACTAAAATAATGAATGCTCTTTTACTTGATGCTACAAGCATAAGGTTATTTTGCAAGCTCTTCTTTCGTTGGCTTGCCTTCCACCACTGACCTATTTGGCTTTTTAAAAAGGGTAAAGGAATGCTTTCTGAAATTTTAATTGAAGATTCAGAATTCAAATTCATAGTGCCAACAAGCAAGTAATTTCCAAATATTACAAGAAGACAGTTCTAAGTACTATGTATACAACATAGTGACTGATTATAGCAATTGTAAATTTAGGGGTCATTTGGTGAAAGCTGGAATGGGAAATCCATTTAGTGGTTGCAGGTCACTAATTGGTACCTTGTAGAAAACTTATTGCCAGAGAGGAACTCAGAGCACAAGGAAATGTCCGATGGGAAACGCGATTCAAACTATCCATTAATTCAGCTCTTGGGGAGCTTTGTTAACTTGGACAGGACTCAAGATCATTATTTTGGTCACTAGAACAGCACAGACTTGAAAGCGTTAATTTAATTTCCTAACATGTTCATAAGCCAGCTGAATGATCAAAACTGCATTACATTTTATCCCTCAGATAGGGAACCAGAGGGCAAAGCTGATTTAGATGAAGCATTTTTATGGTGCCCATGTAATATTATAATTAAAAGAAGAACAATTAAGATAGCATCTGGCAGTGTTAAGTTTTAAAGAATATCAAATAATATCATCACTGACCTATTAGCAGCCACACCCTATGGCCTTTCTAGTCCTTTTCATATTTACCTTTTCTGCAACCTTTGGCCCGGTTAACTACCTCCTCTGATTGATCCAATGCTCTCTTTTCCTTTGATTCTTTTCACACCTCACTCTT